>NW_027184083.1:2743365-3429207 GCF_041296385.1 Aphelocoma coerulescens | reverse complement strand
TTATTGTTTGGTGTGAGAGGGGTTCCCAGCTGACATGGGTTGTTCCTCCTCTCCGGGACCTCTGATAAAAAACCGGAGCGGCCGAGGGAATGGGATCCAGTTCCGGGTTCCGGTCCTCGGGCCCCCCCCCCTTCCGGCCAGACACCGTGGGAACCGGAAGGACAGGCGTGGGAACCGGAAGCAGGAAGTGGGTGGCAGCCGGGCATGGAACCGCGATTTCTGGGGGCGGAGCACGGGGGCGCGCACTGGTGACAGGTAGGAGGGGTAAGAGGTGTGGAACCAGCTTGGGAGTAGGAGGGGTCGGGGAGAAAGGGGTTGGGACTCGGGAGAAAGGGATTTCGGGTGGAAAAGCGCGGGGAAAAGCAAGAGGGGGTTTCTGCCACGTGGCGCCCGCCATCTTGTCCTCCTCGGGCAGGGAGGGCATTTTCTAAACTCTCTGGATAGCCAAACCGAACTCGGGGTCTAACAACTGGGGAAGCCGGGGAACCGGATAAGCCTCGGGCAGTCTGGCCGGGACTGTCTGAGCGGGGACTCCGGGGATCCCGAGGAGAGCCAGGGAGACGGTGGCAGCCCTGCGCATCGCGGGTTGCTCTCCTCAGCATGCCCGTTTGAGGGGACACGGGTTCGGGAGACGGGTTAGGGGTAACAACTGGGGAATTCGGGGTTGTTCGTCCTTCCCTCTCCCTTTTTTTAGCTAACGCCAATCTAATTTGCAAGTACAGAAAGGAGAAATCTTTCTCTTTGGCAGAATTAGATCGCGCCAGTTTTTCTCCCGCGGCATTCCAAAAGGGAACGGTCAAAACCGTATCCTGAGAGCACTGAGGGAAGTGCAGAAACAGCCACCGAATAAACCGTTTTAAACATCCCTTTGAAAAACTTATCCCCCCACCCTCAAGGAGTCCCGCAACTTGGAGAAATGCCCCCTTCTGTGCTGTGGAGAGTTTAGCGCCCATAGCCAACAGCACAGCGTCTGGAGCTAAACTTCAAGCCTGGAAGGCCGGTTTTCCCAAAAACCAACTGGAGACAAGCTAACCGCGCTTGTTCCGGGGCTGCGCAGCCTACGTTCGGCTCTTCGAGAGCCGGGGACCGTCCTGCGTTCGGCTCTTCAAGAGCCGGGGACACTGGTCCCTCCGAAAGCCTTTACCGGCTTTGAGGCAAGTTTTTCCCGCCCCGGGGAAAAATACTTACCTGACTGGAGTCCAGGTTAGCTCCAGGCGGCCGGTTCCTCCGCCGAGAACGACTTCGCAGGCACGGCGAAGCTACCGTCCTCACCCCCAGGAGCGCAGCTAACTAAAACGGAGCGTGCTGCAGCTGGGGTAGCTTGACGTCCCGATGACGCACTTGCCGAAACAATCAGTCCCTTCCGTGGGGTCCGATGGAAGCGGGGCCCCATGCCCGGGCGCCAAGCTGCCTTCGCCGAGGACGCCCCTTCCGTGGGGTCCGATGGAACGGGAAGCCCCACGCTTGGGCGCCAAGCTGCCTTTGTGTCCCCTAGGAACAGTTCCCTCTCAGCCCGGTCAGCTCGGGACACAGCAGGCTGCGGGGGCCAGCCTCTGATATCGGAGGGATCAGAGGTCTGGCTCGTGGGTCCTTCCAAGGGACCGCGGCAATAAAGGCAGACGGTGGAGGAAAGGAGGCAGGCTCAGAGTTGGGTTAAATCCAGAAAGTTTATTGGTCCTCCGAACGGGGGGGACCTCAACCACCAGGGGGTGCCCAACTCAGCGCACCTGCCTGTCTCGTGCAGGGGATTTTATGGGGGGAGGGGGGGGGGGGGGGAGACAAGGCGGGGGAGTACAGAGTAACCAACCAGGGAAGAGAAGGGTGCGGCAAACACAACGAGGGACACATAAGGGAACCAACTGTAACAGGGGAAGGGAGGGACTTCTTTCCCAGGACCAGTCACCTGGCCCCCTGGCTAGAACTTTCCAGAAGCCTGGGAGGGGTGCCAGAGTGACAGACAGGGTCCTGGGAGGAGACAAAACTGTCATATAGGGTGACTTTAATAAAATACGGGGGGCGCCAACTGGGGTACACCAAACTTAAGGAACATAGAGGGGAGACCTGGACTGAACTAAACAAACACACTCCCACATCTCCTCCTTTTTTGTTTTTTAAGATGACATGAATTCGGCTTGGGGACAGTACTCTGAGTCCGGGTACAGGTCCCCGAACCATGTCATCTCCTGGGCCATAGGCTCGAGTTCAAAGTCTTTGGGGAGCTCTGCTTGGTTGATGTCTGCAGGGGAGGATGAGCTCATAATCATGTTGGTTAGCAGTTTTTTCAGCAGCCCGAACATAATTATGACAACCAAGAGAATAAAAAACAAGATCAGTCCGGTTCGGAGAATGGATCTAGTCCACCTGGATAATCCCCATCCGCTGACGGCACAGGACCCATCTCCGATGTCTCCAAACTAAAACAAAACTTAGAAAAATGAGGTTGAAACTGGGGATAACAACTGGGATAAACTTGGGGCTCGGGGCTCAGAGAGGCACACGACTAACCTACCCCGGTCTTGGGGGGTATTTGATCTCCCTTCCTGACGGTCTGGGAGATACACGGTTTCACCCACTTTGATGGGATCCACCTAGGGCCCTCGGGGGTGGATACACATGCGTACCCTTTCCCCCAGGTAACTAGTTCATAAGGCCCTTGTATCTCCCTAGTCTCCGGGTCCTTAACCATCACCGGAGACCTTTCTTTCATTTGCAACTGCTGAGACCGCCCAAAGTGCCGCACGATTGGTGGGTTCAGGTTCTCAAAGGCACAGTCGAGGAAATTTAGGGTGAACAATGCCTTTGAGAGCCTGACAGCAGGTGACTCTAGCTTTTTGGGGGAGCACTGGCGCTGGAGCATTCTTTTGATGTTTTGGTGGGCCCTCTCTACAATGGCTTGACCTGTCGGGGAATAGGGGATGCCAGTCTTGTGTTCTATTCCCCATCGCTGCAGGAAGCTCCTGAACTCCTTGGACGTATACGCTGGGCCATTGTCCGTTTTGATGACTTTGGGGATGCCCAGGGTAGCGATTGCCTGCACTAAGTGCTTTTGGACATCGCTAGCCTTTTCCCCTGTGTGGGCAGAGGCAAAAACTGCTCCCGAGAAGGTATCAACCGACACATGTACGTACTTCATTCTGCCGAATGAAGCAACATGTGTCACGTCCATCTGCCACACTTCGCAGCTGTTAAGTCCACGGGGGTTTGCGCCAGTACCAATGGCAGGAAGGGCTAGCTGGTGGCATTCTGGACATGCAGCCACAATCGCCCTGGCCTGGTCGTGCTTTAGATTGAATTGACGAACTAGGGCAGGAGTGTTCTGATGGAACAGCTGATGGCTGATTTTGGCCTGCTCAAACACGTTTGGAGTCGGGGCCATCGCAGCTGGCGCAGCGAGGGCATCTGCCCTCCTGTTGCCTTCTGCGATGAACCCGGGCAGGTCCGTGTGTGACCTGACGTGCAACACGTAAAATGGTTGCTCTCGGTGGGAGACCAGATTTATTAACTTTGAGAGCAACTCATACAAGGCCATGTTGGAGACTTCACGCAAAATGGCGTGCTCGGCTCTGGAGACTACCCCTGCAACATATGCAGAGTCTGTTACCAAATTTAGGGGTTCGGGGAACCTTTCGAAAGCCCTGACGACTGCGTCCAACTCAGCAACCTGAGGCGATCCTTCTACCTCTTTGATGTCAGTCTCCCACCGCTGAGTTTGGGCGTTTTTCCAAGTCGCCCCGGACGCGTCAGTAAAAACTGTCAAGGCCTTTAGAGGTTCCTTGCTCCGAACACTTATTATATTTAATTCGAATTGAACTTCCGAATTGAATATTTTGTGGGCTGGCCTATGCAAAGAAATTTGGCCTGTGTAGCCCTCCAGAGCAAACTGCAATGCTTCACAATCTTGAAGCAGACTCTCCAACATCGCCTTAGGAATTTGGCCCATTTTTTTCCTAATTGGCACGTGGATGCAGTCGAAGTCACATCCTGATAACTCTCTGATCCGGATCCTAGCCTTCCGGATCAGTTCAGCCATCAGCTCTTGTGGCTGTGTCATCCTCTTGGACCGATGGTGACTGAGAAATACCCACTCTATAATTAAGAGGGGATCCCTCCGGTCCTGGTCCTTTTTGCTCTTCTTTTTGTTGTCTTCCCATTGGAAGACAACCCCGTGCAAGTGTGGCAGATTACCCAGGATGATGAATTTGAATGGCAAGTCAGGCCTACACCTGCTTGCCTGCCTGGTGGACATTAGATGTTGCACCTTCTCCAGAGCTGTTTGCGCCTCTGGGGTGAGTGTCCGGGGAGAACTAAGCTCCTCTCCCCCTTTTAGTAAATCAAAAAGGGGGGCTAGGTCTTCGGTGGACAGACCCAGCCACGGCCTCACCCAATTTAAAGACCCACACAGCTGGTGGACATCTGCCAGAGTCTTGATGTTGGTATTGATAGCCAATTTTTGCGGCACAATGGTCCGCTTTGTAATTTGTAGGCCCAGGTACTTCCAAGGTGGCATCCGTTGAATCTTTTCCTCTTGGAGCTCGAACCCTGCAGCAACCAATGCATTGATTGTCAGGTCGAGCACACTGGCAAGCATGTCATTGTCGGGGGCACACACGAGGACATCATCCATATAATGGAAGATGATGGCCTCTTTTGCTGCTGCGCGAACTGGGGCAAGCAAGGAAGAGACATACCATTGGCAGATGGTCGGGCTGTTCTTCATACCCTGTGGCAACACCTTCCAATGGTATCTTTTCCTTGGGGCTTCTCGATTGATAACAGGAATCGAGAAGGCAAAACGCGGGGCATCGTCAGGGTGCAGGGGAATTTGGAAAAAGCAGTCTTTAATGTCAATTACTGCCAGATTCCAATTTTGAGGGAGCATCGTTGGGGATGGCATCCCTGGTTGGAGAGAGCCCATGTCCTCAATAGCATTGTTAATTTGACGAAGGTCCTGGAGGAGCCGCCATTTGTCTTTGTTAGGCTTTTTGATAACAAAGACAGGGGAATTCCACGGGCTGTTGGATTCCACGATATTCCCCTTTTCAAGTTGCTCCTCCACGAGCTTCTCGAGCGCCTTCAACTTCTCACCATAGAGCGACCACTGCTCTACCCAAATGGGCTGGGCTGATCAGTTTTCCAATTTAGTTTTTGAGTAGGGCGCTCTTCAGTGGCCGCAACCCAAAAATTTTTCGGGGGGTCAGGTAGGTCAATTGTGACTCCCCACTGCTGCATGAGGTCTCTCCCCAAGAGGGGTTCCTTGTAGTCTAATACGAACGGACGTATGTTTGCCAATTGTCCGCTCAGTCCCTTGATTTGCACGATGCTCTTTGACTGTTTGGCCAATTGAAAGCCCCCAACACCTTGCACGTGTCCAGCCACGTTCTGCAATTCCCAATGTGCCGGCCATTCTCGTGTGGGAATGATCGTCACATCTGCCCCTGTGTCCAGAAGCCCTCTGAGGTGTAGGACTTCCTCCCCTCTGTTGATCTCGCAGCCTACCCGAGGCTTCTCTGTCCCTATGACATGTGTGGCACACACCGTTGGGTGTGGCCTTTCTACAGGGATAGCCTGGGCGACTGTCTGCCCTCTGGGCAGGAAAAGAGGTGGGTGGACACAGCGCAGCAAGAGAACAGGTCCTTCGGGACTGGATGTCATTAGTCCCGGAGCGACTTCGATCTCTTGTGGTGTGCAGGTAACATTTCCAACAGTGACATATCTGTCAGGGCCTTGGTCTTCTGCCCACAGCTCACCACCAGCGCTTACCGGTGCGGTATGCCACTCTTTGGTCTTTAGGTGGAACGGTGTCAACAGCTGCAACCTGAAAGAACCATCAGAAAAGGAAGTCAAGTCCGGTTTTAAAGTCGTGTCTGATAGTTTGGTCTCTCTAAGTTTCCCCTCCCCCTCGCGTCCCGTCCCTTTTTTGTCTTCACCACTCCAACGCGGGGCGGGCGCGCGCTCCCCATTCAGTTTTTTTGTTGCAGTTGGCCCTCCTGTCCCCCAGGTTCATGTTCCTTTTTAAATTGCTGGAACTGCCACTTGAGCGGGCAGTCCCTTGTCCAATGTCCAGGCCGGTCACATAGGAAGCAGGTGTTCCTGGCCGGCGGGGCTCGCTTTCGGCCGTTTGCAGTTGGAGGTGGTTTGGTGTTCAGGCCCGTGGTCCTCCTCTGGTCCGCTGCAGGGCGATGCGTTGCTGTTCCCACTGAGGCCGTTCCTCTGGGCCGCTGTCTCTCTGAGCTGGTAGGTTGCAGGTGTGGTGCCTTCGCAGCACAAACTTCCAACATATCCTGTATGGTTGGCGGGGGGTCCAGGGGGAGGCTCAGGATGGCTGCCTTGCATTGAGGGTTGGCATTCACCATAGCCATCTCTGCGATGACCTCTTCCCTGGCCGCCGGCTGCTTGACCTGCAACTCTACAGCTCGGGTTAGTCTCTCCACAAACTTTAGGAATGACTCAGTGGGTTGCTGCTGGACCTGCGAGTAGGATTCTATGGGCACATCAGGCCTCAGACCAAGGAATGCCTTACTGGCCGCTTCCTTGACCTGTTGCAGAACCTCCAAAGGCAAGCCTTGAGCTTGCTTCGGCGCCAAAGCCCAATCTGCTTCGCCGCTTAGATGGTCCAATGTGAATTCCTTATTGTCGGCATCAACGGCCGTATCAGAACCTTGCAAGAGCGCTGGAAGGAGTCTGCGGAGCTCCCTTTCCCACGCTGCCTTCCAGAGCAGAAACTCTGCCGAGGAAAGCAGGCATGAGAAAAGCTGACGCAGATCGAAAGGTGTCATTACTGCTCCGGAGAGACTTGCCTTTAAGAGGCCACGAAAATATTCGCTTTCTCTCCCAAACTCCTTCTGTGCCTTGCAGAGTTCCTTTATTGTTTGGTGTGAGAGGGGTTCCCAGCTGACATGGGTTGTTCCTCCTCTCCGGGACCTCTGATAAAAAACCGGAGCGGCCGAGGGAATGGGATCCAGTTCCGGGTTCCGGTCCTCGGGCCCCCCCCCCTTCCGGCCAGACACCGTGGGAACCGGAAGGACAGGCGTGGGAACCGGAAGCAGGAAGTGGGTGGCAGCCGGGCATGGAACCGCGATTTCTGGGGGCGGAGCACGGGGGCGCGCACTGGTGACAGGTAGGAGGGGTAAGAGGTGTGGAACCAGCTTGGGAGTAGGAGGGGTCGGGGAGAAAGGGGTTGGGACTCGGGAGAAAGGGATTTCGGGTGGAAAAGCGCGGGGAAAAGCAAGAGGGGGTTTCTGCCACGTGGCGCCCGCCATCTTGTCCTCCTCGGGCAGGGAGGGCATTTTCTAAACTCTCTGGATAGCCAAACCGAACTCGGGGTCTAACAACTGGGGAAGCCGGGGAACCGGATAAGCCTCGGGCAGTCTGGCCGGGACTGTCTGAGCGGGGACTCCGGGGATCCCGAGGAGAGCCAGGGAGACGGTGGCAGCCCTGCGCATCGCGGGTTGCTCTCCTCAGCATGCCCGTTTGAGGGGACACGGGTTCGGGAGACGGGTTAGGGGTAACAACTGGGGAATTCGGGGTTGTTCGTCCTTCCCTCTCCCTTTTTTTAGCTAACGCCAATCTAATTTGCAAGTACAGAAAGGAGAAATCTTTCTCTTTGGCAGAATTAGATCGCGCCAGTTTTTCTCCCGCGGCATTCCAAAAGGGAACGGTCAAAACCGTATCCTGAGAGCACTGAGGGAAGTGCAGAAACAGCCACCGAATAAACCGTTTTAAACATCCCTTTGAAAAACTTATCCCCCCACCCTCAAGGAGTCCCGCAACTTGGAGAAATGCCCCCTTCTGTGCTGTGGAGAGTTTAGCGCCCATAGCCAACAGCACAGCGTCTGGAGCTAAACTTCAAGCCTGGAAGGCCGGTTTTCCCAAAAACCAACTGGAGACAAGCTAACCGCGCTTGTTCCGGGGCTGCGCAGCCTACGTTCGGCTCTTCGAGAGCCGGGGACCGTCCTGCGTTCGGCTCTTCAAGAGCCGGGGACACTGGTCCCTCCGAAAGCCTTTACCGGCTTTGAGGCAAGTTTTTCCCGCCCCGGGGAAAAATACTTACCTGACTGGAGTCCAGGTTAGCTCCAGGCGGCCGGTTCCTCCGCCGAGAACGACTTCGCAGGCACGGCGAAGCTACCGTCCTCACCCCCAGGAGCGCAGCTAACTAAAACGGAGCGTGCTGCAGCTGGGGTAGCTTGACGTCCCGATGACGCACTTGCCGAAACAATCAGTCCCTTCCGTGGGGTCCGATGGAAGCGGGGCCCCATGCCCGGGCGCCAAGCTGCCTTCGCCGAGGACGCCCCTTCCGTGGGGTCCGATGGAACGGGAAGCCCCACGCTTGGGCGCCAAGCTGCCTTTGTGTCCCCTAGGAACAGTTCCCTCTCAGCCCGGTCAGCTCGGGACACAGCAGGCTGCGGGGGCCAGCCTCTGATATCGGAGGGATCAGAGGTCTGGCTCGTGGGTCCTTCCAAGGGACCGCGGCAATAAAGGCAGACGGTGGAGGAAAGGAGGCAGGCTCAGAGTTGGGTTAAATCCAGAAAGTTTATTGGTCCTCCGAACGGGGGGGACCTCAACCACCAGGGGGTGCCCAACTCAGCGCACCTGCCTGTCTCGTGCAGGGGATTTTATGGGGGGGGGGGGGGGGGGGGGGGAGACAAGGCGGGGGAGTACAGAGTAACCAACCAGGGAAGAGAAGGGTGCGGCAAACACAACGAGGGACACATAAGGGAACCAACTGTAACAGGGGAAGGGAGGGACTTCTTTCCCAGGACCAGTCACCTGGCCCCCTGGCTAGAACTTTCCAGAAGCCTGGGAGGGGTGCCAGAGTGACAGACAGGGTCCTGGGAGGAGACAAAACTGTCATATAGGGTGACTTTAATAAAATACGGGGGGCGCCAACTGGGGTACACCAAACTTAAGGAACATAGAGGGGAGACCTGGACTGAACTAAACAAACACACTCCCACATCTCCTCCTTTTTTGTTTTTTAAGATGACATGAATTCGGCTTGGGGACAGTACTCTGAGTCCGGGTACAGGTCCCCGAACCATGTCATCTCCTGGGCCATAGGCTCGAGTTCAAAGTCTTTGGGGAGCTCTGCTTGGTTGATGTCTGCAGGGGAGGATGAGCTCATAATCATGTTGGTTAGCAGTTTTTTCAGCAGCCCGAACATAATTATGACAACCAAGAGAATAAAAAACAAGATCAGTCCGGTTCGGAGAATGGATCTAGTCCACCTGGATAATCCCCATCCGCTGACGGCACAGGACCCATCTCCGATGTCTCCAAACTAAAACAAAACTTAGAAAAATGAGGTTGAAACTGGGGATAACAACTGGGATAAACTTGGGGCTCGGGGCTCAGAGAGGCACACGACTAACCTACCCCGGTCTTGGGGGGTATTTGATCTCCCTTCCTGACGGTCTGGGAGATACACGGTTTCACCCACTTTGATGGGATCCACCTAGGGCCCTCGGGGGTGGATACACATGCGTACCCTTTCCCCCAGGTAACTAGTTCATAAGGCCCTTGTATCTCCCTAGTCTCCGGGTCCTTAACCATCACCGGAGACCTTTCTTTCATTTGCAACTGCTGAGACCGCCCAAAGTGCCGCACGATTGGTGGGTTCAGGTTCTCAAAGGCACAGTCGAGGAAATTTAGGGTGAACAATGCCTTTGAGAGCCTGACAGCAGGTGACTCTAGCTTTTTGGGGGAGCACTGGCGCTGGAGCATTCTTTTGATGTTTTGGTGGGCCCTCTCTACAATGGCTTGACCTGTCGGGGAATAGGGGATGCCAGTCTTGTGTTCTATTCCCCATCGCTGCAGGAAGCTCCTGAACTCCTTGGACGTATACGCTGGGCCATTGTCCGTTTTGATGACTTTGGGGATGCCCAGGGTAGCGATTGCCTGCACTAAGTGCTTTTGGACATCGCTAGCCTTTTCCCCTGTGTGGGCAGAGGCAAAAACTGCTCCCGAGAAGGTATCAACCGACACATGTACGTACTTCATTCTGCCGAATGAAGCAACATGTGTCACGTCCATCTGCCACACTTCGCAGCTGTTAAGTCCACGGGGGTTTGCGCCAGTACCAATGGCAGGAAGGGCTAGCTGGTGGCATTCTGGACATGCAGCCACAATCGCCCTGGCCTGGTCGTGCTTTAGATTGAATCGACGAACTAGGGCAGGAGTGTTCTGATGGAACAGCTGATGGCTGATTTTGGCCTGCTCAAACACGTTTGGAGTCGGGGCCATCGCAGCTGGCGCAGCGAGGGCATCTGCCCTCCTGTTGCCTTCTGCGATGAACCCGGGCAGGTCCGTGTGTGACCTGACGTGCAACACGTAAAATGGTTGCTCTCGGTGGGAGACCAGATTTATTAACTTTGAGAGCAACTCATACAAGGCCATGTTGGAGACTTCACGCAAAATGGCGTGCTCGGCTCTGGAGACTACCCCTGCAACATATGCAGAGTCTGTTACCAAATTTAGGGGTTCGGGGAACCTTTCGAAAGCCCTGACGACTGCGTCCAACTCAGCAACCTGAGGCGATCCTTCTACCTCTTTGATGTCAGTCTCCCACCGCTGAGTTTGGGCGTTTTTCCAAGTCGCCCCGGACGCGTCAGTAAAAACTGTCAAGGCCTTTAGAGGTTCCTTGCTCCGAACACTTATTATATTTAATTCGAATTGAACTTCCGAATTGAATATTTTGTGGGCTGGCCTATGCAAAGAAATTTGGCCTGTGTAGCCCTCCAGAGCAAACTGCAATGCTTCACAATCTTGAAGCAGACTCTCCAACATCGCCTTAGGAATTTGGCCCATTTTTTTCCTAATTGGCACGTGGATGCAGTCGAAGTCACATCCTGATAACTCTCTGATCCGGATCCTAGCCTTCCGGATCAGTTCAGCCATCAGCTCTTGTGGCTGTGTCATCCTCTTGGACCGATGGTGACTGAGAAATACCCACTCTATAATTAAGAGGGGATCCCTCCGGTCCTGGTCCTTTTTGCTCTTCTTTTTGTTGTCTTCCCATTGGAAGACAACCCCGTGCAAGTGTGGCAGATTACCCAGGATGATGAATTTGAATGGCAAGTCAGGCCTACACCTGCTTGCCTGCCTGGTGGACATTAGATGTTGCACCTTCTCCAGAGCTGTTTGCGCCTCTGGGGTGAGTGTCCGGGGAGAACTAAGCTCCTCTCCCCCTTTTAGTAAATCAAAAAGGGGGGCTAGGTCTTCGGTGGACAGACCCAGCCACGGCCTCACCCAATTTAAAGACCCACACAGCTGGTGGACATCTGCCAGAGTCTTGATGTTGGTATTGATAGCCAATTTTTGCGGCACAATGGTCCGCTTTGTAATTTGTAGGCCCAGGTACTTCCAAGGTGGCATCCGTTGAATCTTTTCCTCTTGGAGCTCGAACCCTGCAGCAACCAATGCATTGATTGTCAGGTCGAGCACACTGGCAAGCATGTCATTGTCGGGGGCACACACGAGGACATCATCCATATAATGGAAGATGATGGCCTCTTTTGCTGCTGCGCGAACTGGGGCAAGCAAGGAAGAGACATACCATTGGCAGATGGTCGGGCTGTTCTTCATACCCTGTGGCAACACCTTCCAATGGTATCTTTTCCTTGGGGCTTCTCGATTGATAACAGGAATCGAGAAGGCAAAACGCGGGGCATCGTCAGGGTGCAGGGGAATTTGGAAAAAGCAGTCTTTAATGTCAATTACTGCCAGATTCCAATTTTGAGGGAGCATCGTTGGGGATGGCATCCCTGGTTGGAGAGAGCCCATGTCCTCAATAGCATTGTTAATTTGACGAAGGTCCTGGAGGAGCCGCCATTTGTCTTTGTTAGGCTTTTTGATAACAAAGACAGGGGAATTCCACGGGCTGTTGGATTCCACGATATTCCCCTTTTCAAGTTGCTCCTCCACGAGCTTCTCGAGCGCCTTCAACTTCTCACCATAGAGCGACCACTGCTCTACCCAAATGGGCTGGGCTGATCAGTTTTCCAATTTAGTTTTTGAGTAGGGCGCTCTTCAGTGGCCGCAACCCAAAAATTTTTCGGGGGGTCAGGTAGGTCAATTGTGACTCCCCACTGCTGCATGAGGTCTCTCCCCAAGAGGGGTTCCTTGTAGTCTAATACGAACGGACGTATGTTTGCCAATTGTCCGCTCAGTCCCTTGATTTGCACGATGCTCTTTGACTGTTTGGCCAATTGAAAGCCCCCAACACCTTGCACGTGTCCAGCCACGTTCTGCAATTCCCAATGTGCCGGCCATTCTCGTGTGGGAATGATCGTCACATCTGCCCCTGTGTCCAGAAGCCCTCTGAGGTGTAGGACTTCCTCCCCTCTGTTGATCTCGCAGCCTACCCGAGGCTTCTCTGTCCCTATGACATGTGTGGCACACACCGTTGGGTGTGGCCTTTCTACAGGGATAGCCTGGGCGACTGTCTGCCCTCTGGGCAGGAAAAGAGGTGGGTGGACACAGCGCAGCAAGAGAACAGGTCCTTCGGGACTGGATGTCATTAGTCCCGGAGCGACTTCGATCTCTTGTGGTGTGCAGGTAACATTTCCAACAGTGACATATCTGTCAGGGCCTTGGTCTTCTGCCCACAGCTCACCACCAGCGCTTACCGGTGCGGTATGCCACTCTTTGGTCTTTAGGTGGAACGGTGTCAACAGCTGCAACCTGAAAGAACCATCAGAAAAGGAAGTCAAGTCCGGTTTTAAAGTCGTGTCTGATAGTTTGGTCTCTCTAAGTTTCCCCTCCCCCTCGCGTCCCGTCCCTTTTTTGTCTTCACCACTCCAACGCGGGGCGGGCGCGCGCTCCCCATTCAGTTTTTTTGTTGCAGTTGGCCCTCCTGTCCCCCAGGTTCATGTTCCTTTTTAAATTGCTGGAACTGCCACTTGAGCGGGCAGTCCCTTGTCCAATGTCCAGGCCGGTCACATAGGAAGCAGGTGTTCCTGGCCGGCGGGGCTCGCTTTCGGCCGTTTGCAGTTGGAGGTGGTTTGGTGTTCAGGCCCGTGGTCCTCCTCTGGTCCGCTGCAGGGCGATGCGTTGCTGTTCCCACTGAGGCCGTTCCTCTGGGCCGCTGTCTCTCTGAGCTGGTAGGTTGCAGGTGTGGTGCCTTCGCAGCACAAACTTCCAACATATCCTGTATGGTTGGCGGGGGGTCCAGGGGGAGGCTCAGGATGGCTGCCTTGCATTGAGGGTTGGCATTCACCATAGCCATTTCTGCGATGACCTCTTCCCTGGCCGCCGGCTGCTTGACCTGCAACTCTACAGCTCGGGTTAGTCTCTCCACAAACTTTAGGAATGACTCAGTGGGTTGCTGCTGGACCTGCGAGTAGGATTCTATGGGCACATCAGGCCTCAGACCAAGGAATGCCTTACTGGCCGCTTCCTTGACCTGTTGCAGAACCTCCAAAGGCAAGCCTTGAGCTTGCTTCGGCGCCAAAGCCCAATCTGCTTCGCCGCTTAGATGGTCCAATGTGAATTCCTTATTGTCGGCATCAACGGCCGTATCAGAACCTTGCAAGAGCGCTGGAAGGAGTCTGCGGAGCTCCCTTTCCCACGCTGCCTTCCAGAGCAGAAACTCTGCCGAGGAAAGCAGGCATGAGAAAAGCTGACGCAGATCGAAAGGTGTCATTACTGCTCCGGAGAGACTTGCCTTTAAGAGGCCACGAAAATATTCGCTTTCTCTCCCAAACTCCTTCTGTGCCTTGCAGAGTTCCTTTATTGTTTGGTGTGAGAGGGGTTCCCAGCTGACATGGGTTGTTCCTCCTCTCCGGGACCTCTGATAAAAAACCGGAGCGGCCGAGGGAATGGGATCCAGTTCCGGGTTCCGGTCCTCGGGCCCCCCCCCCTTCCGGCCAGACACCGTGGGAACCGGAAGGACAGGCGTGGGAACCGGAAGCAGGAAGTGGGTGGCAGCCGGGCATGGAACCGCGATTTCTGGGGGAGGAGCACGGGGGCGCGCACTGGTGACAGGTAGGAGGGGTAAGAGGTGTGGAACCAGCTTGGGAGTAGGAGGGGTCGGGGAGAAAGGGGTTGGGACTCGGGAGAAAGGGATTTCGGGTGGAAAAGCGCGGGGAAAAGCAAGAGGGGGTTTCTGCCACGTGGCGCCCGCCATCTTGTCCTCCTCGGGCAGGGAGGGCATTTTCTAAACTCTCTGGATAGCCAAACCGAACTCGGGGTCTAACAACTGGGGAAGCCGGGGAACCGGATAAGCCTCGGGCAGTCTGGCCGGGACTGTCTGAGCGGGGACTCCGGGGATCCCGAGGAGAGCCAGGGAGACGGTGGCAGCCCTGCGCATCGCGGGTTGCTCTCCTCAGCATGCCCGTTTGAGGGGACACGGGTTCGGGAGACGGGTTAGGGGTAACAACTGGGGAATTCGGGGTTGTTCGTCCTTCCCTCTCCCTTTTTTTAGCTAACGCCAATCTAATTTGCAAGTACAGAAAGGAGAAATCTTTCTCTTTGGCAGAATTAGATCGCGCCAGTTTTTCTCCCGCGGCATTCCAAAAGGGAACGGTCAAAACCGTATCCTGAGAGCACTGAGGGAAGTGCAGAAACAGCCACCGAATAAACCGTTTTAAACATCCCTTTGAAAAACTTATCCCCCCACCCTCAAGGAGTCCCGCAACTTGGAGAAATGCCCCCTTCTGTGCTGTGGAGAGTTTAGCGCCCATAGCCAACAGCACAGCGTCTGGAGCTAAACTTCAAGCCTGGAAGGCCGGTTTTCCCAAAAACCAACTGGAGACAAGCTAACCGCGCTTGTTCCGGGGCTGCGCAGCCTACGTTCGGCTCTTCGAGAGCCGGGGACCGTCCTGCGTTCGGCTCTTCAAGAGCCGGGGACACTGGTCCCTCCGAAAGCCTTTACCGGCTTTGAGGCAAGTTTTTCCCGCCCCGGGGAAAAATACTTACTTGACTGGAGTCCAGGTTAGCTCCAGGCGGCCGGTTCCTCCGCCGAGAACGACTTCGCAGGCACGGCGAAGCTACCGTCCTCACCCCCAGGAGCGCAGCTAACTAAAACGGAGCGTGCTGCAGCTGGGGTAGCTTGACGTCCCGATGACGCACTTGCCGAAACAATCAGTCCCTTCCGTGGGGTCCGATGGAAGCGGGGCCCCATGCCCGGGCGCCAAGCTGCCTTTGCCGAGGACGCCCCTTCCGTGGGGTCCGATGGAACGGGAAGCCCCACGCTTGGGCGCCAAGCTGCCTTTGTGTCCCCTAGGAACAGTTCCCTCTCAGCCCGGTCAGCTCGGGACACAGCAGGCTGCGGGGGCCAGCCTCTGATATCGGAGGGATCAGAGGTCTGGCTCGTGGGTCCTTCCAAGGGACCGCGGCAATAAAGGCAGACGGTGGAGGAAAGGAGGCAGGCTCAGAGTTGGGTTAAATCCAGAAAGTTTATTGGTCCTCCGAACGGGGGGGACCTCAACCACCAGGGGGTGCCCAACTCAGCGCACCTGCCTGTCTCGTGCAGGGGATTTTATGGGGGGGGGGGGGGGGGGGGGGAGACAAGGCGGGGGAGTACAGAGTAACCAACCAGGGAAGAGAAGGGTGCGGCAAACACAACGAGGGACACATAAGGGAACCAACTGTAACAGGGGAAGGGAGGGACTTCTTTCCCAGGACCAGTCACCTGGCCCCCTGGCTAGAACTTTCCAGAAGCCTGGGAGGGGTGCCAGAGTGACAGACAGGGTCCTGGGAGGAGACAAAACTGTCATATAGGGTGACTTTAATAAAATACGGGGGGCGCCAACTGGGGTACACCAAACTTAAGGAACATAGAGGGGAGACCTGGACTGAACTAAACAAACACACTCCCACATCTCCTCCTTTTTTGTTTTTTAAGATGACATGAATTCGGCTTGGGGACAGTACTCTGAGTCCGGGTACAGGTCCCCGAACCATGTCATCTCCTGGGCCATAGGCTCGAGTTCAAAGTCTTTGGGGAGCTCTGCTTGGTTGATGTCTGCAGGGGAGGATGAGCTCATAATCATGTTGGTTAGCAGTTTTTTCAGCAGCCCGAACATAATTATGACAACCAAGAGAATAAAAAACAAGATCAGTCCGGTTCGGAGAATGGATCTAGTCCACCTGGATAATCCCCATCCGCTGACGGCACAGGACCCATCTCCGATGTCTCCAAACTAAAACAAAACTTAGAAAAATGAGGTTGAAACTGGGGATAACAACTGGGATAAACTTGGGGCTCGGGGCTCAGAGAGGCACACGACTAACCTACCCCGGTCTTGGGGGGTATTTGATCTCCCTTCCTGACGGTCTGGGAGATACACGGTTTCACCCACTTTGATGGGATCCACCTAGGGCCCTCGGGGGTGGATACACATGCGTACCCTTTCCCCCAGGTAACTAGTTCATAAGGCCCTTGTATCTCCCTAGTCTCCGGGTCCTTAACCATCACCGGAGACCTTTCTTTCATTTGCAACTGCTGAGACCGCCCAAAGTGCCGCACGATTGGTGGGTTCAGGTTCTCAAAGGCACAGTCGAGGAAATTTAGGGTGAACAATGCCTTTGAGAGCCTGACAGCAGGTGACTCTAGCTTTTTGGGGGAGCACTGGCGCTGGAGCATTCTTTTGATGTTTTGGTGGGCCCTCTCTACAATGGCTTGACCTGTCGGGGAATAGGGGATGCCAGTCTTGTGTTCTATTCCCCATCGCTGCAGGAAGCTCCTGAACTCCTTGGACGTATACGCTGGGCCATTGTCCGTTTTGATGACTTTGGGGATGCCCAGGGTAGCGATTGCCTGCACTAAGTGCTTTTGGACATCGCTAGCCTTTTCCCCTGTGTGGGCAGAGGCAAAAACTGCTCCCGAGAAGGTATCAACCGACACATGTACGTACTTCATTCTGCCGAATGAAGCAACATGTGTCACGTCCATCTGCCACACTTCGCAGCTGTTAAGTCCACGGGGGTTTGCGCCAGTACCAATGGCAGGAAGGGCTAGCTGGTGGCATTCTGGACATGCAGCCACAATCGCCCTGGCCTGGTCGTGCTTTAGATTGAATCGACGAACTAGGGCAGGAGTGTTCTGATGGAACAGCTGATGGCTGATTTTGGCCTGCTCAAACACGTTTGGAGTCGGGGCCATCGCAGCTGGCGCAGCGAGGGCATCTGCCCTCCTATTGCCTTCTGCGATGAACCCGGGCAGGTCCGTGTGTGACCTGACGTGCAACACGTAAAATGGTTGCTCTCGGTGGGAGACCAGATTTATTAACTTTGAGAGCAACTCATACAAGGCCATGTTGGAGACTTCACGCAAAATGGCGTGCTCGGCTCTGGAGACTACCCCTGCAACATATGCAGAGTCTGTTACCAAATTTAGGGGTTCGGGGAACCTTTCGAAAGCCCTGACGACTGCGTCCAACTCAGCAACCTGAGGCGATCCTTCTACCTCTTTGATGTCAGTCTCCCACCGCTGAGTTTGGGCGTTTTTCCAAGTCGCCCCGGACGCGTCAGTAAAAACTGTCAAGGCCTTTAGAGGTTCCTTGCTCCGAACACTTATTATATTTAATTCGAATTGAACTTCCGAATTGAATATTTTGTGGGCTGGCCTATGCAAAGAAATTTGGCCTGTGTAGCCCTCCAGAGCAAACTGCAATGCTTCACAATCTTGAAGCAGACTCTCCAACATCGCCTTAGGAATTTGGCCCATTTTTTTCCTAATTGGCACGTGGATGCAGTCGAAGTCACATCCTGATAACTCTCTGATCCGGATCCTAGCCTTCCGGATCAGTTCAGCCATCAGCTCTTGTGGCTGTGTCATCCTCTTGGACCGATGGTGACTGAGAAATACCCACTCTATAATTAAGAGGGGATCCCTCCGGTCCTGGTCCTTTTTGCTCTTCTTTTTGTTGTCTTCCCATTGGAAGACAACCCCGTGCAAGTGTGGCAGATTACCCAGGATGATGAATTTGAATGGCAAGTCAGGCCTACACCTGCTTGCCTGCCTGGTGGACATTAGATGTTGCACCTTCTCCAGAGCTGTTTGCGCCTCTGGGGTGAGTGTCCGGGGAGAACTAAGCTCCTCTCCCCCTTTTAGTAAATCAAAAAGGGGGGCTAGGTCTTCGGTGGACAGACCCAGCCACGGCCTCACCCAATTTAAAGACCCACACAGCTGGTGGACATCTGCCAGAGTCTTGATGTTGGTATTGATAGCCAATTTTTGCGGCACAATGGTCCGCTTTGTAATTTGTAGGCCCAGGTACTTCCAAGGTGGCATCCGTTGAATCTTTTCCTCTTGGAGCTCGAACCCTGCAGCAACCAATGCATTGATTGTCAGGTCGAGCACACTGGCAAGCATGTCATTGTCGGGGGCACACACGAGGACATCATCCATATAATGGAAGATGATGGCCTCTTTTGCTGCTGCGCGAACTGGGGCAAGCAAGGAAGAGACATACCATTGGCAGATGGTCGGGCTGTTCTTCATACCCTGTGGCAACACCTTCCAATGGTATCTTTTCCTTGGGGCTTCTCGATTGATAACAGGAATCGAGAAGGCAAAACGCGGGGCATCGTCAGGGTGCAGGGGAATTTGGAAAAAGCAGTCTTTAATGTCAATTACTGCCAGATTCCAATTTTGAGGGAGCATCGTTGGGGATGGCATCCCTGGTTGGAGAGAGCCCATGTCCTCAATAGCATTGTTAATTTGACGAAGGTCCTGGAGGAGCCGCCATTTGTCTTTGTTAGGCTTTTTGATAACAAAGACAGGGGAATTCCACGGGCTGTTGGATTCCACGATATTCCCCTTTTCAAGTTGCTCCTCCACGAGCTTCTCGAGCGCCTTCAACTTCTCACCATAGAGCGACCACTGCTCTACCCAAATGGGCTGGGCTGATCAGTTTTCCAATTTAGTTTTTGAGTAGGGCGCTCTTCAGTGGCCGCAACCCAAAAATTTTTCGGGGGGTCAGGTAGGTCAATTGTGACTCCCCACTGCTGCATGAGGTCTCTCCCCAAGAGGGGTTCCTTGTAGTCTAATACGAACGGACGTATGTTTGCCAATTGTCCGCTCAGTCCCTTGATTTGCACGATGCTCTTTGACTGTTTGGCCAATTGAAAGCCCCCAACACCTTGCACGTGTCCAGCCACGTTCTGCAATTCCCAATGTGCCGGCCATTCTCGTGTGGGAATGATCGTCACATCTGCCCCTGTGTCCAGAAGCCCTCTGAGGTGTAGGACTTCCTCCCCTCTGTTGATCTCGCAGCCTACCCGAGGCTTCTCTGTCCCTATGACATGTGTGGCACACACCGTTGGGTGTGGCCTTTCTACAGGGATAGCCTGGGCGACTGTCTGCCCTCTGGGCAGGAAAAGAGGTGGGTGGACACAGCGCAGCAAGAGAACAGGTCCTTCGGGACTGGATGTCATTAGTCCCGGAGCGACTTCGATCTCTTGTGGTGTGCAGGTAACATTTCCAACAGTGACATATCTGTCAGGGCCTTGGTCTTCTGCCCACAGCTCACCACCAGCGCTTACCGGTGCGGTATGCCACTCTTTGGTCTTTAGGTGGAACGGTGTCAACAGCTGCAACCTGAAAGAACCATCAGAAAAGGAAGTCAAGTCCGGTTTTAAAGTCGTGTCTGATAGTTTGGTCTCTCTAAGTTTCCCCTCCCCCTCGCGTCCCGTCCCTTTTTTGTCTTCACCACTCCAACGCGGGGCGGGCGCGCGCTCCCCATTCAGTTTTTTTGTTGCAGTTGGCCCTCCTGTCCCCCAGGTTCATGTTCCTTTTTAAATTGCTGGAACTGCCACTTGAGCGGGCAGTCCCTTGTCCAATGTCCAGGCCGGTCACATAGGAAGCAGGTGTTCCTGGCCGGCGGGGCTCGCTTTCGGCCGTTTGCAGTTGGAGGTGGTTTGGTGTTCAGGCCCGTGGTCCTCCTCTGGTCCGCTGCAGGGCGATGCGTTGCTGTTCCCACTGAGGCCGTTCCTCTGGGCCGCTGTCTCTCTGAGCTGGTAGGTTGCAGGTGTGGTGCCTTCGCAGCACAAACTTCCAACATATCCTGTATGGTTGGCGGGGGGTCCAGGGGGAGGCTCAGGATGGCTGCCTTGCATTGAGGGTTGGCATTCACCATAGCCATCTCTGCGATGACCTCTTCCCTGGCCGCCGGCTGCTTGACCTGCAACTCTACAGCTCGGGTTAGTCTCTCCACAAACTTTAGGAATGACTCAGTGGGTTGCTGCTGGACCTGCGAGTAGGATTCTATGGGCACATCAGGCCTCAGACCAAGGAATGCCTTACTGGCCGCTTCCTTGACCTGTTGCAGAACCTCCAAAGGCAAGCCTTGAGCTTGCTTCGGCGCCAAAGCCCAATCTGCTTCGCCGCTTAGATGGTCCAATGTGAATTCCTTATTGTCGGCATCAACGGCCGTATCAGAACCTTGCAAGAGCGCTGGAAGGAGTCTGCGGAGCTCCCTTTCCCACGCTGCCTTCCAGAGCAGAAACTCTGCCGAGGAAAGCAGGCATGAGAAAAGCTGACGCAGATCGAAAGGTGTCATTACTGCTCCGGAGAGACTTGCCTTTAAGAGGCCACGAAAATATTCGCTTTCTCTCCCAAACTCCTTCTGTGCCTTGCAGAGTTCCTTTATTGTTTGGTGTGAGAGGGGTTCCCAGCTGACATGGGTTGTTCCTCCTCTCCGGGACCTCTGATAAAAAACCGGAGCGGCCGAGGGAATGGGATCCAGTTCCGGGTTCCGGTCCTCGGGCCCCCCCCCCCTTCCGGCCAGACACCGTGGGAACCGGAAGGACAGGCGTGGGAACCGGAAGCAGGAAGTGGGTGGCAGCCGGGCATGGAACCGCGATTTCTGGGGGAGGAGCACGGGGGCGCGCACTGGTGACAGGTAGGAGGGGTAAGAGGTGTGGAACCAGCTTGGGAGTAGGAGGGGTCGGGGAGAAAGGGGTTGGGACTCGGGAGAAAGGGATTTCGGGTGGAAAAGCGCGGGGAAAAGCAAGAGGGGGTTTCTGCCACGTGGCGCCCGCCATCTTGTCCTCCTCGGGCAGGGAGGGCATTTTCTAAACTCTCTGGATAGCCAAACCGAACTCGGGGTCTAACAACTGGGGAAGCCGGGGAACCGGATAAGCCTCGGGCAGTCTGGCCGGGACTGTCTGAGCGGGGACTCCGGGGATCCCGAGGAGAGCCAGGGAGACGGTGGCAGCCCTGCGCATCGCGGGTTGCTCTCCTCAGCATGCCCGTTTGAGGGGACACGGGTTCGGGAGACGGGTTAGGGGTAACAACTGGGGAATTCGGGGTTGTTCGTCCTTCCCTCTCCCTTTTTTTAGCTAACGCCAATCTAATTTGCAAGTACAGAAAGGAGAAATCTTTCTCTTTGGCAGAATTAGATCGCGCCAGTTTTTCTCCCGCGGCATTCCAAAAGGGAACGGTCAAAACCGTATCCTGAGAGCACTGAGGGAAGTGCAGAAACAGCCACCGAATAAACCGTTTTAAACATCCCTTTGAAAAACTTATCCCCCCACCCTCAAGGAGTCCCGCAACTTGGAGAAATGCCCCCTTCTGTGCTGTGGAGAGTTTAGCGCCCATAGCCAACAGCACAGCGTCTGGAGCTAAACTTCAAGCCTGGAAGGCCGGTTTTCCCAAAAACCAACTGGAGACAAGCTAACCGCGCTTGTTCCGGGGCTGCGCAGCCTACGTTCGGCTCTTCGAGAGCCGGGGACCGTCCTGCGTTCGGCTCTTCAAGAGCCGGGGACACTGGTCCCTCCGAAAGCCTTTACCGGCTTTGAGGCAAGTTTTTCCCGCCCCGGGGAAAAATACTTACTTGACTGGAGTCCAGGTTAGCTCCAGGCGGCCGGTTCCTCCGCCGAGAACGACTTCGCAGGCACGGCGAAGCTACCGTCCTCACCCCCAGGAGCGCAGCTAACTAAAACGGAGCGTGCTGCAGCTGGGGTAGCTTGACGTCCCGATGACGCACTTGCCGAAACAATCAGTCCCTTCCGTGGGGTCCGATGGAAGCGGGGCCCCATGCCCGGGCGCCAAGCTGCCTTTGCCGAGGACGCCCCTTCCGTGGGGTCCGATGGAACGGGAAGCCCCACGCTTGGGCGCCAAGCTGCCTTTGTGTCCCCTAGGAACAGTTCCCTCTCAGCCCGGTCAGCTCGGGACACAGCAGGCTGCGGGGGCCAGCCTCTGATATCGGAGGGATCAGAGGTCTGGCTCGTGGGTCCTTCCAAGGGACCGCGGCAATAAAGGCAGACGGTGGAGGAAAGGAGGCAGGCTCAGAGTTGGGTTAAATCCAGAAAGTTTATTGGTCCTCCGAACGGGGGGGACCTCAACCACCAGGGGGTGCCCAACTCAGCGCACCTGCCTGTCTCGTGCAGGGGATTTTATGGGGGAGGGGGGGGGGGGGGGGAGACAAGGCGGGGGAGTACAGAGTAACCAACCAGGGAAGAGAAGGGTGCGGCAAACACAACGAGGGACACATAAGGGAACCAACTGTAACAGGGGAAGGGAGGGACTTCTTTCCCAGGACCAGTCACCTGGCCCCCTGGCTAGAACTTTCCAGAAGCCTGGGAGGGGTGCCAGAGTGACAGACAGGGTCCTGGGAGGAGACAAAACTGTCATATAGGGTGACTTTAATAAAATACGGGGGGCGCCAACTGGGGTACACCAAACTTAAGGAACATAGAGGGGAGACCTGGACTGAACTAAACAAACACACTCCCACATCTCCTCCTTTTTTGTTTTTTAAGATGACATGAATTCGGCTTGGGGACAGTACTCTGAGTCCGGGTACAGGTCCCCGAACCATGTCATCTCCTGGGCCATAGGCTCGAGTTCAAAGTCTTTGGGGAGCTCTGCTTGGTTGATGTCTGCAGGGGAGGATGAGCTCATAATCATGTTGGTTAGCAGTTTTTTCAGCAGCCCGAACATAATTATGACAACCAAGAGAATAAAAAACAAGATCAGTCCGGTTCGGAGAATGGATCTAGTCCACCTGGATAATCCCCATCCGCTGACGGCACAGGACCCATCTCCGATGTCTCCAAACTAAAACAAAACTTAGAAAAATGAGGTTGAAACTGGGGATAACAACTGGGATAAACTTGGGGCTCGGGGCTCAGAGAGGCACACGACTAACCTACCCCGGTCTTGGGGGGTATTTGATCTCCCTTCCTGACGGTCTGGGAGATACACGGTTTCACCCACTTTGATGGGATCCACCTAGGGCCCTCGGGGGTGGATACACATGCGTACCCTTTCCCCCAGGTAACTAGTTCATAAGGCCCTTGTATCTCCCTAGTCTCCGGGTCCTTAACCATCACCGGAGACCTTTCTTTCATTTGCAACTGCTGAGACCGCCCAAAGTGCCGCACGATTGGTGGGTTCAGGTTCTCAAAGGCACAGTCGAGGAAATTTAGGGTGAACAATGCCTTTGAGAGCCTGACAGCAGGTGACTCTAGCTTTTTGGGGGAGCACTGGCGCTGGAGCATTCTTTTGATGTTTTGGTGGGCCCTCTCTACAATGGCTTGACCTGTCGGGGAATAGGGGATGCCAGTCTTGTGTTCTATTCCCCATCGCTGCAGGAAGCTCCTGAACTCCTTGGACGTATACGCTGGGCCATTGTCCGTTTTGATGACTTTGGGGATGCCCAGGGTAGCGATTGCCTGCACTAAGTGCTTTTGGACATCGCTAGCCTTTTCCCCTGTGTGGGCAGAGGCAAAAACTGCTCCCGAGAAGGTATCAACCGACACATGTACGTACTTCATTCTGCCGAATGAAGCAACATGTGTCACGTCCATCTGCCACACTTCGCAGCTGTTAAGTCCACGGGGGTTTGCGCCAGTACCAATGGCAGGAAGGGCTAGCTGGTGGCATTCTGGACATGCAGCCACAATCGCCCTGGCCTGGTCGTGCTTTAGATTGAATCGACGAACTAGGGCAGGAGTGTTCTGATGGAACAGCTGATGGCTGATTTTGGCCTGCTCAAACACGTTTGGAGTCGGGGCCATCGCAGCTGGCGCAGCGAGGGCATCTGCCCTCCTGTTGCCTTCTGCGATGAACCCGGGCAGGTCCGTGTGTGACCTGACGTGCAACACGTAAAATGGTTGCTCTCGGTGGGAGACCAGATTTATTAACTTTGAGAGCAACTCATACAAGGCCATGTTGGAGACTTCACGCAAAATGGCGTGCTCGGCTCTGGAGACTACCCCTGCAACATATGCAGAGTCTGTTACCAAATTTAGGGGTTCGGGGAACCTTTCGAAAGCCCTGACGACTGCGTCCAACTCAGCAACCTGAGGCGATCCTTCTACCTCTTTGATGTCAGTCTCCCACCGCTGAGTTTGGGCGTTTTTCCAAGTCGCCCCGGACGCGTCAGTAAAAACTGTCAAGGCCTTTAGAGGTTCCTTGCTCCGAACACTTATTATATTTAATTCGAATTGAACTTCCGAATTGAATATTTTGTGGGCTGGCCTATGCAAAGAAATTTGGCCTGTGTAGCCCTCCAGAGCAAACTGCAATGCTTCACAATCTTGAAGCAGACTCTCCAACATCGCCTTAGGAATTTGGCCCATTTTTTTCCTATTTGGCACGTGGATGCAGTCGAAGTCACATCCTGATAACTCTCTGATCCGGATCCTAGCCTTCCGGATCAGTTCAGCCATCAGCTCTTGTGGCTGTGTCATCCTCTTGGACCGATGGTGACTGAGAAATACCCACTCTATAATTAAGAGGGGATCCCTCCGGTCCTGGTCCTTTTTGCTCTTCTTTTTGTTGTCTTCCCATTGGAAGACAACCCCGTGCAAGTGTGGCAGATTACCCAGGATGATGAATTTGAATGGCAAGTCAGGCCTACACCTGCTTGCCTGCCTGGTGGACATTAGATGTTGCACCTTCTCCAGAGCTGTTTGCGCCTCTGGGGTGAGTGTCCGGGGAGAACTAAGCTCCTCTCCCCCTTTTAGTAAATCAAAAAGGGGGGCTAGGTCTTCGGTGGACAGACCCAGCCACGGCCTCACCCAATTTAAAGACCCACACAGCTGGTGGACATCTGCCAGAGTCTTGATGTTGGTATTGATAGCCAATTTTTGCGGCACAATGGTCCGCTTTGTAATTTGTAGGCCCAGGTACTTCCAAGGTGGCATCCGTTGAATCTTTTCCTCTTGGAGCTCGAACCCTGCAGCAACCAATGCATTGATTGTCAGGTCGAGCACACTGGCAAGCATGTCATTGTCGGGGGCACACACGAGGACATCATCCATATAATGGAAGATGATGGCCTCTTTTGCTGCTGCGCAAACTGGGGCAAGCAAGGAAGAGACATACCATTGGCAGATGGTCGGGCTGTTCTTCATACCCTGTGGCAACACCTTCCAATGGTATCTTTTCCTTGGGGCTTCTCGATTGATAACAGGAATCGAGAAGGCAAAACGCGGGGCATCGTCAGGGTGCAGGGGAATTTGGAAAAAGCAGTCTTTAATGTCAATTACTGCCAGATTCCAATTTTGAGGGAGCATCGTTGGGGATGGCATCCCTGGTTGGAGAGAGCCCATGTCCTCAATAGCATTGTTAATTTGACGAAGGTCCTGGAGGAGCCGCCATTTGTCTTTGTTAGGCTTTTTGATAACAAAGACAGGGGAATTCCACGGGCTGTTGGATTCCACGATATTCCCCTTTTCAAGTTGCTCCTCCACGAGCTTCTCGAGCGCCTTCAACTTCTCACCATAGAGCGACCACTGCTCTACCCAAATGGGCTGGGCTGATCAGTTTTCCAATTTAGTTTTTGAGTAGGGCGCTCTTCAGTGGCCGCAACCCAAAAATTTTTCGGGGGGTCAGGTAGGTCAATTGTGACTCCCCACTGCTGCATGAGGTCTCTCCCCAAGAGGGGTTCCTTGTAGTCTAATACGAACGGACGTATGTTTGCCAATTGTCCGCTCAGTCCCTTGATTTGCACGATGCTCTTTGACTGTTTGGCCAATTGAAAGCCCCCAACACCTTGCACGTGTCCAGCCACGTTCTGCAATTCCCAATGTGCCGGCCATTCTCGTGTGGGAATGATCGTCACATCTGCCCCTGTGTCCAGAAGCCCTCTGAGGTGTAGGACTTCCTCCCCTCTGTTGATCTCGCAGCCTACCCGAGGCTTCTCTGTCCCTATGACATGTGTGGCACACACCGTTGGGTGTGGCCTTTCTACAGGGATAGCCTGGGCGACTGTCTGCCCTCTGGGCAGGAAAAGAGGTGGGTGGACACAGCGCAGCAAGAGAACAGGTCCTTCGGGACTGGATGTCATTAGTCCCGGAGCGACTTCGATCTCTTGTGGTGTGCAGGTAACATTTCCAACAGTGACATATCTGTCAGGGCCTTGGTCTTCTGCCCACAGCTCACCACCAGCGCTTACCGGTGCGGTATGCCACTCTTTGGTCTTTAGGTGGAACGGTGTCAACAGCTGCAACCTGAAAGAACCATCAGAAAAGGAAGTCAAGTCCGGTTTTAAAGTCGTGTCTGATAGTTTGGTCTCTCTAAGTTTCCCCTCCCCCTCGCGTCCCGTCCCTTTTTTGTCTTCACCACTCCAACGCGGGGCGGGCGCGCGCTCCCCATTCAGTTTTTTTGTTGCAGTTGGCCCTCCTGTCCCCCAGGTTCATGTTCCTTTTTAAATTGCTGGAACTGCCACTTGAGCGGGCAGTCCCTTGTCCAATGTCCAGGCCGGTCACATAGGAAGCAGGTGTTCCTGGCCGGCGGGGCTCGCTTTCGGCCGTTTGCAGTTGGAGGTGGTTTGGTGTTCAGGCCCGTGGTCCTCCTCTGGTCCGCTGCAGGGCGATGCGTTGCTGTTCCCACTGAGGCCGTTCCTCTGGGCCGCTGTCTCTCTGAGCTGGTAGGTTGCAGGTGTGGTGCCTTCGCAGCACAAACTTCCAACATATCCTGTATGGTTGGCGGGGGGTCCAGGGGGAGGCTCAGGATGGCTGCCTTGCATTGAGGGTTGGCATTCACCATAGCCATTTCTGCGATGACCTCTTCCCTGGCCGCCGGCTGCTTGACCTGCAACTCTACAGCTCGGGTTAGTCTCTCCACAAACTTTAGGAATGACTCAGTGGGTTGCTGCTGGACCTGCGAGTAGGATTCTATGGGCACATCAGGCCTCAGACCAAGGAATGCCTTACTGGCCGCTTCCTTGACCTGTTGCAGAACCTCCAAAGGCAAGCCTTGAGCTTGCTTCGGCGCCAAAGCCCAATCTGCTTCGCCGCTTAGATGGTCCAATGTGAATTCCTTATTGTCGGCATCAACGGCCGTATCAGAACCTTGCAAGAGCGCTGGAAGGAGTCTGCGGAGCTCCCTTTCCCACGCTGCCTTCCAGAGCAGAAACTCTGCCGAGGAAAGCAGGCATGAGAAAAGCTGACGCAGATCGAAAGGTGTCATTACTGCTCCGGAGAGACTTGCCTTTAAGAGGCCACGAAAATATTCGCTTTCTCTCCCAAACTCCTTCTGTGCCTTGCAGAGTTCCTTTATTGTTTGGTGTGAGAGGGGTTCCCAGCTGACATGGGTTGTTCCTCCTCTCCGGGACCTCTGATAAAAAACCGGAGCGGCCGAGGGAATGGGATCCAGTTCCGGGTTCCGGTCCTCGGGCCCCCCCCCCTTCCGGCCAGACACCGTGGGAACCGGAAGGACAGGCGTGGGAACCGGAAGCAGGAAGTGGGTGGCAGCCGGGCATGGAACCGCGATTTCTGGGGGAGGAGCACGGGGGCGCGCACTGGTGACAGGTAGGAGGGGTAAGAGGTGTGGAACCAGCTTGGGAGTAGGAGGGGTCGGGGAGAAAGGGGTTGGGACTCGGGAGAAAGGGATTTCGGGTGGAAAAGCGCGGGGAAAAGCAAGAGGGGGTTTCTGCCACGTGGCGCCCGCCATCTTGTCCTCCTCGGGCAGGGAGGGCATTTTCTAAACTCTCTGGATAGCCAAACCGAACTCGGGGTCTAACAACTGGGGAAGCCGGGGAACCGGATAAGCCTCGGGCAGTCTGGCCGGGACTGTCTGAGCGGGGACTCCGGGGATCCCGAGGAGAGCCAGGGAGACGGTGGCAGCCCTGCGCATCGCGGGTTGCTCTCCTCAGCATGCCCGTTTGAGGGGACACGGGTTCGGGAGACGGGTTAGGGGTAACAACTGGGGAATTCGGGGTTGTTCGTCCTTCCCTCTCCCTTTTTTTAGCTAACGCCAATCTAATTTGCAAGTACAGAAAGGAGAAATCTTTCTCTTTGGCAGAATTAGATCGCGCCAGTTTTTCTCCCGCGGCATTCCAAAAGGGAACGGTCAAAACCGTATCCTGAGAGCACTGAGGGAAGTGCAGAAACAGCCACCGAATAAACCGTTTTAAACATCCCTTTGAAAAACTTATCCCCCCACCCTCAAGGAGTCCCGCAACTTGGAGAAATGCCCCCTTCTGTGCTGTGGAGAGTTTAGCGCCCATAGCCAACAGCACAGCGTCTGGAGCTAAACTTCAAGCCTGGAAGGCCGGTTTTCCCAAAAACCAACTGGAGACAAGCTAACCGCGCTTGTTCCGGGGCTGCGCAGCCTACGTTCGGCTCTTCGAGAGCCGGGGACCGTCCTGCGTTCGGCTCTTCAAGAGCCGGGGACACTGGTCCCTCCGAAAGCCTTTACCGGCTTTGAGGCAAGTTTTTCCCGCCCCGGGGAAAAATACTTACTTGACTGGAGTCCAGGTTAGCTCCAGGCGGCCGGTTCCTCCGCCGAGAACGACTTCGCAGGCACGGCGAAGCTACCGTCCTCACCCCCAGGAGCGCAGCTAACTAAAACGGAGCGTGCTGCAGCTGGGGTAGCTTGACGTCCCGATGACGCACTTGCCGAAACAATCAGTCCCTTCCGTGGGGTCCGATGGAAGCGGGGCCCCATGCCCGGGCGCCAAGCTGCCTTTGCCGAGGACGCCCCTTCCGTGGGGTCCGATGGAACGGGAAGCCCCACGCTTGGGCGCCAAGCTGCCTTTGTGTCCCCTAGGAACAGTTCCCTCTCAGCCCGGTCAGCTCGGGACACAGCAGGCTGCGGGGGCCAGCCTCTGATATCGGAGGGATCAGAGGTCTGGCTCGTGGGTCCTTCCAAGGGACCGCGGCAATAAAGGCAGACGGTGGAGGAAAGGAGGCAGGCTCAGAGTTGGGTTAAATCCAGAAAGTTTATTGGTCCTCCGAACGGGGGGGACCTCAACCACCAGGGGGTGCCCAACTCAGCGCACCTGCCTGTCTCGTGCAGGGGATTTTATGGGGGAGGGGGGGGGGGGGGGGAGACAAGGCGGGGGAGTACAGAGTAACCAACCAGGGAAGAGAAGGGTGCGGCAAACACAACGAGGGACACATAAGGGAACCAACTGTAACAGGGGAAGGGAGGGACTTCTTTCCCAGGACCAGTCACCTGGCCCCCTGGCTAGAACTTTCCAGAAGCCTGGGAGGGGTGCCAGAGTGACAGACAGGGTCCTGGGAGGAGACAAAACTGTCATATAGGGTGACTTTAATAAAATACGGGGGGCGCCAACTGGGGTACACCAAACTTAAGGAACATAGAGGGGAGACCTGGACTGAACTAAACAAACACACTCCCACATCTCCTCCTTTTTTGTTTTTTAAGATGACATGAATTCGGCTTGGGGACAGTACTCTGAGTCCGGGTACAGGTCCCCGAACCATGTCATCTCCTGGGCCATAGGCTCGAGTTCAAAGTCTTTGGGGAGCTCTGCTTGGTTGATGTCTGCAGGGGAGGATGAGCTCATAATCATGTTGGTTAGCAGTTTTTTCAGCAGCCCGAACATAATTATGACAACCAAGAGAATAAAAAACAAGATCAGTCCGGTTCGGAGAATGGATCTAGTCCACCTGGATAATCCCCATCCGCTGACGGCACAGGACCCATCTCCGATGTCTCCAAACTAAAACAAAACTTAGAAAAATGAGGTTGAAACTGGGGATAACAACTGGGATAAACTTGGGGCTCGGGGCTCAGAGAGGCACACGACTAACCTACCCCGGTCTTGGGGGGTATTTGATCTCCCTTCCTGACGGTCTGGGAGATACACGGTTTCACCCACTTTGATGGGATCCACCTAGGGCCCTCGGGGGTGGATACACATGCGTACCCTTTCCCCCAGGTAACTAGTTCATAAGGCCCTTGTATCTCCCTAGTCTCCGGGTCCTTAACCATCACCGGAGACCTTTCTTTCATTTGCAACTGCTGAGACCGCCCAAAGTGCCGCACGATTGGTGGGTTCAGGTTCTCAAAGGCACAGTCGAGGAAATTTAGGGTGAACAATGCCTTTGAGAGCCTGACAGCAGGTGACTCTAGCTTTTTGGGGGAGCACTGGCGCTGGAGCATTCTTTTGATGTTTTGGTGGGCCCTCTCTACAATGGCTTGACCTGTCGGGGAATAGGGGATGCCAGTCTTGTGTTCTATTCCCCATCGCTGCAGGAAGCTCCTGAACTCCTTGGACGTATACGCTGGGCCATTGTCCGTTTTGATGACTTTGGGGATGCCCAGGGTAGCGATTGCCTGCACTAAGTGCTTTTGGACATCGCTAGCCTTTTCCCCTGTGTGGGCAGAGGCAAAAACTGCTCCCGAGAAGGTATCAACCGACACATGTACGTACTTCATTCTGCCGAATGAAGCAACATGTGTCACGTCCATCTGCCACACTTCGCAGCTGTTAAGTCCACGGGGGTTTGCGCCAGTACCAATGGCAGGAAGGGCTAGCTGGTGGCATTCTGGACATGCAGCCACAATCGCCCTGGCCTGGTCGTGCTTTAGATTGAATCGACGAACTAGGGCAGGAGTGTTCTGATGGAACAGCTGATGGCTGATTTTGGCCTGCTCAAACACGTTTGGAGTCGGGGCCATCGCAGCTGGCGCAGCGAGGGCATCTGCCCTCCTGTTGCCTTCTGCGATGAACCCGGGCAGGTCCATGTGTGACCTGACGTGCAACACGTAAAATGGTTGCTCTCGGTGGGAGACCAGATTTATTAACTTTGAGAGCAACTCATACAAGGCCATGTTGGAGACTTCACGCAAAATGGCGTGCTCGGCTCTGGAGACTACCCCTGCAACATATGCAGAGTCTGTTACCAAATTTAGGGGTTCGGGGAACCTTTCGAAAGCCCTGACGACTGCGTCCAACTCAGCAACCTGAGGCGATCCTTCTACCTCTTTGATGTCAGTCTCCCACCGCTGAGTTTGGGCGTTTTTCCAAGTCGCCCCGGACGCGTCAGTAAAAACTGTCAAGGCCTTTAGAGGTTCCTTGCTCCGAACACTTATTATATTTAATTCGAATTGAACTTCCGAATTGAATATTTTGTGGGCTGGCCTATGCAAAGAAATTTGGCCTGTGTAGCCCTCCAGAGCAAACTGCAATGCTTCACAATCTTGAAGCAGACTCTCCAACATCGCCTTAGGAATTTGGCCCATTTTTTTCCTAATTGGCACGTGGATGCAGTCGAAGTCACATCCTGATAACTCTCTGATCCGGATCCTAGCCTTCCGGATCAGTTCAGCCATCAGCTCTTGTGGCTGTGTCATCCTCTTGGACCGATGGTGACTGAGAAATACCCACTCTATAATTAAGAGGGGATCCCTCCGGTCCTGGTCCTTTTTGCTCTTCTTTTTGTTGTCTTCCCATTGGAAGACAACCCCGTGCAAGTGTGGCAGATTACCCAGGATGATGAATTTGAATGGCAAGTCAGGCCTACACCTGCTTGCCTGCCTGGTGGACATTAGATGTTGCACCTTCTCCAGAGCTGTTTGCGCCTCTGGGGTGAGTGTCCGGGGAGAACTAAGCTCCTCTCCCCCTTTTAGTAAATCAAAAAGGGGGGCTAGGTCTTCGGTGGACAGACCCAGCCACGGCCTCACCCAATTTAAAGACCCACACAGCTGGTGGACATCTGCCAGAGTCTTGATGTTGGTATTGATAGCCAATTTTTGCGGCACAATGGTCCGCTTTGTAATTTGTAGGCCCAGGTACTTCCAAGGTGGCATCCGTTGAATCTTTTCCTCTTGGAGCTCGAACCCTGCAGCAACCAATGCATTGATTGTCAGGTCGAGCACACTGGCAAGCATGTCATTGTCGGGGGCACACACGAGGACATCATCCATATAATGGAAGATGATGGCCTCTTTTGCTGCTGCGCGAACTGGGGCAAGCAAGGAAGAGACATACCATTGGCAGATGGTCGGGCTGTTCTTCATACCCTGTGGCAACACCTTCCAATGGTATCTTTTCCTTGGGGCTTCTCGATTGATAACAGGAATCGAGAAGGCAAAACGCGGGGCATCGTCAGGGTGCAGGGGAATTTGGAAAAAGCAGTCTTTAATGTCAATTACTGCCAGATTCCAATTTTGAGGGAGCATCGTTGGGGATGGCATCCCTGGTTGGAGAGAGCCCATGTCCTCAATAGCATTGTTAATTTGACGAAGGTCCTGGAGGAGCCGCCATTTGTCTTTGTTAGGCTTTTTGATAACAAAGACAGGGGAATTCCACGGGCTGTTGGATTCCACGATATTCCCCTTTTCAAGTTGCTCCTCCACGAGCTTCTCGAGCGCCTTCAACTTCTCACCATAGAGCGACCACTGCTCTACCCAAATGGGCTGGGCTGATCAGTTTTCCAATTTAGTTTTTGAGTAGGGCGCTCTTCAGTGGCCGCAACCCAAAAATTTTTCGGGGGGTCAGGTAGGTCAATTGTGACTCCCCACTGCTGCATGAGGTCTCTCCCCAAGAGGGGTTCCTTGTAGTCTAATACGAACGGACGTATGTTTGCCAATTGTCCGCTCAGTCCCTTGATTTGCACGATGCTCTTTGACTGTTTGGCCAATTGAAAGCCCCCAACACCTTGCACGTGTCCAGCCACGTTCTGCAATTCCCAATGTGCCGGCCATTCTCGTGTGGGAATGATCGTCACATCTGCCCCTGTGTCCAGAAGCCCTCTGAGGTGTAGGACTTCCTCCCCTCTGTTGATCTCGCAGCCTACCCGAGGCTTCTCTGTCCCTATGACATGTGTGGCACACACCGTTGGGTGTGGCCTTTCTACAGGGATAGCCTGGGCGACTGTCTGCCCTCTGGGCAGGAAAAGAGGTGGGTGGACACAGCGCAGCAAGAGAACAGGTCCTTCGGGACTGGATGTCATTAGTCCCGGAGCGACTTCGATCTCTTGTGGTGTGCAGGTAACATTTCCAACAGTGACATATCTGTCAGGGCCTTGGTCTTCTGCCCACAGCTCACCACCAGCGCTTACCGGTGCGGTATGCCACTCTTTGGTCTTTAGGTGGAACGGTGTCAACAGCTGCAACCTGAAAGAACCATCAGAAAAGGAAGTCAAGTCCGGTTTTAAAGTCGTGTCTGATAGTTTGGTCTCTCTAAGTTTCCCCTCCCCCTCGCGTCCCGTCCCTTTTTTGTCTTCACCACTCCAACGCGGGGCGGGCGCGCGCTCCCCATTCAGTTTTTTTGTTGCAGTTGGCCCTCCTGTCCCCCAGGTTCATGTTCCTTTTTAAATTGCTGGAACTGCCACTTGAGCGGGCAGTCCCTTGTCCAATGTCCAGGCCGGTCACATAGGAAGCAGGTGTTCCTGGCCGGCGGGGCTCGCTTTCGGCCGTTTGCAGTTGGAGGTGGTTTGGTGTTCAGGCCCGTGGTCCTCCTCTGGTCCGCTGCAGGGCGATGCGTTGCTGTTCCCACTGAGGCCGTTCCTCTGGGCCGCTGTCTCTCTGAGCTGGTAGGTTGCAGGTGTGGTGCCTTCGCAGCACAAACTTCCAACATATCCTGTATGGTTGGCGGGGGGTCCAGGGGGAGGCTCAGGATGGCTGCCTTGCATTGAGGGTTGGCATTCACCATAGCCATTTCTGCGATGACCTCTTCCCTGGCCGCCGGCTGCTTGACCTGCAACTCTACAGCTCGGGTTAGTCTCTCCACAAACTTTAGGAATGACTCAGTGGGTTGCTGCTGGACCTGCGAGTAGGATTCTATGGGCACATCAGGCCTCAGACCAAGGAATGCCTTACTGGCCGCTTCCTTGACCTGTTGCAGAACCTCCAAAGGCAAGCCTTGAGCTTGCTTCGGCGCCAAAGCCCAATCTGCTTCGCCGCTTAGATGGTCCAATGTGAATTCCTTATTGTCGGCATCAACGGCCGTATCAGAACCTTGCAAGAGCGCTGGAAGGAGTCTGCGGAGCTCCCTTTCCCACGCTGCCTTCCAGAGCAGAAACTCTGCCGAGGAAAGCAGGCATGAGAAAAGCTGACGCAGATCGAAAGGTGTCATTACTGCTCCGGAGAGACTTGCCTTTAAGAGGCCACGAAAATATTCGCTTTCTCTCCCAAACTCCTTCTGTGCCTTGCAGAGTTCCTTTATTGTTTGGTGTGAGAGGGGTTCCCAGCTGACATGGGTTGTTCCTCCTCTCCGGGACCTCTGATAAAAAACCGGAGCGGCCGAGGGAATGGGATCCAGTTCCGGGTTCCGGTCCTCGGGCCCCCCCCCCTTCCGGCCAGACACCGTGGGAACCGGAAGGACAGGCGTGGGAACCGGAAGCAGGAAGTGGGTGGCAGCCGGGCATGGAACCGCGATTTCTGGGGGAGGAGCACGGGGGCGCGCACTGGTGACAGGTAGGAGGGGTAAGAGGTGTGGAACCAGCTTGGGAGTAGGAGGGGTCGGGGAGAAAGGGGTTGGGACTCGGGAGAAAGGGATTTCGGGTGGAAAAGCGCGGGGAAAAGCAAGAGGGGGTTTCTGCCACGTGGCGCCCGCCATCTTGTCCTCCTCGGGCAGGGAGGGCATTTTCTAAACTCTCTGGATAGCCAAACCGAACTCGGGGTCTAACAACTGGGGAAGCCGGGGAACCGGATAAGCCTCGGGCAGTCTGGCCGGGACTGTCTGAGCGGGGACTCCGGGGATCCCGAGGAGAGCCAGGGAGACGGTGGCAGCCCTGCGCATCGCGGGTTGCTCTCCTCAGCATGCCCGTTTGAGGGGACACGGGTTCGGGAGACGGGTTAGGGGTAACAACTGGGGAATTCGGGGTTGTTCGTCCTTCCCTCTCCCTTTTTTTAGCTAACGCCAATCTAATTTGCAAGTACAGAAAGGAGAAATCTTTCTCTTTGGCAGAATTAGATCGCGCCAGTTTTTCTCCCGCGGCATTCCAAAAGGGAACGGTCAAAACCGTATCCTGAGAGCACTGAGGGAAGTGCAGAAACAGCCACCGAATAAACCGTTTTAAACATCCCTTTGAAAAACTTATCCCCCCACCCTCAAGGAGTCCCGCAACTTGGAGAAATGCCCCCTTCTGTGCTGTGGAGAGTTTAGCGCCCATAGCCAACAGCACAGCGTCTGGAGCTAAACTTCAAGCCTGGAAGGCCGGTTTTCCCAAAAACCAACTGGAGACAAGCTAACCGCGCTTGTTCCGGGGCTGCGCAGCCTACGTTCGGCTCTTCGAGAGCCGGGGACCGTCCTGCGTTCGGCTCTTCAAGAGCCGGGGACACTGGTCCCTCCGAAAGCCTTTACCGGCTTTGAGGCAAGTTTTTCCCGCCCCGGGGAAAAATACTTACTTGACTGGAGTCCAGGTTAGCTCCAGGCGGCCGGTTCCTCCGCCGAGAACGACTTCGCAGGCACGGCGAAGCTACCGTCCTCACCCCCAGGAGCGCAGCTAACTAAAACGGAGCGTGCTGCAGCTGGGGTAGCTTGACGTCCCGATGACGCACTTGCCGAAACAATCAGTCCCTTCCGTGGGGTCCGATGGAAGCGGGGCCCCATGCCCGGGCGCCAAGCTGCCTTTGCCGAGGACGCCCCTTCCGTGGGGTCCGATGGAACGGGAAGCCCCACGCTTGGGCGCCAAGCTGCCTTTGTGTCCCCTAGGAACAGTTCCCTCTCAGCCCGGTCAGCTCGGGACACAGCAGGCTGCGGGGGCCAGCCTCTGATATCGGAGGGATCAGAGGTCTGGCTCGTGGGTCCTTCCAAGGGACCGCGGCAATAAAGGCAGACGGTGGAGGAAAGGAGGCAGGCTCAGAGTTGGGTTAAATCCAGAAAGTTTATTGGTCCTCCGAACGGGGGGGACCTCAACCACCAGGGGGTGCCCAACTCAGCGCACCTGCCTGTCTCGTGCAGGGGATTTTATGGGGGAGGGGGGGGGGGGGGGGGAGACAAGGCGGGGGAGTACAGAGTAACCAACCAGGGAAGAGAAGGGTGCGGCAAACACAACGAGGGACACATAAGGGAACCAACTGTAACAGGGGAAGGGAGGGACTTCTTTCCCAGGACCAGTCACCTGGCCCCCTGGCTAGAACTTTCCAGAAGCCTGGGAGGGGTGCCAGAGTGACAGACAGGGTCCTGGGAGGAGACAAAACTGTCATATAGGGTGACTTTAATAAAATACGGGGGGCGCCAACTGGGGTACACCAAACTTAAGGAACATAGAGGGGAGACCTGGACTGAACTAAACAAACACACTCCCACATCTCCTCCTTTTTTGTTTTTTAAGATGACATGAATTCGGCTTGGGGACAGTACTCTGAGTCCGGGTACAGGTCCCCGAACCATGTCATCTCCTGGGCCATAGGCTCGAGTTCAAAGTCTTTGGGGAGCTCTGCTTGGTTGATGTCTGCAGGGGAGGATGAGCTCATAATCATGTTGGTTAGCAGTTTTTTCAGCAGCCCGAACATAATTATGACAACCAAGAGAATAAAAAACAAGATCAGTCCGGTTCGGAGAATGGATCTAGTCCACCTGGATAATCCCCATCCGCTGACGGCACAGGACCCATCTCCGATGTCTCCAAACTAAAACAAAACTTAGAAAAATGAGGTTGAAACTGGGGATAACAACTGGGATAAACTTGGGGCTCGGGGCTCAGAGAGGCACACGACTAACCTACCCCGGTCTTGGGGGGTATTTGATCTCCCTTCCTGACGGTCTGGGAGATACACGGTTTCACCCACTTTGATGGGATCCACCTAGGGCCCTCGGGGGTGGATACACATGCGTACCCTTTCCCCCAGGTAACTAGTTCATAAGGCCCTTGTATCTCCCTAGTCTCCGGGTCCTTAACCATCACCGGAGACCTTTCTTTCATTTGCAACTGCTGAGACCGCCCAAAGTGCCGCACGATTGGTGGGTTCAGGTTCTCAAAGGCACAGTCGAGGAAATTTAGGGTGAACAATGCCTTTGAGAGCCTGACAGCAGGTGACTCTAGCTTTTTGGGGGAGCACTGGCGCTGGAGCATTCTTTTGATGTTTTGGTGGGCCCTCTCTACAATGGCTTGACCTGTCGGGGAATAGGGGATGCCAGTCTTGTGTTCTATTCCCCATCGCTGCAGGAAGCTCCTGAACTCCTTGGACGTATACGCTGGGCCATTGTCCGTTTTGATGACTTTGGGGATGCCCAGGGTAGCGATTGCCTGCACTAAGTGCTTTTGGACATCGCTAGCCTTTTCCCCTGTGTGGGCAGAGGCAAAAACTGCTCCCGAGAAGGTATCAACCGACACATGTACGTACTTCATTCTGCCGAATGAAGCAACATGTGTCACGTCCATCTGCCACACTTCGCAGCTGTTAAGTCCACGGGGGTTTGCGCCAGTACCAATGGCAGGAAGGGCTAGCTGGTGGCATTCTGGACATGCAGCCACAATCGCCCTGGCCTGGTCGTGCTTTAGATTGAATCGACGAACTAGGGCAGGAGTGTTCTGATGGAACAGCTGATGGCTGATTTTGGCCTGCTCAAACACGTTTGGAGTCGGGGCCATCGCAGCTGGCGCAGCGAGGGCATCTGCCCTCCTGTTGCCTTCTGCGATGAACCCGGGCAGGTCCGTGTGTGACCTGACGTGCAACACGTAAAATGGTTGCTCTCGGTGGGAGACCAGATTTATTAACTTTGAGAGCAACTCATACAAGGCCATGTTGGAGACTTCACGCAAAATGGCGTGCTCGGCTCTGGAGACTACCCCTGCAACATATGCAGAGTCTGTTACCAAATTTAGGGGTTCGGGGAACCTTTCGAAAGCCCTGACGACTGCGTCCAACTCAGCAACCTGAGGCGATCCTTCTACCTCTTTGATGTCAGTCTCCCACCGCTGAGTTTGGGCGTTTTTCCAAGTCGCCCCGGACGCGTCAGTAAAAACTGTCAAGGCCTTTAGAGGTTCCTTGCTCCGAACACTTATTATATTTAATTCGAATTGAACTTCCGAATTGAATATTTTGTGGGCTGGCCTATGCAAAGAAATTTGGCCTGTGTAGCCCTCCAGAGCAAACTGCAATGCTTCACAATCTTGAAGCAGACTCTCCAACATCGCCTTAGGAATTTGGCCCATTTTTTTCCTAATTGGCACGTGGATGCAGTCGAAGTCACATCCTGATAACTCTCTGATCCGGATCCTAGCCTTCCGGATCAGTTCAGCCATCAGCTCTTGTGGCTGTGTCATCCTCTTGGACCGATGGTGACTGAGAAATACCCACTCTATAATTAAGAGGGGATCCCTCCGGTCCTGGTCCTTTTTGCTCTTCTTTTTGTTGTCTTCCCATTGGAAGACAACCCCGTGCAAGTGTGGCAGATTACCCAGGATGATGAATTTGAATGGCAAGTCAGGCCTACACCTGCTTGCCTGCCTGGTGGACATTAGATGTTGCACCTTCTCCAGAGCTGTTTGCGCCTCTGGGGTGAGTGTCCGGGGAGAACTAAGCTCCTCTCCCCCTTTTAGTAAATCAAAAAGGGGGGCTAGGTCTTCGGTGGACAGACCCAGCCACGGCCTCACCCAATTTAAAGACCCACACAGCTGGTGGACATCTGCCAGAGTCTTGATGTTGGTATTGATAGCCAATTTTTGCGGCACAATGGTCCGCTTTGTAATTTGTAGGCCCAGGTACTTCCAAGGTGGCATCCGTTGAATCTTTTCCTCTTGGAGCTCGAACCCTGCAGCAACCAATGCATTGATTGTCAGGTCGAGCACACTGGCAAGCATGTCATTGTCGAGGGCACACACGAGGACATCATCCATATAATGGAAGATGATGGCCTCTTTTGCTGCTGCGCGAACTGGGGCAAGCAAGGAAGAGACATACCATTGGCAGATGGTCTGGCTGTTCTTCATACCCTGTGGCAACACCTTCCAATGGTATCTTTTCCTTGGGGCTTCTCGATTGATAACAGGAATCGAGAAGGCAAAACGCGGGGCATCGTCAGGGTGCAGGGGAATTTGGAAAAAGCAGTCTTTAATGTCAATTACTGCCAGATTCCAATTTTGAGGGAGCATCGTTGGGGATGGCATCCCTGGTTGGAGAGAGCCCATGCCCTCAATAGCATTGTTAATTTGACGAAGGTCCTGGAGGAGCCGCCATTTGTCTTTGTTAGGCTTTTTGATAACAAAGACAGGGGAATTCCACGGGCTGTTGGATTCCACGATATTCCCCTTTTCAAGTTGCTCCTCCACGAGCTTCTCGAGCGCCTTCAACTTCTCACCATAGAGCGACCACTGCTCTACCCAAATGGGCTGATCAGTTTTCCAATTTAGTTTTTGAGTAGGGCGCTCTTCAGTGGCCGCAGCCCAAAAATTTTTCGGGGGGTCAGGTAGGTCAATTGTGACTCCCCACTGCTGCATGAGGTCTCTCCCCAAGAGGGGTTCCTTGTAGTCTAATACGAACGGACGTATGTTTGCCAATTGTCCGCTCAGTCCCTTGATTTGCACGATGCTCTTTGACTGTTTGGCCAATTGAAAGCCCCCAACACCTTGCACGTGTCCAGCCACGTTCTGCAATTCCCAATGTGCCGGCCATTCTCGTGTGGGAATGATCGTCACATCTGCCCCTGTGTCCAGAAGCCCTCTGAGGTGTAGGACTTCCTCCCCTCTGTTGATCTCGCAGCCTACCCGAGGCTTCTCTGTCCCTATGACATGTGTGGCACACACCGTTGGGTGTGGCCTTTCTACAGGGATAGCCTGGGCGACTGTCTGCCCTCTGGGCAGGAAAAGAGGTGGGTGGACACAGTGCAGCAAGAGAACAGGTCCTTCGGGACTGGATGTCATTAGTCCCGGAGCGACTTCGATCTCTTGTGGTGTGCAGGCAACATTTCCGACAATGACATATCTGTCAGGGCCTTGGTCTTCTGCCCACAGCTCACCACCAGCGCTTACCGGTGCGGTATGCCACTCTTTGGTCTTTAGGTGGAACGGTGTCAACAGCTGCAACCTGAAAGAACCATCAGAAAAGGAAGTCAAGTCCGGTTTTAAAGTTGTGTCTGATAGTTTGGTCTCTCTAAGTTTCCCCTCCCCCTCGCGTCCCGTCCCTTTTTTGTCTTCACCACTCCAACGCGGGGCGGGCGCGCGCTCCCCATTCAGTTTTTTTGTTGCAGTTGGCCCTCCTGTCCCCCAGGTTCATGTTCCTTTTTAAATTGCTGGAACTGCCACTTGAGCGGGCAGTCCCTTGTCCAATGTCCAGGCCGGTCACATAGGAAGCAGGTGTTCCTGGCCGGCGGGGCTCGCTTTCGGCCGTTTGCAGTTGGAGGTGGTTTGGTGTTCAGGCCCGTGGTCCTCCTCTGGTCCGCTGCAGGGCGATGCGTTGCTGTTCCCACTGAGGCCGTTCCTCTGGGCCGCTGTCTCTCTGAGCTGGTAGGTTGCAGGTGTGGTGCCTTCGCAGCACAAACTTCCAACATATCCTGTATGGTTGGCGGGGGGTCCAGGGGGAGGCTCAGGATGGCTGCCTTGCATTGAGGGTTGGCATTCACCATAGCCATCTCTGCGATGACCTCTTCCCTGGCCGCCGGCTGCTTGACCTGCAACTCTACAGCTCGGGTTAGTCTCTCCACAAACTTTAGGAATGACTCAGTGGGTTGCTGCTGGACCTGCGAGTAGGATTCTATGGGCACATCAGGCCTCAGACCAAGGAATGCCTTACTGGCCGCTTCCTTGACCTGTTGCAGAACCTCCAAAGGCAAGCCTTGAGCTTGCTTCGGCGCCAAAGCCCAATCTGCTTCGCCGCTTAGATGGTCCAATGTGAATTCCTTATTGTCGGCATCAACGGCCGTATCAGAACCTTGCAAGAGCGCTGGAAGGAGTCTGCGGAGCTCCCTTTCCCACGCTGCCTTCCAGAGCAGAAACTCTGCCGAGGAAAGAAGGCATGAGAAAAGCTGACGCAGATCGAAAGGTGTCATTACTGCTCCGGAGAGACTTGCCTTTAAGAGGCCACGAAAATATTCGCTTTCTCTCCCAAACTCCTTCTGTGCCTTGCAGAGTTCCTTTATTGTTTGGTGTGAGAGTGGTTCCCAGCTGACATGGGTTGTTCCTCCTCTCCGGGACCTCTGATAAAAAACCGGAGCGGCCGAGGGAATGGGATCCAGTTCCGGGTTCCGGTCCTCGGGCCCCCCCCCCCTTCCGGCCAGACACCGTGGGAACCGGAAGGACAGGCGTGGGAACCGGAAGCAGGAAGTGGGTGGCAGCCGGGCATGGAACCGCGATTTCTGGGGGCGGAGCACGGGGGCGCGCACTGGTGACAGGTAGGAGGGGTAAGAGGTGTGGAACCAGCTTGGGAGTAGGAGGGGTCGGGGAGAAAGGGGTTGGGACTCGGGAGAAAGGGATTTCGGGTGGAAAAGCGCGGGGAAAAGCAAGAGGGGGTTTCTGCCACGTGGCGCCCGCCATCTTGTCCTCCTCGGGCAGGGAGGGCATTTTCTAAACTCTCTGGATAGCCAAACCGAACTCGGGGTCTAACAACTGGGGAAGCCGGGGAACAGGATAAGCCTCGGGCAGTCTGGCCGGGACTGTCTGAGCGGGGACTCCGGGGATCCCGAGGAGAGCCAGGGAGACGGTGGCAGCCCTGCGCATCGCGGGTTGCTCTCCTCAGCATGCCCGTTTGAGGGGACACGGGTTCGGGAGACGGGTTAGGGGTAACAACTGGGGAATTCGGGGTTGTTCGTCCTTCCCTCTCCCTTTTTTTAGCTAACGCTAATCTAATTTGCAAGTACAGAAAGGAGAAATCTTTCTCTTTGGCAGAATTAGATCGCGCCAGTTTTTCTCCCGCGGCATTCCAAAAGGGAACGGTCAAAACCGTATCCTGAGAGCACTGAGGGAAGTGCAGAAACAGCCACCGAATAAACCGTTTTAAACATCCCTTTGAAAAACTTATCCCCCCACCCTCAAGGAGTCCCGCAACTTGGAGAAATACCCCCTTCTGTGCTGTGGAGAGCGCAGCGCCCATAGCCAACAGCACAGCGTCTGGAGCTAAACTTCAAGCCTGGAAGGCCGGTTTTCCCAAAAACCAACCGGAGACAAGCTAACCGCGCTTGTTCCGGGGCTGCGCAGCCTATGTTCGGCTCTTCGAGAGCCGGGGACCGTCCTGCGTTCGGCTCTTCAAGAGCCGGGGACACTGGTCCCTCCGAAAGCCTTTACCGGCTTTGAGGCAAGTTTTTCCCGCCCCGGGGAAAAATACTTACCTGACTGGAGTCCAGGTTAGCTCCAGGCGGCCGGTTCCTCTGCCGAGAACGACTTCGCAGGCACGGCGAAGCTACCGTCCTCACCCCCAGGAGCGCAGCTAACTAAAACGGAGCGTGCTGCAGCTGGGGTAGCTTGACGTCCCGATGACGCACTTGCCGAAACAATCAGTCCCTTCCGTGGGGTCCGACGGAAGCGGGGCCCCATGCCCGGGCGCCAAGCTGCCTTTGCCGAGGACGCCCCTTCCGTGGGGTCCGATGGAACGGGAAGCCCCACGCTTGGGCGCCAAGCTGCCTTTGTGTCCCCTAGGAACAGTTCCCTCTCAGCCCGGTCAGCTCGGGACACAGCAGGCTGCAGGGGCCAGCCTCTGATATCGGAGGGATCAGAGGTCTGGCTCGTGGGTCCTTCCAAGGGACCGCGGCAATAAAGGCAGACGGTGGAGGAAAGGAGGCAGGCTCAGAGTTGGGTTAAATCCAGAAAGTTTATTGGTCCTCCGAACGGGGGGGACCTCAACCACCAGGGGGTGCCCAACTCAGCGCACCTGCCGATCTCGTGCAGGGGATTTTATGGGGGGGGGGGGGGGGGGGGGGGGGGGAGACAAGGCGGGGGAGTACAGAGTAACCAACCAGGGAAGAGAAGGGTGCGGCAAACACAACGAGGGACACATAAGGGAACCAACTGTAACAGGGGAAGGGAGGGACTTCTTTCCCAGGACCAGTCACCTGGCCCCCTGGCTAGAACTTTCCAGAAGCCTGGGAGGGGTGCCAGAGTGACAGACAGGGTCCTGGGAGGAGACAAAACTGTCATATAGGGTGATTTTAATAAAATACGGGGGGCGCCAACTGGGGTACACCAAACTTAAGGAACATAGAGGGGAGACCTGGACTGAACTAAACAAACACACTCCCACATCTCCTCCTTTTTTGTTTTTGTGCTAGTTTGAAAACAAACCAGTGAGAGGCACCAAGTCAGAATAACAATTTAATGGAAATTAAAGAAAAGGAAAAGAAAGTAAAAGAAAACACTGACAGAGTCAAGATACAACCTGAGTCCCTGTTAGGCAGGGTAGTGGTAGCAGTCTGGTGGAATGGTGGCTGCAATCCTCTGAAGTGGTGATCCTGTAGTAGAAGGGGTCTGCTCTTCCTCAGAAAATCCAGCGGTGGCTGTGTAGCTCCTGTCCTCTGGAAATCCAGTGGAGCCCCCCTTTGGTGCTCAGAGTCCCAGTTATATCCACGATGGGATGCTTGGTTCCTCCCTCTGGGTGGAGCATCTCACAATGGGGTAATGAGTCATGAGGCCAAGTGTTGATTAGGCTCGTTAACAGAAGATAGTCTGGAGGGAGTTATCTCTGAGTTATGCAGCAGGACAATGATGGGCCATTAACAGAAAGATAGTCTGGGGGGAGGAGGCAAGGAAACACTGCCCCACCTGATTTCAACAGCTCATGAGGATGGTAATAGAATACCCCTCAACCCAGGACAGTTTTTTAAGATGACATGAATTCGGCTTGGGGACAGTACTCTGAGTCCGGGTACAGGTCCCCGAACCATGTCATCTCCTGGGCCATAGGCTCGAGTTCAAAGTCTTTGGGGAGCTCTGCTTGGTTGATGTCTGCAGGGGAGGATGAGCTCATAATCGTGTTGGTTAGCAGTTTTTTCAGCAGCCCGAACATAATTATGACAACCAAGAGAATAAAAAACAAGATCAGTCCGGTTCGGAGAATGGATCTAGTCCACCTGGATAATCCCCATCCGCTGACGGCACAGGACCCATCTCCGATGTCTCCAAACTAAAACAAAACTTAGAAAAATGAGGTTGAAACTGGGGATAACAACTGGGATAAACTTGGGGCTCGGGGCTCAGAGAGGCACACGACTAACCTACCCCGGTCTTGGGGGGTATTTGATCTCCCTTCCTGACGGTCTGGGAGATACACGGTTTCACCCACTTTGATGGGATCCACCTAGGGCCCTCGGGGGTGGATACACATGCGTACCCTTTCCCCCAGGTAACTAGTTCATAAGGCCCTTGTATCTCCCTAGTCTCCGGGTCCTTAACCATCACCGGAGACCTTTCTTTCATTTGCAACTGCTGAGACCGCCCAAAGTGCCGCACGATTGGTGGGTTCAGGTTCTCAAAGGCACAGTCGAGGAAATTTAGGGTGAACAATGCCTTTGAGAGCCTGACAGCAGGTGACTCTAGCTTTTTGGGGGAGCACTGGCGCTGGAGCATTCTTTTGATGTTTTGGTGGGCCCTCTCTACAATGGCTTGACCTGTCGGGGAATAGGGGATGCCAGTCTTGTGTTCTATTCCCCATCGCTGCAGGAAGCTCCTGAACTCCTTGGACGTATACGCTGGGCCATTGTCCGTTTTGATGACTTTGGGGATGCCCAGGGTAGCGATTGCCTGCACTAAGTGCTTTTGGACATCGCTAGCCTTTTCCCCTGTGTGGGCAGAGGCAAAAACTGCTCCCGAGAAGGTATCAACCGACACATGTACGTACTTCATTCTGCCGAATGAAGCAACATGTGTCACGTCCATCTGCCACACTTCGCAGCTGTTAAGTCCACGGGGGTTTGCGCCAGTACCAATGGCAGGAAGGGCTAGCTGGTGGCATTCTGGACATGCAGCCACAATCGCCCTGGCCTGGTCGTGCTTTAGATTGAATCGACGAACTAGGGCAGGAGTGTTCTGATGGAACAGCTGATGGCTGATTTTGGCCTGCTCAAACACGTTTGGAGTCGGGGCCATCGCAGCTGGCGCAGCGAGGGCATCTGCCCTCCTGTTGCCTTCTGCGATGAACCCGGGCAGGTCCGTGTGTGACCTGACGTGCATCACGTAAAATGGTTGCTCTCGGTGGGAGACCAGATTTATTAACTTTGAGAGCAACTCATACAAAGCCATGTTGGAGACTTCACGCAAAATGGCGTGCTCGGCTCTGGAGACTACCCCTGCAACATATGCAGAGTCTGTTACCAAATTTAGGGGTTCGGGGAACCTTTCGAAAGCCCTGACGACTGCGTCCAACTCAGCAACCTGAGGCGATCCTTCTACCTCTTTGATGTCAGTCTCCCACCGCTGAGTTTGGGCGTTTTTCCAAGTCGCCCCGGACGCGTCAGTAAAAACTGTCAAGGCCTTTAGAGGTTCCTTGCTCCGAACACTTATTATATTTAATTCGAATTGAACTTCCGAATTGAATATTTTGTGGGCTGGCCTATGCAAAGAAATTTGGCCTGTGTAGCCCTCCAGAGCAAACTGCAATGCTTCACAATCTTGAAGCAGACTCTCCAACATCGCCTTAGGAATTTGGCCCATTTTTTTCCTAATTGGCACGTGGATGCAGTCGAAGTCACATCCTGATAACTCTCTGATCCGGATCCTAGCCTTCCGGATCAGTTCAGCCATCAGCTCTTGTGGCTGTGTCATCCTCTTGGACCGATGGTGACTGAGAAATACCCACTCTATAATTAAGAGGGGATCCCTCCGGTCCTGGTCCTTTTTGCTCTTCTTTTTGTTGTCTTCCCATTGGAAGACAACCCCGTGCAAGTGTGGCAGATTACCCAGGATGATGAATTTGAATGGCAAGTCAGGCCTACACCTGCTTGCCTGCCTGGTGGACATTAGATGTTGCACCTTCTCCAGAGCTGTTTGCGCCTCTGGGGTGAGTGTCCGGGGAGAACTAAGCTCCTCTCCCCCTTTTAGTAAATCAAAAAGGGGGGCTAGGTCTTCGGTGGACAGACCCAGCCACGGCCTCACCCAATTTAAAGACCCACACAGCTGGTGGACATCTGCCAGAGTCTTGATGTTGGTATTGATAGCCAATTTTTGCGGCACAATGGTCCGCTTTGTAATTTGTAGGCCCAGGTACTTCCAAGGTGGCATCCGTTGAATCTTTTCCTCTTGGAGCTCGAACCCTGCAGCAACCAATGCATTGATTGTCAGGTCGAGCACACTGGCAAGCATGTCATTGTCGGGGGCACACACGAGGACATCATCCATATAATGGAAGATGATGGCCTCTTTTGCTGCTGCGCGAACTGGGGCAAGCAAGGAAGAGACATACCATTGGCAGATGGTCGGGCTGTTCTTCATACCCTGTGGCAACACCTTCCAATGGTATCTTTTCCTTGGGGCTTCTCGATTGATAACAGGAATCGAGAAGGCAAAACGCGGGGCATCGTCAGGGTGCAGGGGAATTTGGAAAAAGCAGTCTTTAATGTCAATTACTGCCAGATTCCAATTTTGAGGGAGCATCGTTGGGGATGGCATCCCTGGTTGGAGAGAGCCCATGCCCTCAATAGCATTGTTAATTTGACGAAGGTCCTGGAGGAGCCGCCATTTGTCTTTGTTAGGCTTTTTGATAACAAAGACAGGGGAATTCCACGGGCTGTTGGATTCCACGATATTCCCCTTTTCAAGTTGCTCCTCCACGAGCTTCTCGAGCGCCTTCAACTTCTCACCATAGAGCGACCACTGCTCTACCCAAATGGGCTGATCAGTTTTCCAATTTAGTTTTTGAGTAGGGCGCTCTTCAGTGGCCGCAGCCCAAAAATTTTTCCGGGGGTCAGGTAGGTCAATTGTGACTCCCCACTGCTGCATGAGGTCTCTCCCCAAGAGGGGTTCCTTGTAGTCTAATACGAACGGACGTATGTTTGCCAATTGTCCGCTCAGTCCCTTGATTTGCACGATGCTCTTTGACTGTTTGGCCAATTGAATGCCCCCAACACCTTGCACGTGTCCAGCCACGTTCTGCAATTCCCAATGTGCCGGCCATTCTCGTGTGGGAATGATCGTCACATCTGCCCCTGTGTCCAGAAGCCCTCTGAGGTGTAGGACTTCCTCCCCTCTGTTGATCTCGCAGCCTACCCGAGGCTTCTCTGTCCCTATGACATGTGTGGCACACAACGTTGGGTGTGGCCTTTCTACAGGTATAGCCTGGGCGACTGTCTGCCCTCTGGGCAGGAAAAGAGGTGGGTGGACACAGTGCAGCAAGAGAACAGGTCCTTCGGGACTGGATGTCATTAGTCCCGGAGCGACTTCGATCTCTTGTGGTGTGCAGGCAACATTTCCGACAATGACATATCTGTCAGGGCCTTGGTCTTCTGCCCACAGCTCACCACCAGCGCTTACCGGTGCGGTATGCCACTCTTTGGTCTTTAGGTGGAACGGTGTCAACAGCTGCAACCTGAAAGAACCATCAGAAAAGGAAGTCAAGTCCGGTTTTAAAGTCGTGTCTGATAGTTTGGTCTCTCTAAGTTTCCCCTCCCCCTCGCGTCCCGTCCCTTTTTTGTCTTCACCACTCCAACGCGGGGCGGGCGCGCGCTCCCCATTCAGTTTTTTTGTTGCAGTTGGCCCTCCTGTCCCCCAGGTTCATGTTCCTTTTTAAATTGCTGGAACTGCCACTTGAGCGGGCAGTCCCTTGTCCAATGTCCAGGCCGGTCACATAGGAAGCAGGTGTTCCTGGCCGGCGGGGCTCGCTTTCGGCCGTTTGCAGTTGGAGGTGGTTTGGTGTTCAGGCCCGTGGTCCTCCTCTGGTCCGCTGCAGGGCGATGCGTTGCTGTTCCCACTGAGGCCGTTCCTCTGGGCCGCTGTCTCTCTGAGCTGGTAGGTTGCAGGTGTGGTGCCTTCGCAGCACAAACTTCCAACATATCCTGTATGGTTGGCGGGGGGTCCAGGGGGAGGCTCAGGATGGCTGCCTTGCATTGAGGGTTGGCATTCACCATAGCCATCTCTGCGATGACCTCTTCCCTGGCCGCCGGCTGCTTGACCTGCAACTCTACAGCTCGGGTTAGTCTCTCCACAAACTTTAGGAATGACTCAGTGGGTTGCTGCTGGACCTGCGAGTAGGATTCTATGGGCACATCAGGCCTCAGACCAAGGAATGCCTTACTGGCCGCTTCCTTGACCTGTTGCAGAACCTCCAAAGGCAAGCCTTGAGCTTGCTTCGGCGCCAAAGCCCAATCTGCTTCGCCGCTTAGATGGTCCAATGTGAATTCCTTATTGTCGGCATCAACGGCCGTATCAGAACCTTGCAAGAGCGCTGGAAGGAGTCTGCGGAGCTCCCTTTCCCACGCTGCCTTCCAGAGCAGAAACTCTGCCGAGGAAAGAAGGCATGAGAAAAGCTGACGCAGATCGAAAGGTGTCATTACTGCTCCGGAGAGACTTGCCTTTAAGAGGCCACGAAAATATTCGCTTTCTCTCCCAAACTCCTTCTGTGCCTTGCAGAGTTCCTTTATTGTTTGGTGTGAGAGTGGTTCCCAGCTGACATGGGTTGTTCCTCCTCTCCGGGACCTCTGATAAAAAACCGGAGCGGCCGAGGGAATGGGATCCAGTTCCGGGTTCCGGTCCTCGGGCCCCCCCCCCCCTTCCGGCCAGACACCGTGGGAACCGGAAGGACAGGCGTGGGAACCGGAAGCAGGAAGTGGGTGGCAGCCGGGCATGGAACCGCGATTTCTGGGGGCGGAGCACGGGGGCGCGCACTGGTGACAGGTAGGAGGGGTAAGAGGTGTGGAACCAGCTTGGGAGTAGGAGGGGTCGGGGAGAAAGGGGTTGGGACTCGGGAGAAAGGGATTTCGGGTGGAAAAGCGCGGGGAAAAGCAAGAGGGGGTTTCTGCTACGTGGCGCCCGCCATCTTGTCCTCCTCGGGCAGGGAGGGCATTTTCTAAACTCTCTGGATAGCCAAACCGAACTCGGGGTCTAACAACTGGGGAAGCCGGGGAACAGGATAAGCCTCGGGCAGTCTGGCCGGGACTGTCTGAGCGGGGACTCCGGGGATCCCGAGGAGAGCCAGGGAGACGGTGGCAGCCCTGCGCATCGCGGGTTGCTCTCCTCAGCATGCCCGTTTGAGGGGACACGGGTTCGGGAGACGGGTTAGGGGTAACAACTGGGGAATTCGGGGTTGTTCGTCCTTCCCTCTCCCTTTTTTTAGCTAACGCCAATCTAATTTGCAAGTACAGAAAGGAGAAATCTTTCTCTTTGGCAGAATTAGATCGCGCCAGTTTTTCTCCCGCGGCATTCCAAAAGGGAACGGTCAAAACCGTATCCTGAGAGCACTGAGGGAAGTGCAGAAACAGCCACCGAATAAACCGTTTTAAACATCCCTTTGAAAAACTTATCCCCCCACCCTCAAGGAGTCCCGCAACTTGGAGAAATACCCCCTTCTGTGCTGTGGAGAGCGCAGCGCCCATAGCCAACAGCACAGCGTCTGGAGCTAAACTTCAAGCCTGGAAGGCCGGTTTTCCCAAAAACCAACCGGAGACAAGCTAACCGCGCTTGTTCCGGGGCTGCGCAGCCTATGTTCGGCTCTTCGAGAGCCGGGGACCGTCCTGCGTTCGGCTCTTCAAGAGCCGGGGACACTGGTCCCTCCGAAAGCCTTTACCGGCTTTGAGGCAAGTTTTTCCCGCCCCGGGGAAAAATACTTACCTGACTGGAGTCCAGGTTAGCTCCAGGCGGCCGGTTCCTCTGCCGAGAACGACTTCGCAGGCACGGCGAAGCTACCGTCCTCACCCCCAGGAGCGCAGCTAACTAAAACGGAGCGTGCTGCAGCTGGGGTAGCTTGACGTCCCGATGACGCACTTGCGGAAACAATCAGTCCCTTCCGTGGGGTCCGACGGAAGCGGGGCCCCATGCCCGGGCGCCAAGCTGCCTTTGCCGAGGACGCCCCTTCCGTGGGGTCCGATGGAACGGGAAGCCCCACGCTTGGGCGCCAAGCTGCCTTTGTGTCCCCTAGGAACAGTTCCCTCTCAGCCCGGTCAGCTCGGGACACAGCAGGCTGCAGGGGCCAGCCTCTGATATCGGAGGGATCAGAGGTCTGGCTCGTGGGTCCTTCCAAGGGACCGCGGCAATAAAGGCAGACGGTGGAGGAAAGGAGGCAGGCTCAGAGTTGGGTTAAATCCAGAAAGTTTATTGGTCCTCCGAACGGGGGGGACCTCAACCACCAGGGGGTGCCCAACTCAGCGCACCTGCCGATCTCGTGCAGGGGATTTTATGGGGGGGGGGGGGGGGGGGGGAGACAAGGCGGGGGAGTACAGAGTAACCAACCAGGGAAGAGAAGGGTGCGGCAAACACAACGAGGGACACATAAGGGAACCAACTGTAACAGGGGAAGGGAGGGACTTCTTTCCCAGGACCAGTCACCTGGCCCCCTGGCTAGAACTTTCCAGAAGCCTGGGAGGGGTGCCAGAGTGACAGACAGGGTCCTGGGAGGAGACAAAACTGTCATATAGGGTGACTTTAATAAAATACGGGGGGCGCCAACTGGGGTACACCAAACTTAAGGAACATAGAGGGGAGACCTGGACTGAACTAAACAAACACACTCCCACATCTCCTCCTTTTTTGTTTTTTAAGATGACATGAATTCGGCTTGGGGACAGTACTCTGAGTCCGGGTACAGGTCCCCGAACCATGTCATCTCCTGGGCCATAGGCTCGAGTTCAAAGTCTTTGGGGAGCTCTGCTTGGTTGATGTCTGCAGGGGAGGATGAGCTCATAATCGTGTTGGTTAGCAGTTTTTTCAGCAGCCCGAACATAATTATGACAACCAAGAGAATAAAAAACAAGATCAGTCCGGTTCGGAGAATGGATCTAGTCCACCTGGATAATCCCCATCCGCTGACGGCACAGGACCCATCTCCGATGTCTCCAAACTAAAACAAAACTTAGAAAAATGAGGTTGAAACTGGGGATAACAACTGGGATAAACTTGGGGCTCGGGGCTCAGAGAGGCACACGACTAACCTACCCCGGTCTTGGGGGGTATTTGATCTCCCTTCCTGACGGTCTGGGAGATACACGGTTTCACCCACTTTGATGGGATCCACCTAGGGCCCTCGGGGGTGGATACACATGCGTACCCTTTCCCCCAGGTAACTAGTTCATAAGGCCCTTGTATCTCCCTAGTCTCCGGGTCCTTAACCATCACCGGAGACCTTTCTTTCATTTGCAACTGCTGAGACCGCCCAAAGTGCCGCACGATTGGTGGGTTCAGGTTCTCAAAGGCACAGTCGAGGAAATTTAGGGTGAACAATGCCTTTGAGAGCCTGACAGCAGGTGACTCTAGCTTTTTGGGGGAGCACTGGCGCTGGAGCATTCTTTTGATGTTTTGGTGGGCCCTCTCTACAATGGCTTGACCTGTCGGGGAATAGGGGATGCCAGTCTTGTGTTCTATTCCCCATCGCTGCAGGAAGCTCCTGAACTCCTTGGACGTATACGCTGGGCCATTGTCCGTTTTGATGACTTTGGGGATGCCCAGGGTAGCGATTGCCTGCACTAAGTGCTTTTGGACATCGCTAGCCTTTTCCCCTGTGTGGGCAGAGGCAAAAACTGCTCCCGAGAAGGTATCAACCGACACATGTACGTACTTCATTCTGCCGAATGAAGCAACATGTGTCACGTCCATCTGCCACACTTCGCAGCTGTTAAGTCCACGGGGGTTTGCGCCAGTACCAATGGCAGGAAGGGCTAGCTGGTGGCATTCTGGACATGCAGCCACAATCGCCCTGGCCTGGTCGTGCTTTAGATTGAATCGACGAACTAGGGCAGGAGTGTTCTGATGGAACAGCTGATGGCTGATTTTGGCCTGCTCAAACACGTTTGGAGTCGGGGCCATCGCAGCTGGCGCAGCGAGGGCATCTGCCCTCCTGTTGCCTTCTGCGATGAACCCGGGCAGGTCCGTGTGTGACCTGACGTGCATCACGTAAAATGGTTGCTCTCGGTGGGAGACCAGATTTATTAACTTTGAGAGCAACTCATACAAAGCCATGTTGGAGACTTCACGCAAAATGGCGTGCTCGGCTCTGGAGACTACCCCTGCAACATATGCAGAGTCTGTTACCAAATTTAGGGGTTCGGGGAACCTTTTGAAAGCCCTGACGACTGCGTCCAACTCAGCAACCTGAGGCGATCCTTCTACCTCTTTGATGTCAGTCTCCCACCGCTGAGTTTGGGCGTTTTTCCAAGTCGCCCCGGACGCGTCAGTAAAAACTGTCAAGGCCTTTAGAGGTTCCTTGCTCCGAACACTTATTATATTTAATTCGAATTGAACTTCCGAATTGAATATTTTGTGGGCTGGCCTATGCAAAGAAATTTGGCCTGTGTAGCCCTCCAGAGCAAACTGCAATGCTTCACAATCTTGAAGCAGACTCTCCAACATCGCCTTAGGAATTTGGCCCATTTTTTTCCTATTTGGCACGTGGATGCAGTCGAAGTCACATCCTGATAACTCTCTGATCCGGATCCTAGCCTTCCGGATCAGTTCAGCCATCAGCTCTTGTGGCTGTGTCATCCTCTTGGACCGATGGTGACTGAGAAATACCCACTCTATAATTAAGAGGGGATCCCTCCGGTCCTGGTCCTTTTTGCTCTTCTTTTTGTTGTCTTCCCATTGGAAGACAACCCCGTGCAAGTGTGGCAGATTACCCAGGATGATGAATTTGAATGGCAAGTCAGGCCTACACCTGCTTGCCTGCCTGGTGGACATTAGATGTTGCACCTTCTCCAGAGCTGTTTGCGCCTCTGGGGTGAGTGTCCGGGGAGAACTAAGCTCCTCTCCCCCTTTTAGTAAATCAAAAAGGGGGGCTAGGTCTTCGGTGGACAGACCCAGCCACGGCCTCACCCAATTTAAAGACCCACACAGCTGGTGGACATCTGCCAGAGTCTTGATGTTGGTATTGATAGCCAATTTTTGCGGCACAATGGTCCGCTTTGTAATTTGTAGGCCCAGGTACTTCCAAGGTGGCATCCGTTGAATCTTTTCCTCTTGGAGCTCGAACCCTGCAGCAACCAATGCATTGATTGTCAGGTCGAGCACACTGGCAAGCATGTCATTGTCGGGGGCACACACGAGGACATCATCCATATAATGGAAGATGATGGCCTCTTTTGCTGCTGCGCGAACTGGGGCAAGCAAGGAAGAGACATACCATTGGCAGATGGTCGGGCTGTTCTTCATACCCTGTGGCAACACCTTCCAATGGTATCTTTTCCTTGGGGCTTCTCGATTGATAACAGGAATCGAGAAGGCAAAACGCGGGGCATCGTCAGGGTGCAGGGGAATTTGGAAAAAGCAGTCTTTAATGTCAATTACTGCCAGATTCCAATTTTGAGGGAGCATCGTTGGGGATGGCATCCCTGGTTGGAGAGAGCCCATGCCCTCAATAGCATTGTTAATTTGACGAAGGTCCTGGAGGAGCCGCCATTTGTCTTTGTTAGGCTTTTTGATAACAAAGACAGGGGAATTCCACGGGCTGTTGGATTCCACGATATTCCCCTTTTCAAGTTGCTCCTCCACGAGCTTCTCGAGCGCCTTCAACTTCTCACCATAGAGCGACCACTGCTCTACCCAAATGGGCTGATCAGTTTTCCAATTTAGTTTTTGAGTAGGGCGCTCTTCAGTGGCCGCAGCCCAAAAATTTTTCCGGGGGTCAGGTAGGTCAATTGTGACTCCCCACTGCTGCATGAGGTCTCTCCCCAAGAGGGGTTCCTTGTAGTCTAATACGAACGGACGTATGTTTGCCAATTGTCCGCTCAGTCCCTTGATTTGCACGATGCTCTTTGACTGTTTGGCCAATTGAATGCCCCCAACACCTTGCACGTGTCCAGCCACGTTCTGCAATTCCCAATGTGCCGGCCATTCTCGTGTGGGAATGATCGTCACATCTGCCCCTGTGTCCAGAAGCCCTCTGAGGTGTAGGACTTCCTCCCCTCTGTTGATCTCGCAGCCTACCCGAGGCTTCTCTGTCCCTATGACATGTGTGGCACACACCGTTGGGTGTGGCCTTTCTACAGGTATAGCCTGGGCGACTGTCTGCCCTCTGGGCAGGAAAAGAGGTGGGTGGACACAGTGCAGCAAGAGAACAGGTCCTTCGGGACTGGATGTCATTAGTCCCGGAGCGACTTCGATCTCTTGTGGTGTGCAGGCAACATTTCCGACAATGACATATCTGTCAGGGCCTTGGTCTTCTGCCCACAGCTCACCACCAGCGCTTACCGGTGCGGTATGCCACTCTTTGGTCTTTAGGTGGAACGGTGTCAACAGCTGCAACCTGAAAGAACCATCAGAAAAGGAAGTCAAGTCCGGTTTTAAAGTCGTGTCTGATAGTTTGGTCTCTCTAAGTTTCCCCTCCCCCTCGCGTCCCGTCCCTTTTTTGTCTTCACCACTCCAACGCGGGGCGGGCGCGCGCTCCCCATTCAGTTTTTTTGTTGCAGTTGGCCCTCCTGTCCCCCAGGTTCATGTTCCTTTTTAAATTGCTGGAACTGCCACTTGAGCGGGCAGTCCCTTGTCCAATGTCCAGGCCGGTCACATAGGAAGCAGGTGTTCCTGGCCGGCGGGGCTCGCTTTCGGCCGTTTGCAGTTGGAGGTGGTTTGGTGTTCAGGCCCGTGGTCCTCCTCTGGTCCGCTGCAGGGCGATGCGTTGCTGTTCCCACTGAGGCCGTTCCTCTGGGCCGCTGTCTCTCTGAGCTGGTAGGTTGCAGGTGTGGTGCCTTCGCAGCACAAACTTCCAACATATCCTGTATGGTTGGCGGGGGGTCCAGGGGGAGGCTCAGGATGGCTGCCTTGCATTGAGGGTTGGCATTCACCATAGCCATCTCTGCGATGACCTCTTCCCTGGCCGCCGGCTGCTTGACCTGCAACTCTACAGCTCGGGTTAGTCTCTCCACAAACTTTAGGAATGACTCAGTGGGTTGCTGCTGGACCTGCGAGTAGGATTCTATGGGCACATCAGGCCTCAGACCAAGGAATGCCTTACTGGCCGCTTCCTTGACCTGTTGCAGAACCTCCAAAGGCAAGCCTTGAGCTTGCTTCGGCGCCAAAGCCCAATCTGCTTCGCCGCTTAGATGGTCCAATGTGAATTCCTTATTGTCGGCATCAACGGCCGTATCAGAACCTTGCAAGAGCGCTGGAAGGAGTCTGCGGAGCTCCCTTTCCCACGCTGCCTTCCAGAGCAGAAACTCTGCCGAGGAAAGAAGGCATGAGAAAAGCTGACGCAGATCGAAAGGTGTCATTACTGCTCCGGAGAGACTTGCCTTTAAGAGGCCACGAAAATATTCGCTTTCTCTCCCAAACTCCTTCTGTGCCTTGCAGAGTTCCTTTATTGTTTGGTGTGAGAGTGGTTCCCAGCTGACATGGGTTGTTCCTCCTCTCCGGGACCTCTGATAAAAAACCGGAGCGGCCGAGGGAATGGGATCCAGTTCCGGGTTCCGGTCCTCGGGCCCCCCCCCCCCTTCCGGCCAGACACCGTGGGAACCGGAAGGACAGGCGTGGGAACCGGAAGCAGGAAGTGGGTGGCAGCCGGGCATGGAACCGCGATTTCTGGGGGCGGAGCACGGGGGCGCGCACTGGTGACAGGTAGGAGGGGTAAGAGGTGTGGAACCAGCTTGGGAGTAGGAGGGGTCGGGGAGAAAGGGGTTGGGACTCGGGAGAAAGGGATTTCGGGTGGAAAAGCGCGGGGAAAAGCAAGAGGGGGTTTCTGCTACGTGGCGCCCGCCATCTTGTCCTCCTCGGGCAGGGAGGGCATTTTCTAAACTCTCTGGATAGCCAAACCGAACTCGGGGTCTAACAACTGGGGAAGCCGGGGAACAGGATAAGCCTCGGGCAGTCTGGCCGGGACTGTCTGAGCGGGGACTCCGGGGATCCCGAGGAGAGCCAGGGAGACGGTGGCAGCCCTGCGCATCGCGGGTTGCTCTCCTCAGCATGCCCGTTTGAGGGGACACGGGTTCGGGAGACGGGTTAGGGGTAACAACTGGGGAATTCGGGGTTGTTCGTCCTTCCCTCTCCCTTTTTTTAGCTAACGCCAATCTAATTTGCAAGTACAGAAAGGAGAAATCTTTCTCTTTGGCAGAATTAGATCGCGCCAGTTTTTCTCCCGCGGCATTCCAAAAGGGAACGGTCAAAACCGTATCCTGAGAGCACTGAGGGAAGTGCAGAAACAGCCACCGAATAAATCGTTTTAAACATCCCTTTGAAAAACTTATCCCCCCACCCTCAAGGAGTCCCGCAACTTGGAGAAATACCCCCTTCTGTGCTGTGGAGAGCGCAGCGCCCATAGCCAACAGCACAGCGTCTGGAGCTAAACTTCAAGCCTGGAAGGCCGGTTTTCCCAAAAACCAACCGGAGACAAGCTAACCGCGCTTGTTCCGGGGCTGCGCAGCCTATGTTCGGCTCTTCGAGAGCCGGGGACCGTCCTGCGTTCGGCTCTTCAAGAGCCGGGGACACTGGTCCCTCCGAAAGCCTTTACCGGCTTTGAGGCAAGTTTTTCCCGCCCCGGGGAAAAATACTTACCTGACTGGAGTCCAGGTTAGCTCCAGGCGGCCGGTTCCTCTGCCGAGAACGACTTCGCAGGCACGGCGAAGCTACCGTCCTCACCCCCAGGAGCGCAGCTAACTAAAACGGAGCGTGCTGCAGCTGGGGTAGCTTGACGTCCCGATGACGCACTTGCGGAAACAATCAGTCCCTTCCGTGGGGTCCGACGGAAGCGGGGCCCCATGCCCGGGCGCCAAGCTGCCTTTGCCGAGGACGCCCCTTCCGTGGGGTCCGATGGAACGGGAAGCCCCACGCTTGGGCGCCAAGCTGCCTTTGTGTCCCCTAGGAACAGTTCCCTCTCAGCCCGGTCAGCTCGGGACACAGCAGGCTGCAGGGGCCAGCCTCTGATATCGGAGGGATCAGAGGTCTGGCTCGTGGGTCCTTCCAAGGGACCGCGGCAATAAAGGCAGACGGTGGAGGAAAGGAGGCAGGCTCAGAGTTGGGTTAAATCCAGAAAGTTTATTGGTCCTCCGAACGGGGGGGACCTCAACCACCAGGGGGTGCCCAACTCAGCGCACCTGCCGATCTCGTGCAGGGGATTTTATGGGGGGGGGGGGGGGGGGGGGGGGGGAGACAAGGCGGGGGAGTACAGAGTAACCAACCAGGGAAGAGAAGGGTGCGGCAAACACAACGAGGGACACATAAGGGAACCAACTGTAACAGGGGAAGGGAGGGACTTCTTTCCCAGGACCAGTCACCTGGTCCCCTGGCTAGAACTTTCCAGAAGCCTGGGAGGGGTGCCAGAGTGACAGACAGGGTCCTGGGAGGAGACAAAACTGTCATATAGGGTGACTTTAATAAAATACGGGGGGCGCCAACTGGGGTACACCAAACTTAAGGAACATAGAGGGGAGACCTGGACTGAACTAAACAAACACACTCCCACATCTCCTCCTTTTTTGTTTTTTAAGATGACATGAATTCGGCTTGGGGACAGTACTCTGAGTCCGGGTACAGGTCCCCGAACCATGTCATCTCCTGGGCCATAGGCTCGAGTTCAAAGTCTTTGGGGAGCTCTGCTTGGTTGATGTCTGCAGGGGAGGATGAGCTCATAATCGTGTTGGTTAGCAGTTTTTTCAGCAGCCCGAACATAATTATGACAACCAAGAGAATAAAAAACAAGATCAGTCCGGTTCGGAGAATGGATCTAGTCCACCTGGATAATCCCCATCCGCTGACGGCACAGGACCCATCTCCGATGTCTCCAAACTAAAACAAAACTTAGAAAAATGAGGTTGAAACTGGGGATAACAACTGGGATAAACTTGGGGCTCGGGGCTCAGAGAGGCACACGACTAACCTACCCCGGTCTTGGGGGGTATTTGATCTCCCTTCCTGACGGTCTGGGAGATACACGGTTTCACCCACTTTGATGGGATCCACCTAGGGCCCTCGGGGGTGGATACACATGCGTACCCTTTCCCCCAGGTAACTAGTTCATAAGGCCCTTGTATCTCCCTAGTCTCCGGGTCCTTAACCATCACCGGAGACCTTTCTTTCATTTGCAACTGCTGAGACCGCCCAAAGTGCCGCACGATTGGTGGGTTCAGGTTCTCAAAGGCACAGTCGAGGAAATTTAGGGTGAACAATGCCTTTGAGAGCCTGACAGCAGGTGACTCTAGCTTTTTGGGGGAGCACTGGCGCTGGAGCATTCTTTTGATGTTTTGGTGGGCCCTCTCTACAATGGCTTGACCTGTCGGGGAATAGGGGATGCCAGTCTTGTGTTCTATTCCCCATCGCTGCAGGAAGCTCCTGAACTCCTTGGACGTATACGCTGGGCCATTGTCCGTTTTGATGACTTTGGGGATGCCCAGGGTAGCGATTGCCTGCACTAAGTGCTTTTGGACATCGCTAGCCTTTTCCCCTGTGTGGGCAGAGGCAAAAACTGCTCCCGAGAAGGTATCAACCGACACATGTACGTACTTCATTCTGCCGAATGAAGCAACATGTGTCACGTCCATCTGCCACACTTCGCAGCTGTTAAGTCCACGGGGGTTTGCGCCAGTACCAATGGCAGGAAGGGCTAGCTGGTGGCATTCTGGACATGCAGCCACAATCGCCCTGGCCTGGTCGTGCTTTAGATTGAATCGACGAACTAGGGCAGGAGTGTTCTGATGGAACAGCTGATGGCTGATTTTGGCCTGCTCAAACACGTTTGGAGTCGGGGCCATCGCAGCTGGCGCAGCGAGGGCATCTGCCCTCCTGTTGCCTTCTGCGATGAACCCGGGCAGGTCCGTGTGTGACCTGACGTGCATCACGTAAAATGGTTGCTCTCGGTGGGAGACCAGATTTATTAACTTTGAGAGCAACTCATACAAAGCCATGTTGGAGACTTCACGCAAAATGGCGTGCTCGGCTCTGGAGACTACCCCTGCAACATATGCAGAGTCTGTTACCAAATTTAGGGGTTCGGGGAACCTTTCGAAAGCCCTGACGACTGCGTCCAACTCAGCAACCTGAGGCGATCCTTCTACCTCTTTGATGTCAGTCTCCCACCGCTGAGTTTGGGCGTTTTTCCAAGTCGCCCCGGACGCGTCAGTAAAAACTGTCAAGGCCTTTAGAGGTTCCTTGCTCCGAACACTTATTATATTTAATTCGAATTGAACTTCCGAATTGAATATTTTGTGGGCTGGCCTATGCAAAGAAATTTGGCCTGTGTAGCCCTCCAGAGCAAACTGCAATGCTTCACAATCTTGAAGCAGACTCTCCAACATCGCCTTAGGAATTTGGCCCATTTTTTTCCTAATTGGCACGTGGATGCAGTCGAAGTCACATCCTGATAACTCTCTGATCCGGATCCTAGCCTTCCGGATCAGTTCAGCCATCAGCTCTTGTGGCTGTGTCATCCTCTTGGACCGATGGTGACTGAGAAATACCCACTCTATAATTAAGAGGGGATCCCTCCGGTCCTGGTCCTTTTTGCTCTTCTTTTTGTTGTCTTCCCATTGGAAGACAACCCCGTGCAAGTGTGGCAGATTACCCAGGATGATGAATTTGAATGGCAAGTCAGGCCTACACCTGCTTGCCTGCCTGGTGGACATTAGATGTTGCACCTTCTCCAGAGCTGTTTGCGCCTCTGGGGTGAGTGTCCGGGGAGAACTAAGCTCCTCTCCCCCTTTTAGTAAATCAAAAAGGGGGGCTAGGTCTTCGGTGGACAGACCCAGCCACGGCCTCACCCAATTTAAAGACCCACACAGCTGGTGGACATCTGCCAGAGTCTTGATGTTGGTATTGATAGCCAATTTTTGCGGCACAATGGTCCGCTTTGTAATTTGTAGGCCCAGGTACTTCCAAGGTGGCATCCGTTGAATCTTTTCCTCTTGGAGCTCGAACCCTGCAGCAACCAATGCATTGATTGTCAGGTCGAGCACACTGGCAAGCATGTCATTGTCGGGGGCACACACGAGGACATCATCCATATAATGGAAGATGAAGGCCTCATTTGCTGCTGCGCAAACTGGGGCAAGCAAGGAAGAGACATACCATTGGCAGATGGTCTGGCTGTTCTTCATACCCTGTGGCAACACCTTCCAATGGTATCTTTTCCTTGGGGCTTCTCGATTGATAACAGGAATCGAGAAGGCAAAACGCGGAGCATCGTCAGGGTGCAGGGGAATTTGGAAAAAGCAGTCTTTAATGTCGATTACTGCCAGATTCCAATTTTGAGGGAGCATCGTTGGGGATGGCATCCCTGGTTGGAGAGAGCCCATGCCCTCAATAGCATTGTTAATTTGACGAAGGTCCTGGAGGAGCCGCCATTTGTCTTTGTTAGGCTTTTTGATAACAAAGACAGGGGAATTCCACGGGCTGTTGGATTCCACGATATTCCCCTTTTCAAGTTGCTCCTCCACGAGCTTCTCGAGCGCCTTCAACTTCTCACCATAGAGCGACCACTGCTCTACCCAAATGGGCTGGGCTGATCAGTTTTCCAATTTAGTTTTTGAGTAGGGCGCTCTTCAGTGGCCGCAACTCAAAAATTTTTCGGGGGGTCAGGTAGGTCAATTGTGACTCCCCACTGCTGCATGAGGTCTCTCCCCAAGAGGGGTTCCTTGTAGTCTAATACGAACGGACGTATGTTTGCCAATTGTCCGCTCAGTCCCTTGATTTGCACGATGCTCTTTGACTGTTTGGCCAATTGAAAGCCCCCAACACCTTGCACGTGTCCAGCCACGTTCTGCAATTCCCAATGTGCCGGCCATTCTCGTGTGGGAATGATCGTCACATCTGCCCCTGTGTCCAGAAGCCCTCTGAGGTGTAGGACTTCCTCCCCTCTGTTGATCTCGCAGCCTACCCGAGGCTTCTCTGTCCCTATGACATGTGTGGCACACACCGTTGGGTGTGGCCTTTCTACAGGGATAGCCTGGGCGACTGTCTGCCCTCTGGGCAGGAAAAGAGGTGGGTGGACACAGTGCAGCAAGAGAACAGGTCCTTCGGGACTGGATGTCATTAGTCCCGGAGCGACTTCGATCTCTTGTGGTGTGCAGGCAACATTTCCGACAATGACATATCTGTCAGGGCCTTGGTCTTCTGCCCACAGCTCACCACCAGCGCTTACCGGTGCGGTATGCCACTCTTTGGTCTTTAGGTGGAACGGTGTCAACAGCTGCAACCTGAAAGAACCATCAGAAAAGGAAGTCAAGTCCGGTTTTAAAGTCGTGTCTGATAGTTTGGTCTCTCTAAGTTTCCCCTCCCCCTCGCGTCCCGTCCCTTTTTTGTCTTCACCACTCCAACGCGGGGCGGGCGCGCGCTCCCCATTCAGTTTTTTTGTTGCAGTTGGCCCTCCTGTCCCCCAGGTTCATGTTCCTTTTTAAATTGCTGGAACTGCCACTTGAGCGGGCAGTCCCTTGTCCAATGTCCAGGCCGGTCACATAGGAAGCAGGTGTTCCTGGCCGGCGGGGCTCGCTTTCGGCCGTTGGCAGTTGGAGGTGGTTTGGTGTTCAGGCCCGTGGTCCTCCTCTGGTCCGCTGCAGGGCGATGCGTTGCTGTTCCCACTGAGGCCATTCCTCTGGGCCGCTGTCTCTCTGAGCTGGTAGGTTGCAGGTGTGGTGCCTTCGCAGCACAAACTTCCAACATATCCTGTATGGTTGGCGGGGGGTCCAGGGGGAGGCTCAGGATGGCTGCCTTGCATTGAGGGTTGGCATTCACCATAGCCATCTCTGCGATGACCTCTTCCCTGGCCGCCGGCTGCTTGACCTGCAACTCTACAGCTCGGGTTAGTCTCTCCACAAACTTTAGGAATGACTCAGTGGGTTGCTGCTGGACCTGCGAGTAGGATTCTATGGGCACATCAGGCCTCAGACCAAGGAATGCCTTACTGGCCGCTTCCTTGACCTGTTGCAGAACCTCCAAAGGCAAGCCTTGAGCTTGCTTCGGCGCCAAAGCCCAATCTGCTTCGCCGCTTAGATGGTCCAATGTGAATTCCTTATTGTCGGCATCAACGGCCGTATCAGAACCTTGCAAGAGCGCTGGAAGGAGTCTGCGGAGCTCCCTTTCCCACGCTGCCTTCCAGAGCAGAAACTCTGCCGAGGAAAGAAGGCATGAGAAAAGCTGACGCAGATCGAAAGGTGTCATTACTGCTCCGGAGAGACTTGCCTTTAAGAGGCCACGAAAATATTCGCTTTCTCTCCCAAACTCCTTCTGTGCCTTGCAGAGTTCCTTTATTGTTTGGTGTGAGAGTGGTTCCCAGCTGACATGGGTTGTTCCTCCTCTCCGGGACCTCTGATAAAAAACCGGAGCGGCCGAGGGAATGGGATCCAGTTCCGGGTTCCGGTCCTCGGGCCCCCCCCCCCTTCCGGCCAGACACCGTGGGAACCGGAAGGACAGGCGTGGGAACCGGAAGCAGGAAGTGGGTGGCAGCCGGGCATGGAACCGCGATTTCTGGGGGCGGAGCACGGGGGCGCGCACTGGTGACAGGTAGGAGGGGTAAGAGGTGTGGAACCAGCTTGGGAGTAGGAGGGGTCGGGGAGAAAGGGGTTGGGACTCGGGAGAAAGGGATTTCGGGTGGAAAAGCGCGGGGAAAAGCAAGAGGGGGTTTCTGCCACGTGGCGCCCGCCATCTTGTCCTCCTCGGGCAGGGAGGGCATTTTCTAAACTCTCTGGATAGCCAAACCGAACTCGGGGTCTAACAACTGGGGAAGCCGGGGAACAGGATAAGCCTCGGGCAGTCTGGCCGGGACTGTCTGAGCGGGGACTCCGGGGATCCCGAGGAGAGCCAGGGAGACGGTGGCAGCCCTGCGCATCGCGGGTTGCTCTCCTCAGCATGCCCGTTTGAGGGGACACGGGTTCGGGAGACGGGTTAGGGGTAACAACTGGGGAATTCGGGGTTGTTCGTCCTTCCCTCTCCCTTTTTTTAGCTAACGCCAATCTAATTTGCAAGTACAGAAAGGAGAAATCTTTCTCTTTGGCAGAATTAGATCGCGCCAGTTTTTCTCCCGCGGCATTCCAAAAGGGAACGGTCAAAACCGTATCCTGAGAGCACTGAGGGAAGTGCAGAAACAGCCACCGAATAAACCGTTTTAAACATCCCTTTGAAAAACTTATCCCCCCACCCTCAAGGAGTCCCGCAACTTGGAGAAATACCCCCTTCTGTGCTGTGGAGAGCGCAGCGCCCATAGCCAACAGCACAGCGTCTGGAGCTAAACTTCAAGCCTGGAAGGCCGGTTTTCCCAAAAACCAACCGGAGACAAGCTAACCGCGCTTGTTCCGGGGCTGCGCAGCCTATGTTCGGCTCTTCGAGAGCCGGGGACCGTCCTGCGTTCGGCTCTTCAAGAGCCGGGGACACTGGTCCCTCCGAAAGCCTTTACCGGCTTTGAGGCAAGTTTTTCCCGCCCCGGGGAAAAATACTTACCTGACTGGAGTCCAGGTTAGCTCCAGGCGGCCGGTTCCTCTGCCGAGAACGACTTCGCAGGCACGGCGAAGCTACCGTCCTCACCCCCAGGAGCGCAGCTAACTAAAACGGAGCGTGCTGCAGCTGGGGTAGCTTGACGTCCCGATGACGCACTTGCCGAAACAATCAGTCCCTTCCGTGGGGTCCGACGGAAGCGGGGCCCCATGCCCGGGCGCCAAGCTGCCTTTGCCGAGGACGCCCCTTCCGTGGGGTCCGATGGAACGGGAAGCCCCACGCTTGGGCGCCAAGCTGCCTTTGTGTCCCCTAGGAACAGTTCCCTCTCAGCCCGGTCAGCTCGGGACACAGCAGGCTGCAGGGGCCAGCCTCTGATATCGGAGGGATCAGAGGTCTGGCTCGTGGGTCCTTCCAAGGGACCGCGGCAATAAAGGCAGACGGTGGAGGAAAGGAGGCAGGCTCAGAGTTGGGTTAAATCCAGAAAGTTTATTGGTCCTCCGAACGGGGGGGACCTCAACCACCAGGGGGTGCCCAACTCAGCGCACCTGCCGATCTCGTGCAGGGGATTTTATGGGGGGGGGGGGGGGGGGGAGACAAGGCGGGGGAGTACAGAGTAACCAACCAGGGAAGAGAAGGGTGCGGCAAACACAACGAGGGACACATAAGGGAACCAACTGTAACAGGGGAAGGGAGGGACTTCTTTCCCAGGACCAGTCACCTGGTCCCCTGGCTAGAACTTTCCAGAAGCCTGGGAGGGGTGCCAGAGTGACAGACAGGGTCCTGGGAGGAGACAAAACTGTCATATAGGGTGACTTTAATAAAATACGGGGGGCGCCAACTGGGGTACACCAAACTTAAGGAACATAGAGGGGAGACCTGGACTGAACTAAACAAACACACTCCCACATCTCCTCCTTTTTTGTTTTTTAAGATGACATGAATTCGGCTTGGGGACAGTACTCTGAGTCCGGGTACAGGTCCCCGAACCATGTCATCTCCTGGGCCATAGGCTCGAGTTCAAAGTCTTTGGGAAGCTCTGCTTGGTTGATGTCTGCAGGGGAGGATGAGCTCATAATCGTGTTGGTTAGCAGTTTTTTCAGCAGCCCGAACATAATTATGACAACCAAGAGAATAAAAAACAAGATCAGTCCGGTTCGGAGAATGGATCTAGTCCACCTGGATAATCCCCATCCGCTGACGGCACAGGACCCATCTCCGATGTCTCCAAACTAAAACAAAACTTAGAAAAATGAGGTTGAAACTGGGGATAACAACTGGGATAAACTTGGGGCTCGGGGCTCAGAGAGGCACACGACTAACCTACCCCGGTCTTGGGGGGTATTTGATCTCCCTTCCTGACGGTCTGGGAGATACACGGTTTCACCCACTTTGATGGGATCCACCTAGGGCCCTCGGGGGTGGATACACATGCGTACCCTTTCCCCCAGGTAACTAGTTCATAAGGCCCTTGTATCTGCCTAGTCTCCGGGTCCTTAACCATCACCGGAGACCTTTCTTTCATTTGCAACTGCTGAGACCGCCCAAAGTGCCGCACGATTGGTGGGTTCAGGTTCTCAAAGGCACAGTCGAGGAAATTTAGGGTGAACAATGCCTTTGAGAGCCTGACAGCAGGTGACTCTAGCTTTTTGGGGGAGCACTGGCGCTGGAGCATTCTTTTGATGTTTTGGTGGGCCCTCTCTACAATGGCTTGACCTGTCGGGGAATAGGGGATGCCAGTCTTGTGTTCTATTCCCCATCGCTGCAGGAAGCTCCTGAACTCCTTGGACGTATACGCTGGGCCATTGTCCGTTTTGATGACTTTGGGGATGCCCAGGGTAGCGATTGCCTGCACTAAGTGCTTTTGGACATCGCTAGCCTTTTCCCCTGTGTGGGCAGAGGCAAAAACTGCTCCCGAGAAGGTATCAACCGACACATGTACGTACTTCATTCTGCCGAATGAAGCAACATGTGTCACGTCCATCTGCCACACTTCGCAGCTGTTAAGTCCACGGGGGTTTGCGCCAGTACCAATGGCAGGAAGGGCTAGCTGGTGGCATTCTGGACATGCAGCCACAATCGCCCTGGCCTGGTCGTGCTTTAGATTGAATCGACGAACTAGGGCAGGAGTGTTCTGATGGAACAGCTGATGGCTGATTTTGGCCTGCTCAAACACGTTTGGAGTCGGGGCCATCGCAGCTGGCGCAGCGAGGGCATCTGCCCTCCTGTTGCCTTCTGCGATGAACCCGGGCAGGTCCGTGTGTGACCTGACGTGCATCACGTAAAATGGTTGCTCTCGGTGGGAGACCAGATTTATTAACTTTGAGAGCAACTCATACAAAGCCATGTTGGAGACTTCACGCAAAATGGCGTGCTCGGCTCTGGAGACTACCCCTGCAACATATGCAGAGTCTGTTACCAAATTTAGGGGTTCGGGGAACCTTTCGAAAGCCCTGACGACTGCGTCCAACTCAGCAACCTGAGGCGATCCTTCTACCTCTTTGATGTCAGTCTCCCACCGCTGAGTTTGGGCGTTTTTCCAAGTCGCCCCGGACGCGTCAGTAAAAACTGTCAAGGCCTTTAGAGGTTCCTTGCTCCGAACACTTATTATATTTAATTCGAATTGAACTTCCGAATTGAATATTTTGTGGGCTGGCCTATGCAAAGAAATTTGGCCTGTGTAGCCCTCCAGAGCAAACTGCAATGCTTCACAATCTTGAAGCAGACTCTCCAACATCGCCTTAGGAATTTGGCCCATTTTTTTCCTAATTGGCACGTGGATGCAGTCGAAGTCACATCCTGATAACTCTCTGATCCGGATCCTAGCCTTCCGGATCAGTTCAGCCATCAGCTCTTGTGGCTGTGTCATCCTCTTGGACCGATGGTGACTGAGAAATACCCACTCTATAATTAAGAGGGGATCCCTCCGGTCCTGGTCCTTTTTGCTCTTCTTTTTGTTGTCTTCCCATTGGAAGACAACCCCGTGCAAGTGTGGCAGATTACCCAGGATGATGAATTTGAATGGCAAGTCAGGCCTACACCTGCTTGCCTGCCTGGTGGACATTAGATGTTGCACCTTCTCCAGAGCTGTTTGCGCCTCTGGGGTGAGTGTCCGGGGAGAACTAAGCTCCTCTCCCCCTTTTAGTAAATCAAAAAGGGGGGCTAGGTCTTCGGTGGACAGACCCAGCCACGGCCTCACCCAATTTAAAGACCCACACAGCTGGTGGACATCTGCCAGAGTCTTGATGTTGGTATTGATAGCCAATTTTTGCGGCACAATGGTCCGCTTTGTAATTTGTAGGCCCAGGTACTTCCAAGGTGGCATCCGTTGAATCTTTTCCTCTTGGAGCTCGAACCCTGCAGCAACCAATGCATTGATTGTCAGGTCGAGCACACTGGCAAGCATGTCATTGTCGAGGGCACACACGAGGACATCATCCATATAATGGAAGATGATGGCCTCTTTTGCTGCTGCGCAAACTGGGGCAAGCAAGGAAGAGACATACCATTGGCAGATGGTCTGGCTGTTCTTCATACCCTGTGGCAACACCTTCCAATGGTATCTTTTCCTTGGGGCTTCTCGATTGATAACAGGAATCGAGAAGGCAAAACGCGGGGCATCGTCAGGGTGCAGGGGAATTTGGAAAAAGCAGTCTTTAATGTCAATTACTGCCAGATTCCAATTTTGAGGGAGCATCGTTGGGGATGGCATCCCTGGTTGGAGAGAGCCCATGCCCTCAATAGCATTGTTAATTTGACGAAGGTCCTGGAGGAGCCGCCATTTGTCTTTGTTAGGCTTTTTGATAACAAAGACAGGGGAATTCCACGGGCTGTTGGATTCCACGATATTCCCCTTTTCAAGTTGCTCCTCCACGAGCTTCTCGAGCGCCTTCAACTTCTCACCATAGAGCGACCACTGCTCTACCCAAATGGGCTGATCAGTTTTCCAATTTAGTTTTTGAGTAGGGCGCTCTTCAGTGGCCGCAGCCCAAAAATTTTTCGGGGGGTCAGGTAGGTCAATTGTGACTCCCCACTGCTGCATGAGGTCTCTCCCCAAGAGGGGTTCCTTGTAGTCTAATACGAACGGACGTATGTTTGCCAATTGTCCGCTCAGTCCCTTGATTTGCACGATGCTCTTTGACTGTTTGGCCAATTGAATGCCCCCAACACCTTGCACGTGTCCAGCCACGTTCTGCAATTCCCAATGTGCCGGCCATTCTCGTGTGGGAATGATCGTCACATCTGCCCCTGTGTCCAGAAGCCCTCTGAGGTGTAGGACTTCCTCCCCTCTGTTGATCTCGCAGCCTACCTGAGGCTTCTCTGTCCCTATGACATGTGTGGCACACACTGTTGGGTGTGGCCTTTCTACAGGGATAGCCTGGGCGACTGTCTGCCCTCTGGGCAGGAAAAGAGGTGGGTGGACACAGTGCAGCAAGAGAACAGGTCCTTCGGGACTGGATGTCATTAGTCCCGGAGCGACTTCGATCTCTTGTGGTGTGCAGGCAACATTTCCGACAATGACATATCTGTCAGGGCCTTGGTCTTCTGCCCACAGCTCACCACCAGCGCTTACCGGTGCGGTATGCCACTCTTTGGTCTTTAGGTGGAACGGTGTCAACAGCTGCAACCTGAAAGAACCATCAGAAAAGGAAGTCAAGTCCGGTTTTAAAGTCGTGTCTGATAGTTTGGTCTCTCTAAGTTTCCCCTCCCCCTCGCGTCCCGTCCCTTTTTTGTCTTCACCACTACAACGCGGGGCGGGCGCGCGCTCCCCATTCAGTTTTTTTGTTGCAGTTGGCCCTCCTGTCCCCCAGGTTCATGTTCCTTTTTAAATTGCTGGAACTGCCACTTGAGCGGGCAGTCCCTTGTCCAATGTCCAGGCCGGTCACATAGGAAGCAGGTGTTCCTGGCCGGCGGGGCTCGCTTTCGGCCGTTTGCAGTTGGAGGTGGTTTGGTGTTCAGGCCCGTGGTCCTCCTCTGGTCCGCTGCAGGGCGATGCGTTGCTGTTCCCACTGAGGCCGTTCCTCTGGGCCGCTGTCTCTCTGAGCTGGTAGGTTGCAGGTGTGGTGCCTTCGCAGCACAAACTTCCAACATATCCTGTATGGTTGGCGGGGGGTCCAGGGGGAGGCTCAGGATGGCTGCCTTGCATTGAGGGTTGGCATTCACCATAGCCATCTCTGCGATGACCTCTTCCCTGGCCGCCGGCTGCTTGACCTGCAACTCTACAGCTCGGGTTAGTCTCTCCACAAACTTTAGGAATGACTCAGTGGGTTGCTGCTGGACCTGCGAGTAGGATTCTATGGGCACATCAGGCCTCAGACCAAGGAATGCCTTACTGGCCGCTTCCTTGACCTGTTGCAGAACCTCCAAAGGCAAGCCTTGAGCTTGCTTCGGCGCCAAAGCCCAATCTGCTTCGCCGCTTAGATGGTCCAATGTGAATTCCTTATTGTCGGCATCAACGGCCGTATCAGAACCTTGCAAGAGCGCTGGAAGGAGTCTGCGGAGCTCCCTTTCCCACGCTGCCTTCCAGAGCAGAAACTCTGCCGAGGAAAGAAGGCATGAGAAAAGCTGACGCAGATCGAAAGGTGTCATTACTGCTCCGGAGAGACTTGCCTTTAAGAGGCCACGAAAATATTCGCTTTCTCTCCCAAACTCCTTCTGTGCCTTGCAGAGTTCCTTTATTGTTTGGTGTGAGAGTGGTTCCCAGCTGACATGGGTTGTTCCTCCTCTCCGGGACCTCTGATAAAAAACCGGAGCGGCCGAGGGAATGGGATCCAGTTCCGGGTTCCGGTCCTCGGGCCCCCCCCCCCTTCCGGCCAGACACCGTGGGAACCGGAAGGACAGGCGTGGGAACCGGAAGCAGGAAGTGAGTGGCAGCCGGGCATGGAACCGCGATTTCTGGGGGCGGAGCACGGGGGCGCGCACTGGTGACAGGTAGGAGGGGTAAGAGGTGTGGAACCAGCTTGGGAGTAGGAGGGGTCGGGGAGAAAGGGGTTGGGACTCGGGAGAAAGGGATTTCGGGTGGAAAAGCGCGGGGAAAAGCAAGAGGGGGTTTCTGCCACGTGGCGCCCGCCATCTTGTCCTCCTCGGGCAGGGAGGGCATTTTCTAAACTCTCTGGATAGCCAAACCGAACTCGGGGTCTAACAACTGGGGAAGCCGGGGAACAGGATAAGCCTCGGGCAGTCTGGCCGGGACTGTCTGAGCGGGGACTCCGGGGATCCCGAGGAGAGCCAGGGAGACGGTGGCAGCCCTGCGCATCGCGGGTTGCTCTCCTCAGCATGCCCGTTTGAGGGGACACGGGTTCGGGAGACGGGTTAGGGGTAACAACTGGGGAATTCGGGGTTGTTCGTCCTTCCCTCTCCCTTTTTTTAGCTAACGCCAATCTAATTTGCAAGTACAGAAAGGAGAAATCTTTCTCTTTGGCAGAATTAGATCGCGCCAGTTTTTCTCCCGCGGCATTCCAAAAGGGAACGGTCAAAACCGTATCCTGAGAGCACTGAGGGAAGTGCAGAAACAGCCACCGAATAAACCGTTTTAAACATCCCTTTGAAAAACTTATCCCCCCACCCTCAAGGAGTCCCGCAACTTGGAGAAATACCCCCTTCTGTGCTGTGGAGAGCGCAGCGCCCATAGCCAACAGCACAGCGTCTGGAGCTAAACTTCAAGCCTGGAAGGCCGGTTTTCCCAAAAACCAACCGGAGACAAGCTAACCGCGCTTGTTCCGGGGCTGCGCAGCCTATGTTCGGCTCTTCGAGAGCCGGGGACCGTCCTGCGTTCGGCTCTTCAAGAGCCGGGGACACTGGTCCCTCCGAAAGCCTTTACCGGCTTTGAGGCAAGTTTTTCCCGCCCCGGGGAAAAATACTTACCTGACTGGAGTCCAGGTTAGCTCCAGGCGGCCGGTTCCTCTGCCGAGAACGACTTCGCAGGCACGGCGAAGCTACCGTCCTCACCCCCAGGAGCGCAGCTAACTAAAACGGAGCGTGCTGCAGCTGGGGTAGCTTGACGTCCCGATGACGCACTTGCCGAAACAATCAGTCCCTTCCGTGGGGTCCGATGGAAGCGGGGCCCCATGCCCGGGCGCCAAGCTGCCTTTGCCGAGGACGCCCCTTCCGTGGGGTCCGATGGAACGGGAAGCCCCACGCTTGGGCGCCAAGCTGCCTTTGTGTCCCCTAGGAACAGTTCCCTCTCAGCCCGGTCAGCTCGGGACACAGCAGGCTGCAGGGGCCAGCCTCTGATATCGGAGGGATCAGAGGTCTGGCTCGTGGGTCCTTCCAAGGGACCGCGGCAATAAAGGGAGACGGTGGAGGAAAGGAGGCAGGCTCAGAGTTGGGTTAAATCCAGAAAGTTTATTGGTCCTCCGAACGGGGGGGACCTCAACCACCAGGGGGTGCCCAACTCAGCGCACCTGCCGATCTCGTGCAGGGGATTTTATGGGGGGGGGGGGGGGGGGGGGGGGGGAGACAAGGCGGGGGAGTACAGAGTAACCAACCAGGGAAGAGAAGGGTGCGGCAAACACAACGAGGGACACATAAGGGAACCAACTGTAACAGGGGAAGGGAGGGACTTCTTTCCCAGGACCAGTCACCTGGCCCCCTGGCTAGAACTTTCCAGAAGCCTGGGAGGGGTGCCAGAGTGACAGACAGGGTCCTGGGAGGAGACAAAACTGTCATATAGGGTGATTTTAATAAAATACGGGGGGCGCCAACTGGGGTACACCAAACTTAAGGAACATAGAGGGGAGACCTGGACTGAACTAAACAAACACACTCCCACATCTCCTCCTTTTTTGTTTTTGTGCTAGTTTGAAAACAAACCAGTGAGAGGCACCAAGTCAGAATAACAATTTAATGGAAATTAAAGAAAAGGAAAAGAAAGTAAAAGAAAACACTGACAGAGTCAAGATACAACCTGAGTCCCTGTTAGGCAGGGTAGTGGTAGCAGTCTGGTGGAATGGTGGCTGCAATCCTCTGAAGTGGTGATCCTGTAGTAGAAGGGGTCTGCTCTTCCTCAGAAAATCCAGCGGTGGCTGTGTAGCTCCTGTCCTCTGGAAATCCAGTGGAGCCCCCCTTTGGTGCTCAGAGTCCCAGTTATATCCACGATGGGATGCTTGGTTCCTCCCTCTGGGTGGAGCATCTCACAATGGGGTAATGAGTCATGAGGCCAAGTGTTGATTAGGCTCGTTAACAGAAGATAGTCTGGAGGGAGTTATCTCTGAGTTATGCAGCAGGACAATGATGGGCCATTAACAGAAAGATAGTCTGGGGGGAGGAGGCAAGGAAACACTGCCCCACCTGATTTCAACAGCTCATGAGGATGGTAATAGAATACCCCTCAACCCAGGACAGTTTTTTAAGATGACATGAATTCGGCTTGGGGACAGTACTCTGAGTCCGGGTACAGGTCCCCGAACCATGTCATCTCCTGGGCCATAGGCTCGAGTTCAAAGTCTTTGGGGAGCTCTGCTTGGTTGATGTCTGCAGGGGAGGATGAGCTCATAATCATGTTGGTTAGCAGTTTTTTCAGCAGCCCGAACATAATTATGACAACCAAGAGAATAAAAAACAAGATCAGTCCGGTTCGGAGAATGGATCTAGTCCACCTGGATAATCCCCATCCGCTGACGGCACAGGACCCATCTCCGATGTCTCCAAACTAAAACAAAACTTAGAAAAATGAGGTTGAAACTGGGGATAACAACTGGGATAAACTTGGGGCTCGGGGCTCAGAGAGGCACACGACTAACCTACCCCGGTCTTGGGGGGTATTTGATCTCCCTTCCTGACGGTCTGGGAGATACACGGTTTCACCCACTTTGATGGGATCCACCTAGGGCCCTCGGGGGTGGATACACATGCGTACCCTTTCCCCCAGGTAACTAGTTCATAAGGCCCTTGTATCTGCCTAGTCTCCGGGTCCTTAACCATCACCGGAGACCTTTCTTTCATTTGCAACTGCTGAGACCGCCCAAAGTGCCGCACGATTGGTGGGTTCAGGTTCTCAAAGGCACAGTCGAGGAAATTTAGGGTGAACAATGCCTTTGAGAGCCTGACAGCAGGTGACTCTAGCTTTTTGGGGGAGCACTGGCGCTGGAGCATTCTTTTGATGTTTTGGTGGGCCCTCTCTACAATGGCTTGACCTGTCGGGGAATAGGGGATGCCAGTCTTGTGTTCTATTCCCCATCGCTGCAGGAAGCTCCTGAACTCCTTGGACGTATACGCTGGGCCATTGTCCGTTTTGATGACTTTGGGGATGCCCAGGGTAGCGATTGCCTGCACTAAGTGCTTTTGGACATCGCTAGCCTTTTCCCCTGTGTGGGCAGAGGCAAAAACTGCTCCCGAGAAGGTATCAACCGACACATGTACGTACTTCATTCTGCCGAATGAAGCAACATGTGTCACGTCCATCTGCCACACTTCGCAGCTGTTAAGTCCACGGGGGTTTGCGCCAGTACCAATGGCAGGAAGGGCTAGCTGGTGGCATTCTGGACATGCAGCCACAATCGCCCTGGCCTGGTCGTGCTTTAGATTGAATCGACGAACTAGGGCAGGAGTGTTCTGATGGAACAGCTGATGGCTGATTTTGGCCTGCTCAAACACGTTTGGAGTCGGGGCCATCGCAGCTGGCGCAGCGAGGGCATCTGCCCTCCTGTTGCCTTCTGCGATGAACCCGGGCAGGTCCGTGTGTGACCTGACGTGCATCACGTAAAATGGTTGCTCTCGGTGGGAGACCAGATTTATTAACTTTGAGAGCAACTCATACAAAGCCATGTTGGAGACTTCACGCAAAATGGCGTGCTCGGCTCTGGAGACTACCCCTGCAACATATGCAGAGTCTGTTACCAAATTTAGGGGTTCGGGGAACCTTTCGAAAGCCCTGACGACTGCGTCCAACTCAGCAACCTGAGGCGATCCTTCTACCTCTTTGATGTCAGTCTCCCACCGCTGAGTTTGGGCGTTTTTCCAAGTCGCCCCGGACGCGTCAGTAAAAACTGTCAAGGCCTTTAGAGGTTCCTTGCTCCGAACACTTATTATATTTAATTCGAATTGAACTTCCGAATTGAATATTTTGTGGGCTGGCCTATGCAAAGAAATTTGGCCTGTGTAGCCCTCCAGAGCAAACTGCAATGCTTCACAATCTTGAAGCAGACTCTCCAACATCGCCTTAGGAATTTGGCCCATTTTTTTCCTAATTGGCACGTGGATGCAGTCGAAGTCACATCCTGATAACTCTCTGATCCGGATCCTAGCCTTCCGGATCAGTTCAGCCATCAGCTCTTGTGGCTGTGTCATCCTCTTGGACCGATGGTGACTGAGAAATACCCACTCTATAATTAAGAGGGGATCCCTCCGGTCCTGGTCCTTTTTGCTCTTCTTTTTGTTGTCTTCCCATTGGAAGACAACCCCGTGCAAGTGTGGCAGATTACCCAGGATGATGAATTTGAATGGCAAGTCAGGCCTACACCTGCTTGCCTGCCTGGTGGACATTAGATGTTGCACCTTCTCCAGAGCTGTTTGCGCCTCTGGGGTGAGTGTCCGGGGAGAACTAAGCTCCTCTCCCCCTTTTAGTAAATCAAAAAGGGGGGCTAGGTCTTCGGTGGACAGACCCAGCCACGGCCTCACCCAATTTAAAGACCCACACAGCTGGTGGACATCTGCCAGAGTCTTGATGTTGGTATTGATAGCCAATTTTTGCGGCACAATGGTCCGCTTTGTAATTTGTAGGCCCAGGTACTTCCAAGGTGGCATCCGTTGAATCTTTTCCTCTTGGAGCTCGAACCCTGCAGCAACCAATGCATTGATTGTCAGGTCGAGCACACTGGCAAGCATGTCATTGTCGAGGGCACACACGAGGACATCATCCATATAATGGAAGATGATGGCCTCTTTTGCTGCTGCGCAAACTGGGGCAAGCAAGGAAGAGACATACCATTGGCAGATGGTCTGGCTGTTCTTCATACCCTGTGGCAACACCTTCCAATGGTATCTTTTCCTTGGGGCTTCTCGATTGATAACAGGAATCGAGAAGGCAAAACGCGGGGCATCGTCAGGGTGCAGGGGAATTTGGAAAAAGCAGTCTTTAATGTCAATTACTGCCAGATTCCAATTTTGAGGGAGCATCGTTGGGGATGGCATCCCTGGTTGGAGAGAGCCCATGCCCTCAATAGCATTGTTAATTTGACGAAGGTCCTGGAGGAGCCGCCATTTGTCTTTGTTAGGCTTTTTGATAACAAAGACAGGGGAATTCCACGGGCTGTTGGATTCCACGATATTCCCCTTTTCAAGTTGCTCCTCCACGAGCTTCTCGAGCGCCTTCAACTTCTCACCATAGAGCGACCACTGCTCTACCCAAATGGGCTGATCAGTTTTCCAATTTAGTTTTTGAGTAGGGCGCTCTTCAGTGGCCGCAGCCCAAAAATTTTTCGGGGGGTCAGGTAGGTCAATTGTGACTCCCCACTGCTGCATGAGGTCTCTCCCCAAGAGGGGTTCCTTGTAGTCTAATACGAACGGACGTATGTTTGCCAATTGTCCGCTCAGTCCCTTGATTTGCACGATGCTCTTTGACTGTTTGGCCAATTGAATGCCCCCAACACCTTGCACGTGTCCAGCCACGTTCTGCAATTCCCAATGTGCCGGCCATTCTCGTGTGGGAATGATCGTCACATCTGCCCCTGTGTCCAGAAGCCCTCTGAGGTGTAGGACTTCCTCCCCTCTGTTGATCTCGCAGCCTACCTGAGGCTTCTCTGTCCCTATGACATGTGTGGCACACACTGTTGGGTGTGGCCTTTCTACAGGGATAGCCTGGGCGACTGTCTGCCCTCTGGGCAGGAAAAGAGGTGGGTGGACACAGTGCAGCAAGAGAACAGGTCCTTCGGGACTGGATGTCATTAGTCCCGGAGCGACTTCGATCTCTTGTGGTGTGCAGGCAACATTTCCGACAATGACATATCTGTCAGGGCCTTGGTCTTCTGCCCACAGCTCACCACCAGCGCTTACCGGTGCGGTATGCCACTCTTTGGTCTTTAGGTGGAACGGTGTCAACAGCTGCAACCTGAAAGAACCATCAGAAAAGGAAGTCAAGTCCGGTTTTAAAGTCGTGTCTGATAGTTTGGTCTCTCTAAGTTTCCCCTCCCCCTCGCGTCCCGTCCCTTTTTTGTCTTCACCACTACAACGCGGGGCGGGCGCGCGCTCCCCATTCAGTTTTTTTGTTGCAGTTGGCCCTCCTGTCCCCCAGGTTCATGTTCCTTTTTAAATTGCTGGAACTGCCACTTGAGCGGGCAGTCCCTTGTCCAATGTCCAGGCCGGTCACATAGGAAGCAGGTGTTCCTGGCCGGCGGGGCTCGCTTTCGGCCGTTTGCAGTTGGAGGTGGTTTGGTGTTCAGGCCCGTGGTCCTCCTCTGGTCCGCTGCAGGGCGATGCGTTGCTGTTCCCACTGAGGCCGTTCCTCTGGGCCGCTGTCTCTCTGAGCTGGTAGGTTGCAGGTGTGGTGCCTTCGCAGCACAAACTTCCAACATATCCTGTATGGTTGGCGGGGGGTCCAGGGGGAGGCTCAGGATGGCTGCCTTGCATTGAGGGTTGGCATTCACCATAGCCATCTCTGCGATGACCTCTTCCCTGGCCGCCGGCTGCTTGACCTGCAACTCTACAGCTCGGGTTAGTCTCTCCACAAACTTTAGGAATGACTCAGTGGGTTGCTGCTGGACCTGCGAGTAGGATTCTATGGGCACATCAGGCCTCAGACCAAGGAATGCCTTACTGGCCGCTTCCTTGACCTGTTGCAGAACCTCCAAAGGCAAGCCTTGAGCTTGCTTCGGCGCCAAAGCCCAATCTGCTTCGCCGCTTAGATGGTCCAATGTGAATTCCTTATTGTCGGCATCAACGGCCGTATCAGAACCTTGCAAGAGCGCTGGAAGGAGTCTGCGGAGCTCCCTTTCCCACGCTGCCTTCCAGAGCAGAAACTCTGCCGAGGAAAGAAGGCATGAGAAAAGCTGACGCAGATCGAAAGGTGTCATTACTGCTCCGGAGAGACTTGCCTTTAAGAGGCCACGAAAATATTCGCTTTCTCTCCCAAACTCCTTCTGTGCCTTGCAGAGTTCCTTTATTGTTTGGTGTGAGAGTGGTTCCCAGCTGACATGGGTTGTTCCTCCTCTCCGGGACCTCTGATAAAAAACCGGAGCGGCCGAGGGAATGGGATCCAGTTCCGGGTTCCGGTCCTCGGGCCCCCCCCCCTTCCGGCCAGACACCGTGGGAACCGGAAGGACAGGCGTGGGAACCGGAAGCAGGAAGTGGGTGGCAGCCGGGCATGGAACCGCGATTTCTGGGGGCGGAGCACGGGGGCGCGCACTGGTGACAGGTAGGAGGGGTAAGAGGTGTGGAACCAGCTTGGGAGTAGGAGGGGTCGGGGAGAAAGGGGTTGGGACTCGGGAGAAAGGGATTTCGGGTGGAAAAGCGCGGGGAAAAGCAAGAGGGGGTTTCTGCCACGTGGCGCCCGCCATCTTGTCCTCCTCGGGCAGGGAGGGCATTTTCTAAACTCTCTGGATAGCCAAACCGAACTCGGGGTCTAACAACTGGGGAAGCCGGGGAACAGGATAAGCCTCGGGCAGTCTGGCCGGGACTGTCTGAGCGGGGACTCCGGGGATCCCGAGGAGAGCCAGGGAGACGGTGGCAGCCCTGCGCATCGCGGGTTGCTCTCCTCAGCATGCCCGTTTGAGGGGACACGGGTTCGGGAGACGGGTTAGGGGTAACAACTGGGGAATTCGGGGTTGTTCGTCCTTCCCTCTCCCTTTTTTTAGCTAACGCCAATCTAATTTGCAAGTACAGAAAGGAGAAATCTTTCTCTTTGGCAGAATTAGATCGCGCCAGTTTTTCTCCCGCGGCATTCCAAAAGGGAACGGTCAAAACCGTATCCTGAGAGCACTGAGGGAAGTGCAGAAACAGCCACCGAATAAACCGTTTTAAACATCCCTTTGAAAAACTTATCCCCCCACCCTCAAGGAGTCCCGCAACTTGGAGAAATACCCCCTTCTGTGCTGTGGAGAGCGCAGCGCCCATAGCCAACAGCACAGCGTCTGGAGCTAAACTTCAAGCCTGGAAGGCCGGTTTTCCCAAAAACCAACCGGAGACAAGCTAACCGCGCTTGTTCCGGGGCTGCGCAGCCTATGTTCGGCTCTTCGAGAGCCGGGGACCGTCCTGCGTTCGGCTCTTCAAGAGCCGGGGACACTGGTCCCTCCGAAAGCCTTTACCGGCTTTGAGGCAAGTTTTTCCCGCCCCGGGGAAAAATACTTACCTGACTGGAGTCCAGGTTAGCTCCAGGCGGCCGGTTCCTCTGCCGAGAACGACTTCGCAGGCACGGCGAAGCTACCGTCCTCACCCCCAGGAGCGCAGCTAACTAAAACGGAGCGTGCTGCAGCTGGGGTAGCTTGACGTCCCGATGACGCACTTGCCGAAACAATCAGTCCCTTCCGTGGGGTCCGATGGAAGCGGGGCCCCATGCCCGGGCGCCAAGCTGCCTTTGCCGAGGACGCCCCTTCCGTGGGGTCCGATGGAACGGGAAGCCCCACGCTTGGGCGCCAAGCTGCCTTTGTGTCCCCTAGGAACAGTTCCCTCTCAGCCCGGTCAGCTCGGGACACAGCAGGCTGCAGGGGCCAGCCTCTGATATCGGAGGGATCAGAGGTCTGGCTCGTGGGTCCTTCCAAGGGACCGCGGCAATAAAGGGAGACGGTGGAGGAAAGGAGGCAGGCTCAGAGTTGGGTTAAATCCAGAAAGTTTATTGGTCCTCCGAACGGGGGGGACCTCAACCACCAGGGGGTGCCCAACTCAGCGCACCTGCCGATCTCGTGCAGGGGATTTTATGGGGGGGGGGGGGGGGGGGGGGGGGGAGACAAGGCGGGGGAGTACAGAGTAACCAACCAGGGAAGAGAAGGGTGCGGCAAACACAACGAGGGACACATAAGGGAACCAACTGTAACAGGGGAAGGGAGGGACTTCTTTCCCAGGACCAGTCACCTGGCCCCCTGGCTAGAACTTTCCAGAAGCCTGGGAGGGGTGCCAGAGTGACAGACAGGGTCCTGGGAGGAGACAAAACTGTCATATAGGGTGATTTTAATAAAATACGGGGGGCGCCAACTGGGGTACACCAAACTTAAGGAACATAGAGGGGAGACCTGGACTGAACTAAACAAACACACTCCCACATCTCCTCCTTTTTTGTTTTTGTGCTAGTTTGAAAACAAACCAGTGAGAGGCACCAAGTCAGAATAACAATTTAATGGAAATTAAAGAAAAGGAAAAGAAAGTAAAAGAAAACACTGACAGAGTCAAGATACAACCTGAGTCCCTGTTAGGCAGGGTAGTGGTAGCAGTCTGGTGGAATGGTGGCTGCAATCCTCTGAAGTGGTGATCCTGTAGTAGAAGGGGTCTGCTCTTCCTCAGAAAATCCAGCGGTGGCTGTGTAGCTCCTGTCCTCTGGAAATCCAGTGGAGCCCCCCTTTGGTGCTCAGAGTCCCAGTTATATCCACGATGGGATGCTTGGTTCCTCCCTCTGGGTGGAGCATCTCACAATGGGGTAATGAGTCATGAGGCCAAGTGTTGATTAGGCTCGTTAACAGAAGATAGTCTGGAGGGAGTTATCTCTGAGTTATGCAGCAGGACAATGATGGGCCATTAACAGAAAGATAGTCTGGGGGGAGGAGGCAAGGAAACACTGCCCCACCTGATTTCAACAGCTCATGAGGATGGTAATAGAATACCCCTCAACCCAGGACAGTTTTTTAAGATGACATGAATTCGGCTTGGGGACAGTACTCTGAGTCCGGGTACAGGTCCCCGAACCATGTCATCTCCTGGGCCATAGGCTCGAGTTCAAAGTCTTTGGGGAGCTCTGCTTGGTTGATGTCTGCAGGGGAGGATGAGCTCATAATCATGTTGGTTAGCAGTTTTTTCAGCAGCCCGAACATAATTATGACAACCAAGAGAATAAAAAACAAGATCAGTCCGGTTCGGAGAATGGATCTAGTCCACCTGGATAATCCCCATCCGCTGACGGCACAGGACCCATCTCCGATGTCTCCAAACTAAAACAAAACTTAGAAAAATGAGGTTGAAACTGGGGATAACAACTGGGATAAACTTGGGGCTCGGGGCTCAGAGAGGCACACGACTAACCTACCCCGGTCTTGGGGGGTATTTGATCTCCCTTCCTGACGGTCTGGGAGATACACGGTTTCACCCACTTTGATGGGATCCACCTAGGGCCCTCGGGGGTGGATACACATGCGTACCCTTTCCCCCAGGTAACTAGTTCATAAGGCCCTTGTATCTGCCTAGTCTCCGGGTCCTTAACCATCACCGGAGACCTTTCTTTCATTTGCAACTGCTGAGACCGCCCAAAGTGCCGCACGATTGGTGGGTTCAGGTTCTCAAAGGCACAGTCGAGGAAATTTAGGGTGAACAATGCCTTTGAGAGCCTGACAGCAGGTGACTCTAGCTTTTTGGGGGAGCACTGGCGCTGGAGCATTCTTTTGATGTTTTGGTGGGCCCTCTCTACAATGGCTTGACCTGTCGGGGAATAGGGGATGCCAGTCTTGTGTTCTATTCCCCATCGCTGCAGGAAGCTCCTGAACTCCTTGGACGTATACGCTGGGCCATTGTCCGTTTTGATGACTTTGGGGATGCCCAGGGTAGCGATTGCCTGCACTAAGTGCTTTTGGACATCGCTAGCCTTTTCCCCTGTGTGGGCAGAGGCAAAAACTGCTCCCGAGAAGGTATCAACCGACACATGTACGTACTTCATTCTGCCGAATGAAGCAACATGTGTCACGTCCATCTGCCACACTTCGCAGCTGTTAAGTCCACGGGGGTTTGCGCCAGTACCAATGGCAGGAAGGGCTAGCTGGTGGCATTCTGGACATGCAGCCACAATCGCCCTGGCCTGGTCGTGCTTTAGATTGAATCGACGAACTAGGGCAGGAGTGTTCTGATGGAACAGCTGATGGCTGATTTTGGCCTGCTCAAACACGTTTGGAGTCGGGGCCATCGCAGCTGGCGCAGCGAGGGCATCTGCCCTCCTGTTGCCTTCTGCGATGAACCCGGGCAGGTCCGTGTGTGACCTGACGTGCATCACGTAAAATGGTTGCTCTCGGTGGGAGACCAGATTTATTAACTTTGAGAGCAACTCATACAAAGCCATGTTGGAGACTTCACGCAAAATGGCGTGCTCGGCTCTGGAGACTACCCCTGCAACATATGCAGAGTCTGTTACCAAATTTAGGGGTTCGGGGAACCTTTCGAAAGCCCTGACGACTGCGTCCAACTCAGCAACCTGAGGCGATCCTTCTACCTCTTTGATGTCAGTCTCCCACCGCTGAGTTTGGGCGTTTTTCCAAGTCGCCCCGGACGCGTCAGTAAAAACTGTCAAGGCCTTTAGAGGTTCCTTGCTCCGAACACTTATTATATTTAATTCGAATTGAACTTCCGAATTGAATATTTTGTGGGCTGGCCTATGCAAAGAAATTTGGCCTGTGTAGCCCTCCAGAGCAAACTGCAATGCTTCACAATCTTGAAGCAGACTCTCCAACATCGCCTTAGGAATTTGGCCCATTTTTTTCCTAATTGGCACGTGGATGCAGTCGAAGTCACATCCTGATAACTCTCTGATCCGGATCCTAGCCTTCCGGATCAGTTCAGCCATCAGCTCTTGTGGCTGTGTCATCCTCTTGGACCGATGGTGACTGAGAAATACCCACTCTATAATTAAGAGGGGATCCCTCCGGTCCTGGTCCTTTTTGCTCTTCTTTTTGTTGTCTTCCCATTGGAAGACAACCCCGTGCAAGTGTGGCAGATTACCCAGGATGATGAATTTGAATGGCAAGTCAGGCCTACACCTGCTTGCCTGCCTGGTGGACATTAGATGTTGCACCTTCTCCAGAGCTGTTTGCGCCTCTGGGGTGAGTGTCCGGGGAGAACTAAGCTCCTCTCCCCCTTTTAGTAAATCAAAAAGGGGGGCTAGGTCTTCGGTGGACAGACCCAGCCACGGCCTCACCCAATTTAAAGACCCACACAGCTGGTGGACATCTGCCAGAGTCTTGATGTTGGTATTGATAGCCAATTTTTGCGGCACAATGGTCCGCTTTGTAATTTGTAGGCCCAGGTACTTCCAAGGTGGCATCCGTTGAATCTTTTCCTCTTGGAGCTCGAACCCTGCAGCAACCAATGCATTGATTGTCAGGTCGAGCACACTGGCAAGCATGTCATTGTCGAGGGCACACACGAGGACATCATCCATATAATGGAAGATGATGGCCTCTTTTGCTGCTGCGCAAACTGGGGCAAGCAAGGAAGAGACATACCATTGGCAGATGGTCTGGCTGTTCTTCATACCCTGTGGCAACACCTTCCAATGGTATCTTTTCCTTGGGGCTTCTCGATTGATAACAGGAATCGAGAAGGCAAAACGCGGGGCATCGTCAGGGTGCAGGGGAATTTGGAAAAAGCAGTCTTTAATGTCAATTACTGCCAGATTCCAATTTTGAGGGAGCATCGTTGGGGATGGCATCCCTGGTTGGAGAGAGCCCATGCCCTCAATAGCATTGTTAATTTGACGAAGGTCCTGGAGGAGCCGCCATTTGTCTTTGTTAGGCTTTTTGATAACAAAGACAGGGGAATTCCACGGGCTGTTGGATTCCACGATATTCCCCTTTTCAAGTTGCTCCTCCACGAGCTTCTCGAGCGCCTTCAACTTCTCACCATAGAGCGACCACTGCTCTACCCAAATGGGCTGATCAGTTTTCCAATTTAGTTTTTGAGTAGGGCGCTCTTCAGTGGCCGCAGCCCAAAAATTTTTCGGGGGGTCAGGTAGGTCAATTGTGACTCCCCACTGCTGCATGAGGTCTCTCCCCAAGAGGGGTTCCTTGTAGTCTAATACGAACGGACGTATGTTTGCCAATTGTCCGCTCAGTCCCTTGATTTGCACGATGCTCTTTGACTGTTTGGCCAATTGAATGCCCCCAACACCTTGCACGTGTCCAGCCACGTTCTGCAATTCCCAATGTGCCGGCCATTCTCGTGTGGGAATGATCGTCACATCTGCCCCTGTGTCCAGAAGCCCTCTGAGGTGTAGGACTTCCTCCCCTCTGTTGATCTCGCAGCCTACCTGAGGCTTCTCTGTCCCTATGACATGTGTGGCACACACTGTTGGGTGTGGCCTTTCTACAGGGATAGCCTGGGCGACTGTCTGCCCTCTGGGCAGGAAAAGAGGTGGGTGGACACAGTGCAGCAAGAGAACAGGTCCTTCGGGACTGGATGTCATTAGTCCCGGAGCGACTTCGATCTCTTGTGGTGTGCAGGCAACATTTCCGACAATGACATATCTGTCAGGGCCTTGGTCTTCTGCCCACAGCTCACCACCAGCGCTTACCGGTGCGGTATGCCACTCTTTGGTCTTTAGGTGGAACGGTGTCAACAGCTGCAACCTGAAAGAACCATCAGAAAAGGAAGTCAAGTCCGGTTTTAAAGTCGTGTCTGATAGTTTGGTCTCTCTAAGTTTCCCCTCCCCCTCGCGTCCCGTCCCTTTTTTGTCTTCACCACTACAACGCGGGGCGGGCGCGCGCTCCCCATTCAGTTTTTTTGTTGCAGTTGGCCCTCCTGTCCCCCAGGTTCATGTTCCTTTTTAAATTGCTGGAACTGCCACTTGAGCGGGCAGTCCCTTGTCCAATGTCCAGGCCGGTCACATAGGAAGCAGGTGTTCCTGGCCGGCGGGGCTCGCTTTCGGCCGTTTGCAGTTGGAGGTGGTTTGGTGTTCAGGCCCGTGGTCCTCCTCTGGTCCGCTGCAGGGCGATGCGTTGCTGTTCCCACTGAGGCCGTTCCTCTGGGCCGCTGTCTCTCTGAGCTGGTAGGTTGCAGGTGTGGTGCCTTCGCAGCACAAACTTCCAACATATCCTGTATGGTTGGCGGGGGGTCCAGGGGGAGGCTCAGGATGGCTGCCTTGCATTGAGGGTTGGCATTCACCATAGCCATCTCTGCGATGACCTCTTCCCTGGCCGCCGGCTGCTTGACCTGCAACTCTACAGCTCGGGTTAGTCTCTCCACAAACTTTAGGAATGACTCAGTGGGTTGCTGCTGGACCTGCGAGTAGGATTCTATGGGCACATCAGGCCTCAGACCAAGGAATGCCTTACTGGCCGCTTCCTTGACCTGTTGCAGAACCTCCAAAGGCAAGCCTTGAGCTTGCTTCGGCGCCAAAGCCCAATCTGCTTCGCCGCTTAGATGGTCCAATGTGAATTCCTTATTGTCGGCATCAACGGCCGTATCAGAACCTTGCAAGAGCGCTGGAAGGAGTCTGCGGAGCTCCCTTTCCCACGCTGCCTTCCAGAGCAGAAACTCTGCCGAGGAAAGAAGGCATGAGAAAAGCTGACGCAGATCGAAAGGTGTCATTACTGCTCCGGAGAGACTTGCCTTTAAGAGGCCACGAAAATATTCGCTTTCTCTCCCAAACTCCTTCTGTGCCTTGCAGAGTTCCTTTATTGTTTGGTGTGAGAGTGGTTCCCAGCTGACATGGGTTGTTCCTCCTCTCCGGGACCTCTGATAAAAAACCGGAGCGGCCGAGGGAATGGGATCCAGTTCCGGGTTCCGGTCCTCGGGCCCCCCCCCCCTTCCGGCCAGACACCGTGGGAACCGGAAGGACAGGCGTGGGAACCGGAAGCAGGAAGTGGGTGGCAGCCGGGCATGGAACCGCGATTTCTGGGGGCGGAGCACGGGGGCGCGCACTGGTGACAGGTAGGAGGGGTAAGAGGTGTGGAACCAGCTTGGGAGTAGGAGGGGTCGGGGAGAAAGGGGTTGGGACTCGGGAGAAAGGGATTTCGGGTGGAAAAGCGCGGGGAAAAGCAAGAGGGGGTTTCTGCCACGTGGCGCCCGCCATCTTGTCCTCCTCGGGCAGGGAGGGCATTTTCTAAACTCTCTGGATAGCCAAACCGAACTCGGGGTCTAACAACTGGGGAAGCCGGGGAACAGGATAAGCCTCGGGCAGTCTGGCCGGGACTGTCTGAGCGGGGACTCCGGGGATCCCGAGGAGAGCCAGGGAGACGGTGGCAGCCCTGCGCATCGCGGGTTGCTCTCCTCAGCATGCCCGTTTGAGGGGACACGGGTTCGGGAGACGGGTTAGGGGTAACAACTGGGGAATTCGGGGTTGTTCGTCCTTCCCTCTCCCTTTTTTTAGCTAACGCCAATCTAATTTGCAAGTACAGAAAGGAGAAATCTTTCTCTTTGGCAGAATTAGATCGCGCCAGTTTTTCTCCCGCGGCATTCCAAAAGGGAACGGTCAAAACCGTATCCTGAGAGCACTGAGGGAAGTGCAGAAACAGCCACCGAATAAACCGTTTTAAACATCCCTTTGAAAAACTTATCCCCCCACCCTCAAGGAGTCCCGCAACTTGGAGAAATACCCCCTTCTGTGCTGTGGAGAGCGCAGCGCCCATAGCCAACAGCACAGCGTCTGGAGCTAAACTTCAAGCCTGGAAGGCCGGTTTTCCCAAAAACCAACCGGAGACAAGCTAACCGCGCTTGTTCCGGGGCTGCGCAGCCTATGTTCGGCTCTTCGAGAGCCGGGGACCGTCCTGCGTTCGGCTCTTCAAGAGCCGGGGACACTGGTCCCTCCGAAAGCCTTTACCGGCTTTGAGGCAAGTTTTTCCCGCCCCGGGGAAAAATACTTACCTGACTGGAGTCCAGGTTAGCTCCAGGCGGCCGGTTCCTCTGCCGAGAACGACTTCGCAGGCACGGCGAAGCTACCGTCCTCACCCCCAGGAGCGCAGCTAACTAAAACGGAGCGTGCTGCAGCTGGGGTAGCTTGACGTCCCGATGACGCACTTGCCGAAACAATCAGTCCCTTCCGTGGGGTCCGATGGAAGCGGGGCCCCATGCCCGGGCGCCAAGCTGCCTTTGCCGAGGACGCCCCTTCCGTGGGGTCCGATGGAACGGGAAGCCCCACGCTTGGGCGCCAAGCTGCCTTTGTGTCCCCTAGGAACAGTTCCCTCTCAGCCCGGTCAGCTCGGGACACAGCAGGCTGCAGGGGCCAGCCTCTGATATCGGAGGGATCAGAGGTCTGGCTCGTGGGTCCTTCCAAGGGACCGCGGCAATAAAGGCAGACGGTGGAGGAAAGGAGGCAGGCTCAGAGTTGGGTTAAATCCAGAAAGTTTATTGGTCCTCCGAACGGGGGGGACCTCAACCACCAGGGGGTGCCCAACTCAGCGCACCTGCCGATCTCGTGCAGGGGATTTTATGGGGGGGGGGGGGGGGGGGGGGGAGACAAGGCGGGGGAGTACAGAGTAACCAACCAGGGAAGAGAAGGGTGCGGCAAACACAACGAGGGACACATAAGGGAACCAACTGTAACAGGGGAAGGGAGGGACTTCTTTCCCAGGACCAGTCACCTGGCCCCCTGGCTAGAACTTTCCAGAAGCCTGGGAGGGGTGCCAGAGTGACAGACAGGGTCCTGGGAGGAGACAAAACTGTCATATAGGGTGATTTTAATAAAATACGGGGGGCGCCAACTGGGGTACACCAAACTTAAGGAACATAGAGGGGAGACCTGGACTGAACTAAACAAACACACTCCCACATCTCCTCCTTTTTTGTTTTTGTGCTAGTTTGAAAACAAACCAGTGAGAGGCACCAAGTCAGAATAACAATTTAATGGAAATTAAAGAAAAGGAAAAGAAAGTAAAAGAAAACACTGACAGAGTCAAGATACAACCTGAGTCCCTGTTAGGCAGGGTAGTGGTAGCAGTCTGGTGGAATGGTGGCTGCAATCCTCTGAAGTGGTGATCCTGTAGTAGAAGGGGTCTGCTCTTCCTCAGAAAATCCAGCGGTGGCTGTGTAGCTCCTGTCCTCTGGAAATCCAGTGGAGCCCCCCTTTGGTGCTCAGAGTCCCAGTTATATCCACGATGGGATGCTTGGTTCCTCCCTCTGGGTGGAGCATCTCACAATGGGGTAATGAGTCATGAGGCCAAGTGTTGATTAGGCTCGTTAACAGAAGATAGTCTGGAGGGAGTTATCTCTGAGTTATGCAGCAGGACAATGATGGGCCATTAACAGAAAGATAGTCTGGGGGGAGGAGGCAAGGAAACACTGCCCCACCTGATTTCAACAGCTCATGAGGATGGTAATAGAATACCCCTCAACCCAGGACAGTTTTTTAAGATGACATGAATTCGGCTTGGGGACAGTACTCTGAGTCCGGGTACAGGTCCCCGAACCATGTCATCTCCTGGGCCATAGGCTCGAGTTCAAAGTCTTTGGGGAGCTCTGCTTGGTTGATGTCTGCAGGGGAGGATGAGCTCATAATCATGTTGGTTAGCAGTTTTTTCAGCAGCCCGAACATAATTATGACAACCAAGAGAATAAAAAACAAGATCAGTCCGGTTCGGAGAATGGATCTAGTCCACCTGGATAATCCCCATCCGCTGACGGCACAGGACCCATCTCCGATGTCTCCAAACTAAAACAAAACTTAGAAAAATGAGGTTGAAACTGGGGATAACAACTGGGATAAACTTGGGGCTCGGGGCTCAGAGAGGCACACGACTAACCTACCCCGGTCTTGGGGGGTATTTGATCTCCCTTCCTGACGGTCTGGGAGATACACGGTTTCACCCACTTTGATGGGATCCACCTAGGGCCCTCGGGGGTGGATACACATGCGTACCCTTTCCCCCAGGTAACTAGTTCATAAGGCCCTTGTATCTGCCTAGTCTCCGGGTCCTTAACCATCACCGGAGACCTTTCTTTCATTTGCAACTGCTGAGACCGCCCAAAGTGCCGCACGATTGGTGGGTTCAGGTTCTCAAAGGCACAGTCGAGGAAATTTAGGGTGAACAATGCCTTTGAGAGCCTGACAGCAGGTGACTCTAGCTTTTTGGGGGAGCACTGGCGCTGGAGCATTCTTTTGATGTTTTGGTGGGCCCTCTCTACAATGGCTTGACCTGTCGGGGAATAGGGGATGCCAGTCTTGTGTTCTATTCCCCATCGCTGCAGGAAGCTCCTGAACTCCTTGGACGTATACGCTGGGCCATTGTCCGTTTTGATGACTTTGGGGATGCCCAGGGTAGCGATTGCCTGCACTAAGTGCTTTTGGACATCGCTAGCCTTTTCCCCTGTGTGGGCAGAGGCAAAAACTGCTCCCAAGAAGGTATCAACCGACACATGTACGTACTTCATTCTGCCGAATGAAGCAACATGTGTCATGTCCATCTGCCACACTTCGCAGCTGTTAAGTCCACGGGGGTTTGCGCCAGTACCAATGGCAGGAAGGGCTAGCTGGTGGCATTCTGGACATGCAGCCACAATCGCCCTGGCCTGGTCGTGCTTTAGATTGAATCGACGAACTAGGGCAGGAGTGTTCTGATGGAACAGCTGATGGCTGATTTTGGCCTGCTCAAACACGTTTGGAGTCGGGGCCATCGCAGCTGGCGCAGCGAGGGCATCTGCCCTCCTGTTGCCTTCTGCGATGAACCCGGGCAGGTCCGTGTGTGACCTGATGTGCATCACGTAAAATGGTTGCTCTCGGTGGGAGACCAGATTTATTAACTTTGAGAGCAACTCATACCAGGCCATGTTGGAGACTTCACGCAAAATGGCGTGCTCGGCTCTGGAGACTACCCCTGCAACATATGCAGAGTCTGTTACCAAATTTAGGGGTTCGGGGAACCTTTCGAAAGCCCTGACGACTGCGTCCAACTCAGCAACCTGAGGCGATCCTTCTACCTCTTTGATGTCAGTCTCCCACCGCTGAGTTTGGGCGTTTTTCCAAGTCGCCCCGGACGCGTCAGTAAAAACTGTCAAGGCCTTTAGAGGTTCCTTGCTCCGAACACTTATTATATTTAATTCGAATTGAACTTCCGAATTGAATATTTTGTGGGCTGGCCTATGCAAAGAAATTTGGCCTGTGTAGCCCTCCAGAGCAAACTGCAATGCTTCACAATCTTGAAGCAGACTCTCCAACATCGCCTTAGGAATTTGGCCCATTTTTTTCCTAATTGGCACGTGGATGCAGTCGAAGTCACATCCTGATAACTCTCTGATCCGGATCCTAGCCTTCCGGATCAGTTCAGCCATCAGCTCTTGTGGCTGTGTCATCCTCTTGGACCGATGGTGACTGAGAAATACCCACTCTATAATTAAGAGGGGATCCCTCCGGTCCTGGTCCTTTTTGCTCTTCTTTTTGTTGTCTTCCCATTGGAAGACAACCCCGTGCAAGTGTGGCAGATTACCCAGGATGATGAATTTGAATGGCAAGTCAGGCCTACACCTGCTTGCCTGCCTGGTGGACATTAGATGTTGCACCTTCTCCAGAGCTGTTTGCGCCTCTGGGGTGAGTGTCCGGGGAGAACTAAGCTCCTCTCCCCCTTTTAGTAAATCAAAAAGGGGGGCTAGGTCTTCGGTGGACAGACCCAGCCACGGCCTCACCCAATTTAAAGACCCACACAGCTGGTGGACATCTGCCAGAGTCTTGATGTTGGTATTGATAGCCAATTTTTGCGGCACAATGGTCCGCTTTGTAATTTGTAGGCCCAGGTACTTCCAAGGTGGCATCCGTTGAATCTTTTCCTCTTGGAGCTCGAACCCTGCAGCAACCAATGCATTGATTGTCAGGTCGAGCACACTGGCAAGCATGTCATTGTCGGGGGCACACACGAGGACATCATCCATATAATGGAAGATGATGGCCTCTTTTGCTGCTGCGCAAACTGGGGCAAGCAAGGAAGAGACATACCATTGGCAGATGGTCTGGCTGTTCTTCATACCCTGTGGCAACACCTTCCAATGGTATCTTTTCCTTGGGGCTTCTCGATTGATAACAGGAATCGAGAAGGCAAAACGCGGAGCATCGTCAGGGTGCAGGGGAATTTGGAAAAAGCAGTCTTTAATGTCGATTACTGCCAGATTCCAATTTTGAGGGAGCATCGTTGGGGATGGCATCCCTGGTTGGAGAGAGCCCATGCCCTCAATAGCATTGTTAATTTGACGAAGGTCCTGGAGGAGCCGCCATTTGTCTTTGTTAGGCTTTTTGATAACAAAGACAGGGGAATTCCACGGGCTGTTGGATTCCACGATATTCCCCTTTTCAAGTTGCTCCTCCACGAGCTTCTCGAGCGCCTTCAACTTCTCACCATAGAGCGACCACTGCTCTACCCAAATGGGCTGGGCTGATCAGTTTTCCAATTTAGTTTTTGAGTAGGGCGCTCTTCAGTGGCCGCAACCCAAAAATTTTTCGGGGGGTCAGGTAGGTCAATTGTGACTCCCCACTGCTGCATGAGGTCTCTCCCCAAGAGGGGTTCCTTGTAGTCTAATACGAACGGACGTATGTTTGCCAATTGTCCGCTCAGTCCCTTGATTTGCACGATGCTCTTTGACTGTTTGGCCAATTGAATGCCCCCAACACCTTGCACGTGTCCAGCCACGTTCTGCAATTCCCAATGTGCCGGCCATTCTCGTGTGGGAATGATCGTCACATCTGCCCCTGTGTCCAGAAGCCCTCTGAGGTGTAGGACTTCCTCCCCTCTGTTGATCTCGCAGCCTACCCGAGGCTTCTCTGTCCCTATGACATGTGTGGCACACACTGTTGGGTGTGGCCTTTCTACAGGGATAGCCTGGGCGACTGTCTGCCCTCTGGGCAGGAAAAGAGGTGGGTGGACACAGTGCAGCAAGAGAACAGGTCCTTCGGGACTGGATGTCATTAGTCCCGGAGCGACTTCGATCTCTTGTGGTGTGCAGGCAACATTTCCGACAATGACATATCTGTCAGGGCCTTGGTCTTCTGCCCACAGCTCACCACCAGCGCTTACCGGTGCGGTATGCCACTCTTTGGTCTTTAGGTGGAACGGTGTCAACAGCTGCAACCTGAAAGAACCATCAGAAAAGGAAGTCAAGTCCGGTTTTAAAGTTGTGTCTGATAGTTTGGTCTCTCTAAGTTTCCCCTCCCCCTCGCGTCCCGTCCCTTTTTTGTCTTCACCACTCCAACGCGGGGCGGGCGCGCGCTCCCCATTCAGTTTTTTTGTTGCAGTTGGCCCTCCTGTCCCCCAGGTTCATGTTCCTTTTTAAATTGCTGGAACTGCCACTTGAGCGGGCAGTCCCTTGTCCAATGTCCAGGCCGGTCACATAGGAAGCAGGTGTTCCTGGCCGGCGGGGCTCGCTTTCGGCCGTTTGCAGTTGGAGGTGGTTTGGTGTTCAGGCCCGTGGTCCTCCTCTGGTCCGCTGCAGGGCGATGCGTTGCTGTTCCCACTGAGGCCGTTCCTCTGGGCCGCTGTCTCTCTGAGCTGGTAGGTTGCAGGTGTGGTGCCTTCGCAGCACAAACTTCCAACATATCCTGTATGGTTGGCGGGGGGTCCAGGGGGAGGCTCAGGATGGCTGCCTTGCATTGAGGGTTGGCATTCACCATAGCCATCTCTGCGATGACCTCTTCCCTGGCCGCCGGCTGCTTGACCTGCAACTCTACAGCTCGGGTTAGTCTCTCCACAAACTTTAGGAATGACTCAGTGGGTTGCTGCTGGACCTGCGAGTAGGATTCTATGGGCACATCAGGCCTCAGACCAAGGAATGCCTTACTGGCCGCTTCCTTGACCTGTTGCAGAACCTCCAAAGGCAAGCCTTGAGCTTGCTTCGGCGCCAAAGCCCAATCTGCTTCGCCGCTTAGATGGTCCAATGTGAATTCCTTATTGTCGGCATCAACGGCCGTATCAGAACCTTGCAAGAGCGCTGGAAGGAGTCTGCGGAGCTCCCTTTCCCACGCTGCCTTCCAGAGCAGAAACTCTGCCGAGGAAAGAAGGCATGAGAAAAGCTGACGCAGATCGAAAGGTGTCATTACTGCTCCGGAGAGACTTGCCTTTAAGAGGCCACGAAAATATTCGCTTTCTCTCCCAAACTCCTTCTGTGCCTTGCAGAGTTCCTTTATTGTTTGGTGTGAGAGTGGTTCCCAGCTGACATGGGTTGTTCCTCCTCTCCGGGACCTCTGATAAAAAACCGGAGCGGCCGAGGGAATGGGATCCAGTTCCGGGTTCCGGTCCTCGGGCCCCCCCCCCCCTTCCGGCCAGACACCGTGGGAACCGGAAGGACAGGCGTGGGAACCGGAAGCAGGAAGTGGGTGGCAGCCGGGCATGGAACCGCGATTTCTGGGGGCGGAGCACGGGGGCGCGCACTGGTGACAGGTAGGAGGGGTAAGAGGTGTGGAACCAGCTTGGGAGTAGGAGGGGTCGGGGAGAAAGGCGTTGGGACTCGGGAGAAAGGGATTTCGGGTGGAAAAGCGCGGGGAAAAGCAAGAGGGGGTTTCTGCCACGTGGCGCCCGCCATCTTGTCCTCCTCGGGCAGGGAGGGCATTTTCTAAACTCTCTGGATAGCCAAACCGAACTCGGGGTCTAACAACTGGGGAAGCCGGGGAACAGGATAAGCCTCGGGCAGTCTGGCCGGGACTGTCTGAGCGGGGACTCCGGGGATCCCGAGGAGAGCCAGGGAGACGGTGGCAGCCCTGCGCATCGCGGGTTGCTCTCCTCAGCATGCCCGTTTGAGGGGACACGGGTTCGGGAGACGGGTTAGGGGTAACAACTGGGGAATTCGGGGTTGTTCGTCCTTCCCTCTCCCTTTTTTTAGCTAACGCCAATCTAATTTGCAAGTACAGAAAGGAGAAATCTTTCTCTTTGGCAGAATTAGATCGCGCCAGTTTTTCTCCCGCGGCATTCCAAAAGGGAACGGTCAAAACCGTATCCTGAGAGCACTGAGGGAAGTGCAGAAACAGCCACCGAATAAACCGTTTTAAACATCCCTTTGAAAAACTTATCCCCCCACCCTCAAGGAGTCCCGCAACTTGGAGAAATGCCCCCTTCTGTGCTGTGGAGAGTTTAGCGCCCATAGCCAACAGCACAGCGTCTGGAGCTAAACTTCAAGCCTGGAAGGCCGGTTTTCCCAAAAACCAACCGGAGACAAGCTAACCGCGCTTGTTCCGGGGCTGCGCAGCCTATGTTCGGCTCTTCGAGAGCCGGGGACCGTCCTGCGTTCGGCTCTTCAAGAGCCGGGGACACTGGTCCCTCCGAAAGCCTTTACCGGCTTTGAGGCAAGTTTTTCCCGCCCCGGGGAAAAATACTTACCTGACTGGAGTCCAGGTTAGCTCCAGGCGGCCGGTTCCTCTGCCGAGAACGACTTCGCAGGCACGGCGAAGCTACCGTCCTCACCCCCAGGAGCGCAGCTAACTAAAACGGAGCGTGCTGCAGCTGGGGTAGCTTGACGTCCCGATGACGCACTTGCGGAAACAATCAGTCCCTTCCGTGGGGTCCGACGGAAGCGGGGCCCCATGCCCGGGCGCCAAGCTGCCTTTGCCGAGGACGCCCCTTCCGTGGGGTCCGATGGAACGGGAAGCCCCACGCTTGGGCGCCAAGCTGCCTTTGTGTCCCCTAGGAACAGTTCCCTCTCAGCCCGGTCAGCTCGGGACACAGCAGGCTGCAGGGGCCAGCCTCTGATATCGGAGGGATCAGAGGTCTGGCTCGTGGGTCCTTCCAAGGGACCGCGGCAATAAAGGCAGACGGTGGAGGAAAGGAGGCAGGCTCAGAGTTGGGTTAAATCCAGAAAGTTTATTGGTCCTCCGAACGGGGGGGACCTCAACCACCAGGGGGTGCCCAACTCAGCGCACCTGCCGATCTCGTGCAGGGGATTTTATGGGGGGGGGGGGGGGGGGGGGGGAGACAAGGCGGGGGAGTACAGAGTAACCAACCAGGGAAGAGAAGGGTGCGGCAAACACAACGAGGGACACATAAGGGAACCAACTGTAACAGGGGAAGGGAGGGACTTCTTTCCCAGGACCAGTCACCTGGCCCCCTGGCTAGAACTTTCCAGAAGCCTGGGAGGGGTGCCAGAGTGACAGACAGGGTCCTGGGAGGAGACAAAACTGTCATATAGGGTGATTTTAATAAAATACGGGGGGCGCCAACTGGGGTACACCAAACTTAAGGAACATAGAGGGGAGACCTGGACTGAACTAAACAAACACACTCCCACATCTCCTCCTTTTTTGTTTTTGTGCTAGTTTGAAAACAAACCAGTGAGAGGCACCAAGTCAGAATAACAATTTAATGGAAATTAAAGAAAAGGAAAAGAAAGTAAAAGAAAACACTGACAGAGTCAAGATACAACCTGAGTCCCTGTTAGGCAGGGTAGTGGTAGCAGTCTGGTGGAATGGTGGCTGCAATCCTCTGAAGTGGTGATCCTGTAGTAGAAGGGGTCTGCTCTTCCTCAGAAAATCCAGCGGTGGCTGTGTAGCTCCTGTCCTCTGGAAATCCAGTGGAGCCCCCCTTTGGTGCTCAGAGTCCCAGTTATATCCACGATGGGATGCTTGGTTCCTCCCTCTGGGTGGAGCATCTCACAATGGGGTAATGAGTCATGAGGCCAAGTGTTGATTAGGCTCGTTAACAGAAGATAGTCTGGAGGGAGTTATCTCTGAGTTATGCAGCAGGACAATGATGGGCCATTAACAGAAAGATAGTCTGGGGGGAGGAGGCAAGGAAACACTGCCCCACCTGATTTCAACAGCTCATGAGGATGGTAATAGAATACCCCTCAACCCAGGACAGTTTTTTAAGATGACATGAATTCGGCTTGGGGACAGTACTCTGAGTCCGGGTACAGGTCCCCGAACCATGTCATCTCCTGGGCCATAGGCTCGAGTTCAAAGTCTTTGGGGAGCTCTGCTTGGTTGATGTCTGCAGGGGAGGATGAGCTCATAATCATGTTGGTTAGCAGTTTTTTCAGCAGCCCGAACATAATTATGACAACCAAGAGAATAAAAAACAAGATCAGTCCGGTTCGGAGAATGGATCTAGTCCACCTGGATAATCCCCATCCGCTGACGGCACAGGACCCATCTCCGATGTCTCCAAACTAAAACAAAACTTAGAAAAATGAGGTTGAAACTGGGGATAACAACTGGGATAAACTTGGGGCTCGGGGCTCAGAGAGGCACACGACTAACCTACCCCGGTCTTGGGGGGTATTTGATCTCCCTTCCTGACGGTCTGGGAGATACACGGTTTCACCCACTTTGATGGGATCCACCTAGGGCCCTCGGGGGTGGATACACATGCGTACCCTTTCCCCCAGGTAACTAGTTCATAAGGCCCTTGTATCTGCCTAGTCTCCGGGTCCTTAACCATCACCGGAGACCTTTCTTTCATTTGCAACTGCTGAGACCGCCCAAAGTGCCGCACGATTGGTGGGTTCAGGTTCTCAAAGGCACAGTCGAGGAAATTTAGGGTGAACAATGCCTTTGAGAGCCTGACAGCAGGTGACTCTAGCTTTTTGGGGGAGCACTGGCGCTGGAGCATTCTTTTGATGTTTTGGTGGGCCCTCTCTACAATGGCTTGACCTGTCGGGGAATAGGGGATGCCAGTCTTGTGTTCTATTCCCCATCGCTGCAGGAAGCTCCTGAACTCCTTGGACGTATACGCTGGGCCATTGTCCGTTTTGATGACTTTGGGGATGCCCAGGGTAGCGATTGCCTGCACTAAGTGCTTTTGGACATCGCTAGCCTTTTCCCCTGTGTGGGCAGAGGCAAAAACTGCTCCCAAGAAGGTATCAACCGACACATGTACGTACTTCATTCTGCCGAATGAAGCAACATGTGTCACGTCCATCTGCCACACTTCGCAGCTGTTAAGTCCACGGGGGTTTGCGCCAGTACCAATGGCAGGAAGGGCTAGCTGGTGGCATTCTGGACATGCAGCCACAATCGCCCTGGCCTGGTCGTGCTTTAGATTGAATCGACGAACTAGGGCAGGAGTGTTCTGATGGAACAGCTGATGGCTGATTTTGGCCTGCTCAAACACATTTGGAGTCGGGGCCATCGCAGCTGGCGCAGCGAGGGCATCTGCCCTCCTGTTGCCTTCTGCGATGAACCCGGGCAGGTCCGTGTGTGACCTGATGTGCATCACGTAAAATGGTTGCTCTCGGTGGGAGACCAGATTTATTAACTTTGAGAGCAACTCATACCAGGCCATGTTGGAGACTTCACGCAAAATGGCGTGCTCGGCTCTGGAGACTACCCCTGCAACATATGCAGAGTCTGTTACCAAATTTAGGGGTTCGGGGAACCTTTCGAAAGCCCTGACGACTGCGTCCAACTCAGCAACCTGAGGCGATCCTTCTACCTCTTTGATGTCAGTCTCCCACCGCTGAGTTTGGGCGTTTTTCCAAGTCGCCCCGGACGCGTCAGTAAAAACTGTCAAGGCCTTTAGAGGTTCCTTGCTCCGAACACTTATTATATTTAATTCGAATTGAACTTCCGAATTGAATATTTTGTGGGCTGGCCTATGCAAAGAAATTTGGCCTGTGTAGCCCTCCAGAGCAAACTGCAATGCTTCACAATCTTGAAGCAGACTCTCCAACATCGCCTTAGGAATTTGGCCCATTTTTTTCCTAATTGGCACGTGGATGCAGTCGAAGTCACATCCTGATAACTCTCTGATCCGGATCCTAGCCTTCCGGATCAGTTCAGCCATCAGCTCTTGTGGCTGTGTCATCCTCTTGGACCGATGGTGACTGAGAAATACCCACTCTATAATTAAGAGGGGATCCCTCCGGTCCTGGTCCTTTTTGCTCTTCTTTTTGTTGTCTTCCCATTGGAAGACAACCCCGTGCAAGTGTGGCAGATTACCCAGGATGATGAATTTGAATGGCAAGTCAGGCCTACACCTGCTTGCCTGCCTGGTGGACATTAGATGTTGCACCTTCTCCAGAGCTGTTTGCGCCTCTGGGGTGAGTGTCCGGGGAGAACTAAGCTCCTCTCCCCCTTTTAGTAAATCAAAAAGGGGGGCTAGGTCTTCGGTGGACAGACCCAGCCACGGCCTCACCCAATTTAAAGACCCACACAGCTGGTGGACATCTGCCAGAGTCTTGATGTTGGTATTGATAGCCAATTTTTGCGGCACAATGGTCCGCTTTGTAATTTGTAGGCCCAGGTACTTCCAAGGTGGCATCCGTTGAATCTTTTCCTCTTGGAGCTCGAACCCTGCAGCAACCAATGCATTGATTGTCAGGTCGAGCACACTGGCAAGCATGTCATTGTCGGGGGCACACACGAGGACATCATCCATATAATGGAAGATGATGGCCTCTTTTGCTGCTGCGCAAACTGGGGCAAGCAAGGAAGAGACATACCATTGGCAGATGGTCGGGCTGTTCTTCATACCCTGTGGCAACACCTTCCAATGGTATCTTTTCCTTGGGGCTTCTCGATTGATAACAGGAATCGAGAAGGCAAAACGTGGGGCATCGTCAGGGTGCAGGGGAATTTGGAAAAAGCAGTCTTTAATGTCAATTACTGCCAGATTCCAATTTTGAGGGAGCATCGTTGGGGATGGCATCCCTGGTTGGAGAGAGCCCATGCCCTCAATAGCATTGTTAATTTGACGAAGGTCCTGGAGGAGCCGCCATTTGTCTTTGTTAGGCTTTTTGATAACAAAGACAGGGGAATTCCACGGGCTGTTGGATTCCACGATATTCCCCTTTTCAAGTTGCTCCTCCACGAGCTTCTCGAGCGCCTTCAACTTCTCACCATAGAGCGACCACTGCTCTACCCAAATGGGCTGATCAGTTTTCCAATTTAGTTTTTGAGTAGGGCGCTCTTCAGTGGCCGCAGCCCAAAAATTTTTCGGGGGGTCAGGTAGGTCAATTGTGACTCCCCACTGCTGCATGAGGTCTCTCCCCAAGAGGGGTTCCTTGTAGTCTAATACGAACGGACGTATGTTTGCCAATTGTCCGCTCAGTCCCTTGATTTGCACGATGCTCTTTGACTGTTTGGCCAATTGAATGCCCCCAACACCTTGCACGTGTCCAGCCACGTTCTGCAATTCCCAATGTGCCGGCCATTCTCGTGTGGGAATGATCGTCACATCTGCCCCTGTGTCCAGAAGCCCTCTGAGGTGTAGGACTTCCTCCCCTCTGTTGATCTCGCAGCCTACCCGAGGCTTCTCTGTCCCTATGACATGTGTGGCACACACTGTTGGGTGTGGCCTTTCTACAGGGATAGCCTGGGCGACTGTCTGCCCTCTGGGCAGGAAAAGAGGTGGGTGGACACAGTGCAGCAAGAGAACAGGTCCTTCGGGACTGGATGTCATTAGTCCCGGAGCGACTTCGATCTCTTGTGGTGTGCAGGCAACATTTCCGACAATGACATATCTGTCAGGGCCTTGGTCTTCTGCCCACAGCTCACCACCAGCGCTTACCGGTGCGGTATGCCACTCTTTGGTCTTTAGGTGGAACGGTGTCAACAGCTGCAACCTGAAAGAACCATCAGAAAAGGAAGTCAAGTCCGGTTTTAAAGTTGTGTCTGATAGTTTGGTCTCTCTAAGTTTCCCCTCCCCCTCGCGTCCCGTCCCTTTTTTGTCTTCACCACTCCAACGCGGGGCGGGCGCGCGCTCCCCATTCAGTTTTTTTGTTGCAGTTGGCCCTCCTGTCCCCCAGGTTCATGTTCCTTTTTAAATTGCTGGAACTGCCACTTGAGCGGGCAGTCCCTTGTCCAATGTCCAGGCCGGTCACATAGGAAGCAGGTGTTCCTGGCCGGCGGGGCTCGCTTTCGGCCGTTTGCAGTTGGAGGTGGTTTGGTGTTCAGGCCCGTGGTCCTCCTCTGGTCCGCTGCAGGGCGATGCGTTGCTGTTCCCACTGAGGCCGTTCCTCTGGGCCGCTGTCTCTCTGAGCTGGTAGGTTGCAGGTGTGGTGCCTTCGCAGCACAAACTTCCAACATATCCTGTATGGTTGGCGGGGGGTCCAGGGGGAGGCTCAGGATGGCTGCCTTGCATTGAGGGTTGGCATTCACCATAGCCATCTCTGCGATGACCTCTTCCCTGGCCGCCGGCTGCTTGACCTGCAACTCTACAGCTCGGGTTAGTCTCTCCACAAACTTTAGGAATGACTCAGTGGGTTGCTGCTGGACCTGCGAGTAGGATTCTATGGGCACATCAGGCCTCAGACCAAGGAATGCCTTACTGGCCGCTTCCTTGACCTGTTGCAGAACCTCCAAAGGCAAGCCTTGAGCTTGCTTCGGCGCCAAAGCCCAATCTGCTTCGCCGCTTAGATGGTCCAATGTGAATTCCTTATTGTCGGCATCAACGGCCGTATCAGAACCTTGCAAGAGCGCTGGAAGGAGTCTGCGGAGCTCCCTTTCCCACGCTGCCTTCCAGAGCAGAAACTCTGCCGAGGAAAGAAGGCATGAGAAAAGCTGACGCAGATCGAAAGGTGTCATTACTGCTCCGGAGAGACTTGCCTTTAAGAGGCCACGAAAATATTCGCTTTCTCTCCCAAACTCCTTCTGTGCCTTGCAGAGTTCCTTTATTGTTTGGTGTGAGAGTGGTTCCCAGCTGACATGGGTTGTTCCTCCTCTCCGGGACCTCTGATAAAAAACCGGAGCGGCCGAGGGAATGGGATCCAGTTCCGGGTTCCGGTCCTCGGGCCCCCCCCCCCCTTCCGGCCAGACACCGTGGGAACCGGAAGGACAGGCGTGGGAACCGGAAGCAGGAAGTGGGTGGCAGCCGGGCATGGAACCGCGATTTCTGGGGGCGGAGCACGGGGGCGCGCACTGGTGACAGGTAGGAGGGGTAAGAGGTGTGGAACCAGCTTGGGAGTAGGAGGGGTCGGGGAGAAAGGGGTTGGGACTCGGGAGAAAGGGATTTCGGGTGGAAAAGCGCGGGGAAAAGCAAGAGGGGGTTTCTGCCACGTGGCGCCCGCCATCTTGTCCTCCTCGGGCAGGGAGGGCATTTTCTAAACTCTCTGGATAGCCAAACCGAACTCGGGGTCTAACAACTGGGGAAGCCGGGGAACAGGATAAGCCTCGGGCAGTCTGGCCGGGACTGTCTGAGCGGGGACTCCGGGGATCCCGAGGAGAGCCAGGGAGACGGTGGCAGCCCTGCGCATCGCGGGTTGCTCTCCTCAGCATGCCCGTTTGAGGGGACACGGGTTCGGGAGACGGGTTAGGGGTAACAACTGGGGAATTCGGGGTTGTTCGTCCTTCCCTCTCCCTTTTTTTAGCTAACGCCAATCTAATTTGCAAGTACAGAAAGGAGAAATCTTTCTCTTTGGCAGAATTAGATCGCGCCAGTTTTTCTCCCGCGGCATTCCAAAAGGGAACGGTCAAAACCGTATCCTGAGAGCACTGAGGGAAGTGCAGAAACAGCCACCGAATAAACCGTTTTAAACATCCCTTTGAAAAACTTATCCCCCCACCCTCAAGGAGTCCCGCAACTTGGAGAAATGCCCCCTTCTGTGCTGTGGAGAGTTTAGCGCCCATAGCCAACAGCACAGCGTCTGGAGCTAAACTTCAAGCCTGGAAGGCCGGTTTTCCCAAAAACCAACCGGAGACAAGCTAACCGCGCTTGTTCCGGGGCTGCGCAGCCTATGTTCGGCTCTTCGAGAGCCGGGGACCGTCCTGCGTTCGGCTCTTCAAGAGCCGGGGACACTGGTCCCTCCGAAAGCCTTTACCGGCTTTGAGGCAAGTTTTTCCCGCCCCGGGGAAAAATACTTACCTGACTGGAGTCCAGGTTAGCTCCAGGCGGCCGGTTCCTCTGCCGAGAACGACTTCGCAGGCACGGCGAAGCTACCGTCCTCACCCCCAGGAGCGCAGCTAACTAAAACGGAGCGTGCTGCAGCTGGGGTAGCTTGACGTCCCGATGACGCACTTGCGGAAACAATCAGTCCCTTCCGTGGGGTCCGACGGAAGCGGGGCCCCATGCCCGGGCGCCAAGCTGCCTTTGCCGAGGACGCCCCTTCCGTGGGGTCCGATGGAACGGGAAGCCCCACGCTTGGGCGCCAAGCTGCCTTTGTGTCCCCTAGGAACAGTTCCCTCTCAGCCCGGTCAGCTCGGGACACAGCAGGCTGCAGGGGCCAGCCTCTGATATCGGAGGGATCAGAGGTCTGGCTCGTGGGTCCTTCCAAGGGACCGCGGCAATAAAGGCAGACGGTGGAGGAAAGGAGGCAGGCTCAGAGTTGGGTTAAATCCAGAAAGTTTATTGGTCCTCCGAACGGGGGGGACCTCAACCACCAGGGGGTGCCCAACTCAGCGCACCTGCCGATCTCGTGCAGGGGATTTTATGGGGGGGGGGGGGGGGGGGGGGAGACAAGGCGGGGGAGTACAGAGTAACCAACCAGGGAAGAGAAGGGTGCGGCAAACACAACGAGGGACACATAAGGGAACCAACTGTAACAGGGGAAGGGAGGGACTTCTTTCCCAGGACCAGTCACCTGGCCCCCTGGCTAGAACTTTCCAGAAGCCTGGGAGGGGTGCCAGAGTGACAGACAGGGTCCTGGGAGGAGACAAAACTGTCATATAGGGTGATTTTAATAAAATACGGGGGGCGCCAACTGGGGTACACCAAACTTAAGGAACATAGAGGGGAGACCTGGACTGAACTAAACAAACACACTCCCACATCTCCTCCTTTTTTGTTTTTGTGCTAGTTTGAAAACAAACCAGTGAGAGGCACCAAGTCAGAATAACAATTTAATGGAAATTAAAGAAAAGGAAAAGAAAGTAAAAGAAAACACTGACAGAGTCAAGATACAACCTGAGTCCCTGTTAGGCAGGGTAGTGGTAGCAGTCTGGTGGAATGGTGGCTGCAATCCTCTGAAGTGGTGATCCTGTAGTAGAAGGGGTCTGCTCTTCCTCAGAAAATCCAGCGGTGGCTGTGTAGCTCCTGTCCTCTGGAAATCCAGTGGAGCCCCCCTTTGGTGCTCAGAGTCCCAGTTATATCCACGATGGGATGCTTGGTTCCTCCCTCTGGGTGGAGCATCTCACAATGGGGTAATGAGTCATGAGGCCAAGTGTTGATTAGGCTCGTTAACAGAAGATAGTCTGGAGGGAGTTATCTCTGAGTTATGCAGCAGGACAATGATGGGCCATTAACAGAAAGATAGTCTGGGGGGAGGAGGCAAGGAAACACTGCCCCACCTGATTTCAACAGCTCATGAGGATGGTAATAGAATACCCCTCAACCCAGGACATTATCCACCCCTTATTCTATTACCATCTACATCATCCCAAATCAATACCTTCTTAAACTCTAAACACACATACATATATATATATATATATATATATATACAATGAAACCCTACACACCGTTCTCACCTAAGATTAGGTCTCCCTGTGGTACACAACGGGTTTCCCCATCTTTTTGCATTACCCACCAAGTACAACCAGGTCCTTGAGCAAAGACAATCCCACGGATGGGTTTGCCTTTGCCTGAGGTAGGATTAATCCAAACAGTCTTTCCTAAAATACCTCTCAGGTGTACCACAGGGACTCTATCTCCATCCACTGTGTGCAAGGGTTCAGACTCGGCAGGACCAGCTCGATTGATGGACCCTCGGGTATTGACCATCCAGGTAGCCTTCGCTAAGTTCACTTCCCAATTTTTGAAGGTCCCCCCACCAAGTGCCTTTAGGGTGGTTTTAAGTAGTCCATTGCAGCGTTCAACTTTTCCGGCAGCTGGTGCATGATAAGGAATGTGATATATCCATTCGATACCGTGTTCTCTGGCCCAGGTGTTGATGAGGCTGTTCTTAAAATGAGTCCCGTTGTCTGACTTGATCCTGTCAGGGGTGCCATGTCTCCACAGGACTTGCTTTTCCAGGCCCAAGATGGTGTTCCGGGCTGTAGCATGAGGCACAGGGTAGGTCTCCAGCCATCCAGTGGTTGCTTCAACCATGGTCAACACGTAGCGCTTGCCTTGGCGAGTTTGGGGAAGGGTGATGTAATCAACTTGCCAGGCTTCCCCATACCTGTACTTTGACCATCGTCCGCCGTACCACAGAGGCTTCACCCGCTTGGCCTGTTTGATTGCAGCACAGGTCTCACAGCTGTAGATGACCTGTGAGATGCTGTCCATGGTAAGGTCCACCCCTCGGTCACGGGCCCATCGATATGTTGCATCTCTCCCCTGATGACCAGAGGCATCATGGGCCCAACGAGCTAGGAATAGTTCTCCCTTGTGCTGCCAGTCCAGATCCACCTGTGATACTTTCACCTTGGCAGCTCGGTCCACCTGCTCGTTGTTGCGATGTTCTTCATTAGCCCGACTCTTGGGTACGTGCGCATCCACGTGTCGAACCTTCACGGTCAGCTTCTCTACTCGGGCGGCGACGTCCTGCCAAATCTCAGCGGCCCAGATGGGTTTCCCTCTGCGCTGCCAGTTGGCTTTTCTCCAGCGAACCAGCCATCCCCACAGAGCATTAGCTACCATCCACGAGTCGGTGTAGAGATAGAGCCTCGGCCACTTCTCTCGTTCAGCAATATCCAAAGCCAGCTGGACGGCTTTAAGCTCTGCAACCTGACTCGATCCACCTTGTCCCTCGGTAGCTTGTGCAACTTGCCGTGTGGGGCTCCATACTGCAGCTTTCCACTTCCTGTTAGTGCCTACAATTTGGCAGGAACCATCAGTGAAGAGGGCATAACGTCTTTCAGTCTCCGGTAGCTCATTATATGGTGGGGCTTCCTCAGCACGAGTCACTTGCTCTTCCTCTTCTTCAGAAGATAATCCAAAAGTCTCACCTTCAGGCCAGTTTGTTATAATTTCCAGAATCCCAGGGCGATTCGGGTTTCCAATACGGGCACGCTGTGTGATGAGAGCAATCCATTTGCTCCATGTGGTGTCGGTGGCATGATGCGTGGAAGGAACCTTTCCCTTGAACATCCACCCCAGCACTGGTAGTCGGGGTGCCAGGAGGAGTTGTGCCTCTGTGCCAATTACCTCTGAGGCAGCTTGGACTCCTTCATAGGCGGCCAAGATTTCCTTCTCTGTGGGAGTGTAGTTAGCTTCAGATCCTCTGTAGCTTCGGCTCCAGAATCCCAGTGGTCGGCCCCGAGTCTCACCAGGCACCTTCTGCCAGAGGCTCCAGGACAGACCATGGCTCCCGGCTGCAGAGTAGAGCACGTTCTTCACCTCTGGTCCTGTCCTGACTGGGCCAAGGGCTACCGCATGAGCGATTTCCTGTTTGATCTGGGCGAACGCTTGCTGCTGTTCAGGGCCCCAGTGGAAATCGTTCTTCTTGCGGGTAACCAGGTAGAGAGGGCTCACGATCTGGCTGTACTCGGGAATGTGCATTCTCCAAAAACCTATGGCGCCTAGGAAAGCTTGTGTTTCCTTCTTGCTGGTCGGTGGAGACATCGCAGTGATCTTGTTGACAACCTCGGTGGGAATCTGACGTCGTCCATCTTGCCACTTTACTCCCAGGAACTGGATCTCTTGGGCAGGTCCCTTGACTTTGCTCCTTTTGATGGCAAAGCCAGCTTCCAGGAGAATCTGGATGATTTTCTCTCCTTTCTCAAATACTTCCTTTGCTGTGTTTCCCCACACGATGATGTCGTCGATGTATTGCAGATGTTCTGGGGCCTCACCCTTTTCCAGTGCTGTCTGGATCAGTCCATGGCAAATGGTGGGACTGTGCTTCCACCCCTGGGGCAGTCGGTTCCAGGTGTATTGCACACCCCTCCAAGTGAAAGCAAACTGGGGCCTGTATTCTGCTGCCAAAGGAATGGAGAAGAAGGCGTTGGCAATGTCAATAGTGGAGTACCACTTCGCTGCTTTGGACTCCAGCTCGTACTGAAGTTCCAACATGTCCGGCACAGCAGCACTCAACGGTGGTGTGACTTCATTCAGGCCACGGTAATCCACCGTCAGTCTCCATTCTCCGTTGGACTTACGCACTGGCCATATAGGGCTGTTGAAAGGTGAATGGGCCTTGCTGACCACCCCTTGGCTCTCCAGTTTACGAATCATCTCATGGACGGGAACCACAGAGTCTCTGTCTGTGCGGTATTGCCGACGGTGTACTGTTGCTGTGGCGATTGGTACCTGTTGTTCTTCAACTCTTAGCAGTCCCACGGCAGACGGGTCATCTGAGAGGCCAGGCAATGTACTCAGTTGTCTGATATCTTCTGTCTCCACAGCAGCTATCCCAAAAGCCCAACGATGTCCTTTTGGGTCCTTGAAATATCCATTTCTGAGATAGTCTATGCCGAGAATGCACGGGGCCTCCGGGCCAGTCACGATGGGGTGTTTCTGCCACTCGTTCCCAGTTAAACTCACTTCAGCTTCCAGTACAGTCAGCTGCTGGGATCCTCCTGTCACCCCACAAATGGAAATGGGTTCTGCTCCCACATACCTTGATGGCATCAGAGTACATTGAGCGCCTGTGTCAACCAAAGCCGTGTATTTTTGTGGGTCAGCTGTGCCAGGCCATCGGACCCACACAGTCCAAAAGACCCGATTATCCCTTTCCTCTACCTGGCTAGAGGCAGGGCCCCTCTATTCCTGGTTCTGGTGCATGTTGCTCCCTTCCGGTGAATATGTTCCTGAGGTCCCTTCAAGAGGATCAGTCATACTATCATTCTGGTATCGTCTGGAGTTCTGTGTGTGAGAGACCGGAGCAATGTTGACTCTAGATGCGCTTCTTGTGGTAGTTGTCCCTCTTTTTAGTTCACGTACCCTGGCTGCTAAGGAGGAGGTGGGTTTTCCATGCCACTTACTCATGTCTTCTCCATGTTCCTGAAGGAAAAACCAGAGATTACCTCGTGGGGTGTATCCTCTCTCCCTGGTTGGGGGACGCCGGCTCCTAATGGCAGAGACTCTTGTTGGTTCTGGCGAGATCTGGTAAATCTCTTCCTTAAGTTCCTTTTTCAATTTCTGATGGCCTTCTTCAATCAAACTCCGGACTTGCTCAGCTGAAAGACTTGTTTCCACGGATGAGACATGGGTGCGAAACGGGGCTGTGACGGTGTCCTCGTAAATCCTCAGTTTGTTCACCAAGACGCCCACCCTGTCCTCGCCTTCCCTCCATTGCAGCGTTGCCAGGTAACGGGAGTACATCTCTGGTCCAAGGCGTGCGAACCTCAACCACATCTGTGACGTGCACTGGACACCATCTGGGCTCTTAGGAAATCTTTCGTCTTCTGAGAAAATTATCTCCAGCACAGCCAATTCCCTCAGGCACCGGATACCTTGTTCCATTGTGCTCCATTTCCCTTGGTGCACCTGGAGGTCTTCTTTACAAAGGTACCTGTCCCTGACACTTATAAGCAGTCGCCGCCAGAGGCTGAGAGTTTCTTGGGTTCTCCCGATCCCCTGGTCAATGACCACATCCCGGGACAGAGATCCCAGCTGCCTGGCCTCACTTCCGTCCAGAATGGTGTCATTGGCTGCAGCGTCCCAAATGCGGAGCAGCCAGGTCAGGATGGACTCGTTCGTCTGGCGCGTGAATTCCCTCCGCAGGTCACGCAGCTCACCCAGGGATAGTGACCGAGTGATGATCTCCGGCTCTGCCTCTTCTGCTGGGTGCGAAGGTCCTGCTGCATCCTCGTCAGTCACTATGCGGACTGACTTGCTTTTTGATTTCTTCTTCTGAACGGGGGCAACTGCAATCGGTTTAGGCTGTTCTGGTTCAGTGACAGTTTGTGTGGAGATGCTTACAGCTCCTTTGGTTTTTTCCTTCTCTGTGTCAGTCTGGATGGACATGGACGCTGTGGTCTTGTGTCTGGGTTCTTTCTCCTCTGTGTCAGTCTGCGTGGACATGGACGCTGTGGTCTTGGGTCTGGGTTCTTTCTCCTCTGTGACAGTCTGCGTGGACATGGACGCTGTGGTCTTGGGTCTGGGTTCTTTCTCCTCTGTGACAGTCTGAGTAGAGATGGATGCTGTCACTTTGCTTTTGGTTCCTTTCTTCTTTGCGACAATCGGTGTAGACACTGTGCTTGTTGCTTGGCTCCTTTTTTTCCTCTCATCCTGAGGATGCTGTGCCATAGCTCTGATCCTAAGCATAGTGTACACAGTGCAGGTCATGGAGAAAAAAGAGAAAAGAACTGCCAAAAAGATTATGCCATCCTTAACATCCACAGGGAACTCAATATTTTCAAAAACTGCTGTGTCCGGTCTGAAAGGCTGGAAAAAAACATTCTTTAATCCTCCCCCCAGGGGCTGAGTATGATTGTTGAGGCCCCAGATGTAGCAGCCTAAAGTAGGATAGGCAGACAAAGTTGAGTATATATTCCGAATTATGTTCATTGTCTCGGAGGTTATCATGCAGTAGGCATAATACACTAATAAAGCAAATTTTATACCATACCCTGGTCTACACAGGAGCATTACAATCGGCAGATAGGTCCCCATGTGGGGAAAAATATAGAGAGCTAGGTACAAGACCCATGTAAGCATGTTGAGCACCATAGTGAGTAGATGGCTTCTACAATACAAAATTGTAATTCTGACTTTTCTCAGCAGCCTAGCCCCACATTGGGCGCCAAATTATGTGCTAGTTTGAAAACAAACCAGTGAGAGGCACCAAGTCAGAATAACAATTTAATGGAAATTAAAGAAAAGGAAAAGAAAGTAAAAGAAAACACTGACAGAGTCAAGATACAACCTGAGTCCCTGTTAGGCAGGGTAGTGGTAGCAGTCTGGTGGAATGGTGGCTGCAATCCTCTGAAGTGGTGATCCTGTAGTAGAAGGGGTCTGCTCTTCCTCAGAAAATCCAGCGGTGGCTGTGTAGCTCCTGTCCTCTGGAAATCCAGTGGAGCCCCCCTTTGGTGCTCAGAGTCCCAGTTATATCCACGATGGGATGCTTGGTTCCTCCCTCTGGGTGGAGCATCTCACAATGGGGTAATGAGTCATGAGGCCAAGTGTTGATTAGGCTCGTTAACAGAAGATAGTCTGGAGGGAGTTATCTCTGAGTTATGCAGCAGGACAATGATGGGCCATTAACAGAAAGATAGTCTGGGGGGAGGAGGCAAGGAAACACTGCCCCACCTGATTTCAACAGCTCATGAGGATGGTAATAGAATACCCCTCAACCCAGGACATTATCCACCCCTTATTCTATTACCATCTACATCATCCCAAATCAATACCTTCTTAAACTCTAAACACACATACATATATATATATATATATATATATATACAATGAAACCCTACACACCGTTCTCACCTAAGATTAGGTCTCCCTGTGGTACACAACGGGTTTCCCCATCTTTTTGCATTACCCACCAAGTACAACCAGGTCCTTGAGCAAAGACAATCCCACGGATGGGTTTGCCTTTGCCTGAGGTAGGATTAATCCAAACAGTCTTTCCTAAAATACCTCTCAGGTGTACCACAGGGACTCTATCTCCATCCACTGTGTGCAAGGGTTCAGACTCGGCAGGACCAGCTCGATTGATGGACCCTCGGGTATTGACCATCCAGGTAGCCTTCGCTAAGTTCACTTCCCAATTTTTGAAGGTCCCCCCACCAAGTGCCTTTAGGGTGGTTTTAAGTAGTCCATTGCAGCGTTCAACTTTTCCGGCAGCTGGTGCATGATAAGGAATGTGATATATCCATTCGATACCGTGTTCTCTGGCCCAGGTGTTGATGAGGCTGTTCTTAAAATGAGTCCCGTTGTCTGACTTGATCCTGTCAGGGGTGCCATGTCTCCACAGGACTTGCTTTTCCAGGCCCAAGATGGTGTTCCGGGCTGTAGCATGAGGCACAGGGTAGGTCTCCAGCCATCCAGTGGTTGCTTCAACCATGGTCAACACGTAGCGCTTGCCTTGGCGAGTTTGGGGAAGGGTGATGTAATCAACTTGCCAGGCTTCCCCATACCTGTACTTTGACCATCGTCCGCCGTACCACAGAGGCTTCACCCGCTTGGCCTGTTTGATTGCAGCACAGGTCTCACAGCTGTAGATGACCTGTGAGATGCTGTCCATGGTAAGGTCCACCCCTCGGTCACGGGCCCATCGATATGTTGCATCTCTCCCCTGATGACCAGAGGCATCATGGGCCCAACGAGCTAGGAATAGTTCTCCCTTGTGCTGCCAGTCCAGATCCACCTGTGATACTTTCACCTTGGCAGCTCGGTCCACCTGCTCGTTGTTGCGATGTTCTTCATTAGCCCGACTCTTGGGTACGTGCGCATCCACGTGTCGAACCTTCACGGTCAGCTTCTCTACTCGGGCGGCGACGTCCTGCCAAATCTCAGCGGCCCAGATGGGTTTCCCTCTGCGCTGCCAGTTGGCTTTTCTCCAGCGAACCAGCCATCCCCACAGAGCATTAGCTACCATCCACGAGTCGGTGTAGAGATAGAGCCTCGGCCACTTCTCTCGTTCAGCAATATCCAAAGCCAGCTGGACGGCTTTAAGCTCTGCAACCTGACTCGATCCACCTTGTCCCTCGGTAGCTTGTGCAACTTGCCGTGTGGGGCTCCATACTGCAGCTTTCCACTTCCTGTTAGTGCCTACAATTCGGCAGGAACCATCAGTGAAGAGGGCATAACGTCTTTCAGTCTCCGGTAGCTCATTATATGGTGGGGCTTCCTCAGCACGAGTCACTTGCTCTTCCTCTTCTTCAGAAGATAATCCAAAAGTCTCACCTTCAGGCCAGTTTGTTATAATTTCCAGAATCCCAGGGCGATTCGGGTTTCCAATACGGGCACGCTGTGTGATGAGAGCAATCCATTTGCTCCATGTGGTGTCGGTGGCATGATGCGTGGAAGGAACCTTTCCCTTGAACATCCACCCCAGCACTGGTAGTCGGGGTGCCAGGAGGAGTTGTGCCTCTGTGCCAATTACCTCTGAGGCAGCTTGGACTCCTTCATAGGCGGCCAAGATTTCCTTCTCTGTGGGAGTGTAGTTAGCTTCAGATCCTCTGTAGCTTCGGCTCCAGAATCCCAGTGGTCGGCCCCGAGTCTCACCAGGCACCTTCTGCCAGAGGCTCCAGGACAGACCATGGCTCCCGGCTGCAGAGTAGAGCACGTTCTTCACCTCTGGTCCTGTCCTGACTGGGCCAAGGGCTACCGCATGAGCGATTTCCTGTTTGATCTGGGCGAACGCTTGCTGCTGTTCAGGGCCCCAGTGGAAATCGTTCTTCTTGCGGGTAACCAGGTAGAGAGGGCTCACGATCTGGCTGTACTCGGGAATGTGCATTCTCCAAAAACCTATGGCGCCTAGGAAAGCTTGTGTTTCCTTCTTGCTGGTCGGTGGAGACATCGCAGTGATCTTGTTGACAACCTCGGTGGGAATCTGACGTCGTCCATCTTGCCACTTTACTCCCAGGAACTGGATCTCTTGGGCAGGTCCCTTGACTTTGCTCCTTTTGATGGCAAAGCCAGCTTCCAGGAGAATCTGGATGATTTTCTCTCCTTTCTCAAATACTTCCTTTGCTGTGTTTCCCCACACGATGATGTCGTCGATGTATTGCAGATGTTCTGGGGCCTCACCCTTTTCCAGTGCTGTCTGGATCAGTCCATGGCAAATGGTGGGACTGTGCTTCCACCCCTGGGGCAGTCGGTTCCAGGTGTATTGCACACCCCTCCAAGTGAAAGCAAACTGGGGCCTGTATTCTGCTGCCAAAGGAATGGAGAAGAAGGCGTTGGCAATGTCAATAGTGGAGTACCACTTCGCTGCTTTGGACTCCAGCTCGTACTGAAGTTCCAACATGTCCGGCACAGCAGCACTCAACGGTGGTGTGACTTCATTCAGGCCACGGTAATCCACCGTCAGTCTCCATTCTCCGTTGGACTTACGCACTGGCCATATAGGGCTGTTGAAAGGTGAATGGGCCTTGCTGACCACCCCTTGGCTCTCCAGTTTACGAATCATCTCATGGACGGGAACCACAGAGTCTCTGTCTGTGCGGTATTGCCGACGGTGCACTGTTGCTGTGGCGATTGGTACCTGTTGTTCTTCAACTCTTAGCAGTCCCACGGCAGACGGGTCATCTGAGAGGCCAGGCAATGTACTCAGTTGTCTGATATCTTCTGTCTCCACAGCAGCTATCCCAAAAGCCCAACGATGTCCTTTTGGGTCCTTGAAATATCCATTTCTGAGATAGTCTATGCCGAGAATGCACGGGGCCTCCGGGCCAGTCACGATGGGGTGTTTCTGCCACTCGTTCCCAGTTAAACTCACTTCAGCTTCCAGTACAGTCAGCTGCTGGGATCCTCCTGTCACCCCACAAATGGAAATGGGTTCTGCTCCCACATACCTTGATGGCATCAGAGTACATTGAGCGCCTGTGTCAACCAAAGCCGTGTATTTTTGTGGGTCAGCTGTGCCAGGCCATCGGACCCACACAGTCCAAAAGACCCGATTATCCCTTTCCTCTACCTGGCTAGAGGCAGGGCCCCTCTATTCCTGGTTCTGGTGCATGTTGCTCCCTTCCGGTGAATATGTTCCTGAGGTCCCTTCAAGAGGATCAGTCATACTATCATTCTGGTATCGTCTGGAGTTCTGTGTGTGAGAGACCGGAGCAATGTTGACTCTAGATGCGCTTCTTGTGGTAGTTGTCCCTCTTTTTAGTTCACGTACCCTGGCTGCTAAGGAGGAGGTGGGTTTTCCATGCCACTTACTCATGTCTTCTCCATGTTCCTGAAGGAAAAACCAGAGATTACCTCGTGGGGTGTATCCTCTCTCCCTGGTTGGGGGACGCCGGCTCCTAATGGCAGAGACTCTTGTTGGTTCTGGCGAGATCTGGTAAATCTCTTCCTTAAGTTCCTTTTTCAATTTCTGATGGCCTTCTTCAATCAAACTCCGGACTTGCTCAGCTGAAAGACTTGTTTCCACGGATGAGACATGGGTGCGAAACGGGGCTGTGACGGTGTCCTCGTAAATCCTCAGTTTGTTCACCAAGACGCCCACCCTGTCCTCGCCTTCCCTCCATTGCAGCGTTGCCAGGTAACGGGAGTACATCTCTGGTCCAAGGCGTGCGAACCTCAACCACATCTGTGACGTGCACTGGACACCATCTGGGCTCTTAGGAAATCTTTCGTCTTCTGAGAAAATTATCTCCAGCACAGCCAATTCCCTCAGGCACCGGATACCTTGTTCCATTGTGCTCCATTTCCCTTGGTGCACCTGGAGGTCTTCTTTACAAAGGTACCTGTCCCTGACACTTATAAGCAGTCGCCGCCAGAGGCTGAGAGTTTCTTGGGTTCTCCCGATCCCCTGGTCAATGACCACATCCCGGGACAGAGATCCCAGCTGCCTGGCCTCACTTCCGTCCAGAATGGTGTCATTGGCTGCAGCGTCCCAAATGCGGAGCAGCCAGGTCAGGATGGACTCGTTCGTCTGGCGCGTGAATTCCCTCCGCAGGTCACGCAGCTCACCCAGGGATAGTGACCGAGTGATGATCTCCGGCTCTGCCTCTTCTGCTGGGTGCGAAGGTCCTGCTGCATCCTCGTCAGTCACTATGCGGACTGACTTGCTTTTTGATTTCTTCTTCTGAACGGGGGCAACTGCAATCGGTTTAGGCTGTTCTGGTTCAGTGACAGTTTGTGTGGAGATGCTTACAGCTCCTTTGGTTTTTTCCTTCTCTGTGTCAGTCTGGATGGACATGGACGCTGTGGTCTTGTGTCTGGGTTCTTTCTCCTCTGTGTCAGTCTGCGTGGACATGGACGCTGTGGTCTTGGGTCTGGGTTCTTTCTCCTCTGTGACAGTCTGCGTGGACATGGACGCTGTGGTCTTGGGTCTGGGTTCTTTCTCCTCTGTGACAGTCTGAGTAGAGATGGATGCTGTCACTTTGCTTTTGGTTCCTTTCTTCTTTGCGACAATCGGTGTAGACACTGTGCTTGTTGCTTGGCTCCTTTTTTTCCTCTCATCCTGAGGATGCTGTGCCATAGCTCTGATCCTAAGCATAGTGTACACAGTGCAGGTCATGGAGAAAAAAGAGAAAAGAACTGCCAAAAAGATTATGCCATCCTTAACATCCACAGGGAACTCAATATTTTCAAAAACTGCTGTGTCCGGTCTGAAAGGCTGGAAAAAAACATTCTTTAATCCTCCCCCCAGGGGCTGAGTATGATTGTTGAGGCCCCAGATGTAGCAGCCTAAAGTAGGATAGGCAGACAAAGTTGAGTATATATTCCGAATTATGTTCATTGTCTCGGAGGTTATCATGCAGTAGGCATAATACACTAATAAAGCAAATTTTATACCATACCCTGGTCTACACAGGAGCATTACAATCGGCAGATAGGTCCCCATGTGGGGAAAAATATAGAGAGCTAGGTACAAGACCCATGTAAGCATGTTGAGCACCATAGTGAGTAGATGGCTTCTACAATACAAAATTGTAATTCTGACTTTTCTCAGCAGCCTAGCCCCACATTGGGCGCCAAATTATGTGCTAGTTTGAAAACAAACCAGTGAGAGGCACCAAGTCAGAATAACAATTTAATGGAAATTAAAGAAAAGGAAAAGAAAGTAAAAGAAAACACTGACAGAGTCAAGATACAACCTGAGTCCCTGTTAGGCAGGGTAGTGGTAGCAGTCTGGTGGAATGGTGGCTGCAATCCTCTGAAGTGGTGATCCTGTAGTAGAAGGGGTCTGCTCTTCCTCAGAAAATCCAGCGGTGGCTGTGTAGCTCCTGTCCTCTGGAAATCCAGTGGAGCCCCCCTTTGGTGCTCAGAGTCCCAGTTATATCCACGATGGGATGCTTGGTTCCTCCCTCTGGGTGGAGCATCTCACAATGGGGTAATGAGTCATGAGGCCAAGTGTTGATTAGGCTCGTTAACAGAAGATAGTCTGGAGGGAGTTATCTCTGAGTTATGCAGCAGGACAATGATGGGCCATTAACAGAAAGATAGTCTGGGGGGAGGAGGCAAGGAAACACTGCCCCACCTGATTTCAACAGCTCATGAGGATGGTAATAGAATACCCCTCAACCCAGGACATTATCCACCCCTTATTCTATTACCATCTACATCATCCCAAATCAATACCTTCTTAAACTCTAAACACACATACATATATATATATATATATATATATATACAATGAAACCCTACACACCGTTCTCACCTAAGATTAGGTCTCCCTGTGGTACACAACGGGTTTCCCCATCTTTTTGCATTACCCACCAAGTACAACCAGGTCCTTGAGCAAAGACAATCCCACGGATGGGTTTGCCTTTGCCTGATGTAGGATTAATCCAAACAGTCTTTCCTAAAATACCTCTCAGGTGTACCACAGGGACTCTATCTCCATCCACTGTGTGCAAGGGTTCAGACTCGGCAGGACCAGCTCGATTGATGGACCCTCGGGTATTGACCATCCAGGTAGCCTTCGCTAAGTTCACTTCCCAATTTTTGAAGGTCCCCCCACCAAGTGCCTTTAGGGTGGTTTTAAGTAGTCCATTGCAGCGTTCAACTTTTCCGGCAGCTGGTGCATGATAAGGAATGTGATATATCCATTCGATACCGTGTTCTCTGGCCCAGGTGTTGATGAGGCTGTTCTTAAAATGAGTCCCGTTGTCTGACTTGATCCTGTCAGGGGTGCCATGTCTCCACAGGACTTGCTTTTCCAGGCCCAAGATGGTGTTCCGGGCTGTAGCATGAGGCACAGGGTAGGTCTCCAGCCATCCAGTGGTTGCTTCAACCATGGTCAACACGTAGCGCTTGCCTTGGCGAGTTTGGGGAAGGGTGATGTAATCAACTTGCCAGGCTTCCCCATACCTGTACTTTGACCATCGTCCGCCGTACCACAGAGGCTTCACCCGCTTGGCCTGTTTGATTGCAGCACAGGTCTCACAGCTGTAGATGACCTGTGAGATGCTGTCCATGGTAAGGTCCACCCCTCGGTCACGGGCCCATCGATATGTTGCATCTCTCCCCTGATGACCAGAGGCATCATGGGCCCAACGAGCTAGGAATAGTTCTCCCTTGTGCTGCCAGTCCAGATCCACCTGTGATACTTTCACCTTGGCAGCTCGGTCCACCTGCTCGTTGTTGCGATGTTCTTCATTAGCCCGACTCTTGGGTACGTGCGCATCCACGTGTCGAACCTTCACGGTCAGCTTCTCTACTCGGGCGGCGACGTCCTGCCAAATCTCAGCGGCCCAGATGGGTTTCCCTCTGCGCTGCCAGTTGGCTTTTCTCCAGCGAACCAGCCATCCCCACAGAGCATTAGCTACCATCCACGAGTCGGTGTAGAGATAGAGCCTCGGCCACTTCTCTCGTTCAGCAATATCCAAAGCCAGCTGGACGGCTTTAAGCTCTGCAACCTGACTCGATCCACCTTGTCCCTCGGTAGCTTGTGCAACTTGCCGTGTGGGGCTCCATACTGCAGCTTTCCACTTCCTGTTAGTGCCTACAATTCGGCAGGAACCATCAGTGAAGAGGGCATAACGTCTTTCAGTCTCCGGTAGCTCATTATATGGTGGGGCTTCCTCAGCACGAGTCACTTGCTCTTCCTCTTCTTCAGAAGATAATCCAAAAGTCTCACCTTCAGGCCAGTTTGTTATAATTTCCAGAATCCCAGGGCGATTCGGGTTTCCAATACGGGCACGCTGTGTGATGAGAGCAATCCATTTGCTCCATGTGGTGTCGGTGGCATGATGCGTGGAAGGAACCTTTCCCTTGAACATCCACCCCAGCACTGGTAGTCGGGGTGCCAGGAGGAGTTGTGCCTCTGTGCCAATTACCTCTGAGGCAGCTTGGACTCCTTCATAGGCGGCCAAGATTTCCTTCTCTGTGGGAGTGTAGTTAGCTTCAGATCCTCTGTAGCTTCGGCTCCAGAATCCCAGTGGTCGGCCCCGAGTCTCACCAGGCACCTTCTGCCAGAGGCTCCAGGACAGACCATGGCTCCCGGCTGCAGAGTAGAGCACGTTCTTCACCTCTGGTCCTGTCCTGACTGGGCCAAGGGCTACCGCATGAGCGATTTCCTGTTTGATCTGGGCGAACGCTTGCTGCTGTTCAGGGCCCCAGTGGAAATCGTTCTTCTTGCGGGTAACCAGGTAGAGAGGGCTCACGATCTGGCTGTACTCGGGAATGTGCATTCTCCAAAAACCTATGGCGCCTAGGAAAGCTTGTGTTTCCTTCTTGCTGGTCGGTGGAGACATCGCAGTGATCTTGTTGACAACCTCGGTGGGAATCTGACGTCGTCCATCTTGCCACTTTACTCCCAGGAACTGGATCTCTTGGGCAGGTCCCTTGACTTTGCTCCTTTTGATGGCAAAGCCAGCTTCCAGGAGAATCTGGATGATTTTCTCTCCTTTCTCAAATACTTCCTTTGCTGTGTTTCCCCACACGATGATGTCGTCGATGTATTGCAGATGTTCTGGGGCCTCACCCTTTTCCAGTGCTGTCTGGATCAGTCCATGGCAAATGGTGGGACTGTGCTTCCACCCCTGGGGCAGTCGGTTCCAGGTGTATTGCACACCCCTCCAAGTGAAAGCAAACTGGGGCCTGTATTCTGCTGCCAAAGGAATGGAGAAGAAGGCGTTGGCAATGTCAATAGTGGAGTACCACTTCGCTGCTTTGGACTCCAGCTCGTACTGAAGTTCCAACATGTCCGGCACAGCAGCACTCAACGGTGGTGTGACTTCATTCAGGCCACGGTAATCCACCGTCAGTCTCCATTCTCCGTTGGACTTACGCACTGGCCATATAGGGCTGTTGAAAGGTGAATGGGCCTTGCTGACCACCCCTTGGCTCTCCAGTTTACGAATCATCTCATGGACGGGAACCACAGAGTCTCTGTCTGTGCGGTATTGCCGACGGTGCACTGTTGCTGTGGCGATTGGTACCTGTTGTTCTTCAACTCTTAGCAGTCCCACGGCAGACGGGTCATCTGAGAGGCCAGGCAATGTACTCAGTTGTCTGATATCTTCTGTCTCCACAGCAGCTATCCCAAAAGCCCAACGATGTCCTTTTGGGTCCTTGAAATATCCATTTCTGAGATAGTCTATGCCGAGAATGCACGGGGCCTCCGGGCCAGTCACGATGGGGTGTTTCTGCCACTCGTTCCCAGTTAAACTCACTTCAGCTTCCAGTACAGTCAGCTGCTGGGATCCTCCTGTCACCCCACAAATGGAAATGGGTTCTGCTCCCACATACCTTGATGGCATCAGAGTACATTGAGCGCCTGTGTCAACCAAAGCCGTGTATTTTTGTGGGTCAGCTGTGCCAGGCCATCGGACCCACACAGTCCAAAAGACCCGATTATCCCTTTCCTCTACCTGGCTAGAGGCAGGGCCCCTCTATTCCTGGTTCTGGTGCATGTTGCTCCCTTCCGGTGAATATGTTCCTGAGGTCCCTTCAAGAGGATCAGTCATACTATCATTCTGGTATCGTCTGGAGTTCTGTGTGTGAGAGACCGGAGCAATGTTGACTCTAGATGCGCTTCTTGTGGTAGTTGTCCCTCTTTTTAGTTCACGTACCCTGGCTGCTAAGGAGGAGGTGGGTTTTCCATGCCACTTACTCATGTCTTCTCCATGTTCCTGAAGGAAAAACCAGAGATTACCTCGTGGGGTGTATCCTCTCTCCCTGGTTGGGGGACGCCGGCTCCTAATGGCAGAGACTCTTGTTGGTTCTGGCGAGATCTGGTAAATCTCTTCCTTAAGTTCCTTTTTCAATTTCTGATGGCCTTCTTCAATCAAACTCCGGACTTGCTCAGCTGAAAGACTTGTTTCCACGGATGAGACATGGGTGCGAAACGGGGCTGTGACGGTGTCCTCGTAAATCCTCAGTTTGTTCACCAAGACGCCCACCCTGTCCTCGCCTTCCCTCCATTGCAGCGTTGCCAGGTAACGGGAGTACATCTCTGGTCCAAGGCGTGCGAACCTCAACCACATCTGTGACGTGCACTGGACACCATCTGGGCTCTTAGGAAATCTTTCGTCTTCTGAGAAAATTATCTCCAGCACAGCCAATTCCCTCAGGCACCGGATACCTTGTTCCATTGTGCTCCATTTCCCTTGGTGCACCTGGAGGTCTTCTTTACAAAGGTACCTGTCCCTGACACTTATAAGCAGTCGCCGCCAGAGGCTGAGAGTTTCTTGGGTTCTCCCGATCCCCTGGTCAATGACCACATCCCGGGACAGAGATCCCAGCTGCCTGGCCTCACTTCCGTCCAGAATGGTGTCATTGGCTGCAGCGTCCCAAATGCGGAGCAGCCAGGTCAGGATGGACTCGTTCGTCTGGCGCGTGAATTCCCTCCGCAGGTCACGCAGCTCACCCAGGGATAGTGACCGAGTGATGATCTCCGGCTCTGCCTCTTCTGCTGGGTGCGAAGGTCCTGCTGCATCCTCGTCAGTCACTATGCGGACTGACTTGCTTTTTGATTTCTTCTTCTGAACGGGGGCAACTGCAATCGGTTTAGGCTGTTCTGGTTCAGTGACAGTTTGTGTGGAGATGCTTACAGCTCCTTTGGTTTTTTCCTTCTCTGTGTCAGTCTGGATGGACATGGACGCTGTGGTCTTGTGTCTGGGTTCTTTCTCCTCTGTGTCAGTCTGCGTGGACATGGACGCTGTGGTCTTGGGTCTGGGTTCTTTCTCCTCTGTGACAGTCTGCGTGGACATGGACGCTGTGGTCTTGGGTCTGGGTTCTTTCTCCTCTGTGACAGTCTGAGTAGAGATGGATGCTGTCACTTTGCTTTTGGTTCCTTTCTTCTTTGCGACAATCGGTGTAGACACTGTGCTTGTTGCTTGGCTCCTTTTTTTCCTCTCATCCTGAGGATGCTGTGCCATAGCTCTGATCCTAAGCATAGTGTACACAGTGCAGGTCATGGAGAAAAAAGAGAAAAGAACTGCCAAAAAGATTATGCCATCCTTAACATCCACAGGGAACTCAATATTTTCAAAAACTGCTGTGTCCGGTCTGAAAGGCTGGAAAAAAACATTCTTTAATCCTCCCCCCAGGGGCTGAGTATGATTGTTGAGGCCCCAGATGTAGCAGCCTAAAGTAGGATAGGCAGACAAAGTTGAGTATATATTCCGAATTATGTTCATTGTCTCGGAGGTTATCATGCAGTAGGCATAATACACTAATAAAGCAAATTTTATACCATACCCTGGTCTACACAGGAGCATTACAATCGGCAGATAGGTCCCCATGTGGGGAAAAATATAGAGAGCTAGGTACAAGACCCATGTAAGCATGTTGAGCACCATAGTGAGTAGATGGCTTCTACAATACAAAATTGTAATTCTGACTTTTCTCAGCAGCCTAGCCCCACATTGGGCGCCAAATTATGTGCTAGTTTGAAAACAAACCAGTGAGAGGCACCAAGTCAGAATAACAATTTAATGGAAATTAAAGAAAAGGAAAAGAAAGTAAAAGAAAACACTGACAGAGTCAAGATACAACCTGAGTCCCTGTTAGGCAGGGTAGTGGTAGCAGTCTGGTGGAATGGTGGCTGCAATCCTCTGAAGTGGTGATCCTGTAGTAGAAGGGGTCTGCTCTTCCTCAGAAAATCCAGCGGTGGCTGTGTAGCTCCTGTCCTCTGGAAATCCAGTGGAGCCCCCCTTTGGTGCTCAGAGTCCCAGTTATATCCACGATGGGATGCTTGGTTCCTCCCTCTGGGTGGAGCATCTCACAATGGGGTAATGAGTCATGAGGCCAAGTGTTGATTAGGCTCGTTAACAGAAGATAGTCTGGAGGGAGTTATCTCTGAGTTATGCAGCAGGACAATGATGGGCCATTAACAGAAAGATAGTCTGGGGGGAGGAGGCAAGGAAACACTGCCCCACCTGATTTCAACAGCTTATGAGGATGGTAATAGAATACCCCTCAACCCAGGACAGTTTTTTAAGATGACATGAATTCGGCTTGGGGACAGTACTCTGAGTCCGGGTACAGGTCCCCGAACCATGTCATCTCCTGGGCCATAGGCTCGAGTTCAAAGTCTTTGGGGAGCTCTGCTTGGTTGATGTCTGCAGGGGAGGATGAGCTCATAATCATGTTGGTTAGCAGTTTTTTCAGCAGCCCGAACATAATTATGACAACCAGGAGAATAAAAAACAAGATCAGTCCGGTTCGGAGAATGGATCTAGTCCACCTGGATAATCCCCATCCGCTGACGGCACAGGACCCATCTCCGATGTCTCCAAACTAAAACAAAACTTAGAAAAATGAGGTTGAAACTGGGGATAACAACTGGGATAAACTTGGGGCTCGGGGCTCAGAGAGGCACACGACTAACCTACCCCGGTCTTGGGGGGTATTTGATCTCCCTTCCTGACGGTCTGGGAGATACACGGTTTCACCCACTTTGATGGGATCCACCTAGGGCCCTCGGGGGTGGATACACATGCGTACCCTTTCCCCCAGGTAACTAGTTCATAAGGCCCTTGTATCTCCCTAGTCTCCGGGTCCTTAACCATCACCGGAGACCTTTCTTTCATTTGCAACTGCTGAGACCGCCCAAAGTGCCGCACGATTGGTGGGTTCAGGTTCTCAAAGGCACAGTCGAGGAAATTTAGGGTGAACAATGCCTTTGAGAGCCTGACAGCAGGTGACTCTAGCTTTTTGGGGGAGCACTGGCGCTGGAGCATTCTTTTGATGTTTTGGTGGGCCCTCTCTACAATGGCTTGACCTGTCGGGGAATAGGGGATGCCAGTCTTGTGTTCTATTCCCCATCGCTGCAGGAAGCTCCTGAACTCCTTGGACGTATACGCTGGGCCATTGTCCGTTTTGATGACTTTGGGGATGCCCAGGGTAGCGATTGCCTGCACTAAGTGCTTTTGGACATCGCTAGCCTTTTCCCCTGTGTGGGCAGAGGCAAAAACTGCTCCCAAGAAGGTATCAACCGACACATGTACGTACTTCATTCTGCCGAATGAAGCAACATGTGTCACGTCCATCTGCCACACTTCGCAGCTGTTAAGTCCACGGGGGTTTGCGCCAGTACCAATGGCAGGAAGGGCTAGCTGGTGGCATTCTGGACATGCAGCCACAATCTCCCTGGCCTGGTCGTGCTTTAGATTGAATCGACGAACTAGGGCAGGAGTGTTCTGATGGAACAGCTGATGGCTGATTTTGGCCTGCTCAAACACGTTTGGAGTCGGGGCCATCGCAGCTGGCGCAGCGAGGGCATCTGCCCTCCTGTTGCCTTCTGCGATGAACCCGGGCAGGTCCGTGTGTGACCTGATGTGCATCACGTAAAATGGTTGCTCTCGGTGGGAGACCAGATTTATTAACTTTGAGAGCAACTCATACCAGGCCATGTTGGAGACTTCACGCAAAATGGCGTGCTCGGCTCTGGAGACTACCCCTGCAACATATGCAGAGTCTGTTACCAAATTTAGGGGTTCGGGGAACCTTTCGAAAGCCCTGACGACTGCGTCCAACTCAGCAACCTGAGGCGATCCTTCTACCTCTTTGATGTCAGTCTCCCACCGCTGAGTTTGGGCGTTTTTCCAAGTCGCCCCGGACGCGTCAGTAAAAACTGTCAAGGCCTTTAGAGGTTCCTTGCTCCGAACACTTATTATATTTAATTCGAATTGAACTTCCGAATTGAATATTTTGTGGGCTGGCCTATGCAAAGAAATTTGGCCTGTGTAGCCCTCCAGAGCAAACTGCAATGCTTCACAATCTTGAAGCAGACTCTCCAACATCGCCTTAGGAATTTGGCCCATTTTTTTCCTAATTGGCACGTGGATGCAGTCGAAGTCACATCCTGATAACTCTCTGATCCGGATCCTAGCCTTCCGGATCAGTTCAGCCATCAGCTCTTGTGGCTGTGTCATCCTCTTGGACCGATGGTGACTGAGAAATACCCACTCTATAATTAAGAGGGGATCCCTCCGGTCCTGGTCCTTTTTGCTCTTCTTTTTGTTGTCTTCCCATTGGAAGACAACCCCGTGCAAGTGTGGCAGATTACCCAGGATGATGAATTTGAATGGCAAGTCAGGCCTACACCTGCTTGCCTGCCTGGTGGACATTAGATGTTGCACCTTCTCCAGAGCTGTTTGCGCCTCTGGGGTGAGTGTCCGGGGAGAACTAAGCTCCTCTCCCCCTTTTAGTAAATCAAAAAGGGGGGCTAGGTCTTCGGTGGACAGACCCAGCCACGGCCTCACCCAATTTAAAGACCCACACAGCTGGTGGACATCTGCCAGAGTCTTGATGTTGGTATTGATAGCCAATTTTTGCGGCACAATGGTCCGCTTTGTAATTTGTAGGCCCAGGTACTTCCAAGGTGGCATCCGTTGAATCTTTTCCTCTTGGAGCTCGAACCCTGCAGCAACCAATGCATTGATTGTCAGGTCGAGCACACTGGCAAGCATGTCATTGTCGGGGGCACACACGAGGACATCATCCATATAATGGAAGATGATGGCCTCTTTTGCTGCTGCGCAAACTGGGGCAAGCAAGGAAGAGACATACCATTGGCAGATGGTCGGGCTGTTCTTCATACCCTGTGGCAACACCTTCCAATGGTATCTTTTCCTTGGGGCTTCTCGATTGATAACAGGAATCGAGAAGGCAAAACGTGGGGCATCGTCAGGGTGCAGGGGAATTTGGAAAAAGCAGTCTTTAATGTCAATTACTGCCAGATTCCAATTTTGAGGGAGCATCGTTGGGGATGGCATCCCTGGTTGGAGAGAGCCCATGCCCTCAATAGCATTGTTAATTTGACGAAGGTCCTGGAGGAGCCGCCATTTGTCTTTGTTAGGCTTTTTGATAACAAAGACAGGGGAATTCCACGGGCTGTTGGATTCCACGATATTCCCCTTTTCAAGTTGCTCCTCCACGAGCTTCTCGAGCGCCTTCAACTTCTCACCATAGAGCGACCACTGCTCTACCCAAATGGGCTGATCAGTTTTCCAATTTAGTTTTTGAGTAGGGCGCTCTTCAGTGGCCGCAGCCCAAAAATTTTTCGGGGGGTCAGGTAGGTCAATTGTGACTCCCCACTGCTGCATGAGGTCTCTCCCCAAGAGGGGTTCCTTGTAGTCTAATACGAACGGACGTATGTTTGCCAATTGTCCGCTCAGTCCCTTGATTTGCACGATGCTCTTTGACTGTTTGGCCAATTGAATGCCCCCAACACCTTGCACGTGTCCAGCCACGTTCTGCAATTCCCAATGTGCCGGCCATTCTCGTGTGGGAATGATCGTCACATCTGCCCCTGTGTCCAGAAGCCCTCTGAGGTGTAGGACTTCCTCCCCTCTGTTGATCTCGCAGCCTACCCGAGGCTTCTCTGTCCCTATGACATGTGTGGCACACACTGTTGGGTGTGGCCTTTCTACAGGGATAGCCTGGGCGACTGTCTGCCCTCTGGGCAGGAAAAGAGGTGGGTGGACACAGTGCAGCAAGAGAACAGGTCCTTCGGGACTGGATGTCATTAGTCCCGGAGCGACTTCGATCTCTTGTGGTGTGCAGGCAACATTTCCGACAATGACATATCTGTCAGGGCCTTGGTCTTCTGCCCACAGCTCATCACCAGCGCTTACCGGTGCGGTATGCCACTCTTTGGTCTTTAGGTGGAACGGTGTCAACAGCTGCAACCTGAAAGAACCATCAGAAAAGGAAGTCAAGTCCGGTTTTAAAGTTGTGTCTGATAGTTTGGTCTCTCTAAGTTTCCCCTCCCCCTCGCGTCCCGTCCCTTTTTTGTCTTCACCACTCCAACGCGGGGCGGGCGCGCGCTCCCCATTCAGTTTTTTTGTTGCAGTTGGCCCTCCTGTCCCCCAGGTTCATGTTCCTTTTTAAATTGCTGGAACTGCCACTTGAGCGGGCAGTCCCTTGTCCAATGTCCAGGCCGGTCACATAGGAAGCAGGTGTTCCTGGCCGGCGGGGCTCGCTTTCGGCCGTTTGCAGTTGGAGGTGGTTTGGTGTTCAGGCCCGTGGTCCTCCTCTGGTCCGCTGCAGGGCGATGCGTTGCTGTTCCCACTGAGGCCGTTCCTCTGGGCCGCTGTCTCTCTGAGCTGGTAGGTTGCAGGTGTGGTGCCTTCGCAGCACAAACTTCCAACATATCCTGTATGGTTGGCGGGGGGTCCAGGGGGAGGCTCAGGATGGCTGCCTTGCATTGAGGGTTGGCATTCACCATAGCCATCTCTGCGATGACCTCTTCCCTGGCCGCCGGCTGCTTGACCTGCAACTCTACAGCTCGGGTTAGTCTCTCCACAAACTTTAGGAATGACTCAGTGGGTTGCTGCTGGACCTGCGAGTAGGATTCTATGGGCACATCAGGCCTCAGACCAAGGAATGCCTTACTGGCCGCTTCCTTGACCTGTTGCAGAACCTCCAAAGGCAAGCCTTGAGCTTGCTTCGGCGCCAAAGCCCAATCTGCTTCGCCGCTTAGATGGTCCAATGTGAATTCCTTATTGTCGGCATCAACGGCCGTATCAGAACCTTGCAAGAGCGCTGGAAGGAGTCTGCGGAGCTCCCTTTCCCACGCTGCCTTCCAGAGCAGAAACTCTGCCGAGGAAAGAAGGCATGAGAAAAGCTGACGCAGATCGAAAGGTGTCATTACTGCTCCGGAGAGACTTGCCTTTAAGAGGCCACGAAAATATTCGCTTTCTCTCCCAAACTCCTTCTGTGCCTTGCAGAGTTCCTTTATTGTTTGGTGTGAGAGTGGTTCCCAGCTGACATGGGTTGTTCCTCCTCTCCGGGACCTCTGATAAAAAACCGGAGCGGCCGAGGGAATGGGATCCAGTTCCGGGTTCCGGTCCTCGGGCCCCCCCCCCCTTCCGGCCAGACACCGTGGGAACCGGAAGGACAGGCGTGGGAACCGGAAGCAGGAAGTGGGTGGCAGCCGGGCATGGAACCGCGATTTCTGGGGGCGGAGCACGGGGGCGCGCACTGGTGACAGGTAGGAGGGGTAAGAGGTGTGGAACCAGCTTGGGAGTAGGAGGGGTCGGGGAGAAAGGGGTTGGGACTCGGGAGAAAGGGATTTCGGGTGGAAAAGCGCGGGGAAAAGCAAGAGGGGGTTTCTGCCACGTGGCGCCCGCCATCTTGTCCTCCTCGGGCAGGGAGGGCATTTTCTAAACTCTCTGGATAGCCAAACCGAACTCGGGGTCTAACAACTGGGGAAGCCGGGGAACAGGATAAGCCTCGGGCAGTCTGGCCGGGACTGTCTGAGCGGGGACTCCGGGGATCCCGAGGAGAGCCAGGGAGACGGTGGCAGCCCTGCGCATCGCGGGTTGCTCTCCTCAGCATGCCCGTTTGAGGGGACACGGGTTCGGGAGACGGGTTAGGGGTAACAACTGGGGAATTCGGGGTTGTTCGTCCTTCCCTCTCCCTTTTTTTAGCTAACGCCAATCTAATTTGCAAGTACAGAAAGGAGAAATCTTTCTCTTTGGCAGAATTAGATCGCGCCAGTTTTTCTCCCGCGGCATTCCAAAAGGGAACGGTCAAAACCGTATCCTGAGAGCACTGAGGGAAGTGCAGAAACAGCCACCGAATAAACCGTTTTAAACATCCCTTTGAAAAACTTATCCCCCCACCCTCAAGGAGTCCCGCAACTTGGAGAAATGCCCCCTTCTGTGCTGTGGAGAGTTTAGCGCCCATAGCCAACAGCACAGCGTCTGGAGCTAAACTTCAAGCCTGGAAGGCCGGTTTTCCCAAAAACCAACCGGAGACAAGCTAACCGCGCTTGTTCCGGGGCTGCGCAGCCTATGTTCGGCTCTTCGAGAGCCGGGGACCGTCCTGCGTTCGGCTCTTCAAGAGCCGGGGACACTGGTCCCTCCGAAAGCCTTTACCGGCTTTGAGGTAAGTTTTTCCCGCCCCGGGGAAAAATACTTACCTGACTGGAGTCCAGGTTAGCTCCAGGCGGCCGGTTCCTCTGCCGAGAACGACTTCGCAGGCACGGCGAAGCTACCGTCCTCACCCCCAGGAGCGCAGCTAACTAAAACGGAGCGTGCTGCAGCTGGGGTAGCTTGACGTCCCGATGACGCACTTGCGGAAACAATCAGTCCCTTCCGTGGGGTCCGACGGAAGCGGGGCCCCATGCCCGGGCGCCAAGCTGCCTTTGCCGAGGACGCCCCTTCCGTGGGGTCCGATGGAACGGGAAGCCCCACGCTTGGGCGCCAAGCTGCCTTTGTGTCCCCTAGGAACAGTTCCCTCTCAGCCCGGTCAGCTCGGGACACAGCAGGCTGCAGGGGCCAGCCTCTGATATCGGAGGGATCAGAGGTCTGGCTCGTGGGTCCTTCCAAGGGACCGCGGCAATAAAGGCAGACGGTGGAGGAAAGGAGGCAGGCTCAGAGTTGGGTTAAATCCAGAAAGTTTATTGGTCCTCCGAACGGGGGGGACCTCAACCACCAGGGGGTGCCCAACTCAGCGCACCTGCCGATCTCGTGCAGGGGATTTTATGGGGGGGGGGGGGGGGGGGGGGGGAGACAAGGCGGGGGAGTACAGAGTAACCAACCAGGGAAGAGAAGGGTGCGGCAAACACAACGAGGGACACATAAGGGAACCAACTGTAACAGGGGAAGGGAGGGACTTCTTTCCCAGGACCAGTCACCTGGCCCCCTGGCTAGAACTTTCCAGAAGCCTGGGAGGGGTGCCAGAGTGACAGACAGGGTCCTGGGAGGAGACAAAACTGTCATATAGGGTGATTTTAATAAAATACGGGGGGCGCCAACTGGGGTACACCAAACTTAAGGAACATAGAGGGGAGACCTGGACTGAACTAAACAAACACACTCCCACATCTCCTCCTTTTTTGTTTTTGTGCTAGTTTGAAAACAAACCAGTGAGAGGCACCAAGTCAGAATAACAATTTAATGGAAATTAAAGAAAAGGAAAAGAAAGTAAAAGAAAACACTGACAGAGTCAAGATACAACCTGAGTCCCTGTTAGGCAGGGTAGTGGTAGCAGTCTGGTGGAATGGTGGCTGCAATCCTCTGAAGTGGTGATCCTGTAGTAGAAGGGGTCTGCTCTTCCTCAGAAAATCCAGCGGTGGCTGTGTAGCTCCTGTCCTCTGGAAATCCAGTGGAGCCCCCCTTTGGTGCTCAGAGTCCCAGTTATATCCACGATGGGATGCTTGGTTCCTCCCTCTGGGTGGAGCATCTCACAATGGGGTAATGAGTCATGAGGCCAAGTGTTGATTAGGCTCGTTAACAGAAGATAGTCTGGAGGGAGTTATCTCTGAGTTATGCAGCAGGACAATGATGGGCCATTAACAGAAAGATAGTCTGGGGGGAGGAGGCAAGGAAACACTGCCCCACCTGATTTCAACAGCTCATGAGGATGGTAATAGAATACCCCTCAACCCAGGACATTATCCACCCCTTATTCTATTACCATCTACATCATCCCAAATCAATACCTTCTTAAACTCTAAACACACATACATATATATATATATATATATATATATATACAATGAAACCCTACACACCGTTCTCACCTAAGATTAGGTCTCCCTGTGGTACACAACGGGTTTCCCCATCTTTTTGCATTACCCACCAAGTACAACCAGGTCCTTGAGCAAAGACAATCCCACGGATGGGTTTGCCTTTGCCTGAGGTAGGATTAATCCAAACAGTCTTTCCTAAAATACCTCTCAGGTGTACCACAGGGACTCTATCTCCATCCACTGTGTGCAAGGGTTCAGACTCGGCAGGACCAGCTCGATTGATGGACCCTCGGGTATTGACCATCCAGGTAGCCTTCGCTAAGTTCACTTCCCAATTTTTGAAGGTCCCCCCACCAAGTGCCTTTAGGGTGGTTTTAAGTAGTCCATTGCAGCGTTCAACTTTTCCGGCAGCTGGTGCATGATAAGGAATGTGATATATCCATTCGATACCGTGTTCTCTGGCCCAGGTGTTGATGAGGCTGTTCTTAAAATGAGTCCCGTTGTCTGACTTGATCCTGTCAGGGGTGCCATGTCTCCACAGGACTTGCTTTTCCAGGCCCAAGATGGTGTTCCGGGCTGTAGCATGAGGCACAGGGTAGGTCTCCAGCCATCCAGTGGTTGCTTCAACCATGGTCAACACGTAGCGCTTGCCTTGGCGAGTTTGGGGAAGGGTGATGTAATCAACTTGCCAGGCTTCCCCATACCTGTACTTTGACCATCGTCCGCCGTACCACAGAGGCTTCACCCGCTTGGCCTGTTTGATTGCAGCACAGGTCTCACAGCTGTAGATGACCTGTGAGATGCTGTCCATGGTAAGGTCCACCCCTCGGTCACGGGCCCATCGATATGTTGCATCTCTCCCCTGATGACCAGAGGCATCATGGGCCCAACGAGCTAGGAATAGTTCTCCCTTGTGCTGCCAGTCCAGATCCACCTGTGATACTTTCACCTTGGCAGCTCGGTCCACCTGCTCGTTGTTGCGATGTTCTTCATTAGCCCGACTCTTGGGTACGTGCGCATCCACGTGTCGAACCTTCACGGTCAGCTTCTCTACTCGGGCGGCGACGTCCTGCCAAATCTCAGCGGCCCAGATGGGTTTCCCTCTGCGCTGCCAGTTGGCTTTTCTCCAGCGAACCAGCCATCCCCACAGAGCATTAGCTACCATCCACGAGTCGGTGTAGAGATAGAGCCTCGGCCACTTCTCTCGTTCAGCAATATCCAAAGCCAGCTGGACGGCTTTAAGCTCTGCAACCTGACTCGATCCACCTTGTCCCTCGGTAGCTTGTGCAACTTGCCGTGTGGGGCTCCATACTGCAGCTTTCCACTTCCTGTTAGTGCCTACAATTCGGCAGGAACCATCAGTGAAGAGGGCATAACGTCTTTCAGTCTCCGGTAGCTCATTATATGGTGGGGCTTCCTCAGCACGAGTCACTTGCTCTTCCTCTTCTTCAGAAGATAATCCAAAAGTCTCACCTTCAGGCCAGTTTGTTATAATTTCCAGAATCCCAGGGCGATTCGGGTTTCCAATACGGGCACGCTGTGTGATGAGAGCAATCCATTTGCTCCATGTGGTGTCGGTGGCATGATGCGTGGAAGGAACCTTTCCCTTGAACATCCACCCCAGCACTGGTAGTCGGGGTGCCAGGAGGAGTTGTGCCTCTGTGCCAATTACCTCTGAGGCAGCTTGGACTCCTTCATAGGCGGCCAAGATTTCCTTCTCTGTGGGAGTGTAGTTAGCTTCAGATCCTCTGTAGCTTCGGCTCCAGAATCCCAGTGGTCGGCCCCGAGTCTCACCAGGCACCTTCTGCCAGAGGCTCCAGGACAGACCATGGCTCCCGGCTGCAGAGTAGAGCACGTTCTTCACCTCTGGTCCTGTCCTGACTGGGCCAAGGGCTACCGCATGAGCGATTTCCTGTTTGATCTGGGCGAACGCTTGCTGCTGTTCAGGGCCCCAGTGGAAATCGTTCTTCTTGCGGGTAACCAGGTAGAGAGGGCTCACGATCTGGCTGTACTCGGGAATGTGCATTCTCCAAAAACCTATGGCGCCTAGGAAAGCTTGTGTTTCCTTCTTGCTGGTCGGTGGAGACATCGCAGTGATCTTGTTGACAACCTCGGTGGGAATCTGACGTCGTCCATCTTGCCACTTTACTCCCAGGAACTGGATCTCTTGGGCAGGTCCCTTGACTTTGCTCCTTTTGATGGCAAAGCCAGCTTCCAGGAGAATCTGGATGATTTTCTCTCCTTTCTCAAATACTTCCTTTGCTGTGTTTCCCCACACGATGATGTCGTCGATGTATTGCAGATGTTCTGGGGCCTCACCCTTTTCCAGTGCTGTCTGGATCAGTCCATGGCAAATGGTGGGACTGTGCTTCCACCCCTGGGGCAGTCGGTTCCAGGTGTATTGCACACCCCTCCAAGTGAAAGCAAACTGGGGCCTGTATTCTGCTGCCAAAGGAATGGAGAAGAAGGCGTTGGCAATGTCAATAGTGGAGTACCACTTCGCTGCTTTGGACTCCAGCTCGTACTGAAGTTCCAACATGTCCGGCACAGCAGCACTCAACGGTGGTGTGACTTCATTCAGGCCACGGTAATCCACCGTCAGTCTCCATTCTCCGTTGGACTTACGCACTGGCCATATAGGGCTGTTGAAAGGTGAATGGGCCTTGCTGACCACCCCTTGGCTCTCCAGTTTACGAATCATCTCATGGACGGGAACCACAGAGTCTCTGTCTGTGCGGTATTGCCGACGGTGCACTGTTGCTGTGGCGATTGGTACCTGTTGTTCTTCAACTCTTAGCAGTCCCACGGCAGACGGGTCATCTGAGAGGCCAGGCAATGTACTCAGTTGTCTGATATCTTCTGTCTCCACAGCAGCTATCCCAAAAGCCCAACGATGTCCTTTTGGGTCCTTGAAATATCCATTTCTGAGATAGTCTATGCCGAGAATGCACGGGGCCTCCGGGCCAGTCACGATGGGGTGTTTCTGCCACTCGTTCCCAGTTAAACTCACTTCAGCTTCCAGTACAGTCAGCTGCTGGGATCCTCCTGTCACCCCACAAATGGAAATGGGTTCTGCTCCCACATACCTTGATGGCATCAGAGTACATTGAGCGCCTGTGTCAACCAAAGCCGTGTATTTTTGTGGGTCAGCTGTGCCAGGCCATCGGACCCACACAGTCCAAAAGACCCGATTATCCCTTTCCTCTACCTGGCTAGAGGCAGGGCCCCTCTATTCCTGGTTCTGGTGCATGTTGCTCCCTTCCGGTGAATATGTTCCTGAGGTCCCTTCAAGAGGATCAGTCATACTATCATTCTGGTATCGTCTGGAGTTCTGTGTGTGAGAGACCGGAGCAATGTTGACTCTAGATGCGCTTCTTGTGGTAGTTGTCCCTCTTTTTAGTTCACGTACCCTGGCTGCTAAGGAGGAGGTGGGTTTTCCATGCCACTTACTCATGTCTTCTCCATGTTCCTGAAGGAAAAACCAGAGATTACCTCGTGGGGTGTATCCTCTCTCCCTGGTTGGGGGACGCCGGCTCCTAATGGCAGAGACTCTTGTTGGTTCTGGCGAGATCTGGTAAATCTCTTCCTTAAGTTCCTTTTTCAATTTCTGATGGCCTTCTTCAATCAAACTCCGGACTTGCTCAGCTGAAAGACTTGTTTCCACGGATGAGACATGGGTGCGAAACGGGGCTGTGACGGTGTCCTCGTAAATCCTCAGTTTGTTCACCAAGACGCCCACCCTGTCCTCGCCTTCCCTCCATTGCAGCGTTGCCAGGTAACGGGAGTACATCTCTGGTCCAAGGCGTGCGAACCTCAACCACATCTGTGACGTGCACTGGACACCATCTGGGCTCTTAGGAAATCTTTCGTCTTCTGAGAAAATTATCTCCAGCACAGCCAATTCCCTCAGGCACCGGATACCTTGTTCCATTGTGCTCCATTTCCCTTGGTGCACCTGGAGGTCTTCTTTACAAAGGTACCTGTCCCTGACACTTATAAGCAGTCGCCGCCAGAGGCTGAGAGTTTCTTGGGTTCTCCCGATCCCCTGGTCAATGACCACATCCCGGGACAGAGATCCCAGCTGCCTGGCCTCACTTCCGTCCAGAATGGTGTCATTGGCTGCAGCGTCCCAAATGCGGAGCAGCCAGGTCAGGATGGACTCGTTCGTCTGGCGCGTGAATTCCCTCCGCAGGTCACGCAGCTCACCCAGGGATAGTGACCGAGTGATGATCTCCGGCTCTGCCTCTTCTGCTGGGTGCGAAGGTCCTGCTGCATCCTCGTCAGTCACTATGCGGACTGACTTGCTTTTTGATTTCTTCTTCTGAACGGGGGCAACTGCAATCGGTTTAGGCTGTTCTGGTTCAGTGACAGTTTGTGTGGAGATGCTTACAGCTCCTTTGGTTTTTTCCTTCTCTGTGTCAGTCTGGATGGACATGGACGCTGTGGTCTTGTGTCTGGGTTCTTTCTCCTCTGTGTCAGTCTGCGTGGACATGGACGCTGTGGTCTTGGGTCTGGGTTCTTTCTCCTCTGTGACAGTCTGCGTGGACATGGACGCTGTGGTCTTGGGTCTGGGTTCTTTCTCCTCTGTGACAGTCTGAGTAGAGATGGATGCTGTCACTTTGCTTTTGGTTCCTTTCTTCTTTGCGACAATCGGTGTAGACACTGTGCTTGTTGCTTGGCTCCTTTTTTTCCTCTCATCCTGAGGATGCTGTGCCATAGCTCTGATCCTAAGCATAGTGTACACAGTGCAGGTCATGGAGAAAAAAGAGAAAAGAACTGCCAAAAAGATTATGCCATCCTTAACATCCACAGGGAACTCAATATTTTCAAAAACTGCTGTGTCCGGTCTGAAAGGCTGGAAAAAAACATTCTTTAATCCTCCCCCCAGGGGCTGAGTATGATTGTTGAGGCCCCAGATGTAGCAGCCTAAAGTAGGATAGGCAGACAAAGTTGAGTATATATTCCGAATTATGTTCATTGTCTCGGAGGTTATCATGCAGTAGGCATAATACACTAATAAAGCAAATTTTATACCATACCCTGGTCTACACAGGAGCATTACAATCGGCAGATAGGTCCCCATGTGGGGAAAAATATAGAGAGCTAGGTACAAGACCCATGTAAGCATGTTGAGCACCATAGTGAGTAGATGGCTTCTACAATACAAAATTGTAATTCTGACTTTTCTCAGCAGCCTAGCCCCACATTGGGCGCCAAATTATGTGCTAGTTTGAAAACAAACCAGTGAGAGGCACCAAGTCAGAATAACAATTTAATGGAAATTAAAGAAAAGGAAAAGAAAGTAAAAGAAAACACTGACAGAGTCAAGATACAACCTGAGTCCCTGTTAGGCAGGGTAGTGGTAGCAGTCTGGTGGAATGGTGGCTGCAATCCTCTGAAGTGGTGATCCTGTAGTAGAAGGGGTCTGCTCTTCCTCAGAAAATCCAGCGGTGGCTGTGTAGCTCCTGTCCTCTGGAAATCCAGTGGAGCCCCCCTTTGGTGCTCAGAGTCCCAGTTATATCCACGATGGGATGCTTGGTTCCTCCCTCTGGGTGGAGCATCTCACAATGGGGTAATGAGTCATGAGGCCAAGTGTTGATTAGGCTCGTTAACAGAAGATAGTCTGGAGGGAGTTATCTCTGAGTTATGCAGCAGGACAATGATGGGCCATTAACAGAAAGATAGTCTGGGGGGAGGAGGCAAGGAAACACTGCCCCACCTGATTTCAACAGCTCATGAGGATGGTAATAGAATACCCCTCAACCCAGGACATTATCCACCCCTTATTCTATTACCATCTACATCATCCCAAATCAATACCTTCTTAAACTCTAAACACACATACATATATATATATATATATATATATATACAATGAAACCCTACACACCGTTCTCACCTAAGATTAGGTCTCCCTGTGGTACACAACGGGTTTCCCCATCTTTTTGCATTACCCACCAAGTACAACCAGGTCCTTGAGCAAAGACAATCCCACGGATGGGTTTGCCTTTGCCTGATGTAGGATTAATCCAAACAGTCTTTCCTAAAATACCTCTCAGGTGTACCACAGGGACTCTATCTCCATCCACTGTGTGCAAGGGTTCAGACTCGGCAGGACCAGCTCGATTGATGGACCCTCGGGTATTGACCATCCAGGTAGCCTTCGCTAAGTTCACTTCCCAATTTTTGAAGGTCCCCCCACCAAGTGCCTTTAGGGTGGTTTTAAGTAGTCCATTGCAGCGTTCAACTTTTCCGGCAGCTGGTGCATGATAAGGAATGTGATATATCCATTCGATACCGTGTTCTCTGGCCCAGGTGTTGATGAGGCTGTTCTTAAAATGAGTCCCGTTGTCTGACTTGATCCTGTCAGGGGTGCCATGTCTCCACAGGACTTGCTTTTCCAGGCCCAAGATGGTGTTCCGGGCTGTAGCATGAGGCACAGGGTAGGTCTCCAGCCATCCAGTGGTTGCTTCAACCATGGTCAACACGTAGCGCTTGCCTTGGCGAGTTTGGGGAAGGGTGATGTAATCAACTTGCCAGGCTTCCCCATACCTGTACTTTGACCATCGTCCGCCGTACCACAGAGGCTTCACCCGCTTGGCCTGTTTGATTGCAGCACAGGTCTCACAGCTGTAGATGACCTGTGAGATGCTGTCCATGGTAAGGTCCACCCCTCGGTCACGGGCCCATCGATATGTTGCATCTCTCCCCTGATGACCAGAGGCATCATGGGCCCAACGAGCTAGGAATAGTTCTCCCTTGTGCTGCCAGTCCAGATCCACCTGTGATACTTTCACCTTGGCAGCTCGGTCCACCTGCTCGTTGTTGCGATGTTCTTCATTAGCCCGACTCTTGGGTACGTGCGCATCCACGTGTCGAACCTTCACGGTCAGCTTCTCTACTCGGGCGGCGACGTCCTGCCAAATCTCAGCGGCCCAGATGGGTTTCCCTCTGCGCTGCCAGTTGGCTTTTCTCCAGCGAACCAGCCATCCCCACAGAGCATTAGCTACCATCCACGAGTCGGTGTAGAGATAGAGCCTCGGCCACTTCTCTCGTTCAGCAATATCCAAAGCCAGCTGGACGGCTTTAAGCTCTGCAACCTGACTCGATCCACCTTGTCCCTCGGTAGCTTGTGCAACTTGCCGTGTGGGGCTCCATACTGCAGCTTTCCACTTCCTGTTAGTGCCTACAATTCGGCAGGAACCATCAGTGAAGAGGGCATAACGTCTTTCAGTCTCCGGTAGCTCATTATATGGTGGGGCTTCCTCAGCACGAGTCACTTGCTCTTCCTCTTCTTCAGAAGATAATCCAAAAGTCTCACCTTCAGGCCAGTTTGTTATAATTTCCAGAATCCCAGGGCGATTCGGGTTTCCAATACGGGCACGCTGTGTGATGAGAGCAATCCATTTGCTCCATGTGGTGTCGGTGGCATGATGCGTGGAAGGAACCTTTCCCTTGAACATCCACCCCAGCACTGGTAGTCGGGGTGCCAGGAGGAGTTGTGCCTCTGTGCCAATTACCTCTGAGGCAGCTTGGACTCCTTCATAGGCGGCCAAGATTTCCTTCTCTGTGGGAGTGTAGTTAGCTTCAGATCCTCTGTAGCTTCGGCTCCAGAATCCCAGTGGTCGGCCCCGAGTCTCACCAGGCACCTTCTGCCAGAGGCTCCAGGACAGACCATGGCTCCCGGCTGCAGAGTAGAGCACGTTCTTCACCTCTGGTCCTGTCCTGACTGGGCCAAGGGCTACCGCATGAGCGATTTCCTGTTTGATCTGGGCGAACGCTTGCTGCTGTTCAGGGCCCCAGTGGAAATCGTTCTTCTTGCGGGTAACCAGGTAGAGAGGGCTCACGATCTGGCTGTACTCGGGAATGTGCATTCTCCAAAAACCTATGGCGCCTAGGAAAGCTTGTGTTTCCTTCTTGCTGGTCGGTGGAGACATCGCAGTGATCTTGTTGACAACCTCGGTGGGAATCTGACGTCGTCCATCTTGCCACTTTACTCCCAGGAACTGGATCTCTTGGGCAGGTCCCTTGACTTTGCTCCTTTTGATGGCAAAGCCAGCTTCCAGGAGAATCTGGATGATTTTCTCTCCTTTCTCAAATACTTCCTTTGCTGTGTTTCCCCACACGATGATGTCGTCGATGTATTGCAGATGTTCTGGGGCCTCACCCTTTTCCAGTGCTGTCTGGATCAGTCCATGGCAAATGGTGGGACTGTGCTTCCACCCCTGGGGCAGTCGGTTCCAGGTGTATTGCACACCCCTCCAAGTGAAAGCAAACTGGGGCCTGTATTCTGCTGCCAAAGGAATGGAGAAGAAGGCGTTGGCAATGTCAATAGTGGAGTACCACTTCGCTGCTTTGGACTCCAGCTCGTACTGAAGTTCCAACATGTCCGGCACAGCAGCACTCAACGGTGGTGTGACTTCATTCAGGCCACGGTAATCCACCGTCAGTCTCCATTCTCCGTTGGACTTACGCACTGGCCATATAGGGCTGTTGAAAGGTGAATGGGCCTTGCTGACCACCCCTTGGCTCTCCAGTTTACGAATCATCTCATGGACGGGAACCACAGAGTCTCTGTCTGTGCGGTATTGCCGACGGTGCACTGTTGCTGTGGCGATTGGTACCTGTTGTTCTTCAACTCTTAGCAGTCCCACGGCAGACGGGTCATCTGAGAGGCCAGGCAATGTACTCAGTTGTCTGATATCTTCTGTCTCCACAGCAGCTATCCCAAAAGCCCAACGATGTCCTTTTGGGTCCTTGAAATATCCATTTCTGAGATAGTCTATGCCGAGAATGCACGGGGCCTCCGGGCCAGTCACGATGGGGTGTTTCTGCCACTCGTTCCCAGTTAAACTCACTTCAGCTTCCAGTACAGTCAGCTGCTGGGATCCTCCTGTCACCCCACAAATGGAAATGGGTTCTGCTCCCACATACCTTGATGGCATCAGAGTACATTGAGCGCCTGTGTCAACCAAAGCCGTGTATTTTTGTGGGTCAGCTGTGCCAGGCCATCGGACCCACACAGTCCAAAAGACCCGATTATCCCTTTCCTCTACCTGGCTAGAGGCAGGGCCCCTCTATTCCTGGTTCTGGTGCATGTTGCTCCCTTCCGGTGAATATGTTCCTGAGGTCCCTTCAAGAGGATCAGTCATACTATCATTCTGGTATCGTCTGGAGTTCTGTGTGTGAGAGACCGGAGCAATGTTGACTCTAGATGCGCTTCTTGTGGTAGTTGTCCCTCTTTTTAGTTCACGTACCCTGGCTGCTAAGGAGGAGGTGGGTTTTCCATGCCACTTACTCATGTCTTCTCCATGTTCCTGAAGGAAAAACCAGAGATTACCTCGTGGGGTGTATCCTCTCTCCCTGGTTGGGGGACGCCGGCTCCTAATGGCAGAGACTCTTGTTGGTTCTGGCGAGATCTGGTAAATCTCTTCCTTAAGTTCCTTTTTCAATTTCTGATGGCCTTCTTCAATCAAACTCCGGACTTGCTCAGCTGAAAGACTTGTTTCCACGGATGAGACATGGGTGCGAAACGGGGCTGTGACGGTGTCCTCGTAAATCCTCAGTTTGTTCACCAAGACGCCCACCCTGTCCTCGCCTTCCCTCCATTGCAGCGTTGCCAGGTAACGGGAGTACATCTCTGGTCCAAGGCGTGCGAACCTCAACCACATCTGTGACGTGCACTGGACACCATCTGGGCTCTTAGGAAATCTTTCGTCTTCTGAGAAAATTATCTCCAGCACAGCCAATTCCCTCAGGCACCGGATACCTTGTTCCATTGTGCTCCATTTCCCTTGGTGCACCTGGAGGTCTTCTTTACAAAGGTACCTGTCCCTGACACTTATAAGCAGTCGCCGCCAGAGGCTGAGAGTTTCTTGGGTTCTCCCGATCCCCTGGTCAATGACCACATCCCGGGACAGAGATCCCAGCTGCCTGGCCTCACTTCCGTCCAGAATGGTGTCATTGGCTGCAGCGTCCCAAATGCGGAGCAGCCAGGTCAGGATGGACTCGTTCGTCTGGCGCGTGAATTCCCTCCGCAGGTCACGCAGCTCACCCAGGGATAGTGACCGAGTGATGATCTCCGGCTCTGCCTCTTCTGCTGGGTGCGAAGGTCCTGCTGCATCCTCGTCAGTCACTATGCGGACTGACTTGCTTTTTGATTTCTTCTTCTGAACGGGGGCAACTGCAATCGGTTTAGGCTGTTCTGGTTCAGTGACAGTTTGTGTGGAGATGCTTACAGCTCCTTTGGTTTTTTCCTTCTCTGTGTCAGTCTGGATGGACATGGACGCTGTGGTCTTGTGTCTGGGTTCTTTCTCCTCTGTGTCAGTCTGCGTGGACATGGACGCTGTGGTCTTGGGTCTGGGTTCTTTCTCCTCTGTGACAGTCTGCGTGGACATGGACGCTGTGGTCTTGGGTCTGGGTTCTTTCTCCTCTGTGACAGTCTGAGTAGAGATGGATGCTGTCACTTTGCTTTTGGTTCCTTTCTTCTTTGCGACAATCGGTGTAGACACTGTGCTTGTTGCTTGGCTCCTTTTTTTCCTCTCATCCTGAGGATGCTGTGCCATAGCTCTGATCCTAAGCATAGTGTACACAGTGCAGGTCATGGAGAAAAAAGAGAAAAGAACTGCCAAAAAGATTATGCCATCCTTAACATCCACAGGGAACTCAATATTTTCAAAAACTGCTGTGTCCGGTCTGAAAGGCTGGAAAAAAACATTCTTTAATCCTCCCCCCAGGGGCTGAGTATGATTGTTGAGGCCCCAGATGTAGCAGCCTAAAGTAGGATAGGCAGACAAAGTTGAGTATATATTCCGAATTATGTTCATTGTCTCGGAGGTTATCATGCAGTAGGCATAATACACTAATAAAGCAAATTTTATACCATACCCTGGTCTACACAGGAGCATTACAATCGGCAGATAGGTCCCCATGTGGGGAAAAATATAGAGAGCTAGGTACAAGACCCATGTAAGCATGTTGAGCACCATAGTGAGTAGATGGCTTCTACAATACAAAATTGTAATTCTGACTTTTCTCAGCAGCCTAGCCCCACATTGGGCGCCAAATTATGTGCTAGTTTGAAAACAAACCAGTGAGAGGCACCAAGTCAGAATAACAATTTAATGGAAATTAAAGAAAAGGAAAAGAAAGTAAAAGAAAACACTGACAGAGTCAAGATACAACCTGAGTCCCTGTTAGGCAGGGTAGTGGTAGCAGTCTGGTGGAATGGTGGCTGCAATCCTCTGAAGTGGTGATCCTGTAGTAGAAGGGGTCTGCTCTTCCTCAGAAAATCCAGCGGTGGCTGTGTAGCTCCTGTCCTCTGGAAATCCAGTGGAGCCCCCCTTTGGTGCTCAGAGTCCCAGTTATATCCACGATGGGATGCTTGGTTCCTCCCTCTGGGTGGAGCATCTCACAATGGGGTAATGAGTCATGAGGCCAAGTGTTGATTAGGCTCGTTAACAGAAGATAGTCTGGAGGGAGTTATCTCTGAGTTATGCAGCAGGACAATGATGGGCCATTAACAGAAAGATAGTCTGGGGGGAGGAGGCAAGGAAACACTGCCCCACCTGATTTCAACAGCTCATGAGGATGGTAATAGAATACCCCTCAACCCAGGACATTATCCACCCCTTATTCTATTACCATCTACATCATCCCAAATCAATACCTTCTTAAACTCTAAACACACATACATATATATATATATATATATATATATATATACAATGAAACCCTACACACCGTTCTCACCTAAGATTAGGTCTCCCTGTGGTACACAACGGGTTTCCCCATCTTTTTGCATTACCCACCAAGTACAACCAGGTCCTTGAGCAAAGACAATCCCACGGATGGGTTTGCCTTTGCCTGAGGTAGGATTAATCCAAACAGTCTTTCCTAAAATACCTCTCAGGTGTACCACAGGGACTCTATCTCCATCCACTGTGTGCAAGGGTTCAGACTCGGCAGGACCAGCTCGATTGATGGACCCTCGGGTATTGACCATCCAGGTAGCCTTCGCTAAGTTCACTTCCCAATTTTTGAAGGTCCCCCCACCAAGTGCCTTTAGGGTGGTTTTAAGTAGTCCATTGCAGCGTTCAACTTTTCCGGCAGCTGGTGCATGATAAGGAATGTGATATATCCATTCGATACCGTGTTCTCTGGCCCAGGTGTTGATGAGGCTGTTCTTAAAATGAGTCCCGTTGTCTGACTTGATCCTGTCAGGGGTGCCATGTCTCCACAGGACTTGCTTTTCCAGGCCCAAGATGGTGTTCCGGGCTGTAGCATGAGGCACAGGGTAGGTCTCCAGCCATCCAGTGGTTGCTTCAACCATGGTCAACACGTAGCGCTTGCCTTGGCGAGTTTGGGGAAGGGTGATGTAATCAACTTGCCAGGCTTCCCCATACCTGTACTTTGACCATCGTCCGCCGTACCACAGAGGCTTCACCCGCTTGGCCTGTTTGATTGCAGCACAGGTCTCACAGCTGTAGATGACCTGTGAGATGCTGTCCATGGTAAGGTCCACCCCTCGGTCACGGGCCCATCGATATGTTGCATCTCTCCCCTGATGACCAGAGGCATCATGGGCCCAACGAGCTAGGAATAGTTCTCCCTTGTGCTGCCAGTCCAGATCCACCTGTGATACTTTCACCTTGGCAGCTCGGTCCACCTGCTCGTTGTTGCGATGTTCTTCATTAGCCCGACTCTTGGGTACGTGCGCATCCACGTGTCGAACCTTCACGGTCAGCTTCTCTACTCGGGCGGCGACGTCCTGCCAAATCTCAGCGGCCCAGATGGGTTTCCCTCTGCGCTGCCAGTTGGCTTTTCTCCAGCGAACCAGCCATCCCCACAGAGCATTAGCTACCATCCACGAGTCGGTGTAGAGATAGAGCCTCGGCCACTTCTCTCGTTCAGCAATATCCAAAGCCAGCTGGACGGCTTTAAGCTCTGCAACCTGACTCGATCCACCTTGTCCCTCGGTAGCTTGTGCAACTTGCCGTGTGGGGCTCCATACTGCAGCTTTCCACTTCCTGTTAGTGCCTACAATTCGGCAGGAACCATCAGTGAAGAGGGCATAACGTCTTTCAGTCTCCGGTAGCTCATTATATGGTGGGGCTTCCTCAGCACGAGTCACTTGCTCTTCCTCTTCTTCAGAAGATAATCCAAAAGTCTCACCTTCAGGCCAGTTTGTTATAATTTCCAGAATCCCAGGGCGATTCGGGTTTCCAATACGGGCACGCTGTGTGATGAGAGCAATCCATTTGCTCCATGTGGTGTCGGTGGCATGATGCGTGGAAGGAACCTTTCCCTTGAACATCCACCCCAGCACTGGTAGTCGGGGTGCCAGGAGGAGTTGTGCCTCTGTGCCAATTACCTCTGAGGCAGCTTGGACTCCTTCATAGGCGGCCAAGATTTCCTTCTCTGTGGGAGTGTAGTTAGCTTCAGATCCTCTGTAGCTTCGGCTCCAGAATCCCAGTGGTCGGCCCCGAGTCTCACCAGGCACCTTCTGCCAGAGGCTCCAGGACAGACCATGGCTCCCGGCTGCAGAGTAGAGCACGTTCTTCACCTCTGGTCCTGTCCTGACTGGGCCAAGGGCTACCGCATGAGCGATTTCCTGTTTGATCTGGGCGAACGCTTGCTGCTGTTCAGGGCCCCAGTGGAAATCGTTCTTCTTGCGGGTAACCAGGTAGAGAGGGCTCACGATCTGGCTGTACTCGGGAATGTGCATTCTCCAAAAACCTATGGCGCCTAGGAAAGCTTGTGTTTCCTTCTTGCTGGTCGGTGGAGACATCGCAGTGATCTTGTTGACAACCTCGGTGGGAATCTGACGTCGTCCATCTTGCCACTTTACTCCCAGGAACTGGATCTCTTGGGCAGGTCCCTTGACTTTGCTCCTTTTGATGGCAAAGCCAGCTTCCAGGAGAATCTGGATGATTTTCTCTCCTTTCTCAAATACTTCCTTTGCTGTGTTTCCCCACACGATGATGTCGTCGATGTATTGCAGATGTTCTGGGGCCTCACCCTTTTCCAGTGCTGTCTGGATCAGTCCATGGCAAATGGTGGGACTGTGCTTCCACCCCTGGGGCAGTCGGTTCCAGGTGTATTGCACACCCCTCCAAGTGAAAGCAAACTGGGGCCTGTATTCTGCTGCCAAAGGAATGGAGAAGAAGGCGTTGGCAATGTCAATAGTGGAGTACCACTTCGCTGCTTTGGACTCCAGCTCGTACTGAAGTTCCAACATGTCCGGCACAGCAGCACTCAACGGTGGTGTGACTTCATTCAGGCCACGGTAATCCACCGTCAGTCTCCATTCTCCGTTGGACTTACGCACTGGCCATATAGGGCTGTTGAAAGGTGAATGGGCCTTGCTGACCACCCCTTGGCTCTCCAGTTTACGAATCATCTCATGGACGGGAACCACAGAGTCTCTGTCTGTGCGGTATTGCCGACGGTGCACTGTTGCTGTGGCGATTGGTACCTGTTGTTCTTCAACTCTTAGCAGTCCCACGGCAGACGGGTCATCTGAGAGGCCAGGCAATGTACTCAGTTGTCTGATATCTTCTGTCTCCACAGCAGCTATCCCAAAAGCCCAACGATGTCCTTTTGGGTCCTTGAAATATCCATTTCTGAGATAGTCTATGCCGAGAATGCACGGGGCCTCCGGGCCAGTCACGATGGGGTGTTTCTGCCACTCGTTCCCAGTTAAACTCACTTCAGCTTCCAGTACAGTCAGCTGCTGGGATCCTCCTGTCACCCCACAAATGGAAATGGGTTCTGCTCCCACATACCTTGATGGCATCAGAGTACATTGAGCGCCTGTGTCAACCAAAGCCGTGTATTTTTGTGGGTCAGCTGTGCCAGGCCATCGGACCCACACAGTCCAAAAGACCCGATTATCCCTTTCCTCTACCTGGCTAGAGGCAGGGCCCCTCTATTCCTGGTTCTGGTGCATGTTGCTCCCTTCCGGTGAATATGTTCCTGAGGTCCCTTCAAGAGGATCAGTCATACTATCATTCTGGTATCGTCTGGAGTTCTGTGTGTGAGAGACCGGAGCAATGTTGACTCTAGATGCGCTTCTTGTGGTAGTTGTCCCTCTTTTTAGTTCACGTACCCTGGCTGCTAAGGAGGAGGTGGGTTTTCCATGCCACTTACTCATGTCTTCTCCATGTTCCTGAAGGAAAAACCAGAGATTACCTCGTGGGGTGTATCCTCTCTCCCTGGTTGGGGGACGCCGGCTCCTAATGGCAGAGACTCTTGTTGGTTCTGGCGAGATCTGGTAAATCTCTTCCTTAAGTTCCTTTTTCAATTTCTGATGGCCTTCTTCAATCAAACTCCGGACTTGCTCAGCTGAAAGACTTGTTTCCACGGATGAGACATGGGTGCGAAACGGGGCTGTGACGGTGTCCTCGTAAATCCTCAGTTTGTTCACCAAGACGCCCACCCTGTCCTCGCCTTCCCTCCATTGCAGCGTTGCCAGGTAACGGGAGTACATCTCTGGTCCAAGGCGTGCGAACCTCAACCACATCTGTGACGTGCACTGGACACCATCTGGGCTCTTAGGAAATCTTTCGTCTTCTGAGAAAATTATCTCCAGCACAGCCAATTCCCTCAGGCACCGGATACCTTGTTCCATTGTGCTCCATTTCCCTTGGTGCACCTGGAGGTCTTCTTTACAAAGGTACCTGTCCCTGACACTTATAAGCAGTCGCCGCCAGAGGCTGAGAGTTTCTTGGGTTCTCCCGATCCCCTGGTCAATGACCACATCCCGGGACAGAGATCCCAGCTGCCTGGCCTCACTTCCGTCCAGAATGGTGTCATTGGCTGCAGCGTCCCAAATGCGGAGCAGCCAGGTCAGGATGGACTCGTTCGTCTGGCGCGTGAATTCCCTCCGCAGGTCACGCAGCTCACCCAGGGATAGTGACCGAGTGATGATCTCCGGCTCTGCCTCTTCTGCTGGGTGCGAAGGTCCTGCTGCATCCTCGTCAGTCACTATGCGGACTGACTTGCTTTTTGATTTCTTCTTCTGAACGGGGGCAACTGCAATCGGTTTAGGCTGTTCTGGTTCAGTGACAGTTTGTGTGGAGATGCTTACAGCTCCTTTGGTTTTTTCCTTCTCTGTGTCAGTCTGGATGGACATGGACGCTGTGGTCTTGTGTCTGGGTTCTTTCTCCTCTGTGTCAGTCTGCGTGGACATGGACGCTGTGGTCTTGGGTCTGGGTTCTTTCTCCTCTGTGACAGTCTGCGTGGACATGGACGCTGTGGTCTTGGGTCTGGGTTCTTTCTCCTCTGTGACAGTCTGAGTAGAGATGGATGCTGTCACTTTGCTTTTGGTTCCTTTCTTCTTTGCGACAATCGGTGTAGACACTGTGCTTGTTGCTTGGCTCCTTTTTTTCCTCTCATCCTGAGGATGCTGTGCCATAGCTCTGATCCTAAGCATAGTGTACACAGTGCAGGTCATGGAGAAAAAAGAGAAAAGAACTGCCAAAAAGATTATGCCATCCTTAACATCCCCAGGGAACTCAATATTTTCAAAAACTGCTGTGTCCGGTCTGAAAGGCTGGAAAAAAACATTCTTTAATCCTCCCCCCAGGGGCTGAGTATGATTGTTGAGGCCCCAGATGTAGCAGCCTAAAGTAGGATAGGCAGACAAAGTTGAGTATATATTCCGAATTATGTTCATTGTCTCGGAGGTTATCATGCAGTAGGCATAATACACTAATAAAGCAAATTTTATACCATACCCTGGTCTACACAGGAGCATTACAATCGGCAGATAGGTCCCCATGTGGGGAAAAATATAGAGAGCTAGGTACAAGACCCATGTAAGCATGTTGAGCACCATAGTGAGTAGATGGCTTCTACAATACAAAATTGTAATTCTGACTTTTCTCAGCAGCCTAGCCCCACATTGGGCGCCAAATTATGTGCTAGTTTGAAAACAAACCAGTGAGAGGCACCAAGTCAGAATAACAATTTAATGGAAATTAAAGAAAAGGAAAAGAAAGTAAAAGAAAACACTGACAGAGTCAAGATACAACCTGAGTCCCTGTTAGGCAGGGTAGTGGTAGCAGTCTGGTGGAATGGTGGCTGCAATCCTCTGAAGTGGTGATCCTGTAGTAGAAGGGGTCTGCTCTTCCTCAGAAAATCCAGCGGTGGCTGTGTAGCTCCTGTCCTCTGGAAATCCAGTGGAGCCCCCCTTTGGTGCTCAGAGTCCCAGTTATATCCACGATGGGATGCTTGGTTCCTCCCTCTGGGTGGAGCATCTCACAATGGGGTAATGAGTCATGAGGCCAAGTGTTGATTAGGCTCGTTAACAGAAGATAGTCTGGAGGGAGTTATCTCTGAGTTATGCAGCAGGACAATGATGGGCCATTAACAGAAAGATAGTCTGGGGGGAGGAGGCAAGGAAACACTGCCCCACCTGATTTCAACAGCTCATGAGGATGGTAATAGAATACCCCTCAACCCAGGACATTATCCACCCCTTATTCTATTACCATCTACATCATCCCAAATCAATACCTTCTTAAACTCTAAACACACATACATATATATATATATATATATATATATACAATGAAACCCTACACACCGTTCTCACCTAAGATTAGGTCTCCCTGTGGTACACAACGGGTTTCCCCATCTTTTTGCATTACCCACCAAGTACAACCAGGTCCTTGAGCAAAGACAATCCCACGGATGGGTTTGCCTTTGCCTGATGTAGGATTAATCCAAACAGTCTTTCCTAAAATACCTCTCAGGTGTACCACAGGGACTCTATCTCCATCCACTGTGTGCAAGGGTTCAGACTCGGCAGGACCAGCTCGATTGATGGACCCTCGGGTATTGACCATCCAGGTAGCCTTCGCTAAGTTCACTTCCCAATTTTTGAAGGTCCCCCCACCAAGTGCCTTTAGGGTGGTTTTAAGTAGTCCATTGCAGCGTTCAACTTTTCCGGCAGCTGGTGCATGATAAGGAATGTGATATATCCATTCGATACCGTGTTCTCTGGCCCAGGTGTTGATGAGGCTGTTCTTAAAATGAGTCCCGTTGTCTGACTTGATCCTGTCAGGGGTGCCATGTCTCCACAGGACTTGCTTTTCCAGGCCCAAGATGGTGTTCCGGGCTGTAGCATGAGGCACAGGGTAGGTCTCCAGCCATCCAGTGGTTGCTTCAACCATGGTCAACACGTAGCGCTTGCCTTGGCGAGTTTGGGGAAGGGTGATGTAATCAACTTGCCAGGCTTCCCCATACCTGTACTTTGACCATCGTCCGCCGTACCACAGAGGCTTCACCCGCTTGGCCTGTTTGATTGCAGCACAGGTCTCACAGCTGTAGATGACCTGTGAGATGCTGTCCATGGTAAGGTCCACCCCTCGGTCACGGGCCCATCGATATGTTGCATCTCTCCCCTGATGACCAGAGGCATCATGGGCCCAACGAGCTAGGAATAGTTCTCCCTTGTGCTGCCAGTCCAGATCCACCTGTGATACTTTCACCTTGGCAGCTCGGTCCACCTGCTCGTTGTTGCGATGTTCTTCATTAGCCCGACTCTTGGGTACGTGCGCATCCACGTGTCGAACCTTCACGGTCAGCTTCTCTACTCGGGCGGCGACGTCCTGCCAAATCTCAGCGGCCCAGATGGGTTTCCCTCTGCGCTGCCAGTTGGCTTTTCTCCAGCGAACCAGCCATCCCCACAGAGCATTAGCTACCATCCACGAGTCGGTGTAGAGATAGAGCCTCGGCCACTTCTCTCGTTCAGCAATATCCAAAGCCAGCTGGACGGCTTTAAGCTCTGCAACCTGACTCGATCCACCTTGTCCCTCGGTAGCTTGTGCAACTTGCCGTGTGGGGCTCCATACTGCAGCTTTCCACTTCCTGTTAGTGCCTACAATTCGGCAGGAACCATCAGTGAAGAGGGCATAACGTCTTTCAGTCTCCGGTAGCTCATTATATGGTGGGGCTTCCTCAGCACGAGTCACTTGCTCTTCCTCTTCTTCAGAAGATAATCCAAAAGTCTCACCTTCAGGCCAGTTTGTTATAATTTCCAGAATCCCAGGGCGATTCGGGTTTCCAATACGGGCACGCTGTGTGATGAGAGCAATCCATTTGCTCCATGTGGTGTCGGTGGCATGATGCGTGGAAGGAACCTTTCCCTTGAACATCCACCCCAGCACTGGTAGTCGGGGTGCCAGGAGGAGTTGTGCCTCTGTGCCAATTACCTCTGAGGCAGCTTGGACTCCTTCATAGGCGGCCAAGATTTCCTTCTCTGTGGGAGTGTAGTTAGCTTCAGATCCTCTGTAGCTTCGGCTCCAGAATCCCAGTGGTCGGCCCCGAGTCTCACCAGGCACCTTCTGCCAGAGGCTCCAGGACAGACCATGGCTCCCGGCTGCAGAGTAGAGCACGTTCTTCACCTCTGGTCCTGTCCTGACTGGGCCAAGGGCTACCGCATGAGCGATTTCCTGTTTGATCTGGGCGAACGCTTGCTGCTGTTCAGGGCCCCAGTGGAAATCGTTCTTCTTGCGGGTAACCAGGTAGAGAGGGCTCACGATCTGGCTGTACTCGGGAATGTGCATTCTCCAAAAACCTATGGCGCCTAGGAAAGCTTGTGTTTCCTTCTTGCTGGTCGGTGGAGACATCGCAGTGATCTTGTTGACAACCTCGGTGGGAATCTGACGTCGTCCATCTTGCCACTTTACTCCCAGGAACTGGATCTCTTGGGCAGGTCCCTTGACTTTGCTCCTTTTGATGGCAAAGCCAGCTTCCAGGAGAATCTGGATGATTTTCTCTCCTTTCTCAAATACTTCCTTTGCTGTGTTTCCCCACACGATGATGTCGTCGATGTATTGCAGATGTTCTGGGGCCTCACCCTTTTCCAGTGCTGTCTGGATCAGTCCATGGCAAATGGTGGGACTGTGCTTCCACCCCTGGGGCAGTCGGTTCCAGGTGTATTGCACACCCCTCCAAGTGAAAGCAAACTGGGGCCTGTATTCTGCTGCCAAAGGAATGGAGAAGAAGGCGTTGGCAATGTCAATAGTGGAGTACCACTTCGCTGCTTTGGACTCCAGCTCGTACTGAAGTTCCAACATGTCCGGCACAGCAGCACTCAACGGTGGTGTGACTTCATTCAGGCCACGGTAATCCACCGTCAGTCTCCATTCTCCGTTGGACTTACGCACTGGCCATATAGGGCTGTTGAAAGGTGAATGGGCCTTGCTGACCACCCCTTGGCTCTCCAGTTTACGAATCATCTCATGGACGGGAACCACAGAGTCTCTGTCTGTGCGGTATTGCCGACGGTGCACTGTTGCTGTGGCGATTGGTACCTGTTGTTCTTCAACTCTTAGCAGTCCCACGGCAGACGGGTCATCTGAGAGGCCAGGCAATGTACTCAGTTGTCTGATATCTTCTGTCTCCACAGCAGCTATCCCAAAAGCCCAACGATGTCCTTTTGGGTCCTTGAAATATCCATTTCTGAGATAGTCTATGCCGAGAATGCACGGGGCCTCCGGGCCAGTCACGATGGGGTGTTTCTGCCACTCGTTCCCAGTTAAACTCACTTCAGCTTCCAGTACAGTCAGCTGCTGGGATCCTCCTGTCACCCCACAAATGGAAATGGGTTCTGCTCCCACATACCTTGATGGCATCAGAGTACATTGAGCGCCTGTGTCAACCAAAGCCGTGTATTTTTGTGGGTCAGCTGTGCCAGGCCATCGGACCCACACAGTCCAAAAGACCCGATTATCCCTTTCCTCTACCTGGCTAGAGGCAGGGCCCCTCTATTCCTGGTTCTGGTGCATGTTGCTCCCTTCCGGTGAATATGTTCCTGAGGTCCCTTCAAGAGGATCAGTCATACTATCATTCTGGTATCGTCTGGAGTTCTGTGTGTGAGAGACCGGAGCAATGTTGACTCTAGATGCGCTTCTTGTGGTAGTTGTCCCTCTTTTTAGTTCACGTACCCTGGCTGCTAAGGAGGAGGTGGGTTTTCCATGCCACTTACTCATGTCTTCTCCATGTTCCTGAAGGAAAAACCAGAGATTACCTCGTGGGGTGTATCCTCTCTCCCTGGTTGGGGGACGCCGGCTCCTAATGGCAGAGACTCTTGTTGGTTCTGGCGAGATCTGGTAAATCTCTTCCTTAAGTTCCTTTTTCAATTTCTGATGGCCTTCTTCAATCAAACTCCGGACTTGCTCAGCTGAAAGACTTGTTTCCACGGATGAGACATGGGTGCGAAACGGGGCTGTGACGGTGTCCTCGTAAATCCTCAGTTTGTTCACCAAGACGCCCACCCTGTCCTCGCCTTCCCTCCATTGCAGCGTTGCCAGGTAACGGGAGTACATCTCTGGTCCAAGGCGTGCGAACCTCAACCACATCTGTGACGTGCACTGGACACCATCTGGGCTCTTAGGAAATCTTTCGTCTTCTGAGAAAATTATCTCCAGCACAGCCAATTCCCTCAGGCACCGGATACCTTGTTCCATTGTGCTCCATTTCCCTTGGTGCACCTGGAGGTCTTCTTTACAAAGGTACCTGTCCCTGACACTTATAAGCAGTCGCCGCCAGAGGCTGAGAGTTTCTTGGGTTCTCCCGATCCCCTGGTCAATGACCACATCCCGGGACAGAGATCCCAGCTGCCTGGCCTCACTTCCGTCCAGAATGGTGTCATTGGCTGCAGCGTCCCAAATGCGGAGCAGCCAGGTCAGGATGGACTCGTTCGTCTGGCGCGTGAATTCCCTCCGCAGGTCACGCAGCTCACCCAGGGATAGTGACCGAGTGATGATCTCCGGCTCTGCCTCTTCTGCTGGGTGCGAAGGTCCTGCTGCATCCTCGTCAGTCACTATGCGGACTGACTTGCTTTTTGATTTCTTCTTCTGAACGGGGGCAACTGCAATCGGTTTAGGCTGTTCTGGTTCAGTGACAGTTTGTGTGGAGATGCTTACAGCTCCTTTGGTTTTTTCCTTCTCTGTGTCAGTCTGGATGGACATGGACGCTGTGGTCTTGTGTCTGGGTTCTTTCTCCTCTGTGTCAGTCTGCGTGGACATGGACGCTGTGGTCTTGGGTCTGGGTTCTTTCTCCTCTGTGACAGTCTGCGTGGACATGGACGCTGTGGTCTTGGGTCTGGGTTCTTTCTCCTCTGTGACAGTCTGAGTAGAGATGGATGCTGTCACTTTGCTTTTGGTTCCTTTCTTCTTTGCGACAATCGGTGTAGACACTGTGCTTGTTGCTTGGCTCCTTTTTTTCCTCTCATCCTGAGGATGCTGTGCCATAGCTCTGATCCTAAGCATAGTGTACACAGTGCAGGTCATGGAGAAAAAAGAGAAAAGAACTGCCAAAAAGATTATGCCATCCTTAACATCCACAGGGAACTCAATATTTTCAAAAACTGCTGTGTCCGGTCTGAAAGGCTGGAAAAAAACATTCTTTAATCCTCCCCCCAGGGGCTGAGTATGATTGTTGAGGCCCCAGATGTAGCAGCCTAAAGTAGGATAGGCAGACAAAGTTGAGTATATATTCCGAATTATGTTCATTGTCTCGGAGGTTATCATGCAGTAGGCATAATACACTAATAAAGCAAATTTTATACCATACCCTGGTCTACACAGGAGCATTACAATCGGCAGATAGGTCCCCATGTGGGGAAAAATATAGAGAGCTAGGTACAAGACCCATGTAAGCATGTTGAGCACCATAGTGAGTAGATGGCTTCTACAATACAAAATTGTAATTCTGACTTTTCTCAGCAGCCTAGCCCCACATTGGGCGCCAAATTATGTGCTAGTTTGAAAACAAACCAGTGAGAGGCACCAAGTCAGAATAACAATTTAATGGAAATTAAAGAAAAGGAAAAGAAAGTAAAAGAAAACACTGACAGAGTCAAGATACAACCTGAGTCCCTGTTAGGCAGGGTAGTGGTAGCAGTCTGGTGGAATGGTGGCTGCAATCCTCTGAAGTGGTGATCCTGTAGTAGAAGGGGTCTGCTCTTCCTCAGAAAATCCAGCGGTGGCTGTGTAGCTCCTGTCCTCTGGAAATCCAGTGGAGCCCCCCTTTGGTGCTCAGAGTCCCAGTTATATCCACGATGGGATGCTTGGTTCCTCCCTCTGGGTGGAGCATCTCACAATGGGGTAATGAGTCATGAGGCCAAGTGTTGATTAGGCTCGTTAACAGAAGATAGTCTGGAGGGAGTTATCTCTGAGTTATGCAGCAGGACAATGATGGGCCATTAACAGAAAGATAGTCTGGGGGGAGGAGGCAAGGAAACACTGCCCCACCTGATTTCAACAGCTCATGAGGATGGTAATAGAATACCCCTCAACCCAGGACATTATCCACCCCTTATTCTATTACCATCTACATCATCCCAAATCAATACCTTCTTAAACTCTAAACACACATACATATATATATATATATATATATATATACAATGAAACCCTACACACCGTTCTCACCTAAGATTAGGTCTCCCTGTGGTACACAACGGGTTTCCCCATCTTTTTGCATTACCCACCAAGTACAACCAGGTCCTTGAGCAAAGACAATCCCACGGATGGGTTTGCCTTTGCCTGAGGTAGGATTAATCCAAACAGTCTTTCCTAAAATACCTCTCAGGTGTACCACAGGGACTCTATCTCCATCCACTGTGTGCAAGGGTTCAGACTCGGCAGGACCAGCTCGATTGATGGACCCTCGGGTATTGACCATCCAGGTAGCCTTCGCTAAGTTCACTTCCCAATTTTTGAAGGTCCCCCCACCAAGTGCCTTTAGGGTGGTTTTAAGTAGTCCATTGCAGCGTTCAACTTTTCCGGCAGCTGGTGCATGATAAGGAATGTGATATATCCATTCGATACCGTGTTCTCTGGCCCAGGTGTTGATGAGGCTGTTCTTAAAATGAGTCCCGTTGTCTGACTTGATCCTGTCAGGGGTGCCATGTCTCCACAGGACTTGCTTTTCCAGGCCCAAGATGGTGTTCCGGGCTGTAGCATGAGGCACAGGGTAGGTCTCCAGCCATCCAGTGGTTGCTTCAACCATGGTCAACACGTAGCGCTTGCCTTGGCGAGTTTGGGGAAGGGTGATGTAATCAACTTGCCAGGCTTCCCCATACCTGTACTTTGACCATCGTCCGCCGTACCACAGAGGCTTCACCCGCTTGGCCTGTTTGATTGCAGCACAGGTCTCACAGCTGTAGATGACCTGTGAGATGCTGTCCATGGTAAGGTCCACCCCTCGGTCACGGGCCCATCGATATGTTGCATCTCTCCCCTGATGACCAGAGGCATCATGGGCCCAACGAGCTAGGAATAGTTCTCCCTTGTGCTGCCAGTCCAGATCCACCTGTGATACTTTCACCTTGGCAGCTCGGTCCACCTGCTCGTTGTTGCGATGTTCTTCATTAGCCCGACTCTTGGGTACGTGCGCATCCACGTGTCGAACCTTCACGGTCAGCTTCTCTACTCGGGCGGCGACGTCCTGCCAAATCTCAGCGGCCCAGATGGGTTTCCCTCTGCGCTGCCAGTTGGCTTTTCTCCAGCGAACCAGCCATCCCCACAGAGCATTAGCTACCATCCACGAGTCGGTGTAGAGATAGAGCCTCGGCCACTTCTCTCGTTCAGCAATATCCAAAGCCAGCTGGACGGCTTTAAGCTCTGCAACCTGACTCGATCCACCTTGTCCCTCGGTAGCTTGTGCAACTTGCCGTGTGGGGCTCCATACTGCAGCTTTCCACTTCCTGTTAGTGCCTACAATTCGGCAGGAACCATCAGTGAAGAGGGCATAACGTCTTTCAGTCTCCGGTAGCTCATTATATGGTGGGGCTTCCTCAGCACGAGTCACTTGCTCTTCCTCTTCTTCAGAAGATAATCCAAAAGTCTCACCTTCAGGCCAGTTTGTTATAATTTCCAGAATCCCAGGGCGATTCGGGTTTCCAATACGGGCACGCTGTGTGATGAGAGCAATCCATTTGCTCCATGTGGTGTCGGTGGCATGATGCGTGGAAGGAACCTTTCCCTTGAACATCCACCCCAGCACTGGTAGTCGGGGTGCCAGGAGGAGTTGTGCCTCTGTGCCAATTACCTCTGAGGCAGCTTGGACTCCTTCATAGGCGGCCAAGATTTCCTTCTCTGTGGGAGTGTAGTTAGCTTCAGATCCTCTGTAGCTTCGGCTCCAGAATCCCAGTGGTCGGCCCCGAGTCTCACCAGGCACCTTCTGCCAGAGGCTCCAGGACAGACCATGGCTCCCGGCTGCAGAGTAGAGCACGTTCTTCACCTCTGGTCCTGTCCTGACTGGGCCAAGGGCTACCGCATGAGCGATTTCCTGTTTGATCTGGGCGAACGCTTGCTGCTGTTCAGGGCCCCAGTGGAAATCGTTCTTCTTGCGGGTAACCAGGTAGAGAGGGCTCACGATCTGGCTGTACTCGGGAATGTGCATTCTCCAAAAACCTATGGCGCCTAGGAAAGCTTGTGTTTCCTTCTTGCTGGTCGGTGGAGACATCGCAGTGATCTTGTTGACAACCTCGGTGGGAATCTGACGTCGTCCATCTTGCCACTTTACTCCCAGGAACTGGATCTCTTGGGCAGGTCCCTTGACTTTGCTCCTTTTGATGGCAAAGCCAGCTTCCAGGAGAATCTGGATGATTTTCTCTCCTTTCTCAAATACTTCCTTTGCTGTGTTTCCCCACACGATGATGTCGTCGATGTATTGCAGATGTTCTGGGGCCTCACCCTTTTCCAGTGCTGTCTGGATCAGTCCATGGCAAATGGTGGGACTGTGCTTCCACCCCTGGGGCAGTCGGTTCCAGGTGTATTGCACACCCCTCCAAGTGAAAGCAAACTGGGGCCTGTATTCTGCTGCCAAAGGAATGGAGAAGAAGGCGTTGGCAATGTCAATAGTGGAGTACCACTTCGCTGCTTTGGACTCCAGCTCGTACTGAAGTTCCAACATGTCCGGCACAGCAGCACTCAACGGTGGTGTGACTTCATTCAGGCCACGGTAATCCACCGTCAGTCTCCATTCTCCGTTGGACTTACGCACTGGCCATATAGGGCTGTTGAAAGGTGAATGGGCCTTGCTGACCACCCCTTGGCTCTCCAGTTTACGAATCATCTCATGGACGGGAACCACAGAGTCTCTGTCTGTGCGGTATTGCCGACGGTGCACTGTTGCTGTGGCGATTGGTACCTGTTGTTCTTCAACTCTTAGCAGTCCCACGGCAGACGGGTCATCTGAGAGGCCAGGCAATGTACTCAGTTGTCTGATATCTTCTGTCTCCACAGCAGCTATCCCAAAAGCCCAACGATGTCCTTTTGGGTCCTTGAAATATCCATTTCTGAGATAGTCTATGCCGAGAATGCACGGGGCCTCCGGGCCAGTCACGATGGGGTGTTTCTGCCACTCGTTCCCAGTTAAACTCACTTCAGCTTCCAGTACAGTCAGCTGCTGGGATCCTCCTGTCACCCCACAAATGGAAATGGGTTCTGCTCCCACATACCTTGATGGCATCAGAGTACATTGAGCGCCTGTGTCAACCAAAGCCGTGTATTTTTGTGGGTCAGCTGTGCCAGGCCATCGGACCCACACAGTCCAAAAGACCCGATTATCCCTTTCCTCTACCTGGCTAGAGGCAGGGCCCCTCTATTCCTGGTTCTGGTGCATGTTGCTCCCTTCCGGTGAATATGTTCCTGAGGTCCCTTCAAGAGGATCAGTCATACTATCATTCTGGTATCGTCTGGAGTTCTGTGTGTGAGAGACCGGAGCAATGTTGACTCTAGATGCGCTTCTTGTGGTAGTTGTCCCTCTTTTTAGTTCACGTACCCTGGCTGCTAAGGAGGAGGTGGGTTTTCCATGCCACTTACTCATGTCTTCTCCATGTTCCTGAAGGAAAAACCAGAGATTACCTCGTGGGGTGTATCCTCTCTCCCTGGTTGGGGGACGCCGGCTCCTAATGGCAGAGACTCTTGTTGGTTCTGGCGAGATCTGGTAAATCTCTTCCTTAAGTTCCTTTTTCAATTTCTGATGGCCTTCTTCAATCAAACTCCGGACTTGCTCAGCTGAAAGACTTGTTTCCACGGATGAGACATGGGTGCGAAACGGGGCTGTGACGGTGTCCTCGTAAATCCTCAGTTTGTTCACCAAGACGCCCACCCTGTCCTCGCCTTCCCTCCATTGCAGCGTTGCCAGGTAACGGGAGTACATCTCTGGTCCAAGGCGTGCGAACCTCAACCACATCTGTGACGTGCACTGGACACCATCTGGGCTCTTAGGAAATCTTTCGTCTTCTGAGAAAATTATCTCCAGCACAGCCAATTCCCTCAGGCACCGGATACCTTGTTCCATTGTGCTCCATTTCCCTTGGTGCACCTGGAGGTCTTCTTTACAAAGGTACCTGTCCCTGACACTTATAAGCAGTCGCCGCCAGAGGCTGAGAGTTTCTTGGGTTCTCCCGATCCCCTGGTCAATGACCACATCCCGGGACAGAGATCCCAGCTGCCTGGCCTCACTTCCGTCCAGAATGGTGTCATTGGCTGCAGCGTCCCAAATGCGGAGCAGCCAGGTCAGGATGGACTCGTTCGTCTGGCGCGTGAATTCCCTCCGCAGGTCACGCAGCTCACCCAGGGATAGTGACCGAGTGATGATCTCCGGCTCTGCCTCTTCTGCTGGGTGCGAAGGTCCTGCTGCATCCTCGTCAGTCACTATGCGGACTGACTTGCTTTTTGATTTCTTCTTCTGAACGGGGGCAACTGCAATCGGTTTAGGCTGTTCTGGTTCAGTGACAGTTTGTGTGGAGATGCTTACAGCTCCTTTGGTTTTTTCCTTCTCTGTGTCAGTCTGGATGGACATGGACGCTGTGGTCTTGTGTCTGGGTTCTTTCTCCTCTGTGTCAGTCTGCGTGGACATGGACGCTGTGGTCTTGGGTCTGGGTTCTTTCTCCTCTGTGACAGTCTGCGTGGACATGGACGCTGTGGTCTTGGGTCTGGGTTCTTTCTCCTCTGTGACAGTCTGAGTAGAGATGGATGCTGTCACTTTGCTTTTGGTTCCTTTCTTCTTTGCGACAATCGGTGTAGACACTGTGCTTGTTGCTTGGCTCCTTTTTTTCCTCTCATCCTGAGGATGCTGTGCCATAGCTCTGATCCTAAGCATAGTGTACACAGTGCAGGTCATGGAGAAAAAAGAGAAAAGAACTGCCAAAAAGATTATGCCATCCTTAACATCCCCAGGGAACTCAATATTTTCAAAAACTGCTGTGTCCGGTCTGAAAGGCTGGAAAAAAACATTCTTTAATCCTCCCCCCAGGGGCTGAGTATGATTGTTGAGGCCCCAGATGTAGCAGCCTAAAGTAGGATAGGCAGACAAAGTTGAGTATATATTCCGAATTATGTTCATTGTCTCGGAGGTTATCATGCAGTAGGCATAATACACTAATAAAGCAAATTTTATACCATACCCTGGTCTACACAGGAGCATTACAATCGGCAGATAGGTCCCCATGTGGGGAAAAATATAGAGAGCTAGGTACAAGACCCATGTAAGCATGTTGAGCACCATAGTGAGTAGATGGCTTCTACAATACAAAATTGTAATTCTGACTTTTCTCAGCAGCCTAGCCCCACATTGGGCGCCAAATTATGTGCTAGTTTGAAAACAAACCAGTGAGAGGCACCAAGTCAGAATAACAATTTAATGGAAATTAAAGAAAAGGAAAAGAAAGTAAAAGAAAACACTGACAGAGTCAAGATACAACCTGAGTCCCTGTTAGGCAGGGTAGTGGTAGCAGTCTGGTGGAATGGTGGCTGCAATCCTCTGAAGTGGTGATCCTGTAGTAGAAGGGGTCTGCTCTTCCTCAGAAAATCCAGCGGTGGCTGTGTAGCTCCTGTCCTCTGGAAATCCAGTGGAGCCCCCCTTTGGTGCTCAGAGTCCCAGTTATATCCACGATGGGATGCTTGGTTCCTCCCTCTGGGTGGAGCATCTCACAATGGGGTAATGAGTCATGAGGCCAAGTGTTGATTAGGCTCGTTAACAGAAGATAGTCTGGAGGGAGTTATCTCTGAGTTATGCAGCAGGACAATGATGGGCCATTAACAGAAAGATAGTCTGGGGGGAGGAGGCAAGGAAACACTGCCCCACCTGATTTCAACAGCTCATGAGGATGGTAATAGAATACCCCTCAACCCAGGACATTATCCACCCCTTATTCTATTACCATCTACATCATCCCAAATCAATACCTTCTTAAACTCTAAACACACATACATATATATATATATATATATATATATACAATGAAACCCTACACACCGTTCTCACCTAAGATTAGGTCTCCCTGTGGTACACAACGGGTTTCCCCATCTTTTTGCATTACCCACCAAGTACAACCAGGTCCTTGAGCAAAGACAATCCCACGGATGGGTTTGCCTTTGCCTGAGGTAGGATTAATCCAAACAGTCTTTCCTAAAATACCTCTCAGGTGTACCACAGGGACTCTATCTCCATCCACTGTGTGCAAGGGTTCAGACTCGGCAGGACCAGCTCGATTGATGGACCCTCGGGTATTGACCATCCAGGTAGCCTTCGCTAAGTTCACTTCCCAATTTTTGAAGGTCCCCCCACCAAGTGCCTTTAGGGTGGTTTTAAGTAGTCCATTGCAGCGTTCAACTTTTCCGGCAGCTGGTGCATGATAAGGAATGTGATATATCCATTCGATACCGTGTTCTCTGGCCCAGGTGTTGATGAGGCTGTTCTTAAAATGAGTCCCGTTGTCTGACTTGATCCTGTCAGGGGTGCCATGTCTCCACAGGACTTGCTTTTCCAGGCCCAAGATGGTGTTCCGGGCTGTAGCATGAGGCACAGGGTAGGTCTCCAGCCATCCAGTGGTTGCTTCAACCATGGTCAACACGTAGCGCTTGCCTTGGCGAGTTTGGGGAAGGGTGATGTAATCAACTTGCCAGGCTTCCCCATACCTGTACTTTGACCATCGTCCGCCGTACCACAGAGGCTTCACCCGCTTGGCCTGTTTGATTGCAGCACAGGTCTCACAGCTGTAGATGACCTGTGAGATGCTGTCCATGGTAAGGTCCACCCCTCGGTCACGGGCCCATCGATATGTTGCATCTCTCCCCTGATGACCAGAGGCATCATGGGCCCAACGAGCTAGGAATAGTTCTCCCTTGTGCTGCCAGTCCAGATCCACCTGTGATACTTTCACCTTGGCAGCTCGGTCCACCTGCTCGTTGTTGCGATGTTCTTCATTAGCCCGACTCTTGGGTACGTGCGCATCCACGTGTCGAACCTTCACGGTCAGCTTCTCTACTCGGGCGGCGACGTCCTGCCAAATCTCAGCGGCCCAGATGGGTTTCCCTCTGCGCTGCCAGTTGGCTTTTCTCCAGCGAACCAGCCATCCCCACAGAGCATTAGCTACCATCCACGAGTCGGTGTAGAGATAGAGCCTCGGCCACTTCTCTCGTTCAGCAATATCCAAAGCCAGCTGGACGGCTTTAAGCTCTGCAACCTGACTCGATCCACCTTGTCCCTCGGTAGCTTGTGCAACTTGCCGTGTGGCTCTGCAACCTGACTCGATCCACCTTGTCCCTCGGTAGCTTGTGCAACTTGCCGTGTGGGGCTCCATACTGCAGCTTTCCACTTCCTGTTAGTGCCTACAATTCGGCAGGAACCATCAGTGAAGAGGGCATAACGTCTTTCAGTCTCCGGTAGCTCATTATATGGTGGGGCTTCCTCAGCACGAGTCACTTGCTCTTCCTCTTCTTCAGAAGATAATCCAAAAGTCTCACCTTCAGGCCAGTTTGTTATAATTTCCAGAATCCCAGGGCGATTCGGGTTTCCAATACGGGCACGCTGTGTGATGAGAGCAATCCATTTGCTCCATGTGGTGTCGGTGGCATGATGCGTGGAAGGAACCTTTCCCTTGAACATCCACCCCAGCACTGGTAGTCGGGGTGCCAGGAGGAGTTGTGCCTCTGTGCCAATTACCTCTGAGGCAGCTTGGACTCCTTCATAGGCGGCCAAGATTTCCTTCTCTGTGGGAGTGTAGTTAGCTTCAGATCCTCTGTAGCTTCGGCTCCAGAATCCCAGTGGTCGGCCCCGAGTCTCACCAGGCACCTTCTGCCAGAGGCTCCAGGACAGACCATGGCTCCCGGCTGCAGAGTAGAGCACGTTCTTCACCTCTGGTCCTGTCCTGACTGGGCCAAGGGCTACCGCATGAGCGATTTCCTGTTTGATCTGGGCGAACGCTTGCTGCTGTTCAGGGCCCCAGTGGAAATCGTTCTTCTTGCGGGTAACCAGGTAGAGAGGGCTCACGATCTGGCTGTACTCGGGAATGTGCATTCTCCAAAAACCTATGGCGCCTAGGAAAGCTTGTGTTTCCTTCTTGCTGGTCGGTGGAGACATCGCAGTGATCTTGTTGACAACCTCGGTGGGAATCTGACGTCGTCCATCTTGCCACTTTACTCCCAGGAACTGGATCTCTTGGGCAGGTCCCTTGACTTTGCTCCTTTTGATGGCAAAGCCAGCTTCCAGGAGAATCTGGATGATTTTCTCTCCTTTCTCAAATACTTCCTTTGCTGTGTTTCCCCACACGATGATGTCGTCGATGTATTGCAGATGTTCTGGGGCCTCACCCTTTTCCAGTGCTGTCTGGATCAGTCCATGGCAAATGGTGGGACTGTGCTTCCACCCCTGGGGCAGTCGGTTCCAGGTGTATTGCACACCCCTCCAAGTGAAAGCAAACTGGGGCCTGTATTCTGCTGCCAAAGGAATGGAGAAGAAGGCGTTGGCAATGTCAATAGTGGAGTACCACTTCGCTGCTTTGGACTCCAGCTCGTACTGAAGTTCCAACATGTCCGGCACAGCAGCACTCAACGGTGGTGTGACTTCATTCAGGCCACGGTAATCCACCGTCAGTCTCCATTCTCCGTTGGACTTACGCACTGGCCATATAGGGCTGTTGAAAGGTGAATGGGCCTTGCTGACCACCCCTTGGCTCTCCAGTTTACGAATCATCTCATGGACGGGAACCACAGAGTCTCTGTCTGTGCGGTATTGCCGACGGTGCACTGTTGCTGTGGCGATTGGTACCTGTTGTTCTTCAACTCTTAGCAGTCCCACGGCAGACGGGTCATCTGAGAGGCCAGGCAATGTACTCAGTTGTCTGATATCTTCTGTCTCCACAGCAGCTATCCCAAAAGCCCAACGATGTCCTTTTGGGTCCTTGAAATATCCATTTCTGAGATAGTCTATGCCGAGAATGCACGGGGCCTCCGGGCCAGTCACGATGGGGTGTTTCTGCCACTCGTTCCCAGTTAAACTCACTTCAGCTTCCAGTACAGTCAGCTGCTGGGATCCTCCTGTCACCCCACAAATGGAAATGGGTTCTGCTCCCACATACCTTGATGGCATCAGAGTACATTGAGCGCCTGTGTCAACCAAAGCCGTGTATTTTTGTGGGTCAGCTGTGCCAGGCCATCGGACCCACACAGTCCAAAAGACCCGATTATCCCTTTCCTCTACCTGGCTAGAGGCAGGGCCCCTCTATTCCTGGTTCTGGTGCATGTTGCTCCCTTCCGGTGAATATGTTCCTGAGGTCCCTTCAAGAGGATCAGTCATACTATCATTCTGGTATCGTCTGGAGTTCTGTGTGTGAGAGACCGGAGCAATGTTGACTCTAGATGCGCTTCTTGTGGTAGTTGTCCCTCTTTTTAGTTCACGTACCCTGGCTGCTAAGGAGGAGGTGGGTTTTCCATGCCACTTACTCATGTCTTCTCCATGTTCCTGAAGGAAAAACCAGAGATTACCTCGTGGGGTGTATCCTCTCTCCCTGGTTGGGGGACGCCGGCTCCTAATGGCAGAGACTCTTGTTGGTTCTGGCGAGATCTGGTAAATCTCTTCCTTAAGTTCCTTTTTCAATTTCTGATGGCCTTCTTCAATCAAACTCCGGACTTGCTCAGCTGAAAGACTTGTTTCCACGGATGAGACATGGGTGCGAAACGGGGCTGTGACGGTGTCCTCGTAAATCCTCAGTTTGTTCACCAAGACGCCCACCCTGTCCTCGCCTTCCCTCCATTGCAGCGTTGCCAGGTAACGGGAGTACATCTCTGGTCCAAGGCGTGCGAACCTCAACCACATCTGTGACGTGCACTGGACACCATCTGGGCTCTTAGGAAATCTTTCGTCTTCTGAGAAAATTATCTCCAGCACAGCCAATTCCCTCAGGCACCGGATACCTTGTTCCATTGTGCTCCATTTCCCTTGGTGCACCTGGAGGTCTTCTTTACAAAGGTACCTGTCCCTGACACTTATAAGCAGTCGCCGCCAGAGGCTGAGAGTTTCTTGGGTTCTCCCGATCCCCTGGTCAATGACCACATCCCGGGACAGAGATCCCAGCTGCCTGGCCTCACTTCCGTCCAGAATGGTGTCATTGGCTGCAGCGTCCCAAATGCGGAGCAGCCAGGTCAGGATGGACTCGTTCGTCTGGCGCGTGAATTCCCTCCGCAGGTCACGCAGCTCACCCAGGGATAGTGACCGAGTGATGATCTCCGGCTCTGCCTCTTCTGCTGGGTGCGAAGGTCCTGCTGCATCCTCGTCAGTCACTATGCGGACTGACTTGCTTTTTGATTTCTTCTTCTGAACGGGGGCAACTGCAATCGGTTTAGGCTGTTCTGGTTCAGTGACAGTTTGTGTGGAGATGCTTACAGCTCCTTTGGTTTTTTCCTTCTCTGTGTCAGTCTGGATGGACATGGACGCTGTGGTCTTGTGTCTGGGTTCTTTCTCCTCTGTGTCAGTCTGCGTGGACATGGACGCTGTGGTCTTGGGTCTGGGTTCTTTCTCCTCTGTGACAGTCTGCGTGGACATGGACGCTGTGGTCTTGGGTCTGGGTTCTTTCTCCTCTGTGACAGTCTGAGTAGAGATGGATGCTGTCACTTTGCTTTTGGTTCCTTTCTTCTTTGCGACAATCGGTGTAGACACTGTGCTTGTTGCTTGGCTCCTTTTTTTCCTCTCATCCTGAGGATGCTGTGCCATAGCTCTGATCCTAAGCATAGTGTACACAGTGCAGGTCATGGAGAAAAAAGAGAAAAGAACTGCCAAAAAGATTATGCCATCCTTAACATCCACAGGGAACTCAATATTTTCAAAAACTGCTGTGTCCGGTCTGAAAGGCTGGAAAAAAACATTCTTTAATCCTCCCCCCAGGGGCTGAGTATGATTGTTGAGGCCCCAGATGTAGCAGCCTAAAGTAGGATAGGCAGACAAAGTTGAGTATATATTCCGAATTATGTTCATTGTCTCGGAGGTTATCATGCAGTAGGCATAATACACTAATAAAGCAAATTTTATACCATACCCTGGTCTACACAGGAGCATTACAATCGGCAGATAGGTCCCCATGTGGGGAAAAATATAGAGAGCTAGGTACAAGACCCATGTAAGCATGTTGAGCACCATAGTGAGTAGATGGCTTCTACAATACAAAATTGTAATTCTGACTTTTCTCAGCAGCCTAGCCCCACATTGGGCGCCAAATTATGTGCTAGTTTGAAAACAAACCAGTGAGAGGCACCAAGTCAGAATAACAATTTAATGGAAATTAAAGAAAAGGAAAAGAAAGTAAAAGAAAACACTGACAGAGTCAAGATACAACCTGAGTCCCTGTTAGGCAGGGTAGTGGTAGCAGTCTGGTGGAATGGTGGCTGCAATCCTCTGAAGTGGTGATCCTGTAGTAGAAGGGGTCTGCTCTTCCTCAGAAAATCCAGCGGTGGCTGTGTAGCTCCTGTCCTCTGGAAATCCAGTGGAGCCCCCCTTTGGTGCTCAGAGTCCCAGTTATATCCACGATGGGATGCTTGGTTCCTCCCTCTGGGTGGAGCATCTCACAATGGGGTAATGAGTCATGAGGCCAAGTGTTGATTAGGCTCGTTAACAGAAGATAGTCTGGAGGGAGTTATCTCTGAGTTATGCAGCAGGACAATGATGGGCCATTAACAGAAAGATAGTCTGGGGGGAGGAGGCAAGGAAACACTGCCCCACCTGATTTCAACAGCTCATGAGGATGGTAATAGAATACCCCTCAACCCAGGACATTATCCACCCCTTATTCTATTACCATCTACATCATCCCAAATCAATACCTTCTTAAACTCTAAACACACATACATATATATATATATATATATATATATATATACAATGAAACCCTACACACCGTTCTCACCTAAGATTAGGTCTCCCTGTGGTACACAACGGGTTTCCCCATCTTTTTGCATTACCCACCAAGTACAACCAGGTCCTTGAGCAAAGACAATCCCACGGATGGGTTTGCCTTTGCCTGATGTAGGATTAATCCAAACAGTCTTTCCTAAAATACCTCTCAGGTGTACCACAGGGACTCTATCTCCATCCACTGTGTGCAAGGGTTCAGACTCGGCAGGACCAGCTCGATTGATGGACCCTCGGGTATTGACCATCCAGGTAGCCTTCGCTAAGTTCACTTCCCAATTTTTGAAGGTCCCCCCACCAAGTGCCTTTAGGGTGGTTTTAAGTAGTCCATTGCAGCGTTCAACTTTTCCGGCAGCTGGTGCATGATAAGGAATGTGATATATCCATTCGATACCGTGTTCTCTGGCCCAGGTGTTGATGAGGCTGTTCTTAAAATGAGTCCCGTTGTCTGACTTGATCCTGTCAGGGGTGCCATGTCTCCACAGGACTTGCTTTTCCAGGCCCAAGATGGTGTTCCGGGCTGTAGCATGAGGCACAGGGTAGGTCTCCAGCCATCCAGTGGTTGCTTCAACCATGGTCAACACGTAGCGCTTGCCTTGGCGAGTTTGGGGAAGGGTGATGTAATCAACTTGCCAGGCTTCCCCATACCTGTACTTTGACCATCGTCCGCCGTACCACAGAGGCTTCACCCGCTTGGCCTGTTTGATTGCAGCACAGGTCTCACAGCTGTAGATGACCTGTGAGATGCTGTCCATGGTAAGGTCCACCCCTCGGTCACGGGCCCATCGATATGTTGCATCTCTCCCCTGATGACCAGAGGCATCATGGGCCCAACGAGCTAGGAATAGTTCTCCCTTGTGCTGCCAGTCCAGATCCACCTGTGATACTTTCACCTTGGCAGCTCGGTCCACCTGCTCGTTGTTGCGATGTTCTTCATTAGCCCGACTCTTGGGTACGTGCGCATCCACGTGTCGAACCTTCACGGTCAGCTTCTCTACTCGGGCGGCGACGTCCTGCCAAATCTCAGCGGCCCAGATGGGTTTCCCTCTGCGCTGCCAGTTGGCTTTTCTCCAGCGAACCAGCCATCCCCACAGAGCATTAGCTACCATCCACGAGTCGGTGTAGAGATAGAGCCTCGGCCACTTCTCTCGTTCAGCAATATCCAAAGCCAGCTGGACGGCTTTAAGCTCTGCAACCTGACTCGATCCACCTTGTCCCTCGGTAGCTTGTGCAACTTGCCGTGTGGGGCTCCATACTGCAGCTTTCCACTTCCTGTTAGTGCCTACAATTCGGCAGGAACCATCAGTGAAGAGGGCATAACGTCTTTCAGTCTCCGGTAGCTCATTATATGGTGGGGCTTCCTCAGCACGAGTCACTTGCTCTTCCTCTTCTTCAGAAGATAATCCAAAAGTCTCACCTTCAGGCCAGTTTGTTATAATTTCCAGAATCCCAGGGCGATTCGGGTTTCCAATACGGGCACGCTGTGTGATGAGAGCAATCCATTTGCTCCATGTGGTGTCGGTGGCATGATGCGTGGAAGGAACCTTTCCCTTGAACATCCACCCCAGCACTGGTAGTCGGGGTGCCAGGAGGAGTTGTGCCTCTGTGCCAATTACCTCTGAGGCAGCTTGGACTCCTTCATAGGCGGCCAAGATTTCCTTCTCTGTGGGAGTGTAGTTAGCTTCAGATCCTCTGTAGCTTCGGCTCCAGAATCCCAGTGGTCGGCCCCGAGTCTCACCAGGCACCTTCTGCCAGAGGCTCCAGGACAGACCATGGCTCCCGGCTGCAGAGTAGAGCACGTTCTTCACCTCTGGTCCTGTCCTGACTGGGCCAAGGGCTACCGCATGAGCGATTTCCTGTTTGATCTGGGCGAACGCTTGCTGCTGTTCAGGGCCCCAGTGGAAATCGTTCTTCTTGCGGGTAACCAGGTAGAGAGGGCTCACGATCTGGCTGTACTCGGGAATGTGCATTCTCCAAAAACCTATGGCGCCTAGGAAAGCTTGTGTTTCCTTCTTGCTGGTCGGTGGAGACATCGCAGTGATCTTGTTGACAACCTCGGTGGGAATCTGACGTCGTCCATCTTGCCACTTTACTCCCAGGAACTGGATCTCTTGGGCAGGTCCCTTGACTTTGCTCCTTTTGATGGCAAAGCCAGCTTCCAGGAGAATCTGGATGATTTTCTCTCCTTTCTCAAATACTTCCTTTGCTGTGTTTCCCCACACGATGATGTCGTCGATGTATTGCAGATGTTCTGGGGCCTCACCCTTTTCCAGTGCTGTCTGGATCAGTCCATGGCAAATGGTGGGACTGTGCTTCCACCCCTGGGGCAGTCGGTTCCAGGTGTATTGCACACCCCTCCAAGTGAAAGCAAACTGGGGCCTGTATTCTGCTGCCAAAGGAATGGAGAAGAAGGCGTTGGCAATGTCAATAGTGGAGTACCACTTCGCTGCTTTGGACTCCAGCTCGTACTGAAGTTCCAACATGTCCGGCACAGCAGCACTCAACGGTGGTGTGACTTCATTCAGGCCACGGTAATCCACCGTCAGTCTCCATTCTCCGTTGGACTTACGCACTGGCCATATAGGGCTGTTGAAAGGTGAATGGGCCTTGCTGACCACCCCTTGGCTCTCCAGTTTACGAATCATCTCATGGACGGGAACCACAGAGTCTCTGTCTGTGCGGTATTGCCGACGGTGCACTGTTGCTGTGGCGATTGGTACCTGTTGTTCTTCAACTCTTAGCAGTCCCACGGCAGACGGGTCATCTGAGAGGCCAGGCAATGTACTCAGTTGTCTGATATCTTCTGTCTCCACAGCAGCTATCCCAAAAGCCCAACGATGTCCTTTTGGGTCCTTGAAATATCCATTTCTGAGATAGTCTATGCCGAGAATGCACGGGGCCTCCGGGCCAGTCACGATGGGGTGTTTCTGCCACTCGTTCCCAGTTAAACTCACTTCAGCTTCCAGTACAGTCAGCTGCTGGGATCCTCCTGTCACCCCACAAATGGAAATGGGTTCTGCTCCCACATACCTTGATGGCATCAGAGTACATTGAGCGCCTGTGTCAACCAAAGCCGTGTATTTTTGTGGGTCAGCTGTGCCAGGCCATCGGACCCACACAGTCCAAAAGACCCGATTATCCCTTTCCTCTACCTGGCTAGAGGCAGGGCCCCTCTATTCCTGGTTCTGGTGCATGTTGCTCCCTTCCGGTGAATATGTTCCTGAGGTCCCTTCAAGAGGATCAGTCATACTATCATTCTGGTATCGTCTGGAGTTCTGTGTGTGAGAGACCGGAGCAATGTTGACTCTAGATGCGCTTCTTGTGGTAGTTGTCCCTCTTTTTAGTTCACGTACCCTGGCTGCTAAGGAGGAGGTGGGTTTTCCATGCCACTTACTCATGTCTTCTCCATGTTCCTGAAGGAAAAACCAGAGATTACCTCGTGGGGTGTATCCTCTCTCCCTGGTTGGGGGACGCCGGCTCCTAATGGCAGAGACTCTTGTTGGTTCTGGCGAGATCTGGTAAATCTCTTCCTTAAGTTCCTTTTTCAATTTCTGATGGCCTTCTTCAATCAAACTCCGGACTTGCTCAGCTGAAAGACTTGTTTCCACGGATGAGACATGGGTGCGAAACGGGGCTGTGACGGTGTCCTCGTAAATCCTCAGTTTGTTCACCAAGACGCCCACCCTGTCCTCGCCTTCCCTCCATTGCAGCGTTGCCAGGTAACGGGAGTACATCTCTGGTCCAAGGCGTGCGAACCTCAACCACATCTGTGACGTGCACTGGACACCATCTGGGCTCTTAGGAAATCTTTCGTCTTCTGAGAAAATTATCTCCAGCACAGCCAATTCCCTCAGGCACCGGATACCTTGTTCCATTGTGCTCCATTTCCCTTGGTGCACCTGGAGGTCTTCTTTACAAAGGTACCTGTCCCTGACACTTATAAGCAGTCGCCGCCAGAGGCTGAGAGTTTCTTGGGTTCTCCCGATCCCCTGGTCAATGACCACATCCCGGGACAGAGATCCCAGCTGCCTGGCCTCACTTCCGTCCAGAATGGTGTCATTGGCTGCAGCGTCCCAAATGCGGAGCAGCCAGGTCAGGATGGACTCGTTCGTCTGGCGCGTGAATTCCCTCCGCAGGTCACGCAGCTCACCCAGGGATAGTGACCGAGTGATGATCTCCGGCTCTGCCTCTTCTGCTGGGTGCGAAGGTCCTGCTGCATCCTCGTCAGTCACTATGCGGACTGACTTGCTTTTTGATTTCTTCTTCTGAACGGGGGCAACTGCAATCGGTTTAGGCTGTTCTGGTTCAGTGACAGTTTGTGTGGAGATGCTTACAGCTCCTTTGGTTTTTTCCTTCTCTGTGTCAGTCTGGATGGACATGGACGCTGTGGTCTTGTGTCTGGGTTCTTTCTCCTCTGTGTCAGTCTGCGTGGACATGGACGCTGTGGTCTTGGGTCTGGGTTCTTTCTCCTCTGTGACAGTCTGCGTGGACATGGACGCTGTGGTCTTGGGTCTGGGTTCTTTCTCCTCTGTGACAGTCTGAGTAGAGATGGATGCTGTCACTTTGCTTTTGGTTCCTTTCTTCTTTGCGACAATCGGTGTAGACACTGTGCTTGTTGCTTGGCTCCTTTTTTTCCTCTCATCCTGAGGATGCTGTGCCATAGCTCTGATCCTAAGCATAGTGTACACAGTGCAGGTCATGGAGAAAAAAGAGAAAAGAACTGCCAAAAAGATTATGCCATCCTTAACATCCACAGGGAACTCAATATTTTCAAAAACTGCTGTGTCCGGTCTGAAAGGCTGGAAAAAAACATTCTTTAATCCTCCCCCCAGGGGCTGAGTATGATTGTTGAGGCCCCAGATGTAGCAGCCTAAAGTAGGATAGGCAGACAAAGTTGAGTATATATTCCGAATTATGTTCATTGTCTCGGAGGTTATCATGCAGTAGGCATAATACACTAATAAAGCAAATTTTATACCATACCCTGGTCTACACAGGAGCATTACAATCGGCAGATAGGTCCCCATGTGGGGAAAAATATAGAGAGCTAGGTACAAGACCCATGTAAGCATGTTGAGCACCATAGTGAGTAGATGGCTTCTACAATACAAAATTGTAATTCTGACTTTTCTCAGCAGCCTAGCCCCACATTGGGCGCCAAATTATGTGCTAGTTTGAAAACAAACCAGTGAGAGGCACCAAGTCAGAATAACAATTTAATGGAAATTAAAGAAAAGGAAAAGAAAGTAAAAGAAAACACTGACAGAGTCAAGATACAACCTGAGTCCCTGTTAGGCAGGGTAGTGGTAGCAGTCTGGTGGAATGGTGGCTGCAATCCTCTGAAGTGGTGATCCTGTAGTAGAAGGGGTCTGCTCTTCCTCAGAAAATCCAGCGGTGGCTGTGTAGCTCCTGTCCTCTGGAAATCCAGTGGAGCCCCCCTTTGGTGCTCAGAGTCCCAGTTATATCCACGATGGGATGCTTGGTTCCTCCCTCTGGGTGGAGCATCTCACAATGGGGTAATGAGTCATGAGGCCAAGTGTTGATTAGGCTCGTTAACAGAAGATAGTCTGGAGGGAGTTATCTCTGAGTTATGCAGCAGGACAATGATGGGCCATTAACAGAAAGATAGTCTGGGGGGAGGAGGCAAGGAAACACTGCCCCACCTGATTTCAACAGCTTATGAGGATGGTAATAGAATACCCCTCAACCCAGGACAGTTTTTTAAGATGACATGAATTCGGCTTGGGGACAGTACTCTGAGTCCGGGTACAGGTCCCCGAACCATGTCATCTCCTGGGCCATAGGCTCGAGTTCAAAGTCTTTGGGGAGCTCTGCTTGGTTGATGTCTGCAGGGGAGGATGAGCTCATAATCATGTTGGTTAGCAGTTTTTTCAGCAGCCCGAACATAATTATGACAACCAGGAGAATAAAAAACAAGATCAGTCCGGTTCGGAGAATGGATCTAGTCCACCTGGATAATCCCCATCCGCTGACGGCACAGGACCCATCTCCGATGTCTCCAAACTAAAACAAAACTTAGAAAAATGAGGTTGAAACTGGGGATAACAACTGGGATAAACTTGGGGCTCGGGGCTCAGAGAGGCACACGACTAACCTACCCCGGTCTTGGGGGGTATTTGATCTCCCTTCCTGACGGTCTGGGAGATACACGGTTTCACCCACTTTGATGGGATCCACCTAGGGCCCTCGGGGGTGGATACACATGCGTACCCTTTCCCCCAGGTAACTAGTTCATAAGGCCCTTGTATCTGCCTAGTCTCCGGGTCCTTAACCATCACCGGAGACCTTTCTTTCATTTGCAACTGCTGAGACCGCCCAAAGTGCCGCACGATTGGTGGGTTCAGGTTCTCAAAGGCACAGTCGAGGAAATTTAGGGTGAACAATGCCTTTGAGAGCCTGACAGCAGGTGACTCTAGCTTTTTGGGGGAGCACTGGCGCTGGAGCATTCTTTTGATGTTTTGGTGGGCCCTCTCTACAATGGCTTGACCTGTCGGGGAATAGGGGATGCCAGTCTTGTGTTCTATTCCCCATCGCTGCAGGAAGCTCCTGAACTCCTTGGACGTATACGCTGGGCCATTGTCCGTTTTGATGACTTTGGGGATGCCCAGGGTAGCGATTGCCTGCACTAAGTGCTTTTGGACATCGCTAGCCTTTTCCCCTGTGTGGGCAGAGGCAAAAACTGCTCCCAAGAAGGTATCAACCGACACATGTACGTACTTCATTCTGCCGAATGAAGCAACATGTGTCATGTCCATCTGCCACACTTCGCAGCTGTTAAGTCCACGGGGGTTTGCGCCAGTACCAATGGCAGGAAGGGCTAGCTGGTGGCATTCTGGACATGCAGCCACAATCGCCCTGGCCTGGTCGTGCTTTAGATTGAATCGACGAACTAGGGCAGGAGTGTTCTGATGGAACAGCTGATGGCTGATTTTGGCCTGCTCAAACACGTTTGGAGTCGGGGCCATCGCAGCTGGCGCAGCGAGGGCATCTGCCCTCCTGTTGCCTTCTGCGATGAACCCGGGCAGGTCCGTGTGTGACCTGATGTGCATCACGTAAAATGGTTGCTCTCGGTGGGAGACCAGATTTATTAACTTTGAGAGCAACTCATACCAGGCCATGTTGGAGACTTCACGCAAAATGGCGTGCTCGGCTCTGGAGACTACCCCTGCAACATATGCAGAGTCTGTTACCAAATTTAGGGGTTCGGGGAACCTTTCGAAAGCCCTGACGACTGCGTCCAACTCAGCAACCTGAGGCGATCCTTCTACCTCTTTGATGTCAGTCTCCCACCGCTGAGTTTGGGCGTTTTTCCAAGTCGCCCCGGACGCGTCAATAAAAACTGTCAAGGCCTTTAGAGGTTCCTTGCTCCGAACACTTATTATATTTAATTCGAATTGAACTTCCGAATTGAATATTTTGTGGGCTGGCCTATGCAAAGAAATTTGGCCTGTGTAGCCCTCCAGAGCAAACTGCAATGCTTCACAATCTTGAAGCAGACTCTCCAACATCGCCTTAGGAATTTGGCCCATTTTTTTCCTAATTGGCACGTGGATGCAGTCGAAGTCACATCCTGATAACTCTCTGATCCGGATCCTAGCCTTCCGGATCAGTTCAGCCATCAGCTCTTGTGGCTGTGTCATCCTCTTGGACCGATGGTGACTGAGAAATACCCACTCTATAATTAAGAGGGGATCCCTCCGGTCCTGGTCCTTTTTGCTCTTCTTTTTGTTGTCTTCCCATTGGAAGACAACCCCGTGCAAGTGTGGCAGATTACCCAGGATGATGAATTTGAATGGCAAGTCAGGCCTACACCTGCTTGCCTGCCTGGTGGACATTAGATGTTGCACCTTCTCCAGAGCTGTTTGCGCCTCTGGGGTGAGTGTCCGGGGAGAACTAAGCTCCTCTCCCCCTTTTAGTAAATCAAAAAGGGGGGCTAGGTCTTCGGTGGACAGACCCAGCCACGGCCTCACCCAATTTAAAGACCCACACAGCTGGTGGACATCTGCCAGAGTCTTGATGTTGGTATTGATTGCCAATTTTTGCGGCACAATGGTCCGCTTTGTAATTTGTAGGCCCAGGTACTTCCAAGGTGGCATCCGTTGAATCTTTTCCTCTTGGAGCTCGAACCCTGCAGCAACCAATGCATTGATTGTCAGGTCGAGCACACTGGCAAGCATGTCATTGTCGGGGGCACACACGAGGACATCATCCATATAATGGAAGATGATGGCCTCTTTTGCTGCTGCGCAAACTGGGGCAAGCAAGGAAGAGACATACCATTGGCAGATGGTCGGGCTGTTCTTCATACCCTGTGGCAACACCTTCCAATGGTATCTTTTCCTTGGGGCTTCTCGATTGATAACAGGAATGGAGAAGGCAAAACGCGGGGCATCATCAGGGTGCAGGGGAATTTGGAAAAAGCAGTCTTTAATGTCAATTATTGCCAGATTCCAATTTTGAGGGAGCATGGTTGGGGATGGCATCCCTGGTTGGAGAGAGCCCATGTCCTCAATAGCATTGTTAATTTGACGAAGGTCCTGGAGGAGCCGCCATTTGTCTTTGTTAGGCTTTTTGATAACAAAGACAGGGGAATTCCACGGGCTGTTGGATTCCACGATATTCCCCTTTTCAAGTTGCTTCTCCACGAGCTTCTCGAGCGCCTTCAACTTCTCACCATAGAGCGACCACTGCTCTACCCAAATGGGCTGGGCTGATCAGTTTTCCAATTTAGTTTTTGAGTAGGGCGCTCTTCAGTGGCCGCAACCCAAAAATTTTTCGGGGGGTCAGGTAGGTCAATTGTGACTCCCCACTGCTGCATGAGGTCTCTCCCCAAGAGGGGTTCCTTGTAGTCTAATACGAACGGACGTATGTTTGCCAATTGTCCGCTCAGTCCCTTGATTTGCACGATGCTCTTTGACTGTTTGGCCAATTGAATGCCCCCAACACCTTGCACGTGTCCAGCCACGTTCTGCAATTCCCAATGTGCTGGCCATTCTCGTGTGGGAATGATCGTCACATCTGCCCCTGTGTCCAGAAGCCCTCTGAGGTGTAGGACTTCCTCCCCTCTGTTGATCTCGCAGCCTACCCGAGGCTTCTCTGTCCCTATGACATGTGTGGCACACACCGTTGGGTGTGGCCTTTCTACAGGGATAGCCTGGGCGACTGTCTGCCCTCTGGGCAGGAAAAGAGGTGGGTGGACACAGCGCAGCAAGAGAACAGGTCCTTCGGGACTAGATGTCATTAGTCCCGGAGCGACTTCGATCTCTTGTGGTGTGCAGGTAACATTTCCGACAATGACATATCTGTCAGGGCCTTGGTCTTCTGCCCACAGCTCACCACCAGCGCTTACCGGTGCGGTATGCCACTCTTTGGTCTTTAGGTGGAACGGTGTCAACAGCTGCAACCTGAAAGAACCATCAGAAAAGGAAGTCAAGTCCGGTTTTAAAGTCGTGTCTGATAGTTTGGTCTCTCTAAGTTTCCCCTCCCCCTCGCGTCCCGTCCCTTTTTTGTCTTCACGCGGGGCGGGCGCGCGCTCCCCATTCAGTTTTTTTGTTGCAGTTGGCCCTCCTGTCCCCCAGGTTCATGTTCCTTTTTAAATTGCTGGAACTGCCACTTGAGCGGGCAGTCCCTTGTCCAATGTCCAGGCCGGTCACATAGGAAGCAGGTGTTCCTGGCCGGCGGGGCTCGCTTTCGGCCGTTGGCAGTTGGAGGTGGTTTGGTGTTCAGGCCCGTGGTCCTCCTCTGGTCCGCTGCAGGGCGATGCGTTGCTGTTCCCACTGAGGCCATTCCTCTGGGCCGCTGTCTCTCTGAGCTGGTAGGTTGCAGGTGTGGTGCCTTCGCAGCACAAACTTCCAACATATCCTGTATGGTTGGCGGGGGGTCCAGGGGGAGGCTCAGGATGGCTGCCTTGCATTGAGGGTTGGCATTCACCATAGCCATTTCTGCGATGACCTCTTCCCTGGCCGCCGGCTGCTTGACCTGCAACTCTACAGCTCGGGTTAGTCTCTCCACAAACTTTAGGAATGACTCAGTGGGTTGCTGCTGGACCTGCGAGTAGGATTCTATGGGCACATCAGGCCTCAGACCAAGGAATGCCTTACTGGCCGCTTCCTTGACCTGTTGCAGAACCTCCAAAGGCAAGCCTTGAGCTTTCTTCGGCGCCAAAGCCCAATCTGCTTCGCCGCTTAGATGGTCCAATGTGAATTCCTTATTGTCGGCATCAACGGCCGTATCAGAACCTTGCAAGAGCGCTGGAAGGAGTCTGCGGAGCTCCCTTTCCCACGCTGCCTTCCAGAGCAGAAACTCTGCCGAGGAAAGCAGGCATGAGAAAAGCTGACGCAGATCGAAAGGTGTCATTACTGCTCCGGAGAGACTTGCCTTTAAGAGGCCACGAAAATATTCGCTTTCTCTCCCAAACTCCTTCTGTGCCTTGCAGAGTTCCTTTATTGTTTGGTGTGAGAGGGGTTCCCAGCTGACATGGGTTGTTCCTCCTCTCCGGGACCTCTGATAAAAAACCGGAGCGGCCGAGGGAATGGGATCCAGTTCCGGGTTCCGGTCCTCGGGCCCCCCCCCCTTCCGGCCAGACACCGTGGGAACCGGAAGGACAGGCGTGGGAACCGGAAGCAGGAAGTGGGTGGCAGCCGGGCATGGAACCGCGATTTCTGGGGGAGGAGCACGGGGGCGCGCACTGGTGACAGGTAGGAGGGGTAAGAGGTGTGGAACCAGCTTGGGAGTAGGAGGGGTCGGGGAGAAAGGGGTTGGGACTCGGGAGAAAGGGATTTCGGGTGGAAAAGCGCGGGGAAAAGCAAGAGGGGGTTTCTGCCACGTGGCGCCCGCCATCTTGTCCTCCTCGGGCAGGGAGGGCATTTTCTAAACTCTCTGGATAGCCAAACCGAACTCGGGGTCTAACAACTGGGGAAGCCGGGGAACAGGATAAGCCTCGGGCAGTCTGGCCGGGACTGTCTGAGCGGGGACTCCGGGGATCCCGAGGAGAGCCAGGGAGACGGTGGCAGCCCTGCGCATCGCGGGTTGCTCTCCTCAGCATGCCCGTTTGAGGGGACACGGGTTCGGGAGACGGGTTAGGGGTAACAACTGGGGAATTCGGGGTTGTTCGTCCTTCCCTCTCCCTTTTTTTAGCTAACGCCAATCTAATTTGCAAGTACAGAAAGGAGAAATCTTTCTCTTTGGCAGAATTAGATCGCGCCAGTTTTTCTCCCGCGGCATTCCAAAAGGGAACGGTCAAAACCGTATCCTGAGAGCACTGAGGGAAGTGCAGAAACAGCCACCGAATAAACCGTTTTAAACATCCCTTTGAAAAACTTATCCCCTCACCCTCAAGGAGTCCCGCAACTTGGAGAAATGCCCCCTTCTGTGCTGTGGAGAGTTTAGCGCCCATAGCCAACAGCACAGCGTCTGGAGCTAAACTTCAAGCCTGGAAGGCCGGTTTTCCCAAAAACCAACCGGAGACAAGCTAACCGCGCTTGTTCCGGGGCTGCGCAGCCTATGTTCGGCTCTTCGAGAGCCGGGGACCGTCCTGCGTTCGGCTCTTCAAGAGCCGGGGACACTGGTCCCTCCGAAAGCCTTTACCGGCTTTGAGGCAAGTTTTTCCCCCCCCGGGGAAAAATACTTACCTGACTGGAGTCCAGGTTAGCTCCAGGCGGCCGGTTCCTCCGCCGAGAACGACTTCGCAGGCACGGCGAAGCTACCGTCCTCACCCCCAGGAACGCAGCTAACTAAAACGGAGCGTGCTGCAGCTGGGGTAGCTTGACGTCCCGATGACGCACTTGCCGAAACAATCAGTCCCTTCCGTGGGGTCCGATGGAAGCGGGGCCCCATGCCCGGGCGCCAAGCTGCCTTTGCCGAGGACGCCCCTTCCGTGGGGTCCGATGGAACGGGAAGCCCCACGCTTGGGCGCCAAGCTGCCTTTGTGTCCCCTAGGAACAGTTCCCTCTCAGCCCGGTCAGCTCGGGACACAGCAGGCTGCGGGGGCCAGCCTCTGATATCGGAGGGATCAGAGGTCTGGCTCGTGGGTCCTTCCAAGGGACCGCGGCAATAAAGGCAGACGGTGGAGGAAAGGAGGCAGGCTCAGAGTTGGGTTAAATCCAGAAAGTTTATTGGTCCTCCGAACGGGGGGGACCTCAACCACCAGGGGGTGCCCAACTCAGCGCACCTGCCTGTCTCGTGCAGGGGATTTTATGGGGGGGGGGGGGGGGGGAGACAAGGCGGGGGAGTACAGAGTAACCAACCAGGGAAGAGAAGGGTGCGGCAAACAGAACGAGGGACACATAAGGGAACCAACTGTAACAGGGGAAGGGAGGGACTTCTTTCCCAGGACCAGTCACCTGGCCCCCTGGCTAGAACTTTCCAGAAGCCTGGGAGGGGTGCCAGAGTGACAGACAGGGTCCTGGGAGGAGACAAAACTGTCATATAGGGTGACTTTAATAAAATACGGGGGGCGCCAACTGGGGTACACCAAACTTAAGGAACATAGAGGGGAGACCTGGACTGAACTAAACAAACACACTCCCACATCTCCTCCTTTTTTGTTTTTTAAGATGACATGAATTCGGCTTGGGGACAGTACTCTGAGTCCGGGTACAGGTCCCCGAACCATGTCATCTCCTGGGCCATAGGCTCGAGTTCAAAGTCTTTGGGGAGCTCTGCTTGGTTGATGTCTGCAGGGGAGGATGAGCTCATAATCATGTTGGTTAGCAGTTTTTTCAGCAGCCCGAACATAATTATGACAACCAAGAGAATAAAAAACAAGATCAGTCCGGTTCGGAGAATGGATCTAGTCCACCTGGATAATCCCCATCCGCTGACGGCACAGGACCCATCTCCGATGTCTCCAAACTAAAACAAAACTTAGAAAAATGAGGTTGAAACTGGGGATAACAACTGGGATAAACTTGGGGCTCGGGGCTCAGAGAGGCACACGACTAACCTACCCCGGTCTTGGGGGGTATTTGATCGCCCTTCCTGACGGTCTGGGAGATACACGGTTTCACCCACTTTGATGGGATCCACCTAGGGCCCTCGGGGGTGGATACACATGCGTACCCTTTCCCCCAGGTAACTAGTTCATAAGGCCCTTGTATCTCCCTAGTCTCCGGGTCCTTAACCATCACCGGAGACCTTTCTTTCATTTGCAACTGCTGAGACCGCCCAAAGTGCCGCACGATTGGTGGGTTCAGGTTCTCAAAGGCACAGTCGAGGAAATTTAGGGTGAACAATGCCTTTGAGAGCCTGACAGCAGGTGACTCTAGCTTTTTGGGGGAGCACTGGCGCTGGAGCATTCTTTTGATGTTTTGGTGGGCCCTCTCTACAATGGCTTGACCTGTCGGGGAATAGGGGATGCCAGTCTTGTGTTCTATTCCCCATCGCTGCAGGAAGCTCCTGAACTCCTTGGACGTATACGCTGGGCCATTGTCCGTTTTGATGACTTTGGGGATGCCCAGGGTAGCGATTGCCTGCACTAAGTGCTTTTGGACATCGCTAGCCTTTTCCCCTGTGTGGGCAGAGGCAAAAACTGCTCCCGAGAAGGTATCAACCGACACATGTACGTACTTCATTCTGCCGAATGAAGCAACATGTGTCACGTCCATCTGCCACACTTCGCAGCTGTTAAGTCCACGGGGGTTTGCGCCAGTACCAATGGCAGGAAGGGCTAGCTGGTGGCATTCTGGACATGCAGCCACAATCGCCCTGGCCTGGTCGTGCTTTAGATTGAATCGACGAACTAGGGCAGGAGTGTTCTGATGGAACAGCTGATGGCTGATTTTGGCCTGCTCAAACACGTTTGGAGTCGGGGCCATCGCAGCTGGCGCAGCGAGGGCATCTGCCCTCCTGTTGCCTTCTGCGATGAACCCGGGCAGGTCCGTGTGTGACCTGACGTGCATCACGTAAAATGGTTGCTCTCGGTGGGAGACCAGATTTATTAACTTTGAGAGCAACTCATACAAGGCCATGTTGGAGACTTCACGCAAAATGGCGTGCTCGGCTCTGGAGACTACCCCTGCAACATATGCAGAGTCTGTTACCAAATTTAGGGGTTCGGGGAACCTTTCGAAAGCCCTGACGACTGCGTCCAACTCAGCAACCTGAGGCGATCCTTCTACCTCTTTGATGTCAGTCTCCCACCGCTGAGTTTGGGCGTTTTTCCAAGTCGCCCCGGACGCGTCAGTAAAAACTGTCAAGGCCTTTAGAGGTTCCTTGCTCCGAACACTTATTATATTTAATTCGAATTGAACTTCCGAATTGAATATTTTGTGGGCTGGCCTATGCAAAGAAATTTGGCCTGTGTAGCCCTCCAGAGCAAACTGCAATGCTTCACAATCTTGAAGCAGACTCTCCAACATCGCCTTAGGAATTTGGCCCATTTTTTTCCTAATTGGCACGCGGATGCAGTCGAAGTCACATCCTGATAACTCTCTGATCTGGATCCTAGCCTTCCGGATCAGTTCAGCCATCAGCTCTTGTGGCTGTGTCATCCTCTTGGACCGATGGTGACTGAGAAATACCCACTCTATAATTAAGAGGGGATCCCTCCGGTCCTGGTCCTTTTTGCTCTTCTTTTTGTTGTCTTCCCATTGGAAGACAACCCCGTGCAAGTGTGGCAGATTACCCAGGATGATGAATTTGAATGGCAAGTCAGGCCTACACCTGCTTGCCTGCCTGGTGGACATTAGATGTTGCACCTTCTCCAGAGCTGTTTGCGCCTCTGGGGTGAGTGTCCGGGGAGAACTAAGCTCCTCTCCCCCTTTTAGTAAATCAAAAAGGGGGGCTAGGTCTTCGGTGGACAGACCCAGCCACGGCCTCACCCAATTTAAAGACCCACACAGCTGGTGGACATCTGCCAGAGTCTTGATGTTGGTATTGATAGCCAATTTTTGCGGCACAATGGTCCGCTTTGTAATTTGTAGGCCCAGGTACTTCCAAGGTGGCATCCGTTGAATCTTTTCCTCTTGGAGCTCGAACCCTGCAGCAACCAATGCATTGATTGTCAGGTCGAGCACACTGGCAAGCATGTCATTGTCGGGGGCACACACGAGAACATCATCCCTATAATGGAAGATGATGGCCTCTTTTGCTGCTGCGCAAACTGGGGCAAGCAAGGAAGAGACATACCATTGGCAGATGGTCTGGCTGTTCTTCATACCCTGTGGCAACACCTTCCAATGGTATCTTTTCCTTGGGGCTTCTCGATTGATAACAGGAATGGAGAAGGCAAAACGCGGGGCATCGTCAGGGTGCAGGGGAATTTGGAAAAAGCAGTCTTTAATGTCAATTACTGCCAGATTCCAATTTTGAGGGAGCATCGTTGGGGATGGCATCCCTGGTTGGAGAGAGCCCATGTCCTCAATAGCATTGTTAATTTGACGAAGGTCCTGGAGGAGCCGCCATTTGTCTTTGTTAGGCTTTTTGATAACAAAGACAGGGGAATTCCACGGGCTGTTGGATTCCACGATATTCCCCTTTTCAAGTTGCTCCTCCACGAGCTTCTCGAGCGCCTTCAACTTCTCACCATAGAGCGACCACTGCTCTACCCAAATGGGCTGGGCTGATCAGTTTTCCAATTTAGTTTTTGAGTAGGGCGCTCTTCAGTGGCCGCAACCCAAAAATTTTTCGGGGGGTCAGGTAGGTCAATTGTGACTCCCCACTGCTGCATGAGGTCTCTCCCCAAGAGGGGTTCCTTGTAGTCTAATACGAACGGACGTATGTTTGCCAATTGTCCGCTCAGTCCCTTGATTTGCACGATGCTCTTTGACTGTTTGGCCAATTGAATGCCCCCAACACCTTGCACGTGTCCAGCCACGTTCTGCAATTCCCAATGTGCCGGCCATTCTCGTGTGGGAATGATCGTCACATCTGCCCCTGTGTCCAGAAGCCCTCTGAGGTGTAGGACTTCCTCCCCTCTGTTGATCTCGCAGCCTACCCGAGGCTTCTCTGTCCCTATGACATGTGTGGCACACACCGTTGGGTGTGGCCTTTCTACAGGGATAGCCTGGGCGACTGTCTGCCCTCTGGGCAGGAAAAGAGGTGGGTGGACACAGCGCAGCAAGAGAACAGGTCCTTCGGGACTGGATGTCATTAGTCCCGGAGCGACTTCGATCTCTTGTGGTGTGCAGGTAACATTTCCGACAATGACATATCTGTCAGGGCCTTGGTCTTCTGCCCACAGCTCACCACCAGCGCTTACCGGTGCGGTATGCCACTCTTTGGTCTTTAGGTGGAACGGTGTCAACAGCTGCAACCTGAAAGAACCATCAGAAAAGGAAGTCAAGTCCGGTTTTAAAGTCGTGTCTGATAGTTTGGTCTCTCTAAGTTTCCCCTCCCCCTCGCGTCCCGTCCCTTTTTTGTCTTCACCACTCCAACGCGGGGCGGGCGCGCGCTCCCCATTCAGTTTTTTTGTTGCAGTTGGCCCTCCTGTCCCCCAGGTTCATGTTCCTTTTTAAATTGCTGGAACTGCCACTTGAGCGGGCAGTCCCTTGTCCAATGTCCAGGCCGGTCACATAGGAAGCAGGTGTTCCTGGCCGGCGGGGCTCGCTTTCGGCCGTTTGCAGTTGGAGGTGGTTTGGTGTTCAGGCCCGTGGTCCTCCTCTGGTCCGCTGCAGGGCGATGCGTTGCTGTTCCCACTGAGGCCATTCCTCTGGGCCGCTGTCTCTCTGAGCTGGTAGGTTGCAGGTGTGGTGCCTTCGCAGCACAAACTTCCAACATATCCTGTATGGTTGGCGGGGGGTCCAGGGGGAGGCTCAGGATGGCTGCCTTGCATTGAGGGTTGGCATTCACCATAGCCATCTCTGCGATGACCTCTTCCCTGGCCGCCGGCTGCTTGACCTTCAACTCTACAGCTCGGGTTAGTCTCTCCACAAACTTTAGGAATGACTCAGTGGGTTGCTGCTGGACCTGCGAGTAGGATTCTATGGGCACATCAGGCCTCAGACCAAGGAATGCCTTACTGGCCGCTTCCTTGACCTGTTGCAGAACCTCCAAAGGCAAGCCTTGAGCTTTCTTCGGCGCCAAAGCCCAATCTGCTTCGCCGCTTAGATGGTCCAATGTGAATTCCTTATTGTCGGCATCAACGGCCGTATCAGAACCTTGCAAGAGCGCTGGAAGGAGTCTGCGGAGCTCCCTTTCCCACGCTGCCTTCCAGAGCAGAAACTCTGCCGAGGAAAGCAGGCATGAGAAAAGCTGACGCAGATCGAAAGGTGTCATTACTGCTCCGGAGAGACTTGCCTTTAAGAGGCCACGAAAATATTCGCTTTCTCTCCCAAACTCCTTCTGTGCCTTGCAGAGTTCCTTTATTGTTTGGTGTGAGAGGGGTTCCCAGCTGACATGGGTTGTTCCTCCTCTCCGGGACCTCTGATAAAAAGCCGGAGCGGCCGAGGGAATGGGATCCAGTTCCGGGTTCCGGTCCTCGGGCCCCCCCCCCTTCCGGCCAGACACCGTGGGAACCGGAAGGACAGGCGTGGGAACCGGAAGCAGGAAGTGGGTGGCAGCCGGGCATGGAACCGCGATTTCTGGGGGCGGAGCACGGGGGCGCGCACTGGTGACAGGTAGGAGGGGTAAGAGGTGTGGAACCAGCTTGGGAGTAGGAGGGGTCGGGGAGAAAGGCGTTGGGACTCGGGAGAAAGGGATTTCGGGTGGAAAAGCGCGGGGAAAAGCAAGAGGGGGTTTCTGCCACGTGGCGCCCGCCATCTTGTCCTCCTCGGGCAGGGAGGGCATTTTCTAAACTCTCTGGATAGCCAAACCGAACTCGGGGTCTAACAACTGGGGAAGCCGGGGAACAGGATAAGCCTCGGGCAGTCTGGCCGGGACTGTCTGAGCGGGGACTCCGGGGATCCCGAGGAGAGCCAGGGAGACGGTGGCAGCCCTGCGCATCGCGGGTTGCTCTCCTCAGCATGCCCGTTTGAGGGGACACGGGTTCGGGAGACGGGTTAGGGGTAACAACTGGGGAATTCGGGGTTGTTCGTCCTTCCCTCTCCCTTTTTTTAGCTAACGCCAATCTAATTTGCAAGTACAGAAAGGAGAAATCTTTCTCTTTGGCAGAATTAGATCGCGCCAGTTTTTCTCCCGCGGCATTCCAAAAGGGAACGGTCAAAACCGTATCCTGAGAGCACTGAGGGAAGTGCAGAAACAGCCACCGAATAAACCGTTTTAAACATCCCTTTGAAAAACTTATCCCCCCACCCTCAAGGAGTCCCGCAACTTGGAGAAATGCCCCCTTCTGTGCTGTGGAGAGTTTAGCGCCCATAGCCAACAGCACAGCGTCTGGAGCTAAACTTCAAGCCTGGAAGGCCGGTTTTCCCAAAAACCAACCGGAGACAAGCTAACCGCGCTTGTTCCGGGGCTGCGCAGCCTATGTTCGGCTCTTCGAGAGCCGGGGACCGTCCTGCGTTCGGCTCTTCAAGAGCCGGGGACACTGGTCCCTCCGAAAGCCTTTACCGGCTTTGAGGCAAGTTTTTCCCCCCCCGGGGAAAAATACTTACCTGACTGGAGTCCAGGTTAGCTCCAGGCGGCCGGTTCCTCCGCCGAGAACGACTTCGCAGGCACGGCGAAGCGACCGTCCTCACCCCCAGGAGCGCAGCTAACTAAAATGGAGCGTGCTGCAGCTGGGGTAGCTTGACGTCCCGATGACGCACTTGCGGAAACAATCAGTCCCTTCCGTGGGGTCCGACGGAAGCGGGGCCCCATGCCCGGGCGCCAAGCTGCCTTTGCCGAGGACGCCCCTTCCGTGGGGTCCGATGGAACGGGAAGCCCCACGCTTGGGCGCCAAGCTGCCTTTGTGTCCCCTAGGAACAGTTCCCTCTCAGCCCGGTCAGCTCGGGACACAGCAGGCTGCAGGGGCCAGCCTCTGATATCGGAGGGATCAGAGGTCTGGCTCGTGGGTCCTTCCAAGGGACCGCGGCAATAAAGGCAGACGGTGGAGGAAAGGAGGCAGGCTCAGAGTTGGGTTAAATCCAGAAAGTTTATTGGTCCTCCGAACGGGGGGGACCTCAACCACCAGGGGGTGCCCAACTCAGCGCACCTGCCGGTCTCGTGCAGGGGATATTATGGGGGGGGGGGGGGGGGAGACAAGGCGGGGGAGTACAGAGTAACCAACCAGGGAAGAGAAGGGTGTGGCAAACACAACGAGGGACACATAAGGGAACCAACTGTAACAGGGGAAGGGAGGGACTTCTTTCCCAGGACCAGTCACCTGGCCCCCTGGCTAGAACTTTCCAGAAGCCTGGGAGGGGTGCCAGAGTGACAGACAGGGTCCTGGGAGGAGACAAAACTGTCATATAGGGTGACTTTAATAAAATACGGGGGGCGCCAACTGGGGTACACCAAACTTAAGGAACATAGAGGGGAGACCTGGACTGAACTAAACAAACACACTCCCACATCTCCTCCTTTTTTGTTTTTTAAGATGACATGAATTCGGCTTGGGGACAGTACTCTGAGTCCGGGTACAGGTCCCCGAACCATGTCATCTCCTGGGCCATAGGCTCGAGTTCAAAGTCTTTGGGGAGCTCTGCTTGGTTGATGTCTGCAGGGGAGGATGAGCTCATAATCGTGTTGGTTAGCAGTTTTTTCAGCAGCCCGAACATAATTATGACAACCAAGAGAATAAAAAACAAGATCAGTCCGGTTCGGAGAATGGATCTAGTCCACCTGGATAATCCCCATCCGCTGACGGCACAGGACCCATCTCCGATGTCTCCAAACTAAAACAAAACTTAGAAAAATGAGGTTGAAACTGGGGATAACAACTGGGATAAACTTGGGGCTCGGGGCTCAGAGAGGCACACGACTAACCTACCCCGGTCTTGGGGGGTATTTGATCGCCCTTCCTGACGGTCTGGGAGATACACGGTTTCACCCACTTTGATGGGATCCACCTAGGGCCCTCGGGGGTGGATACACATGCGTACCCTTTCCCCCAGGTAACTAGTTCATAAGGCCCTTGTATCTCCCTAGTCTCCGGGTCCTTAACCATCACCGGAGACCTTTCTTTCATTTGCAACTGCTGAGACCGCCCAAAGTGCCGCACGATTGGTGGGTTCAGGTTCTCAAAGGCACAGTCGAGGAAATTTAGGGTGAACAATGCCTTTGAGAGCCTGACAGCAGGTGACTCTAGCTTTTTGGGGGAGCACTGGCGCTGGAGCATTCTTTTGATGTTTTGGTGGGCCCTCTCTACAATGGCTTGACCTGTCGGGGAATAGGGGATGCCAGTCTTGTGTTCTATTCCCCATCGCTGCAGGAAGCTCCTGAACTCCTTGGACGTATACGCTGGGCCATTGTCCGTTTTGATGACTTTGGGGATGCCCAGGGTAGCGATTGCCTGCACTAAGTGCTTTTGGACATCGCTAGCCTTTTCCCCTGTGTGGGCAGAGGCAAAAACTGCTCCCGAGAAGGTATCAACCGACACATGTACGTACTTCATTCTGCCGAATGAAGCAACATGTGTCACGTCCATCTGCCACACTTCGCAGCTGTTAAGTCCACGGGGGTTTGCGCCAGTACCAATGGCAGGAAGGGCTAGCTGGTGGCATTCTGGACATGCAGCCACAATCGCCCTGGCCTGGTCGTGCTTTAGATTGAATCGACGAACTAGGGCAGGAGTGTTCTGATGGAACAGCTGATGGCTGATTTTGGCCTGCTCAAACACGTTTGGAGTCGGGGCCATCGCAGCTGGCGCAGCGAGGGCATCTGCCCTCCTGTTGCCTTCTGCGATGAACCCGGGCAGGTCCGTGTGTGACCTGACGTGCAACACGTAAAATGGTTGCTCTCGGTGGGAGACCAGATTTATTAACTTTGAGAGCAACTCATACAAGGCCATGTTGGAGACTTCACGCAAAATGGCGTGCTCGGCTCTGGAGACTACCCCTGCAACATATGCAGAGTCTGTTACCAAATTTAGGGGTTCGGGGAACCTTTCGAAAGCCCTGACGACTGCGTCCAACTCAGCAACCTGAGGCGATCCTTCTACCTCTTTGATGTCAGTCTCCCACCGCTGAGTTTGGGCGTTTTTCCAAGTCGCCCCGGACGCGTCAGTAAAAACTGTCAAGGCCTTTAGAGGTTCCTTGCTCCGAACACTTATTATATTTAATTCGAATTGAACTTCCGAATTGAATATTTTGTGGGCTGGCCTATGCAAAGAAATTTGGCCTGTGTAGCCCTCCAGAGCAAACTGCAATGCTTCACAATCTTGAAGCAGACTCTCCAACATCGCCTTAGGAATTTGACCCATTTTTTTCCTAATTGGCACGCGGATGCAGTCGAAGTCACATCCTGATAACTCTCTGATCCGGATCCTAGCCTTCCGGATCAGTTCAGCCATCAGCTCTTGTGGCTGTGTCATCCTCTTGGACCGATGGTGACTGAGAAATACCCACTCTATAATTAAGAGGGGATCCCTCCGGTCCTGGTCCTTTTTGCTCTTCTTTTTGTTGTCTTCCCATTGGAAGACAACCCCGTGCAAGTGTGGCAGATTACCCAGGATGATGAATTTGAATGGCAAGTCAGGCCTACACCTGCTTGCCTGCCTGGTGGACATTAGATGTTGCACCTTCTCCAGAGCTGTTTGCGCCTCTGGGGTGAGTGTCCGGGGAGAACTAAGCTCCTCTCCCCCTTTTAGTAAATCAAAAAGGGGGGCTAGGTCTTCGGTGGACAGACCCAGCCACGGCCTCACCCAATTTAAAGACCCACACAGCTGGTGGACATCTGCCAGAGTCTTGATGTTGGTATTGATAGCCAATTTTTGCGGCACAATGGTCCGCTTTGTAATTTGTAGGCCCAGGTACTTCCAAGGTGGCATCCGTTGAATCTTTTCCTCTTGGAGCTCGAACCCTGCAGCAACCAATGCATTGATTGTCAGGTCGAGCACACTGGCAAGCATGTCATTGTCGGGGGCACACACGAGGACATCATCCCTATAATGGAAGATGATGGCCTCTTTTGCTGCTGCGCAAACTGGGGCAAGCAAGGAAGAGACATACCATTGGCAGATGGTCTGGCTGTTCTTCATACCCTGTGGCAACACCTTCCAATGGTATCTTTTCCTTGGGGCTTCTCGATTGATAACAGGAATGGAGAAGGCAAAACGCGGGGCATCGTCAGGGTGCAGGGGAATTTGGAAAAAGCAGTCTTTAATGTCAATTACTGCCAGATTCCAATTTTGAGGGAGCATCGTTGGGGATGGCATCCCTGGTTGGAGAGAGCCCATGTCCTCAATAGCATTGTTAATTTGACGAAGGTCCTGGAGGAGCCGCCATTTGTCTTTGTTAGGCTTTTTGATAACAAAGACAGGGGAATTCCACGGGCTGTTGGATTCCACGATATTCCCCTTTTCAAGTTGCTCCTCCACGAGCTTCTCGAGCGCCTTCAACTTCTCACCATAGAGCGACCACTGCTCTACCCAAATGGGCTGGGCTGATCAGTTTTCCAATTTAGTTTTTGAGTAGGGCGCTCTTCAGTGGCCGCAACCCAAAAATTTTTCGGGGGGTCAGGTAGGTCAATTGTGACTCCCCACTGCTGCATGAGGTCTCTCCCCAAGAGGGGTTCCTTGTAGTCTAATACGAACGGACGTATGTTTGCCAATTGTCCGCTCAGTCCCTTGATTTGCACGATGCTCTTTGACTGTTTGGCCAATTGAATGCCCCCAACACCTTGCACGTGTCCAGCCACGTTCTGCAATTCCCAATGTGCCGGCCATTCTCGTGTGGGAATGATCGTCACATCTGCCCCTGTGTCCAGAAGCCCTCTGAGGTGTAGGACTTCCTCCCCTCTGTTGATCTCGCAGCCTACCCGAGGCTTCTCTGTCCCTATGACATGTGTGGCACACACCGTTGGGTGTGGCCTTTCTACAGGGATAGCCTGGGCGACTGTCTGCCCTCTGGGCAGGAAAAGAGGTGGGTGGACACAGCGCAGCAAGAGAACAGGTCCTTCGGGACTGGATGTCATTAGTCCCGGAGCGACTTCGATCTCTTGTGGTGTGCAGGTAACATTTCCGACAATGACATATCTGTCAGGGCCTTGGTCTTCTGCCCACAGCTCACCACCAGCGCTTACCGGTGCGGTATGCCACTCTTTGGTCTTTAGGTGGAACGGTGTCAACAGCTGCAACCTGAAAGAACCATCAGAAAAGGAAGTCAAGTCCGGTTTTAAAGTCGTGTCTGATAGTTTGGTCTCTCTAAGTTTCCCCTCCCCCTCGCGTCCCGTCCCTTTTTTGTCTTCACCACTCCAACGCGGGGCGGGCGCGCGCTCCCCATTCAGTTTTTTTGTTGCAGTTGGCCCTCCTGTCCCCCAGGTTCATGTTCCTTTTTAAATTGCTGGAACTGCCACTTGAGCGGGCAGTCCCTTGTCCAATGTCCAGGCCGGTCACATAGGAAGCAGGTGTTCCTGGCCGGCGGGGCTCGCTTTCGGCCGTTTGCAGTTGGAGGTGGTTTGGTGTTCAGGCCCGTGGTCCTCCTCTGGTCCGCTGCAGGGCGATGCGTTGCTGTTCCCACTGAGGCCATTCCTCTGGGCCGCTGTCTCTCTGAGCTGGTAGGTTGCAGGTGTGGTGCCTTCGCAGCACAAACTTCCAACATATCCTGTATGGTTGGCGGGGGGTCCAGGGGGAGGCTCAGGATGGCTGCCTTGCATTGAGGGTTGGCATTCACCATAGCCATCTCTGCGATGACCTCTTCCCTGGCCGCCGGCTGCTTGACCTGCAACTCTACAGCTCGGGTTAGTCTCTCCACAAACTTTAGGAATGACTCAGTGGGTTGCTGCTGGACCTGCGAGTAGGATTCTATGGGCACATCAGGCCTCAGACCAAGGAATGCCTTACTGGCCGCTTCCTTGACCTGTTGCAGAACCTCCAAAGGCAAGCCTTGAGCTTGCTTCGGCGCCAAAGCCCAATCTGCTTCGCCGCTTAGATGGTCCAATGTGAATTCCTTATTGTCGGCATCAACGGCCGTATCAGAACCTTGCAAGAGCGCTGGAAGGAGTCTGCGGAGCTCCCTTTCCCACGCTGCCTTCCAGAGCAGAAACTCTGCCGAGGAAAGCAGGCATGAGAAAAGCTGACGCAGATCGAAAGGTGTCATTACTGCTCCGGAGAGACTTGCCTTTAAGAGGCCACGAAAATATTCGCTTTCTCTCCCAAACTCCTTCTGTGCCTTGCAGAGTTCCTTTATTGTTTGGTGTGAGAGGGGTTCCCAGCTGACATGGGTTGTTCCTCCTCTCCGGGACCTCTGATAAAAAGCCGGAGCGGCCGAGGGAATGGGATCCAGTTCCGGGTTCCGGTCCTCGGGCCCCCCCCCCTTCCGGCCAGACACCGTGGGAACCGGAAGGACAGGCGTGGGAACCGGAAGCAGGAAGTGGGTGGCAGCCGGGCATGGAACCGCGATTTCTGGGGGCGGAGCACGGGGGCGCGCACTGGTGACAGGTAGGAGGGGTAAGAGGTGTGGAACCAGCTTGGGAGTAGGAGGGGTCGGGGAGAAAGGCGTTGGGACTCGGGAGAAAGGGATTTCGGGTGGAAAAGCGCGGGGAAAAGCAAGAGGGGGTTTCTGCCACGTGGCGCCCGCCATCTTGTCCTCCTCGGGCAGGGAGGGCATTTTCTAAACTCTCTGGATAGCCAAACCGAACTCGGGGTCTAACAACTGGGGAAGCCGGGGAACAGGATAAGCCTCGGGCAGTCTGGCCGGGACTGTCTGAGCGGGGACTCCGGGGATCCCGAGGAGAGCCAGGGAGACGGTGGCAGCCCTGCGCATCGCGGGTTGCTCTCCTCAGCATGCCCGTTTGAGGGGACACGGGTTCGGGAGACGGGTTAGGGGTAACAACTGGGGAATTCGGGGTTGTTCGTCCTTCCCTCTCCCTTTTTTTAGCTAACGCCAATCTAATTTGCAAGTACAGAAAGGAGAAATCTTTCTCTTTGGCAGAATTAGATCGCGCCAGTTTTTCTCCCGCGGCATTCCAAAAGGGAACGGTCAAAACCGTATCCTGAGAGCACTGAGGGAAGTGCAGAAACAGCCACCGCATAAACCGTTTTAAACATCCCTTTGAAAAACTTATCCCCCCACCCTCAAGGAGTCCCGCAACTTGGAGAAATGCCCCCTTCTGTGCTGTGGAGAGTTTAGCGCCCATAGCCAACAGCACAGCGTCTGGAGCTAAACTTCAAGCCTGGAAGGCCGGTTTTCCCAAAAACCAACCGGAGACAAGCTAACCGCGCTTGTTCCGGGGCTGCGCAGCCTATGTTCGGCTCTTCGAGAGCCGGGGACCGTCCTGCGTTCGGCTCTTCAAGAGCCGGGGACACTGGTCCCTCCGAAAGCCTTTACCGGCTTTGAGGCAAGTTTTTCCCCCCCCGGGGAAAAATACTTACCTGACTGGAGTCCAGGTTAGCTCCAGGCGGCCGGTTCCTCCGCCGAGAACGACTTCGCAGGCACGGCGAAGCTACCGTCCTCACCCCCAGGAGCGCAGCTAACTAAAACGGAGCGTGCTGCAGCTGGGGTAGCTTGACGTCCCGATGACGCACTTGCGGAAACAATCAGTCCCTTCCGTGGGGTCCGACGGAAGCGGGGCCCCATGCCCGGGCGCCAAGCTGCCTTTGCCGAGGACGCCCCTTCCGTGGGGTCCGATGGAACGGGAAGCCCCACGCTTGGGCGCCAAGCTGCCTTTGTGTCCCCTAGGAACAGTTCCCTCTCAGCCCGGTCAGCTCGGGACACAGCAGGCTGCAGGGGCCAGCCTCTGATAAAGGAGGGATCAGAGGTCTGGCTCGTGGGTCCTTCCAAGGGACCGCGGCAATAAAGGCAGACGGTGGAGGAAAGGAGGCAGGCTCAGAGTTGGGTTAAATCCAGAAAGTTTATTGGTCCTCCGAACGGGGGGGACCTCAACCACCAGGGGGTGCCCAACTCAGCGCACCTGCCGGTCTCGTGCAGGGGATATTATGGGGGGGGGGGGGGGGGGGAGACAAGGCGGGGGAGTACAGAGTAACCAACCAGGGAAGAGAAGGGTGTGGCAAACACAACGAGGGACACATAAGGGAACCAACTGTAACAGGGGAAGGGAGGGACTTCTTTCCCAGGACCAGTCACCTGGCCCCCTGGCTAGAACTTTCCAGAAGCCTGGGAGGGGTGCCAGAGTGACAGACAGGGTCCTGGGAGGAGACAAAACTGTCATATAGGGTGATTTTAATAAAATACGGGGGGCGCCAACTGGGGTACACCAAACTTAAGGAACATAGAGGGGAGACCTGGACTGAACTAAACAAACACACTCCCACATCTCCTCCTTTTTTGTTTTTTAAGATGACATGAATTCGGCTTGGGGACAGTACTCTGAGTCCGGGTACAGGTCCCCGAACCATGTCATCTCCTGGGCCATAGGCTCGAGTTCAAAGTCTTTGGGGAGCTCTGCTTGGTTGATGTCTGCAGGGGAGGATGAGCTCATAATCGTGTTGGTTAGCAGTTTTTTCAGCAGCCCGAACATAATTATGACAACCAAGAGAATAAAAAACAAGATCAGTCTGGTTCGGAGAATGGATCTAGTCCACCTGGATAATCCCCATCCGCTGACGGCACAGGACCCATCTCCGATGTCTCCAAACTAAAACAAAACTTAGAAAAATGAGGTTGAAACTGGGGATAACAACTGGGATAAACTTGGGGCTCGGGGCTCAGAGAGGCACACGACTAACCTACCCCGGTCTTGGGGGGTATTTGATCGCCCTTCCTGACGGTCTGGGAGATACACGGTTTCACCCACTTTGATGGGATCCACCTAGGGCCCTCGGGGGTGGATACACATGCGTACCCTTTCCCCCAGGTAACTAGTTCATAAGGCCCTTGTATCTCCCTAGTCTCCGGGTCCTTAACCATCACCGGAGACCTTTCTTTCATTTGCAACTGCTGAGACCGCCCAAAGTGCCGCACGATTGGTGGGTTCAGGTTCTCAAAGGCACAGTCGAGGAAATTTAGGGTGAACAATGCCTTTGAGAGCCTGACAGCAGGTGACTCTAGCTTTTTGGGGGAGCACTGGCGCTGGAGCATTCTTTTGATGTTTTGGTGGGCCCTCTCTACAATGGCTTGACCTGTCGGGGAATAGGGGATGCCAGTCTTGTGTTCTATTCCCCATCGCTGCAGGAAGCTCCTGAACTCCTTGGACGTATACGCTGGGCCATTGTCCGTTTTGATGACTTTGGGGATGCCCAGGGTAGCGATTGCCTGCACTAAGTGCTTTTGGACATCGCTAGCCTTTTCCCCTGTGTGGGCAGAGGCAAAAACTGCTCCCGAGAAGGTATCAACCGACACATGTACGTACTTCATTCTGCCGAATGAAGCAACATGTGTCACGTCCATCTGCCACACTTCGCAGCTGTTAAGTCCACGGGGGTTTGCGCCAGTACCAATGGCAGGAAGGGCTAGCTGGTGGCATTCTGGACATGCAGCCACAATCGCCCTGGCCTGGTCGTGCTTTAGATTGAATCGACGAACTAGGGCAGGAGTGTTCTGATGGAACAGCTGATGGCTGATTTTGGCCTGCTCAAACACGTTTGGAGTCGGGGCCATCGCAGCTGGCGCAGCGAGGGCATCTGCCCTCCTGTTGCCTTCTGCGATGAACCCGGGCAGGTCCGTGTGTGACCTGACGTGCAACACGTAAAATGGTTGCTCTCGGTGGGAGACCAGATTTATTAACTTTGAGAGCAACTCATACAAGGCCATGTTGGAGACTTCACGCAAAATGGCGTGCTCGGCTCTGGAGACTACCCCTGCAACATATGCAGAGTCTGTTACCAAATTTAGGGGTTCGGGGAACCTTTCGAAAGCCCTGACGACTGCGTCCAACTCAGCAACCTGAGGCGATCCTTCTACCTCTTTGATGTCAGTCTCCCACCGCTGAGTTTGGGCGTTTTTCCAAGTCGCCCCGGACGCGTCAGTAAAAACTGTCAAGGCCTTTAGAGGTTCCTTGCTCCGAACACTTATTATATTTAATTCGAATTGAACTTCCGAATTGAATATTTTGTGGGCTGGCCTATGCAAAGAAATTTGGCCTGTGTAGCCCTCCAGAGCAAACTGCAATGCTTCACAATCTTGAAGCAGACTCTCCAACATCGCCTTAGGAATTTGGCCCATTTTTTTCCTAATTGGCACGCGGATGCAGTCGAAGTCACATCCTGATAACTCTCTGATCCGGATCCTAGCCTTCCGGATCAGTTCAGCCATCAGCTCTTGTGGCTGTGTCATCCTCTTGGACCGATGGTGACTGAGAAATACCCACTCTATAATTAAGAGGGGATCCCTCCGGTCCTGGTCCTTTTTGCTCTTCTTTTTGTTGTCTTCCCATTGGAAGACAACCCCGTGCAAGTGTGGCAGATTACCCAGGATGATGAATTTGAATGGCAAGTCAGGCCTACACCTGCTTGCCTGCCTGGTGGACATTAGATGTTGCACCTTCTCCAGAGCTGTTTGCGCCTCTGGGGTGAGTGTCCGGGGAGAACTAAGCTCCTCTCCCCCTTTTAGTAAATCAAAAAGGGGGGCTAGGTCTTCGGTGGACAGACCCAGCCACGGCCTCACCCAATTTAAAGACCCACACAGCTGGTGGACATCTGCCAGAGTCTTGATGTTGGTATTGATAGCCAATTTTTGCGGCACAATGGTCCGCTTTGTAATTTGTAGGCCCAGGTACTTCCAAGGTGGCATCCGTTGAATCTTTTCCTCTTGGAGCTCGAACCCTGCAGCAACCAATGCATTGATTGTCAGGTCGAGCACACTGGCAAGCATGTCATTGTCGGGGGCACACACGAGGACATCATCCATATAATGGAAGATGATGGCCTCTTTTGCTGCTGCGCAAACTGGGGCAAGCAAGGAAGAGACATACCATTGGCAGATGGTCTGGCTGTTCTTCATACCCTGTGGCAACACCTTCCAATGGTATCTTTTCCTTGGGGCTTCTCGATTGATAACAGGAATCGAGAAGGCAAAACGCGGGGCATCGTCAGGGTGCAGGGGAATTTGGAAAAAGCAGTCTTTAATGTCAATTACTGCCAGATTCCAATTTTGAGGGAGCATCGTTGGGGATGGCATCCCTGGTTGGAGAGAGCCCATGTCCTCAATAGCATTGTTAATTTGACGAAGGTCCTGGAGGAGCCGCCATTTGTCTTTGTTAGGCTTTTTGATAACAAAGACAGGGGAATTCCACGGGCTGTTGGATTCCACGATATTCCCCTTTTCAAGTTGCTCCTCCACGAGCTTCTCGAGCGCCTTCAACTTCTCACCATAGAGCGACCACTGCTCTACCCAAATGGGCTGGGCTGATCAGTTTTCCAATTTAGTTTTTGAGTAGGGCGCTCTTCAGTGGCCGCAACCCAAAAATTTTTCGGGGGGTCAGGTAGGTCAATTGTGACTCCCCACTGCTGCATGAGGTCTCTCCCCAAGAGGGGTTCCTTGTAGTCTAATACGAACGGACGTATGTTTGCCAATTGTCCGCTCAGTCCCTTGATTTGCACGATGCTCTTTGACTGTTTGGCCAATTGAATGCCCCCAACACCTTGCACGTGTCCAGCCACGTTCTGCAATTCCCAATGTGCCGGCCATTCTCGTGTGGGAATGATCGTCACATCTGCCCCTGTGTCCAGAAGCCCTCTGAGGTGTAGGACTTCCTCCCCTCTGTTGATCTCGCAGCCTACCCGAGGCTTCTCTGTCCCTATGACATGTGTGGCACACACCGTTGGGTGTGGCCTTTCTACAGGGATAGCCTGGGCGACTGTCTGCCCTCTGGGCAGGAAAAGAGGTGGGTGGACACAGCGCAGCAAGAGAACAGGTCCTTCGGGACTGGATGTCATTAGTCCCGGAGCGACTTCGATCTCTTGTGGTGTGCAGGTAACATTTCCGACAATGACATATCTGTCAGGGCCTTGGTCTTCTGCCCACAGCTCACCACCAGCGCTTACCGGTGCGGTATGCCACTCTTTGGTCTTTAGGTGGAACGGTGTCAACAGCTGCAACCTGAAAGAACCATCAGAAAAGGAAGTCAAGTCCGGTTTTAAAGTCGTGTCTGATAGTTTGGTCTCTCTAAGTTTCCCCTCCCCCTCGCGTCCCGTCCCTTTTTTGTCTTCACCACTCCAACGCGGGGCGGGCGCGCGCTCCCCATTCAGTTTTTTTGTTGCAGTTGGCCCTCCTGTCCCCCAGGTTCATGTTCCTTTTTAAATTGCTGGAACTGCCACTTGAGCGGGCAGTCCCTTGTCCAATGTCCAGGCCGGTCACATAGGAAGCAGGTGTTCCTGGCCGGCGGGGCTCGCTTTCGGCCGTTTGCAGTTGGAGGTGGTTTGGTGTTCAGGCCCGTGGTCCTCCTCTGGTCCGCTGCAGGGCGATGCGTTGCTGTTCCCACTGAGGCCATTCCTCTGGGCCGCTGTCTCTCTGAGCTGGTAGGTTGCAGGTGTGGTGCCTTCGCAGCACAAACTTCCAACATATCCTGTATGGTTGGCGGGGGGTCCAGGGGGAGGCTCAGGATGGCTGCCTTGCATTGAGGGTTGGCATTCACCATAGCCATCTCTGCAATGACCTCTTCCCTGGCCGCCGGCTGCTTGACCTGCAACTCTACAGCTCGGGTTAGTCTCTCCACAAACTTTAGGAATGACTCAGTGGGTTGCTGCTGGACCTGCGAGTAGGATTCTATGGGCACATCAGGCCTCAGACCAAGGAATGCCTTACTGGCCGCTTCCTTGACCTGTTGCAGAACCTCCAAAGGCAAGCCTTGAGCTTTCTTCGGCGCCAAAGCCCAATCTGCTTCGCCGCTTAGATGGTCCAATGTGAATTCCTTATTGTCGGCATCAACGGCCGTATCAGAACCTTGCAAGAGCGCTGGAAGGAGTCTGCGGAGCTCCCTTTCCCACGCTGCCTTCCAGAGCAGAAACTCTGCCGAGGAAAGCAGGCATGAGAAAAGCTGACGCAGATCGAAAGGTGTCATTACTGCTCCGGAGAGACTTGCCTTTAAGAGGCCACGAAAATATTCGCTTTCTCTCCCAAACTCCTTCTGTGCCTTGCAGAGTTCCTTTATTGTTTGGTGTGAGAGGGGTTCCCAGCTGACATGGGTTGTTCCTCCTCTCCGGGACCTCTGATAAAAAGCCGGAGCGGCCGAGGGAATGGGATCCAGTTCCGGGTTCCGGTCCTCGGGCCCCCCCCCTTCCGGCCAGACACCGTGGGAACCGGAAGGACAGGCGTGGGAACCGGAAGCAGGAAGTGGGTGGCAGCCGGGCATGGAACCGCGATTTCTGGGGGCGGAGCACGGGGGCGCGCACTGGTGACAGGTAGGAGGGGTAAGAGGTGTGGAACCAGCTTGGGAGTAGGAGGGGTCGGGGAGAAAGGGGTTGGGACTCGGGAGAAAGGGATTTCGGGTGGAAAAGCGCGGGGAAAAGCAAGAGGGGGTTTCTGCCACGTGGCGCCCGCCATCTTGTCCTCCTCGGGCAGGGAGGGCATTTTCTAAACTCTCTGGATAGCCAAACCGAACTCGGGGTCTAACAACTGGGGAAGCCGGGGAACCGGATAAGCCTCGGGCAGTCTGGCCGGGACTGTCTGAGCGGGGACTCCGGGGATCCCGAGGAGAGCCAGGGAGACGGTGGCAGCCCTGCGCATCGCGGGTTGCTCTCCTCAGCATGCCCGTTTGAGGGGACACGGGTTCGGGAGACGGGTTAGGGGTAACAACTGGGGAATTCGGGGTTGTTCGTCCTTCCCTCTCCCTTTTTTTAGCTAACGCCAATCTAATTTGCAAGTACAGAAAGGAGAAATCTTTCTCTTTGGCAGAATTAGATCGCGCCAGTTTTTCTCCCGCGGCATTCCAAAAGGGAACGGTCAAAACCGTATCCTGAGAGCACTGAAAGAAGTGCAGAAACAGCCACCGAATAAACCGTTTTAAACATCCCTTTGAAAAACTTATCCCCCCACCCTCAAGGAGTCCCGCAACTTGGAGAAATGCCCCCTTCTGTGCTGTGGAGAGTTTAGCGCCCATAGCCAACAGCACAGCGTCTGCAGCTAAACTTCAAGCCTGGAAGGCCGGTTTTCCCAAAAACCAACCGGAGACAAGCTAACCGCGCTTGTTCCGGGGCTGCGCAGCCTACGTTCGGCTCTTCGAGAGCCGGGGACCGTCCTGCGTTCGGCTCTTCAAGAGCCGGGGACACTGGTCCCTCCGAAAGCCTTTACCGGCTTTGAGGCAAGTTTTTCCCCCCCCGGGGAAAAATACTTACCTGACTGGAGTCCAGGTTAGCTCCAGGCGGCCGGTTCCTCCGCCGAGAACGACTTCGCAGGCACGGCGACGCTACCGTCCTCACCCCCAGGAGCGCAGCTAACTAAAACGGAGCGTGCTGCAGCTGGGGTAGCTTGACGTCCCGATGACGCACTTGCGGAAACAATCAGTCCCTTCCGTGGGGTCCGACGGAAGCGGGGCCCCATGCCCGGGCGCCAAGCTGCCTTTGCCGAGGACGCCCCTTCCGTGGGGTCCGATGGAACGGGAAGCCCCACGCTTGGGCGCCAAGCTGCCTTTGTGTCCCCTAGGAACAGTTCCCTCTCAGCCCGGTCAGCTCGGGACACAGCAGGCTGCAGGGGCCAGCCTCTGATATCGGAGGGATCAGAGGTCTGGCTCGTGGGTCCTTCCAAGGGACCGCGGCAATAAAGGCAGACGGTGGAGGAAAGGAGGCAGGCTCAGAGTTGGGTTAAATCCAGAAAGTTTATTGGTCCTCCGAACGGGGGGGACCTCAACCACCAGGGGGTGCCCAACTCAGCGCACCTGCCGGTCTCGTGCAGGGGATTTTATGGGGGGGGGGGGGGGGGGGGGAGACAAGGCGGGGGAGTACAGAGTAACCAACCAGGGAAGAGAAGGGTGCGGCAAACACAACGAGGGACACATAAGGGAACCAACTGTAACAGGGGAAGGGAGGGACTTCTTTCCCAGGACCAGTCACCTGGCCCCCTGGCTAGAACTTTCCAGAAGCCTGGGAGGGGTGCCAGAGTGACAGACAGGGTCCTGGGAGGAGACAAAACTGTCATATAGGGTGATTTTAATAAAATACGGGGGGCGCCAACTGGGGTACACCAAACTTAAGGAACATAGAGGGGAGACCTGGACTGAACTAAACAAACACACTCCCACATCTCCTCCTTTTTTGTTTTTTAAGATGACATGAATTCGGCTTGGGGACAGTACTCTGAGTCCGGGTACAGGTCCCCGAACCATGTCATCTCCTGGGCCATAGGCTCGAGTTCAAAGTCTTTGGGGAGCTCTGCTTGGTTGATGTCTGCAGGGGAGGATGAGCTCATAATCGTGTTGGTTAGCAGTTTTTTCAGCAGCCCGAACATAATTATGACAACCAAGAGAATAAAAAACAAGATCAGTCCGGTTCGGAGAATGGATCTAGTCCACCTGGATAATCCCCATCCGCTGACGGCACAGGACCCATCTCCGATGTCTCCAAACTAAAACAAAACTTAGAAAAATGAGGTTGAAACTGGGGATAACAACTGGGATAAACTTGGGGCTCGGGGCTCAGAGAGGCACACGACTAACCTACCCCGGTCTTGGGGGGTATTTGATCGCCCTTCCTGACGGTCTGGGAGATACACGGTTTCACCCACTTTGATGGGATCCACCTAGGGCCCTCGGGGGTGGATACACATGCGTACCCTTTCCCCCAGGTAACTAGTTCATAAGGCCCTTGTATCTCCCTAGTCTCCGGGTCCTTAACCATCACCGGAGACCTTTCTTTCATTTGCAACTGCTGAGACCGCCCAAAGTGCCGCACGATTGGTGGGTTCAGGTTCTCAAAGGCACAGTCGAGGAAATTTAGGGTGAACAATGCCTTTGAGAGCCTGACAGCAGGTGACTCTAGCTTTTTGGGGGAGCACTGGCGCTGAAGCATTCTTTTGATGTTTTGGTGGGCCCTCTCTACAATGGCTTGACCTGTCGGGGAATAGGGGATGCCAGTCTTGTGTTCTATTCCCCATCGCTGCAGGAAGCTCCTGAACTCCTTGGACGTATACGCTGGGCCATTGTCCGTTTTGATGACTTTGGGGATGCCCAGGGTAGCGATTGCCTGCACTAAGTGCTTTTGGACATCGCTAGCCTTTTCCCCTGTGTGGGCAGAGGCAAAAACTGCTCCCGAGAAGGTATCAACCGACACATGTACGTACTTCATTCTGCCGAATGAAGCAACATGTGTCACGTCCATCTGCCACACTTCGCAGCTGTTAAGTCCACGGGGGTTTGCGCCAGTACCAATGGCAGGAAGGGCTAGCTGGTGGCATTCTGGACATGCAGCCACAATCGCCCTGGCCTGGTCGTGCTTTAGATTGAATCGACGAACTAGGGCAGGAGTGTTCTGATGGAACAGCTGATGGCTGATTTTGGCCTGCTCAAACACGTTTGGAGTCGGGGCCATCGCAGCTGGCGCAGCGAGGGCATCTGCCCTCCTGTTGCCTTCTGCGATGAACCCGGGCAGGTCCGTGTGTGACCTGACGTGCAACACGTAAAATGGTTGCTCTCGGTGGGAGACCAGATTTATTAACTTTGAGAGCAACTCATACAAGGCCATGTTGGAGACTTCACGCAAAATGGCGTGCTCGGCTCTGGAGACTACCCCTGCAACATATGCAGAGTCTGTTACCAAATTTAGGGGTTCGGGGAACCTTTCGAAAGCCCTGACGACTGCGTCCAACTCAGCAACCTGAGGCGATCCTTCTACCTCTTTGATGTCAGTCTCCCACCGCTGAGTTTGGGCGTTTTTCCAAGTCGCCCCGGACGCGTCAGTAAAAACTGTCAAGGCCTTTAGAGGTTCCTTGCTCCGAACACTTATTATATTTAATTCGAATTGAACTTCCGAATTGAATATTTTGTGGGCTGGCCTATGCAAAGAAATTTGGCCTGTGTAGCCCTCCAGAGCAAACTGCAATGCTTCACAATCTTGAAGCAGACTCTCCAACATCGCCTTAGGAATTTGGCCCATTTTTTTCCTAATTGGCACGCGGATGCAGTCGAAGTCACATCCTGATAACTCTCTGATCCGGATCCTAGCCTTCCGGATCAGTTCAGCCATCAGCTCTTGTGGCTGTGTCATCCTCTTGGACCGATGGTGACTGAGAAATACCCACTCTATAATTAAGAGGGGATCCCTCCGGTCCTGGTCCTTTTTGCTCTTCTTTTTGTTGTCTTCCCATTGGAAGACAACCCCGTGCAAGTGTGGCAGATTACCCAGGATGATGAATTTGAATGGCAAGTCAGGCCTACACCTGCTTGCCTGCCTGGTGGACATTAGATGTTGCACCTTCTCCAGAGCTGTTTGCGCCTCTGGGGTGAGTGTCCGGGGAGAACTAAGCTCCTCTCCCCCTTTTAGTAAATCAAAAAGGGGGGCTAGGTCTTCGGTGGACAGACCCAGCCACGGCCTCACCCAATTTAAAGACCCACACAGCTGGTGGACATCTGCCAGAGTCTTGATGTTGGTATTGATAGCCAATTTTTGCGGCACAATGGTCCGCTTTGTAATTTGTAGGCCCAGGTACTTCCAAGGTGGCATCCGTTGAATCTTTTCCTCTTGGAGCTCGAACCCTGCAGCAACCAATGCATTGATTGTCAGGTCGAGCACACTGGCAAGCATGTCATTGTCGGGGGCACACACGAGGACATCATCCATATAATGGAAGATGATGGCCTCTTTTGCTGCTGCGCAAACTGGGGCAAGCAAGGAAGAGACATACCATTGGCAGATGGTCTGGCTGTTCTTCATACCCTGTGGCAACACCTTCCAATGGTATCTTTTCCTTGGGGCTTCTCGATTGATAACAGGAATCGAGAAGGCAAAACGCGGGGCATCGTCAGGGTGCAGGGGAATTTGGAAAAAGCAGTCTTTAATGTCAATTACTGCCAGATTCCAATTTTGAGGGAGCATCGTTGGGGATGGCATCCCTGGTTGGAGAGAGCCCATGTCCTCAATAGCATTGTTAATTTGACGAAGGTCCTGGAGGAGCCGCCATTTGTCTTTGTTAGGCTTTTTGATAACAGAGACAGGGGAATTCCACGGGCTGTTGGATTCCACGATATTCCCCTTTTCAAGTTGCTCCTCCACGAGCTTCTCGAGCGCCTTCAACTTCTCACCATAGAGCGACCACTGCTCTACCCAAATGGGCTGGGCTGATCAGTTTTCCAATTTAGTTTTTGAGTAGGGCGCTCTTCAGTGGCCGCAACCCAAAAATTTTTCGGGGGGTCAGGTAGGTCAATTGTGACTCCCCACTGCTGCATGAGGTCTCTCCCCAAGAGGGGTTCCTTGTAGTCTAATACGAACGGACGTATGTTTGCCAATTGTCCGCTCAGTCCCTTGATTTGCACGATGCTCTTTGACTGTTTGGCCAATTGAATGCCCCCAACACCTTGCACGTGTCCAGCCACGTTCTGCAATTCCCAATGTGCCGGCCATTCTCGTGTGGGAATGATCGTCACATCTGCCCCTGTGTCCAGAAGCCCTCTGAGGTGTAGGACTTCCTCCCCTCTGTTGATCTCGCAGCCTACCCGAGGCTTCTCTGTCCCTATGACATGTGTGGCACACACCGTTGGGTGTGGCCTTTCTACAGGGATAGCCTGGGCGACTGTCTGCCCTCTGGGCAGGAAAAGAGGTGGGTGGACACAGCGCAGCAAGAGAACAGGTCCTTCGGGACTGGATGTCATTAGTCCCGGAGCGACTTCGATCTCTTGTGGTGTGCAGGTAACATTTCCGACAATGACATATCTGTCAGGGCCTTGGTCTTCTGCCCACAGCTCACCACCAGCGCTTACCGGTGCGGTATGCCACTCTTTGGTCTTTAGGTGGAACGGTGTCAACAGCTGCAACCTGAAAGAACCATCAGAAAAGGAAGTCAAGTCCGGTTTTAAAGTCGTGTCTGATAGTTTGGTCTCTCTAAGTTTCCCCTCCCCCTCGCGTCCCGTCCCTTTTTTGTCTTCACCACTCCAACGCGGGGCAAGCGCGCGCTCCCCATTCAGTTTTTTTGTTGCAGTTGGCCCTCCTGTCCCCCAGGTTCATGTTCCTTTTTAAATTGCTGGAACTGCCACTTGAGCGGGCAGTCCCTTGTCCAATGTCCAGGCCGGTCACATAGGAAGCAGGTGTTCCTGGCCGGCGGGGCTCGCTTTCGGCCGTTGGCAGTTGGAGGTGGTTTGGTGTTCAGGCCCGTGGTCCTCCTCTGGTCCGCTGCAGGGCGATGCGTTGCTGTTCCCACTGAGGCCATTCCTCTGGGCCGCTGTCTCTCTGAGCTGGTAGGTTGCAGGTGTGGTGCCTTCGCAGCACAAACTTCCAACATATCCTGTATGGTTGGCGGGGGGTCCAGGGGGAGGCTCAGGATGGCTGCCTTGCATTGAGGGTTGGCATTCACCATAGCCATTTCTGCGATGACCTCTTCCCTGGCCGCCGGCTGCTTGACCTGCAACTCTACAGCTCGGGTAAGACTCTCCACAAACTTTAGGAATGACTCAGTGGGTTGCTGCTGGACCTGCGAGTAGGATTCTATGGGCACATCAGGCCTCAGACCAAGGAATGCCTTACTGGCCGCTTCCTTGACCTGTTGCAGAACCTCCAAAGGCAAGCCTTGAGCTTGCTTCAGTGCCAAAGCCCAATCTGCTTCGCCGCTTAGATGGTCCAATGTGAATTCCTTATTGTCGGCATCAACGGCCGTATCAGAACCTTGCAAGAGCGCTGGAAGGAGTCTGCGGAGCTCCCTTTCCCACGCTGCCTTCCAGAGCAGAAACTCTGCCGAGGAAAGCAGGCATGAGAAAAGCTGACGCAGATCGAAAGGTGTCATTACTGCTCCGGAGAGACTTGCCTTTAAGAGGCCACGAAAATATTCGCTTTCTCTCCCAAACTCCTTCTGTGCCTTGCAGAGTTCCTTTATTGTTTGGTGTGAGAGGGGTTCCCAGCTGACATGGGTTGTTCCTCCTCTCCGGGACCTCTGATAAAAAACCGGAGCGGCCGAGGGAATGGGATCCAGTTCCGGGTTCCGGTCCTCGGCCCCCCCCCCCTTCCGGCCAGACACCGTGGGAACCGGAAGGACAGGCGTGGGAACCGGAAGCAGGAAGTGGGTGGCAGCCGGGCATGGAACCGCGATTTCTGGGGGAGGAGCACGGGGGCGCACACTGGTGACAGGTAGGAGGGGTAAGAGGTGTGGAACCAGCTTGGGAGTAGGAGGGGTCGGGGAGAAAGGCTTTGGGACTCGGGAGAAAGGGATTTCGGGTGGAAAAGCGCGGGGAAAAGCAAGAGGGGGTTTCTGCCACGTGGCGCCCGCCATCTTGTCCTCCTCGGGCAGGGAGGGCATTTTCTAAACTCTCTGGATAGCCAAACCGAACTCGGGGTCTAACAACTGGGGAAGCCGGGGAACCGGATAAGCCTCAGGCAGTCTGGCCGGGACTGTCTGAGCGGGGACTCCGGGGATCCCGAGGAGAGCCAGGGAGACGGTGGCAGCCCTGCGCATCGCGGGTTGCTCTCCTCAGCATGCCCGTTTGAGGGGACACGGGTTCGGGAGACGGGTTAGGGGTAACAACTGGGGAATTCGGGGTTGTTCGTCCTTCCCTCTCCCTTTTTTTAGCTAACGCCAATCTAATTTGCAAGTACAGAAAGGAGAAATCTTTCTCTTTGGCAGAATTAGATCGCGCCAGTTTTTCTCCCGCGGCATTCCAAAAGGGAACGGTCAAAACCGTATCCTGAGAGCACTGAGGGAAGTGCAGAAACAGCCACCGAATAAACCGTTTTAAACATCCCTTTGAAAAACTTATCCCCCCACCCTCAAGGAGTCCCGCAACTTGGAGAAATGCCCCCTTCTGTGCTGTGGAGAGTTTAGCGCCCATAGCCAACAGCACAGCGTCTGGAGCTAAACTTCAAGCCTGGAAGGCCGGTTTTCCCAAAAACCAACTGGAGACAAGCTAACCGCGCTTGTTCCGGGGCTGCGCAGCCTACGTTCGGCTCTTCGAGAGCAGGGGATCGTCCTGCGTTCGGCTCTTCAAGAGCCGGGGACACTGGTCCCTCCGAAAGCCTTTACCGGCTTTGAGGCAAGTTTTTCCCCCCCCGGGGAAAAATACTTACCTGACTGGAGTCCAGGTTAGCTCCAGGCGGCCGGTTCCTCCGCCGAGAACGACTTCGCAGGCACGGCGAAGCTACCGTCCTCACCCCCAGGAGCGCAGCTAACTAAAACGGAGCGTGCTGCAGCTGGGGTAGCTTGACGTCCCGATGACGCACTTGCCGAAACAATCAGTCCCTTCCGTGGGGTCCGATGGAAGCGGGGCCCCATGCCCGGGCGCCAAGCTGCCTTTGCCGAGGACGCCCCTTCCGTGGGGTCCGATGGAACGGGAAGCCCCACGCTTGGGCGCCAAGCTGCCTTTGTGTCCCCTAGGAACAGTTCCCTCTCAGCCCGGTCAGCTCGGGACACAGCAGGCTGCGGGGGCCAGCCTCTGATATCGGAGGGATCAGAGGTCTGGCTCGTGGGTCCTTCCAAGGGACCGTGGCAATAAAGGCAGACGGTGGAGGAAAGGAGGCAGGCTCAGAGTTGGGTTAAATCCAGAAAGTTTATTGGTCCTCCGAACGGGGGGGACCTCAACCACCAGGGGTTGCCCAACTCAGCGCACCTGCCTGTCTCGTGCAGGGGATTTTAGGGGGGGGGGGGGGGGGAGGAGACAAGGCGGGGGAGTACAGAGTAACCAACCAGGGAAGAGAAGGGTGCGGCAAACAGAACGAGGGACACATAAGGGAACCAACTGTAACAGGGGAAGGGAGGGACTTCTTTCCCAGGACCAGTCACCTGGCCCCCTGGCTAGAACTTTCCAGAAGCCTGGGAGGGGTGCCAGAGTGACAGACAGGGTCCTGGGAGGAGACAAAACTGTCATATAGGGTGACTTTAATAAAATACGGGGGGCGCCAACTGGGGTACACCAAACTTAAGGAACATAGAGGGGAGACCTGGACTGAACTAAACAAACACACTCCCACATCTCCTCCTTTTTTGTTTTTTAAGATGACATGAATTCGGCTTGGGGACAGTACTCTGAGTCCGGGTACAGGTCCCCGAACCATGTCATCTCCTGGGCCATAGGCTCGAGTTCAAAGTCTTTGGGGAGCTCTGCTTGGTTGATGTCTGCAGGGGAGGATGAGCTCATAATCGTGTTGGTTAGCAGTTTTTTCAGCAGCCCGAACATAATTATGACAACCAAGAGAATAAAAAACAAGATCAGTCCGGTTCGGAGAATGGATCTAGTCCACCTGGATAATCCCCATCCGCTGACGGCACAGGACCCATCTCCGATGTCTCCAAACTAAAACAAAACTTAGAAAAATGAGGTTGAAACTGGGGATAACAACTGGGATAAACTTGGGGCTCGGGGCTCAGAGAGGCACACGACTAACCTACCCCGGTCTTGGGGGGTATTTGATCTCCCTTCCTGACGGTCTGGGAGATACACGGTTTCACCCACTTTGATGGGATCCACCTAGGGCCCTCGGGGGTGGATACACATGCGTACCCTTTCCCCCAGGTAACTAGTTCATAAGGCCCTTGTATCTCCCTAGTCTCCGGGTCCTTAACCATCACCGGAGACCTTTCTTTCATTTGCAACTGCTGAGACCGCCCAAAGTGCCGCACGATTGGTGGGTTCAGGTTCTCAAAGGCACAGTCGAGGAAATTTAGGGTGAACAATGCCTTTGAGAGCCTGACAGCAGGTGACTCTAGCTTTTTGGGGGAGCACTGGCGCTGGAGCATTCTTTTGATGTTTTGGTGGGCCCTCTCTACAATGGCTTGACCTGTCGGGGAATAGGGGATGCCAGTCTTGTGTTCTATTCCCCATCGCTGCAGGAAGCTCCTGAACTCCTTGGACGTATACGCTGGGCCATTGTCCGTTTTGATGACTTTGGGGATGCCCAGGGTAGCGATTGCCTGCACTAAGTGCTTTTGGACATCGCTAGCCTTTTCCCCTGTGTGGGCAGAGGCAAAAACTGCTCCCGAGAAGGTATCAACCGACACATGTACGTACTTCATTCTGCCGAATGAAGCAACATGTGTCACGTCCATCTGCCACACTTCGCAGCTGTTAAGTCCACGGGGGTTTGCGCCAGTACCAATGGCAGGAAGGGCTAGCTGGTGGCATTCTGGACATGCAGCCACAATCGCCCTGGCCTGGTCGTGCTTTAGATTGAATCGACGAACTAGGGCAGGAGTGTTCTGATGGAACAGCTGATGGCTGATTTTGGCCTGCTCAAACACGTTTGGAGTCGGGGCCATCGCAGCTGGCGCAGCGAGGGCATCTGCCCTCCTGTTGCCTTCTGCGATGAACCCGGGCAGGTCCGTGTGTGACCTGACGTGCATCACGTAAAATGGTTGCTCTCGGTGGGAGACCAGATTTATTAACTTTGAGAGCAACTCATACAAGGCCATGTTGGAGACTTCACGCAAAATGGCGTGCTCGGCTCTGGAGACTACCCCTGCAACATATGCAGAGTCTGTTACCAAATTTAGGGGTTCGGGGAACCTTTCGAAAGCCCTGACGACTGCGTCCAACTCAGCAACCTGAGGCGATCCTTCTACCTCTTTGATGTCAGTCTCCCACCGCTGAGTTTGGGCGTTTTTCCAAGTCGCCCCGGACGCGTCAGTAAAAACTGTCAAGGCCTTTAGAGGTTCCTTGCTCCGAACACTTATTATATTTAATTCGAATTGAACTTCCGAATTGAATATTTTGTGGGCTGGCCTATGCAAAGAAATTTGGCCTGTGTAGCCCTCCAGAGCAAACTGCAATGCTTCACAATCTTGAAGCAGACTCTCCAACATCGCCTTAGTAATTTGACCCATTTTTTTCCTAATTGGCACGCGGATGCAGTCGAAGTCACATCGTGATAACTCTCTGATCCGGATCCTAGCCTTCCGGATCAGTTCAGCCATCAGCTCTTGTGGCTGTGTCATCCTCTTGGACCGATGGTGACTGAGAAATACCCACTCTATAATTAAGAGGGGATCCCTCCGGTCCTGGTCCTTTTTGCTCTTCTTTTTGTTGTCTTCCCATTGGAAGACAACCCCGTGCAAGTGTGGCAGATTACCCAGGATGATGAATTTGAATGGCAAGTCAGGCCTACACCTGCTTGCCTGCCTGGTGGACATTAGATGTTGCACCTTCTCCAGAGCTGTTTGCACCTCTGGGGTGAGTGTCCGGGGAGAACTAAGCTCCTCTCCCCCTTTTAGTAAATCAAAAAGGGGGGCTAGGTCTTCGGTGGACAGACCCAGCCACGGCCTCACCCAATTTAAAGACCCACACAGCTGGTGGACATCTGCCAGAGTCTTGATGTTGGTATTGATAGCCAATTTTTGCGGCACAATGGTCCGCTTTGTAATTTGTAGGCCCAGGTACTTCCAAGGTGGCATCCGTTGAATCTTTTCCTCTTGGAGCTCGAACCCTGCAGCAACCAATGCATTGATTGTCAGGTCGAGCACACTGGCAAGCATGTCATTGTCGGGGGCACACACGAGGACATCATCCATATAATGGAAGATGATGGCCTCTTTTGCTGCTGCGCAAACTGGGGCAAGCAAGGAAGAGACATACCATTGGCAGATGGTCGGGCTGTTCTTCATACCCTGTGGCAACACCTTCCAATGGTATCTTTTCCTTGGGGCTTCTCGATTGATAACAGGAATCGAGAAGGCAAAACGCGGGGCATCGTCAGGGTGCAGGGGAATTTGGAAAAAGCAGTCTTTAATGTCAATTACTGCCAGATTCCAATTTTGAGGGAGCATCGTTGGGGATGGCATCCCTGGTTGGAGAGAGCCCATGTCCTCAATAGCATTGTTAATTTGACGAAGGTCCTGGAGGAGCCGCCATTTGTCTTTGTTAGGCTTTTTGATAACAGAGACAGGGGAATTCCACGGGCTGTTGGATTCCACGATATTCCCCTTTTCAAGTTGCTCCTCCACGAGCTTCTCGAGCGCCTTCAACTTCTCACCATAGAGCGACCACTGCTCTACCCAAATGGGCTGGGCTGATCAGTTTTCCAATTTAGTTTTTGAGTAGGGCGCTCTTCAGTGGCCGCAACCCAAAAATTTTTCGGGGGGTCAGGTAGGTCAATTGTGACTCCCCACTGCTGCATGAGGTCTCTCCCCAAGAGGGGTTCCTTGTAGTCTAATACGAACGGACGTATGTTTGCCAATTGTCCGCTCAGTCCCTTGATTTGCACGATGCTCTTTGACTGTTTGGCCAATTGAATGCCCCCAACACCTTGCACGTGTCCAGCCACGTTCTGCAATTCCCAATGTGCCGGCCATTCTCGTGTGGGAATGATCGTCACATCTGCCCCTGTGTCCAGAAGCCCTCTGAGGTGTAGGACTTCCTCCCCTCTGTTGATCTCGCAGCCTACCCGAGGCTTCTCTGTCCCTATGACATGTGTGGCACACACCGTTGGGTGTGGCCTTTCTACAGGGATAGCCTGGGCGACTGTCTGCCCTCTGGGCAGGAAAAGAGGTGGGTGGACACAGCGCAGCAAGAGAACAGGTCCTTCGGGACTGGATGTCATTAGTCCCGGAGCGACTTCAATCTCTTGTGGTGTGCAGGTAACATTTCCGACAATGACATATCTGTCAGGGCCTTGGTCTTCTGCCCACAGCTCACCACCAGCGCTTACCGGTGCGGTATGCCACTCTTTGGTCTTTAGGTGGAACGGTGTCAACAGCTGCAACCTGAAAGAACCATCAGAAAAGGAAGTCAAGTCCGGTTTTAAAGTCGTGTCTGATAGTTTGGTCTCTCTAAGTTTCCCCTCCCCCTCGCGTCCCGTCCCTTTTTTGTCTTCACGCGGGGCAAGCGCGCGCTCCCCATTCAGTTTTTTTGTTGCAGTTGGCCCTCCTGTCCCCCAGGTTCATGTTCCTTTTTAAATTGCTGGAACTGCCACTTGAGCGGGCAGTCCCTTGTCCAATGTCCAGGCCGGTCACATAGGAAGCAGGTGTTCCTGGCCGGCGGGGCTCGCTTTCGGCCGTTGGCAGTTGGAGGTGGTTTGGTGTTCAGGCCCGTGGTCCTCCTCTGGTCCGCTGCAGGGCGATGCGTTGCTGTTCCCACTGAGGCCATTCCTCTGGGCCGCTGTCTCTCTGAGCTGGTAGGTTGCAGGTGTGGTGCCTTCGCAGCACAAACTTCCAACATATCCTGTATGGTTGGCGGGGGGTCCAGGGGGAGGCTCAGGATGGCTGCCTTGCATTGAGGGTTGGCATTCACCATAGCCATTTCTGCGATGACCTCTTCCCTGGCCGCCGGCTGCTTGACCTGCAACTCTACAGCTCGGGTAAGACTCTCCACAAACTTTAGGAATGACTCAGTGGGTTGCTGCTGGACCTGCGAGTAGGATTCTATGGGCACATCAGGCCTCAGACCAAGGAATGCCTTACTGGCCGCTTCCTTGACCTGTTGCAGAACCTCCAAAGGCAAGCCTTGAGCTTGCTTCAGTGCCAAAGCCCAATCTGCTTCGCCGCTTAGATGGTCCAATGTGAATTCCTTATTGTCGGCATCAACGGCCGTATCAGAACCTTGCAAGAGCGCTGGAAGGAGTCTGCGGAGCTCCCTTTCCCACGCTGCCTTCCAGAGCAGAAACTCTGCCGAGGAAAGCAGGCATGAGAAAAGCTGACGCAGATCGAAAGGTGTCATTACTGCTCCGGAGAGACTTGCCTTTAAGAGGCCACGAAAATATTCGCTTTCTCTCCCAAACTCCTTCTGTGCCTTGCAGAGTTCCTTTATTGTTTGGTGTGAGAGGGGTTCCCAGCTGACATGGGTTGTTCCTCCTCTCCGGGACCTCTGATAAAAAACCGGAGCGGCCGAGGGAATGGGATCCAGTTCCGGGTTCCGGTCCTCGGCCCCCCCCCCCTTCCGGCCAGACACCGTGGGAACCGGAAGGACAGGCGTGGGAACCGGAAGCAGGAAGTGGGTGGCAGCCGGGCATGGAACCGCGATTTCTGGGGGAGGAGCACGGGGGCGCACACTGGTGACAGGTAGGAGGGGTAAGAGGTGTGGAACCAGCTTGGGAGTAGGAGGGGTCGGGGAGAAAGGCGTTGGGACTCGGGAGAAAGGGATTTCGGGTGGAAAAGCGCGGGGAAAAGCAAGAGGGGGTTTCTGCCACGTGGCGCCCGCCATCTTGTCCTCCTCGGGCAGGGAGGGCATTTTCTAAACTCTCTGGATAGCCAAACCGAACTCGGGGTCTAACAACTGGGGAAGCCGGGGAACCGGATAAGCCTCAGGCAGTCTGGCCGGGACTGTCTGAGCGGGGACTCCGGGGATCCCGAGGAGAGCCAGGGAGACGGTGGCAGCCCTGCGCATCGCGGGTTGCTCTCCTCAGCATGCCCGTTTGAGGGGACACGGGTTCGGGAGACGGGTTAGGGGTAACAACTGGGGAATTCGGGGTTGTTCGTCCTTCCCTCTCCCTTTTTTTAGCTAACGCCAATCTAATTTGCAAGTACAGAAAGGAGAAATCTTTCTCTTTGGCAGAATTAGATCGCGCCAGTTTTTCTCCCGCGGCATTCCAAAAGGGAACGGTCAAAACCGTATCCTGAGAGCACTGAGGGAAGTGCAGAAACAGCCACCGAATAAACCGTTTTAAACATCCCTTTGAAAAACTTATCCCCCCACCCTCAAGGAGTCCCGCAACTTGGAGAAATGCCCCCTTCTGTGCTGTGGAGAGTTTAGCGCCCATAGCCAACAGCACAGCGTCTGGAGCTAAACTTCAAGCCTGGAAGGCCGGTTTTCCCAAAAACCAACTGGAGACAAGCTAACCGCGCTTGTTCCGGGGCTGCGCAGCCTACGTTCGGCTCTTCGAGAGCAGGGGATCGTCCTGCGTTCGGCTCTTCAAGAGCCGGGGACACTGGTCCCTCCGAAAGCCTTTACCGGCTTTGAGGCAAGTTTTTCCCCCCCCGGGGAAAAATACTTACCTGACTGGAGTCCAGGTTAGCTCCAGGCGGCCGGTTCCTCCGCCGAGAACGACTTCGCAGGCACGGCGAAGCTACCGTCCTCACCCCCAGGAGCGCAGCTAACTAAAACGGAGCGTGCTGCAGCTGGGGTAGCTTGACGTCCCGATGACGCACTTGCCGAAACAATCAGTCCCTTCCGTGGGGTCCGATGGAAGCGGGGCCCCATGCCCGGGCGCCAAGCTGCCTTTGCCGAGGACGCCCCTTCCGTGGGGTCCGATGGAACGGGAAGCCCCACGCTTGGGCGCCAAGCTGCCTTTGTGTCCCCTAGGAACAGTTCCCTCTCAGCCCGGTCAGCTCGGGACACAGCAGGCTGCGGGGGCCAGCCTCTGATATCGGAGGGATCAGAGGTCTGGCTCGTGGGTCCTTCCAAGGGACCGTGGCAATAAAGGCAGACGGTGGAGGAAAGGAGGCAGGCTCAGAGTTGGGTTAAATCCAGAAAGTTTATTGGTCCTCCGAACGGGGGGGACCTCAACCACCAGGGGTTGCCCAACTCAGCGCACCTGCCTGTCTCGTGCAGGGGATTTTAGGGGGGGGGGGGGGGGGAGGAGACAAGGCGGGGGAGTACAGAGTAACCAACCAGGGAAGAGAAGGGTGCGGCAAACAGAACGAGGGACACATAAGGGAACCAACTGTAACAGGGGAAGGGAGGGACTTCTTTCCCAGGACCAGTCACCTGGCCCCCTGGCTAGAACTTTCCAGAAGCCTGGGAGGGGTGCCAGAGTGACAGACAGGGTCCTGGGAGGAGACAAAACTGTCATATAGGGTGACTTTAATAAAATACGGGGGGCGCCAACTGGGGTACACCAAACTTAAGGAACATAGAGGGGAGACCTGGACTGAACTAAACAAACACACTCCCACATCTCCTCCTTTTTTGTTTTTTAAGATGACATGAATTCGGCTTGGGGACAGTACTCTGAGTCCGGGTACAGGTCCCCGAACCATGTCATCTCCTGGGCCATAGGCTCGAGTTCAAAGTCTTTGGGGAGCTCTGCTTGGTTGATGTCTGCAGGGGAGGATGAGCTCATAATCGTGTTGGTTAGCAGTTTTTTCAGCAGCCCGAACATAATTATGACAACCAAGAGAATAAAAAACAAGATCAGTCCGGTTCGGAGAATGGATCTAGTCCACCTGGATAATCCCCATCCGCTGACGGCACAGGACCCATCTCCGATGTCTCCAAACTAAAACAAAACTTAGAAAAATGAGGTTGAAACTGGGGATAACAACTGGGATAAACTTGGGGCTCGGGGCTCAGAGAGGCACACGACTAACCTACCCCGGTCTTGGGGGGTATTTGATCTCCCTTCCTGACGGTCTGGGAGATACACGGTTTCACCCACTTTGATGGGATCCACCTAGGGCCCTCGGGGGTGGATACACATGCGTACCCTTTCCCCCAGGTAACTAGTTCATAAGGCCCTTGTATCTCCCTAGTCTCCGGGTCCTTAACCATCACCGGAGACCTTTCTTTCATTTGCAACTGCTGAGACCGCCCAAAGTGCCGCACGATTGGTGGGTTCAGGTTCTCAAAGGCACAGTCGAGGAAATTTAGGGTGAACAATGCCTTTGAGAGCCTGACAGCAGGTGACTCTAGCTTTTTGGGGGAGCACTGGCGCTGGAGCATTCTTTTGATGTTTTGGTGGGCCCTCTCTACAATGGCTTGACCTGTCGGGGAATAGGGGATGCCAGTCTTGTGTTCTATTCCCCATCGCTGCAGGAAGCTCCTGAACTCCTTGGACGTATACGCTGGGCCATTGTCCGTTTTGATGACTTTGGGGATGCCCAGGGTAGCGATTGCCTGCACTAAGTGCTTTTGGACATCGCTAGCCTTTTCCCCTGTGTGGGCAGAGGCAAAAACTGCTCCCGAGAAGGTATCAACCGACACATGTACGTACTTCATTCTGCCGAATGAAGCAACATGTGTCACGTCCATCTGCCACACTTCGCAGCTGTTAAGTCCACGGGGGTTTGCGCCAGTACCAATGGCAGGAAGGGCTAGCTGGTGGCATTCTGGACATGCAGCCACAATCGCCCTGGCCTGGTCGTGCTTTAGATTGAATCGACGAACTAGGGCAGGAGTGTTCTGATGGAACAGCTGATGGCTGATTTTGGCCTGCTCAAACACGTTTGGAGTCGGGGCCATCGCAGCTGGCGCAGCGAGGGCATCTGCCCTCCTGTTGCCTTCTGCGATGAACCCGGGCAGGTCCGTGTGTGACCTGACGTGCATCACGTAAAATGGTTGCTCTCGGTGGGAGACCAGATTTATTAACTTTGAGAGCAACTCATACAAGGCCATGTTGGAGACTTCACGCAAAATGGCGTGCTCGGCTCTGGAGACTACCCCTGCAACATATGCAGAGTCTGTTACCAAATTTAGGGGTTCGGGGAACCTTTCGAAAGCCCTGACGACTGCGTCCAACTCAGCAACCTGAGGCGATCCTTCTACCTCTTTGATGTCAGTCTCCCACCGCTGAGTTTGGGCGTTTTTCCAAGTCGCCCCGGACGCGTCAGTAAAAACTGTCAAGGCCTTTAGAGGTTCCTTGCTCCGAACACTTATTATATTTAATTCGAATTGAACTTCCGAATTGAATATTTTGTGGGCTGGCCTATGCAAAGAAATTTGGCCTGTGTAGCCCTCCAGAGCAAACTGCAATGCTTCACAATCTTGAAGCAGACTCTCCAACATCGCCTTAGGAATTTGGCCCATTTTTTTCCTAATTGGCACGCGGATGCAGTCGAAGTCACATCCTGATAACTCTCTGATCCGGATCCTAGCCTTCCGGATCAGTTCAGCCATCAGCTCTTGTGGCTGTGTCATCCTCTTGGACCGATGGTGACTGAGAAATACCCACTCTATAATTAAGAGGGGATCCCTCCGGTCCTGGTCCTTTTTGCTCTTCTTTTTGTTGTCTTCCCATTGGAAGACAACCCCGTGCAAGTGTGGCAGATTACCCAGGATGATGAATTTGAATGGCAAGTCAGGCCTACACCTGCTTGCCTGCCTGGTGGACATTAGATGTTGCACCTTCTCCAGAGCTGTTTGCGCCTCTGGGGTGAGTGTCCGGGGAGAACTAAGCTCCTCTCCCCCTTTTAGTAAATCAAAAAGGGGGGCTAGGTCTTCGGTGGACAGACCCAGCCACGGCCTCACCCAATTTAAAGACCCACACAGCTGGTGGACATCTGCCAGAGTCTTGATGTTGGTATTGATAGCCAATTTTTGCGGCACAATGGTCCGCTTTGTAATTTGTAGGCCCAGGTACTTCCAAGGTGGCATCCGTTGAATCTTTTCCTCTTGGAGCTCGAACCCTGCAGCAACCAATGCATTGATTGTCAGGTCGAGCACACTGGCAAGCATGTCATTGTCGGGGGCACACACGAGGACATCATCCCTATAATGGAAGATGATGGCCTCTTTTGCTGCTGCGCAAACTGGGGCAAGCAAGGAAGAGACATACCATTGGCAGATGGTCGGGCTGTTCTTCATACCCTGTGGCAACACCTTCCAATGGTATCTTTTCCTTGGGGCTTCTCGATTGATAACAGGAATCGAGAAGGCAAAACGCGGGGCATCGTCAGGGTGCAGGGGAATTTGGAAAAAGCAGTCTTTAATGTCAATTACTGCCAGATTCCAATTTTGAGGGAGCATCGTTGGGGATGGCATCCCTGGTTGGAGAGAGCCCATGTCCTCAATAGCATTGTTAATTTGACGAAGGTCCTGGAGGAGCCGCCATTTGTCTTTGTTAGGCTTTTTGATAACAAAGACAGGGGAATTCCACGGGCTGTTGGATTCCACGATATTCCCCTTTTCAAGTTGCTCCTCCACGAGCTTCTCGAGCGCCTTCAACTTCTCACCATAGAGCGACCACTGCTCTACCCAAATGGGCTGGGCTGATCAGTTTTCCAATTTAGTTTTTGAGTAGGGCGCTCTTCAGTGGCCGCAACCCAAAAATTTTTCGGGGGGTCAGGTAGGTCAATTGTGACTCCCCACTGCTGCATGAGGTCTCTCCCCAAGAGGGGTTCCTTGTAGTCTAATACGAACGGACGTATGTTTGCCAATTGTCCGCTCAGTCCCTTGATTTGCACGATGCTCTTTGACTGTTTGGCCAATTGAATGCCCCCAACACCTTGCACGTGTCCAGCCACGTTCTGCAATTCCCAATGTGCCGGCCATTCTCGTGTGGGAATGATCGTCACATCTGCCCCTGTGTCCAGAAGCCCTCTGAGGTGTAGGACTTCCTCCCCTCTGTTGATCTCGCAGCCTACCCGAGGCTTCTCTGTCCCTATGACATGTGTGGCACACACCGTTGGGTGTGGCCTTTCTACAGGGATAGCCTGGGCGACTGTCTGCCCTCTGGGCAGGAAAAGAGGTGGGTGGACACAGCGCAGCAAGAGAACAGGTCCTTCGGGACTGGATGTCATTAGTCCCGGAGCGACTTCAATCTCTTGTGGTGTGCAGGTAACATTTCCGACAATGACATATCTGTCAGGGCCTTGGTCTTCTGCCCACAGCTCACCACCAGCGCTTACCGGTGCGGTATGCCACTCTTTGGTCTTTAGGTGGAACGGTGTCAACAGCTGCAACCTGAAAGAACCATCAGAAAAGGAAGTCAAGTCCGGTTTTAAAGTCGTGTCTGATAGTTTGGTCTCTCTAAGTTTCCCCTCCCCCTCGCGTCCCGTCCCTTTTTTGTCTTCACGCGGGGCAAGCGCGCGCTCCCCATTCAGTTTTTTTGTTGCAGTTGGCCCTCCTGTCCCCCAGGTTCATGTTCCTTTTTAAATTGCTGGAACTGCCACTTGAGCGGGCAGTCCCTTGTCCAATGTCCAGGCCGGTCACATAGGAAGCAGGTGTTCCTGGCCGGCGGGGCTCGCTTTCGGCCGTTGGCAGTTGGAGGTGGTTTGGTGTTCAGGCCCGTGGTCCTCCTCTGGTCCGCTGCAGGGCGATGCGTTGCTGTTCCCACTGAGGCCATTCCTCTGGGCCGCTGTCTCTCTGAGCTGGTAGGTTGCAGGTGTGGTGCCTTCGCAGCACAAACTTCCAACATATCCTGTATGGTTGGCGGGGGGTCCAGGGGGAGGCTCAGGATGGCTGCCTTGCATTGAGGGTTGGCATTCACCATAGCCATTTCTGCGATGACCTCTTCCCTGGCCGCCGGCTGCTTGACCTGCAACTCTACAGCTCGGGTTAGACTCTCCACAAACTTTAGGAATGACTCAGTGGGTTGCTGCTGGACCTGCGAGTAGGATTCTATGGGCACATCAGGCCTCAGACCAAGGAATGCCTTACTGGCCGCTTCCTTGACCTGTTGCAGAACCTCCAAAGGCAAGCCTTGAGCTTGCTTCAGTGCCAAAGCCCAATCTGCTTCGCCGCTTAGATGGTCCAATGTGAATTCCTTATTGTCGGCATCAACGGCCGTATCAGAACCTTGCAAGAGCGCTGGAAGGAGTCTGCGGAGCTCCCTTTCCCACGCTGCCTTCCAGAGCAGAAACTCTGCCGAGGAAAGCAGGCATGAGAAAAGCTGACGCAGATCGAAAGGTGTCATTACTGCTCCGGAGAGACTTGCCTTTAAGAGGCCACGAAAATATTCGCTTTCTCTCCCAAACTCCTTCTGTGCCTTGCAGAGTTCCTTTATTGTTTGGTGTGAGAGGGGTTCCCAGCTGACATGGGTTGTTCCTCCTCTCCGGGACCTCTGATAAAAAACCGGAGCGGCCGAGGGAATGGGATCCAGTTCCGGGTTCCGGTCCTCGGGCCCCCCCCCCTTCCGGCCAGACACCGTGGGAACCGGAAGGACAGGCGTGGGAACCGGAAGCAGGAAGTGGGTGGCAGCCGGGCATGGAACCGCGATTTCTGGGGGAGGAGCACGGGGGCGCACACTGGTGACAGGTAGGAGGGGTAAGAGGTGTGGAACCAGCTTGGGAGTAGGAGGGGTCGGGGAGAAAGGCGTTGGGACTCGGGAGAAAGGGATTTCGGGTGGAAAAGCGCGGGGAAAAGCAAGAGGGGGTTTCTGCCACGTGGCGCCCGCCATCTTGTCCTCCTCGGGCAGGGAGGGCATTTTCTAAACTCTCTGGATAGCCAAACCGAACTCGGGGTCTAACAACTGGGGAAGCCGGGGAACAGGATAAGCCTCGGGCAGTCTGGCCGGGACTGTCTGAGCGGGGACTCCGGGGATCCCGAGGAGAGCCAGGGAGACGGTGGCAGCCCTGCGCATCGCGGGTTGCTCTCCTCAGCATGCCCGTTTGAGGGGACACGGGTTCGGGAGACGGGTTAGGGGTAACAACTGGGGAATTCGGGGTTGTTCGTCCTTCCCTCTCCCTTTTTTTAGCTAACGCCAATCTAATTTGCAAGTACAGAAAGGAGAAATCTTTCTCTTTGGCAGAATTAGATCGCGCCAGTTTTTCTCCCGCGGCATTCCAAAAGGGAACGGTCAAAACCGTATCCTGAGAGCACTGAGGGAAGTGCAGAAACAGCCACCGAATAAACCGTTTTAAACATCCCTTTGAAAAACTTATCCCCCCACCCTCAAGGAGTCCCGCAACTTGGAGAAATGCCCCCTTCTGTGCTGTGGAGAGTTTAGCGCCCATAGCCAACAGCACAGCGTCTGGAGCTAAACTTCAAGCCTGGAAGGCCGGTTTTCCCAAAAACCAACTGGAGACAAGCTAACCGCGCTTGTTCCGGGGCTGCGCAGCCTACGTTCGGCTCTTCGAGAGCAGGGGATCGTCCTGCGTTCGGCTCTTCAAGAGCCGGGGACACTGGTCCCTCCGAAAGCCTTTACCGGCTTTGAGGCAAGTTTTTCCCCCCCCGGGGAAAAATACTTACCTGACTGGAGTCCAGGTTAGCTCCAGGCGGCCGGTTCCTCCGCCGAGAACGACTTCGCAGGCACGGCGAAGCTACCGTCCTCACCCCCAGGAGCGCAGCTAACTAAAACGGAGCGTGCTGCAGCTGGGGTAGCTTGACGTCCCGATGACGCACTTGCCGAAACAATCAGTCCCTTCCGTGGGGTCCGATGGAAGCGGGGCCCCATGCCCGGGCGCCAAGCTGCCTTTGCCGAGGACGCCCCTTCCGTGGGGTCCGATGGAACGGGAAGCCCCACGCTTGGGCGCCAAGCTGCCTTTGTGTCCCCTAGGAACAGTTCCCTCTCAGCCCGGTCAGCTCGGGACACAGCAGGCTGCGGGGGCCAGCCTCTGATATCGGAGGGATCAGAGGTCTGGCTCGTGGGTCCTTCCAAGGGACCGTGGCAATAAAGGCAGACGGTGGAGGAAAGGAGGCAGGCTCAGAGTTGGGTTAAATCCAGAAAGTTTATTGGTCCTCCGAACGGGGGGGACCTCAACCACCAGGGGGTGCCCAACTCAGCACACCTGCCTGTCTCGTGCAGGGGATTTTATGGGGGGGGGGGGGGGGGGGAGACAAGGCGGGGGAGTACAGAGTAACCAACCAGGGAAGAGAAGGGTGCGGCAAACAGAACGAGGGACACATAAGGGAACCAACTGTAACAGGGGAAGGGAGGGACTTCTTTCCCAGGACCAGTCACCTGGCCCCCTGGCTAGAACTTTCCAGAAGCCTGGGAGGGGTGCCAGAGTGACAGACAGGGTCCTGGGAGGAGACAAAACTGTCATATAGGGTGACTTTAATAAAATACGGGGGGCGCCAACTGGGGTACACCAAACTTAAGGAACATAGAGGGGAGACCTGGACTGAACTAAACAAACACACTCCCACATCTCCTCCTTTTTTGTTTTTTAAGATGACATGAATTCGGCTTGGGGACAGTACTCTGAGTCCGGGTACAGGTCCCCGAACCATGTCATCTCCTGGGCCATAGGCTCGAGTTCAAAGTCTTTGGGGAGCTCTGCTTGGTTGATGTCTGCAGGGGAGGATGAGCTCATAATCGTGTTGGTTAGCAGTTTTTTCAGCAGCCCGAACATAATTATGACAACCAAGAGAATAAAAAACAAGATCAGTCCGGTTCGGAGAATGGATCTAGTCCACCTGGATAATCCCCATCCGCTGACGGCACAGGACCCATCTCCGATGTCTCCAAACTAAAACAAAACTTAGAAAAATGAGGTTGAAACTGGGGATAACAACTGGGATAAACTTGGGGCTCGGGGCTCAGAGAGGCACACGACTAACCTACCCCGGTCTTGGGGGGTATTTGATCTCCCTTCCTGACGGTCTGGGAGATACACGGTTTCACCCACTTTGATGGGATCCACCTAGGGCCCTCGGGGGTGGATACACATGCGTACCCTTTCCCCCAGGTAACTAGTTCATAAGGCCCTTGTATCTCCCTAGTCTCCGGGTCCTTAACCATCACCGGAGACCTTTCTTTCATTTGCAACTGCTGAGACCGCCCAAAGTGCCGCACGATTGGTGGGTTCAGGTTCTCAAAGGCACAGTCGAGGAAATTTAGGGTGAACAATGCCTTTGAGAGCCTGACAGCAGGTGACTCTAGCTTTTTGGGGGAGCACTGGCGCTGGAGCATTCTTTTGATGTTTTGGTGGGCCCTCTCTACAATGGCTTGACCTGTCGGGGAATAGGGGATGCCAGTCTTGTGTTCTATTCCCCATCGCTGCAGGAAGCTCCTGAACTCCTTGGACGTATACGCTGGGCCATTGTCCGTTTTGATGACTTTGGGGATGCCCAGGGTAGCGATTGCCTGCACTAAGTGCTTTTGGACATCGCTAGCCTTTTCCCCTGTGTGGGCAGAGGCAAAAACTGCTCCCGAGAAGGTATCAACCGACACATGTACGTACTTCATTCTGCCGAATGAAGCAACATGTGTCACGTCCATCTGCCACACTTCGCAGCTGTTAAGTCCACGGGGGTTTGCGCCAGTACCAATGGCAGGAAGGGCTAGCTGGTGGCATTCTGGACATGCAGCCACAATCGCCCTGGCCTGGTCGTGCTTTAGATTGAATCGACGAACTAGGGCAGGAGTGTTCTGATGGAACAGCTGATGGCTGATTTTGGCCTGCTCAAACACGTTTGGAGTCGGGGCCATCGCAGCTGGCGCAGCGAGGGCATCTGCCCTCCTGTTGCCTTCTGCGATGAACCCGGGCAGGTCCGTGTGTGACCTGACGTGCATCACGTAAAATGGTTGCTCTCGGTGGGAGACCAGATTTATTAACTTTGAGAGCAACTCATACAAGGCCATGTTGGAGACTTCACGCAAAATGGCGTGCTCGGCTCTGGAGACTACCCCTGCAACATATGCAGAGTCTGTTACCAAATTTAGGGGTTCGGGGAACCTTTCGAAAGCCCTGACGACTGCGTCCAACTCAGCAACCTGAGGCGATCCTTCTACCTCTTTGATGTCAGTCTCCCACCGCTGAGTTTGGGCGTTTTTCCAAGTCGCCCCGGACGCGTCAGTAAAAACTGTCAAGGCCTTTAGAGGTTCCTTGCTCCGAACACTTATTATATTTAATTCGAATTGAACTTCCGAATTGAATATTTTGTGGGCTGGCCTATGCAAAGAAATTTGGCCTGTGTAGCCCTCCAGAGCAAACTGCAATGCTTCACAATCTTGAAGCAGACTCTCCAACATCGCCTTAGGAATTTGGCCCATTTTTTTCCTAATTGGCACGCGGATGCAGTCGAAGTCACATCGTGATAACTCTCTGATCCGGATCCTAGCCTTCCGGATCAGTTCAGCCATCAGCTCTTGTGGCTGTGTCATCCTCTTGGACCGATGGTGACTGAGAAATACCCACTCTATAATTAAGAGGGGATCCCTCCGGTCCTGGTCCTTTTTGCTCTTCTTTTTGTTGTCTTCCCATTGGAAGACAACCCCGTGCAAGTGTGGCAGATTACCCAGGATGATGAATTTGAATGGCAAGTCAGGCCTACACCTGCTTGCCTGCCTGGTGGACATTAGATGTTGCACCTTCTCCAGAGCTGTTTGCACCTCTGGGGTGAGTGTCCGGGGAGAACTAAGCTCCTCTCCCCCTTTTAGTAAATCAAAAAGGGGGGCTAGGTCTTCGGTGGACAGACCCAGCCACGGCCTCACCCAATTTAAAGACCCACACAGCTGGTGGACATCTGCCAGAGTCTTGATGTTGGTATTGATAGCCAATTTTTGCGGCACAATGGTCCGCTTTGTAATTTGTAGGCCCAGGTACTTCCAAGGTGGCATCCGTTGAATCTTTTCCTCTTGGAGCTCGAACCCTGCAGCAACCAATGCATTGATTGTCAGGTCGAGCACACTGGCAAGCATGTCATTGTCGGGGGCACACACGAGGACATCATCCATATAATGGAAGATGATGGCCTCTTTTGCTGCTGCGCAAACTGGGGCAAGCAAGGAAGAGACATACCATTGGCAGATGGTCGGGCTGTTCTTCATACCCTGTGGCAACACCTTCCAATGGTATCTTTTCCTTGGGGCTTCTCGATTGATAACAGGAATTGAGAAGGCAAAACGCGGGGCATCGTCAGGGTGCAGGGGAATTTGGAAAAAGCAGTCTTTAATGTCAATTACTGCCAGATTCCAATTTTGAGGGAGCATCGTTGGGGATGGCATCCCTGGTTGGAGAGAGCCCATGTCCTCAATAGCATTGTTAATTTGACGAAGGTCCTGGAGGAGCCGCCATTTGTCTTTGTTAGGCTTTTTGATAACAAAGACAGGGGAATTCCACGGGCTGTTGGATTCCACGATATTCCCCTTTTCAAGTTGCTCCTCCACGAGCTTCTCGAGCGCCTTCAACTTCTCACCATAGAGCGACCACTGCTCTACCCAAATGGGCTGGGCTGATCAGTTTTCCAATTTAGTTTTTGAGTAGGGCGCTCTTCAGTGGCCGCAACCCAAAAATTTTTCGGGGGGTCAGGTAGGTCAATTGTGACTCCCCACTGCTGCATGAGGTCTCTCCCCAAGAGGGGTTCCTTGTAGTCTAATACGAACGGACGTATGTTTGCCAATTGTCCGCTCAGTCCCTTGATTTGCACGATGCTCTTTGACTGTTTGGCCAATTGAATGCCCCCAACACCTTGCACGTGTCCAGCCACGTTCTGCAATTCCCAATGTGCCGGCCATTCTCGTGTGGGAATGATCGTCACATCTGCCCCTGTGTCCAGAAGCCCTCTGAGGTGTAGGACTTCCTCCCCTCTGTTGATCTCGCAGCCTACCCGAGGCTTCTCTGTCCCTATGACATGTGTGGCACACACCGTTGGGTGTGGCCTTTCTACAGGGATAGCCTGGGCGACTGTCTGCCCTCTGGGCAGGAAAAGAGGTGGGTGGACACAGCGCAGCAAGAGAACAGGTCCTTCGGGACTGGATGTCATTAGTCCCGGAGCGACTTCGATCTCTTGTGGTGTGCAGGTAACATTTCCGACAATGACATATCTGTCAGGGCCTTGGTCTTCTGCCCACAGCTCACCACCAGCGCTTACCGGTGCGGTATGCCACTCTTTGGTCTTTAGGTGGAACGGTGTCAACAGCTGCAACCTGAAAGAACCATCAGAAAAGGAAGTCAAGTCCGGTTTTAAAGTCGTGTCTGATAGTTTGGTCTCTCTAAGTTTCCCCTCCCCCTCGCGTCCCGTCCCTTTTTTGTCTTCACGCGGGGCGGGCGCGCGCTCCCCATTCAGTTTTTTTGTTGCAGTTGGCCCTCCTGTCCCCCAGGTTCATGTTCCTTTTTAAATTGCTGGAACTGCCACTTGAGCGGGCAGTCCCTTGTCCAATGTCCAGGCCGGTCACATAGGAAGCAGGTGTTCCTGGCCGGCGGGGCTCGCTTTCGGCCGTTTGCAGTTGGAGGTGGTTTGGTGTTCAGGCCCGTGGTCCTCCTCTGGTCCGCTGCAGGGCGATGCGTTGCTGTTCCCACTGAGGCCATTCCTCTGGGCCGCTGTCTCTCTGAGCTGGTAGGTTGCAGGTGTGGTGCCTTCGCAGCACAAACTTCCAACATATCCTGTATGGTTGGCGGGGGGTCCAGGGGGAGGCTCAGGATGGCTGCCTTGCATTGAGGGTTGGCATTCACCATAGCCATCTCTGCGATGACCTCTTCCCTGGCCGCCGGCTGCTTGACCTGCAACTCTACAGCTCGGGTTAGTCTCTCCACAAACTTTAGGAATGACTCAGTGGGTTGCTGCTGGACCTGCGAGTAGGATTCTATGGGCACATCAGGCCTCAGACCAAGGAATGCCTTACTGGCCGCTTCCTTGACCTGTTGCAGAACCTCCAAAGGCAAGCCTTGAGCTTGCTTCAGCGCCAAAGCCCAATCTGCTTCGCCGCTTAGATGGTCCAATGTGAATTCCTTATTGTCGGCATCAACGGCCGTATCAGAACCTTGCAAGAGCGCTGGAAGGAGTCTGCGGAGCTCCCTTTCCCACGCTGCCTTCCAGAGCAGAAACTCTGCCGAGGAAAGCAGGCATGAGAAAAGCTGACGCAGATCGAAAGGTGTCATTACTGCTCCGGAGAGACTTGCCTTTAAGAGGCCACGAAAATATTCGCTTTCTCTCCCAAACTCCTTCTGTGCCTTGCAGAGTTCCTTTATTGTTTGGTGTGAGAGGGGTTCCCAGCTGACATGGGTTGTTCCTCCTCTCCGGGACCTCTGATAAAAAACCGGAGCGGCCGAGGGAATGGGATCCAGTTCCGGGTTCCGGTCCTCGGGCCCCCCCCCCTTCCGGCCAGACACCGTGGGAACCGGAAGGACAGGCGTGGGAACCGGAAGCAGGAAGTGGGTGGCAGCCGGGCATGGAACCGCGATTTCTGGGGGAGGAGCACGGGGGCGCACACTGGTGACAGGTAGGAGGGGTAAGAGGTGTGGAACCAGCTTGGGAGTAGGAGGGGTCGGGGAGAAAGGGGTTGGGACTCGGGAGAAAGGGATTTCGGGTGGAAAAGCGCGGGGAAAAGCAAGAGGGGGTTTCTGCCACGTGGCGCCCGCCATCTTGTCCTCCTCGGGCAGGGAGGGCATTTTCTAAACTCTCTGGATAGCCAAACCGAACTCGGGGTCTAACAACTGGGGAAGCCGGGGAACAGGATAAGCCTCGGGCAGTCTGGCCGGGACTGTCTGAGCGGGGACTCCGGGGATCCCGAGGAGAGCCAGGGAGACGGTGGCAGCCCTGCGCATCGCGGGTTGCTCTCCTCAGCATGCCCGTTTGAGGGGACACGGGTTCGGGAGACGGGTTAGGGGTAACAACTGGGGAATTCGGGGTTGTTCGTCCTTCCCTCTCCCTTTTTTTAGCTAACGCCAATCTAATTTGCAAGTACAGAAAGGAGAAATCTTTCTCTTTGGCAGAATTAGATCGCGCCAGTTTTTCTCCCGCGGCATTCCAAAAGGGAACGGTCAAAACCGTATCCTGAGAGCACTGAGGGAAGTGCAGAAACAGCCACCGAATAAACCGTTTTAAACATCCCTTTGAAAAACTTATCCCCCCACCCTCAAGGAGTCCCGCAACTTGGAGAAATGCCCCCTTCTGTGCTGTGGAGAGTTTAGCGCCCATAGCCAACAGCACAGCGTCTGGAGCTAAACTTCAAGCCTGGAAGGCCGGTTTTCCCAAAAACCAACTGGAGACAAGCTAACCGCGCTTGTTCCGGGGCTGCGCAGCCTACGTTCGGCTCTTCGAGAGCAGGGGATCGTCCTGCGTTCGGCTCTTCAAGAGCCGGGGACACTGGTCCCTCCGAAAGCCTTTACCGGCTTTGAGGCAAGTTTTTCCCCCCCCGGGGAAAAATACTTACCTGACTGGAGTCCAGGTTAGCTCCAGGCGGCCGGTTCCTCCGCCGAGAACGACTTCGCAGGCACGGCGAAGCTACCGTCCTCACCCCCAGGAGCGCAGCTAACTAAAACGGAGCGTGCTGCAGCTGGGGTAGCTTGACGTCCCGATGACGCACTTGCCGAAACAATCAGTCCCTTCCGTGGGGTCCGATGGAAGCGGGGCCCCATGCCCGGGCGCCAAGCTGCCTTTGCCGAGGACGCCCCTTCCGTGGGGTCCGATGGAACGGGAAGCCCCACGCTTGGGCGCCAAGCTGCCTTTGTGTCCCCTAGGAACAGTTCCCTCTCAGCCCGGTCAGCTCGGGACACAGCAGGCTGCGGGGGCCAGCCTCTGATATCGGAGGGATCAGAGGTCTGGCTCGTGGGTCCTTCCAAGGGACCGCGGCAATAAAGGCAGACGGTGGAGGAAAGGAGGCAGGCTCAGAGTTGGGTTAAATCCAGAAAGTTTATTGGTCCTCCGAACGGGGGGGACCTCAACCACCAGGGGGTGCCCAACTCAGCACACCTGCCTGTCTCGTGCAGGGGATTTTATGGGGGGGGGGGGGGGGGGGGAGACAAGGCGGGGGAGTACAGAGTAACCAACCAGGGAAGAGAAGGGTGCGGCAAACAGAACGAGGGACACATAAGGGAACCAACTGTAACAGGGGAAGGGAGGGACTTCTTTCCCAGGACCAGTCACCTGGCCCCCTGGCTAGAACTTTCCAGAAGCCTGGGAGGGGTGCCAGAGTGACAGACAGGGTCCTGGGAGGAGACAAAACTGTCATATAGGGTGACTTTAATAAAATACGGGGGGCGCCAACTGGGGTACACCAAACTTAAGGAACATAGAGGGGAGACCTGGACTGAACTAAACAAACACACTCCCACATCTCCTCCTTTTTTGTTTTTTAAGATGACATGAATTCGGCTTGGGGACAGTACTCTGAGTCCGGGTACAGGTCCCCGAACCATGTCATCTCCTGGGCCATAGGCTCGAGTTCAAAGTCTTTGGGGAGCTCTGCTTGGTTGATGTCTGCAGGGGAGGATGAGCTCATAATCGTGTTGGTTAGCAGTTTTTTCAGCAGCCCGAACATAATTATGACAACCAAGAGAATAAAAAACAAGATCAGTCCGGTTCGGAGAATGGATCTAGTCCACCTGGATAATCCCCATCCGCTGACGGCACAGGACCCATCTCCGATGTCTCCAAACTAAAACAAAACTTAGAAAAATGAGGTTGAAACTGGGGATAACAACTGGGATAAACTTGGGGCTCGGGGCTCAGAGAGGCACACGACTAACCTACCCCGGTCTTGGGGGGTATTTGATCTCCCTTCCTGACGGTCTGGGAGATACACGGTTTCACCCACTTTGATGGGATCCACCTAGGGCCCTCGGGGGTGGATACACATGCGTACCCTTTCCCCCAGGTAACTAGTTCATAAGGCCCTTGTATCTCCCTAGTCTCCGGGTCCTTAACCATCACCGGAGACCTTTCTTTCATTTGCAACTGCTGAGACCGCCCAAAGTGCCGCACGATTGGTGGGTTCAGGTTCTCAAAGGCACAGTCGAGGAAATTTAGGGTGAACAATGCCTTTGAGAGCCTGACAGCAGGTGACTCTAGCTTTTTGGGGGAGCACTGGCGCTGGAGCATTCTTTTGATGTTTTGGTGGGCCCTCTCTACAATGGCTTGACCTGTCGGGGAATAGGGGATGCCAGTCTTGTGTTCTATTCCCCATCGCTGCAGGAAGCTCCTGAACTCCTTGGACGTATACGCTGGGCCATTGTCCGTTTTGATGACTTTGGGGATGCCCAGGGTAGCGATTGCCTGCACTAAGTGCTTTTGGACATCGCTAGCCTTTTCCCCTGTGTGGGCAGAGGCAAAAACTGCTCCCGAGAAGGTATCAACCGACACATGTACGTACTTCATTCTGCCGAATGAAGCAACATGTGTCACGTCCATCTGCCACACTTCGCAGCTGTTAAGTCCACGGGGGTTTGCGCCAGTACCAATGGCAGGAAGGGCTAGCTGGTGGCATTCTGGACATGCAGCCACAATCGCCCTGGCCTGGTCGTGCTTTAGATTGAATCGACGAACTAGGGCAGGAGTGTTCTGATGGAACAGCTGATGGCTGATTTTGGCCTGCTCAAACACGTTTGGAGTCGGGGCCATCGCAGCTGGCGCAGCGAGGGCATCTGCCCTCCTGTTGCCTTCTGCGATGAACCCGGGCAGGTCCGTGTGTGACCTGACGTGCATCACGTAAAATGGTTGCTCTCGGTGGGAGACCAGATTTATTAACTTTGAGAGCAACTCATACAAGGCCATGTTGGAGACTTCACGCAAAATGGCGTGCTCGGCTCTGGAGACTACCCCTGCAACATATGCAGAGTCTGTTACCAAATTTAGGGGTTCGGGGAACCTTTCGAAAGCCCTGACGACTGCGTCCAACTCAGCAACCTGAGGCGATCCTTCTACCTCTTTGATGTCAGTCTCCCACCGCTGAGTTTGGGCGTTTTTCCAAGTCGCCCCGGACGCGTCAGTAAAAACTGTCAAGGCCTTTAGAGGTTCCTTGCTCCGAACACTTATTATATTTAATTCGAATTGAACTTCCGAATTGAATATTTTGTGGGCTGGCCTATGCAAAGAAATTTGGCCTGTGTAGCCCTCCAGAGCAAACTGCAATGCTTCACAATCTTGAAGCAGACTCTCCAACATCGCCTTAGGAATTTGGCCCATTTTTTTCCTAATTGGCACGCGGATGCAGTCGAAGTCACATCGTGATAACTCTCTGATCCGGATCCTAGCCTTCCGGATCAGTTCAGCCATCAGCTCTTGTGGCTGTGTCATCCTCTTGGACCGATGGTGACTGAGAAATACCCACTCTATAATTAAGAGGGGATCCCTCCGGTCCTGGTCCTTTTTGCTCTTCTTTTTGTTGTCTTCCCATTGGAAGACAACCCCGTGCAAGTGTGGCAGATTACCCAGGATGATGAATTTGAATGGCAAGTCAGGCCTACACCTGCTTGCCTGCCTGGTGGACATTAGATGTTGCACCTTCTCCAGAGCTGTTTGCACCTCTGGGGTGAGTGTCCGGGGAGAACTAAGCTCCTCTCCCCCTTTTAGTAAATCAAAAAGGGGGGCTAGGTCTTCGGTGGACAGACCCAGCCACGGCCTCACCCAATTTAAAGACCCACACAGCTGGTGGACATCTGCCAGAGTCTTGATGTTGGTATTGATAGCCAATTTTTGCGGCACAATGGTCCGCTTTGTAATTTGTAGGCCCAGGTACTTCCAAGGTGGCATCCGTTGAATCTTTTCCTCTTGGAGCTCGAACCCTGCAGCAACCAATGCATTGATTGTCAGGTCGAGCACACTGGCAAGCATGTCATTGTCGGGGGCACACACGAGGACATCATCCATATAATGGAAGATGATGGCCTCTTTTGCTGCTGCGCAAACTGGGGCAAGCAAGGAAGAGACATACCATTGGCAGATGGTCGGGCTGTTCTTCATACCCTGTGGCAACACCTTCCAATGGTATCTTTTCCTTGGGGCTTCTCGATTGATAACAGGAATTGAGAAGGCAAAACGCGGGGCATCGTCAGGGTGCAGGGGAATTTGGAAAAAGCAGTCTTTAATGTCAATTACTGCCAGATTCCAATTTTGAGGGAGCATCGTTGGGGATGGCATCCCTGGTTGGAGAGAGCCCATGTCCTCAATAGCATTGTTAATTTGACGAAGGTCCTGGAGGAGCCGCCATTTGTCTTTGTTAGGCTTTTTGATAACAAAGACAGGGGAATTCCACGGGCTGTTGGATTCCACGATATTCCCCTTTTCAAGTTGCTCCTCCACGAGCTTCTCGAGCGCCTTCAACTTCTCACCATAGAGCGACCACTGCTCTACCCAAATGGGCTGGGCTGATCAGTTTTCCAATTTAGTTTTTGAGTAGGGCGCTCTTCAGTGGCCGCAACCCAAAAATTTTTCGGGGGGTCAGGTAGGTCAATTGTGACTCCCCACTGCTGCATGAGGTCTCTCCCCAAGAGGGGTTCCTTGTAGTCTAATACGAACGGACGTATGTTTGCCAATTGTCCGCTCAGTCCCTTGATTTGCACGATGCTCTTTGACTGTTTGGCCAATTGAATGCCCCCAACACCTTGCACGTGTCCAGCCACGTTCTGCAATTCCCAATGTGCCGGCCATTCTCGTGTGGGAATGATCGTCACATCTGCCCCTGTGTCCAGAAGCCCTCTGAGGTGTAGGACTTCCTCCCCTCTGTTGATCTCGCAGCCTACCCGAGGCTTCTCTGTCCCTATGACATGTGTGGCACACACCGTTGGGTGTGGCCTTTCTACAGGGATAGCCTGGGCGACTGTCTGCCCTCTGGGCAGGAAAAGAGGTGGGTGGACACAGCGCAGCAAGAGAACAGGTCCTTCGGGACTGGATGTCATTAGTCCCGGAGCGACTTCGATCTCTTGTGGTGTGCAGGTAACATTTCCGACAATGACATATCTGTCAGGGCCTTGGTCTTCTGCCCACAGCTCACCACCAGCGCTTACCGGTGCGGTATGCCACTCTTTGGTCTTTAGGTGGAACGGTGTCAACAGCTGCAACCTGAAAGAACCATCAGAAAAGGAAGTCAAGTCCGGTTTTAAAGTCGTGTCTGATAGTTTGGTCTCTCTAAGTTTCCCCTCCCCCTCGCGTCCCGTCCCTTTTTTGTCTTCACGCGGGGCGGGCGCGCGCTCCCCATTCAGTTTTTTTGTTGCAGTTGGCCCTCCTGTCCCCCAGGTTCATGTTCCTTTTTAAATTGCTGGAACTGCCACTTGAGCGGGCAGTCCCTTGTCCAATGTCCAGGCCGGTCACATAGGAAGCAGGTGTTCCTGGCCGGCGGGGCTCGCTTTCGGCCGTTTGCAGTTGGAGGTGGTTTGGTGTTCAGGCCCGTGGTCCTCCTCTGGTCCGCTGCAGGGCGATGCGTTGCTGTTCCCACTGAGGCCATTCCTCTGGGCCGCTGTCTCTCTGAGCTGGTAGGTTGCAGGTGTGGTGCCTTCGCAGCACAAACTTCCAACATATCCTGTATGGTTGGCGGGGGGTCCAGGGGGAGGCTCAGGATGGCTGCCTTGCATTGAGGGTTGGCATTCACCATAGCCATCTCTGCGATGACCTCTTCCCTGGCCGCCGGCTGCTTGACCTGCAACTCTACAGCTCGGGTTAGTCTCTCCACAAACTTTAGGAATGACTCAGTGGGTTGCTGCTGGACCTGCGAGTAGGATTCTATGGGCACATCAGGCCTCAGACCAAGGAATGCCTTACTGGCCGCTTCCTTGACCTGTTGCAGAACCTCCAAAGGCAAGCCTTGAGCTTGCTTCAGCGCCAAAGCCCAATCTGCTTCGCCGCTTAGATGGTCCAATGTGAATTCCTTATTGTCGGCATCAACGGCCGTATCAGAACCTTGCAAGAGCGCTGGAAGGAGTCTGCGGAGCTCCCTTTCCCACGCTGCCTTCCAGAGCAGAAACTCTGCCGAGGAAAGCAGGCATGAGAAAAGCTGACGCAGATCGAAAGGTGTCATTACTGCTCCGGAGAGACTTGCCTTTAAGAGGCCACGAAAATATTCGCTTTCTCTCCCAAACTCCTTCTGTGCCTTGCAGAGTTCCTTTATTGTTTGGTGTGAGAGGGGTTCCCAGCTGACATGGGTTGTTCCTCCTCTCCGGGACCTCTGATAAAAAACCGGAGCGGCCGAGGGAATGGGATCCAGTTCCGGGTTCCGGTCCTCGGGCCCCCCCCCCTTCCGGCCAGACACCGTGGGAACCGGAAGGACAGGCGTGGGAACCGGAAGCAGGAAGTGGGTGGCAGCCGGGCATGGAACCGCGATTTCTGGGGGAGGAGCACGGGGGCGCACACTGGTGACAGGTAGGAGGGGTAAGAGGTGTGGAACCAGCTTGGGAGTAGGAGGGGTCGGGGAGAAAGGGGTTGGGACTCGGGAGAAAGGGATTTCGGGTGGAAAAGCGCGGGGAAAAGCAAGAGGGGGTTTCTGCCACGTGGCGCCCGCCATCTTGTCCTCCTCGGGCAGGGAGGGCATTTTCTAAACTCTCTGGATAGCCAAACCGAACTCGGGGTCTAACAACTGGGGAAGCCGGGGAACAGGATAAGCCTCGGGCAGTCTGGCCGGGACTGTCTGAGCGGGGACTCCGGGGATCCCGAGGAGAGCCAGGGAGACGGTGGCAGCCCTGCGCATCGCGGGTTGCTCTCCTCAGCATGCCCGTTTGAGGGGACACGGGTTCGGGAGACGGGTTAGGGGTAACAACTGGGGAATTCGGGGTTGTTCGTCCTTCCCTCTCCCTTTTTTTAGCTAACGCCAATCTAATTTGCAAGTACAGAAAGGAGAAATCTTTCTCTTTGGCAGAATTAGATCGCGCCAGTTTTTCTCCCGCGGCATTCCAAAAGGGAACGGTCAAAACCGTATCCTGAGAGCACTGAGGGAAGTGCAGAAACAGCCACCGAATAAACCGTTTTAAACATCCCTTTGAAAAACTTATCCCCCCACCCTCAAGGAGTCCCGCAACTTGGAGAAATGCCCCCTTCTGTGCTGTGGAGAGTTTAGCGCCCATAGCCAACAGCACAGCGTCTGGAGCTAAACTTCAAGCCTGGAAGGCCGGTTTTCCCAAAAACCAACTGGAGACAAGCTAACCGCGCTTGTTCCGGGGCTGCGCAGCCTACGTTCGGCTCTTCGAGAGCAGGGGATCGTCCTGCGTTCGGCTCTTCAAGAGCCGGGGACACTGGTCCCTCCGAAAGCCTTTACCGGCTTTGAGGCAAGTTTTTCCCCCCCCGGGGAAAAATACTTACCTGACTGGAGTCCAGGTTAGCTCCAGGCGGCCGGTTCCTCCGCCGAGAACGACTTCGCAGGCACGGCGAAGCTACCGTCCTCACCCCCAGGAGCGCAGCTAACTAAAACGGAGCGTGCTGCAGCTGGGGTAGCTTGACGTCCCGATGACGCACTTGCCGAAACAATCAGTCCCTTCCGTGGGGTCCGATGGAAGCGGGGCCCCATGCCCGGGCGCCAAGCTGCCTTTGCCGAGGACGCCCCTTCCGTGGGGTCCGATGGAACGGGAAGCCCCACGCTTGGGCGCCAAGCTGCCTTTGTGTCCCCTAGGAACAGTTCCCTCTCAGCCCGGTCAGCTCGGGACACAGCAGGCTGCGGGGGCCAGCCTCTGATATCGGAGGGATCAGAGGTCTGGCTCGTGGGTCCTTCCAAGGGACCGCGGCAATAAAGGCAGACGGTGGAGGAAAGGAGGCAGGCTCAGAGTTGGGTTAAATCCAGAAAGTTTATTGGTCCTCCGAACGGGGGGGACCTCAACCACCAGGGGGTGCCCAACTCAGCACACCTGCCTGTCTCGTGCAGGGGATTTTATGGGGGGGGGGGGGGGGGGGGAGACAAGGCGGGGGAGTACAGAGTAACCAACCAGGGAAGAGAAGGGTGCGGCAAACACAACGAGGGACACATAAGGGAACCAACTGTAACAGGGGAAGGGAGGGACTTCTTTCCCAGGACCAGTCACCTGGCCCCCTGGCTAGAACTTTCCAGAAGCCTGGGAGGGGTGCCAGAGTGACAGACAGGGTCCTGGGAGGAGACAAAACTGTCATATAGGGTGACTTTAATAAAATACGGGGGGCGCCAACTGGGGTACACCAAACTTAAGGAACATAGAGGGGAGACCTGGACTGAACTAAACAAACACACTCCCACATCTCCTCCTTTTTTGTTTTTTAAGATGACATGAATTCGGCTTGGGGACAGTACTCTGAGTCCGGGTACAGGTCCCCGAACCATGTCATCTCCTGGGCCATAGGCTCGAGTTCAAAGTCTTTGGGGAGCTCTGCTTGGTTGATGTCTGCAGGGGAGGATGAGCTCATAATCGTGTTGGTTAGCAGTTTTTTCAGCAGCCCGAACATAATTATGACAACCAAGAGAATAAAAAACAAGATCAGTCCGGTTCGGAGAATGGATCTAGTCCACCTGGATAATCCCCATCCGCTGACGGCACAGGACCCATCTCCGATGTCTCCAAACTAAAACAAAACTTAGAAAAATGAGGTTGAAACTGGGGATAACAACTGGGATAAACTTGGGGCTCGGGGCTCAGAGAGGCACACGACTAACCTTCCCCGGTCTTGGGGGGTATTTGATCTCCCTTCCTGACGGTCTGGGAGATACACGGTTTCACCCACTTTGATGGGATCCACCTAGGGCCCTCGGGGGTGGATACACATGCGTACCCTTTCCCCCAGGTAACTAGTTCATAAGGCCCTTGTATCTCCCTAGTCTCCGGGTCCTTAACCATCACCGGAGACCTTTCTTTCATTTGCAACTGCTGAGACCGCCCAAAGTGCCGCACGATTGGTGGGTTCAGGTTCTCAAAGGCACAGTCGAGGAAATTTAGGGTGAACAATGCCTTTGAGAGCCTGACAGCAGGTGACTCTAGCTTTTTGGGGGAGCACTGGCGCTGGAGCATTCTTTTGATGTTTTGGTGGGCCCTCTCTACAATGGCTTGACCTGTCGGGGAATAGGGGATGCCAGTCTTGTGTTCTATTCCCCATCGCTGCAGGAAGCTCCTGAACTCCTTGGACGTATACGCTGGGCCATTGTCCGTTTTGATGACTTTGGGGATGCCCAGGGTAGCGATTGCCTGCACTAAGTGCTTTTGGACATCGCTAGCCTTTTCCCCTGTGTGGGCAGAGGCAAAAACTGCTCCCGAGAAGGTATCAACCGACACATGTACGTACTTCATTCTGCCGAATGAAGCAACATGTGTCACGTCCATCTGCCACACTTCGCAGCTGTTAAGTCCACGGGGGTTTGCGCCAGTACCAATGGCAGGAAGGGCTAGCTGGTGGCATTCTGGACATGCAGCCACAATCGCCCTGGCCTGGTCGTGCTTTAGATTGAATCGACGAACTAGGGCAGGAGTGTTCTGATGGAACAGCTGATGGCTGATTTTGGCCTGCTCAAACACGTTTGGAGTCGGGGCCATCGCAGCTGGCGCAGCGAGGGCATCTGCCCTCCTGTTGCCTTCTGCGATGAACCCGGGCAGGTCCGTGTGTGACCTGACGTGCAACACGTAAAATGGTTGCTCTCGGTGGGAGACCAGATTTATTAACTTTGAGAGCAACTCATACAAGGCCATGTTGGAGACTTCACGCAAAATGGCGTGCTCGGCTCTGGAGACTACCCCTGCAACATATGCAGAGTCTGTTACCAAATTTAGGGGTTCGGGGAACCTTTCGAAAGCCCTGACGACTGCGTCCAACTCAGCAACCTGAGGCGATCCTTCTACCTCTTTGATGTCAGTCTCCCACCGCTGAGTTTGGGCGTTTTTCCAAGTCGCCCCGGACGCGTCAGTAAAAACTGTCAAGGCCTTTAGAGGTTCCTTGCTCCGAACACTTATTATATTTAATTCGAATTGAACTTCCGAATTGAATATTTTGTGGGCTGGCCTATGCAAAGAAATTTGGCCTGTGTAGCCCTCCAGAGCAAACTGCAATGCTTCACAATCTTGAAGCAGACTCTCCAACATCGCCTTAGGAATTTGACCCATTTTTTTCCTAATTGGCACGCGGATGCAGTCGAAGTCACATCGTGATAACTCTCTGATCCGGATCCTAGCCTTCCGGATCAGTTCAGCCATCAGCTCTTGTGGCTGTGTCATCCTCTTGGACCGATGGTGACTGAGAAATACCCACTCTATAATTAAGAGGGGATCCCTCCGGTCCTGGTCCTTTTTGCTCTTCTTTTTGTTGTCTTCCCATTGGAAGACAACCCCGTGCAAGTGTGGCAGATTACCCAGGATGATGAATTTGAATGGCAAGTCAGGCCTACACCTGCTTGCCTGCCTGGTGGACATTAGATGTTGCACCTTCTCCAGAGCTGTTTGCGCCTCTGGGGTGAGTGTCCGGGGAGAACTAAGCTCCTCTCCCCCTTTTAGTAAATCAAAAAGGGGGGCTAGGTCTTCGGTGGACAGACCCAGCCACGGCCTCACCCAATTTAAAGACCCACACAGCTGGTGGACATCTGCCAGAGTCTTGATGTTGGTATTGATAGCCAATTTTTGCGGCACAATGGTCCGCTTTGTAATTTGTAGGCCCAGGTACTTCCAAGGTGGCATCCGTTGAATCTTTTCCTCTTGGAGCTCGAACCCTGCAGCAACCAATGCATTGATTGTCAGGTCGAGCACACTGGCAAAGCATGTCATTGTCGGGGGCACACACGAGGACATCATCCATATAATGGAAGATGATGGCCTCTTTTGCTGCTGCGCAAACTGGGGCAAGCAAGGAAGAGACATACCATTGGCAGATGGTCTGGCTGTTCTTCATACCCTGTGGCAACACCTTCCAATGGTATCTTTTCCTTGGGGCTTCTCGATTGATAACAGGAATCGAGAAGGCAAAACGCGGAGCATCGTCAGGGTGCAGGGGAATTTGGAAAAAGCAGTCTTTAATGTCAATTACTGCCAGATTCCAATTTTGAGGGAGCATCGTTGGGGATGGCATCCCTGGTTGGAGAGAGCCCATGTCCTCAATAGCATTGTTAATTTGACGAAGGTCCTGGAGGAGCCGCCATTTGTCTTTGTTAGGCTTTTTGATAACAAAGACAGGGGAATTCCACGGGCTGTTGGATTCCACGATATTCCCCTTTTCAAGTTGCTTCTCCACGAGCTTCTCGAGCGCCTTCAACTTCTCACCATAGAGCGACCACTGCTCTACCCAAATGGGCTGGGCTGATCAGTTTTCCAATTTAGTTTTTGAGTAGGGCGCTCTTCAGTGGCCGCAACCCAAAAATTTTTCGGGGGGTCAAGTAGGTCAATTGTGACTCCCCACTGCTGCATGAGGTCTCTCCCCAAGAGGGGTTCCTTGTAGTCTAATACGAACGGACGTATGTTTGCCAATTGTCCGCTCAGTCCCTTGATTTGCACGATGCTCTTTGACTGTTTGGCCAATTGAATGCCCCCAACACCTTGCACGTGTCCAGCCACGTTCTGCAATTCCCAATGTGCCGGCCATTCTCGTGTGGGAATGATCATCACATCTGCCCCTGTGTCCAGAAGCCCTCTGAGGTGTAGGACTTCTTCCCCTCTGTTGATCTCGCAGCCTACCCGAGGCTTCTCTGTCCCTATGACATGTGTGGCACACACCGTTGGGTGTGGCCTTTCTACAGGGATAGCCTGGGCGACTGTCTGCCCTCTGGGCAGGAAAAGAGGTGGGTGGACACAGCGCAGCAAGAGAACAGGTCCTTCGGGACTGGATGTCATTAGTCCCGGAGCGACTTCAATCTCTTGTGGTGTGCAGGTAACATTTCCGACAATGACATATCTGTCAGGGCCTTGGTCTTCTGCCCACAGCTCACCACCAGCGCTTACCGGTGCGGTATGCCACTCTTTGGTCTTTAGGTGGAACGGTGTCAACAGCTGCAACCTGAAAGAACCATCGGAAAAGGAAGTCAAGTCCGGTTTTAAAGTCGTGTCTGATAGTTTGGTCTCTCTAAGTTTCCCCTCCCCCTCGCGTCCCGTCCCTTTTTTGTCTTCACCACTCCAACGCGGGGCGGGCGCGCGCTCCCCATTCAGTTTTTTTGTTGCAGTTGGCCCTCCTGTCCCCCAGGTTCATGTTCCTTTTTAAATTGCTGGAACTGCCACTTGAGCGGGCAGTCCCTTGTCCAATGTCCAGGCCGGTCACATAGGAAGCAGGTGTTCCTGGCCGGCGGGGCTCGCTTTCGGCCGTTTGCAGTTGGAGGTGGTTTGGTGTTCAGGCCCGTGGTCCTCCTCTGGTCCGCTGCAGGGCGATGCGTTGCTGTTCCCACTGAGGCCATTCCTCTGGGCCGCTGTCTCTCTGAGCTGGTAGGTTGCAGGTGTGGTGCCTTCGCAGCACAAACTTCCAACATATCCTGTATGGTTGGCGGGGGGTCCAGGGGGAGGCTCAGGATGGCTGCCTTGCATTGAGGGTTGGCATTCACCATAGCCATTTCTGCGATGACCTCTTCCCTGGCCGCCGGCTGCTTGACCTGCAACTCTACAGCTCGGGTTAGTCTCTCCACAAACTTTAGGAATGACTCAGTGGGTTGCTGCTGGACCTGCGAGTAGGATTCTATGGGCACATCAGGCCTCAGACCAAGGAATGCCTTACTGGCCGCTTCCTTGACCTGTTGCAGAACCTCCAAAGGCAAGCCTTGAGCTTGCTTCGGCGCCAAAGCCCAATCTGCTTCGCCGCTTAGATGGTCCAATGTGAATTCCTTATTGTCGGCATCAACGGCCGTATCAGAACCTTGCAAGAGCGCTGGAAGGAGTCTGCGGAGCTCCCTTTCCCACGCTGCCTTCCAGAGCAGAAACTCTGCCGAGGAAAGCAGGCATGAGAAAAGCTGACGCAGATCGAAAGGTGTCATTACTGCTCCGGAGAGACTTGCCTTTAAGAGGCCATGAAAATATTCGCTTTCTCTCCCAAACTCCTTCTGTGCCTTGCAGAGTTCCTTTATTGTTTGGTGTGAGAGGGGTTCCCAGCTGACATGGGTTGTTCCTCCTCTCCGGGACCTCTGATAAAAAACCGGAGCGGCCGAGGGAATGGGATCCAGTTCCGGGTTCCGGTCCTCGGGCCCCCCCCCTTCCGGCCAGACACCGTGGGAACCGGAAGGACAGGCGTGGGAACCGGAAGCAGGAAGTGGGTGGCAGCCAGGCATGGAACCGCGATTTCTGGGGGAGGAGCACGGGGGCGCGCACTGGTGACAGGTAGGAGGGGTAAGAGGTGTGGAACCAGCTTGGGAGTAGGAGGGGTCGGGGAGAAAGGGGTTGGGACTCGGGAGAAAGGGATTTCGGGTGGAAAAGCGCGGGGAAAAGCAAGAGGGGGTTTCTGCCACGTGGCGCCCGCCATCTTGTCCTCCTCGGGCAGGGAGGGCATTTTCTAAACTCTCTGGATAGCCAAACCGAACTCGGGGTCTAACAACTGGGGAAGCCGGGGAACTGGATAAGCCTCGGGCAGTCTGGCCGGGACTGTCTGAGCGGGGACTCCGGGGATCCCGAGGAGAGCCAGGGAGACGGTGGCAGCCCTGCGCATCGCGGGTTGCTCTCCTCAGCATGCCCGTTTGAGGGGACACGGGTTCGGGAGACGGGTTAGGGGTAACAACTGGGGAATTCGGGGTTGTTCGTCCTTCCCTCTCCCTTTTTTTAGCTAATGCCAATCTAATTTGCAAGTACAGAAAGGAGAAATCTTTCTCTTTGGCAGAATTAGATCGCGTCAGTTTTTCTCCCGCGGCATTCCAAAAGGGAACGGTCAAAACCGTATCCTGAGAGCACTGAGGGAAGTGCAGAAACAGCCACCGAATAAACCGTTTTAAACATCCCTTTGAAAAACTTATCCCCCCACCCTCAAGGAGTCCCGCAACTTGGAGAAATGCCCCCTTCTGTGCTGTGGAGAGTTTAGCGCCCATAGCCAACAGCACAGCGTCTGGAGCTAAACTTCAAGCCTGGAAGGCCGGTTTTCCCAAAAACCAACCGGAGACAAGCTAACCGCGCTTGTTCCGGGGCTGCGCAGCCTACGTTCGGCTCTTCGAGAGCCGGGGACCGTCTTGCGTTCGGCTCTTCAAGAGCCGGGGACACTGGTCCCTCCGAAAGCCTTTACCGGCTTTGAGGCAAGTTTTTCCCCCCCCGGGGAAAAATACTTACCTGACTGGAGTCCAGGTTAGCTCCAGGCGGCCGGTTCCTCCGCCGAGAACGACTTCGCAGGCACGGCGAAGCTACCGTCCTCACCCCCAGGAGCGCAGCTCACTAAAACGGAGCGTGCTGCAGCTGGGGTAGCTTGACGTCCCGATGACGCACTTGCGGAAACAATCAGTCCCTTCCGTGGGGTCCGACGGAAGCGGGGCCCCATGCCCGGGCGCCAAGCTGCCTTTGCCGAGGACGCCCCTTCCGTGGGGTCCGATGGAACGGGAAGCCCCACGCTTGGGCGCCAAGCTGCCTTTGTGTCCCCTAGGAACAGTTCCCTCTCAGCCCGGTCAGCTCGGGACACAGCAGGCTGCGGGGGCCAGCCTCTGATATCGGAGGGATCAGAGGTCTGGCTCGTGGGTCCTTCCAAGGGACCGCGGCAATAAAGGCAGACGGTGGAGGAAAGGAGGCAGGCTCAGAGTTGGGTTAAATCCAGAAAGTTTATTGGTCCTCCGAACGGGGGGGACCTCAACCACCAGGGGGTGCCCAACTCAGCGCACCTGCCGATCTCGTGCAGGGGATTTTATGGGGGGTGGGGGGGAGACAAGGCGGGGGAGTACAGAGTAACCAACCAGGGAAGAGAAGGGTGCGGCAAACAGAACGAGGGACACATAAGGGAACCAACTGTAACAGGGGAAGGGAGGGACTTCTTTCCCAGGACCAGTCACCTGGCCCCCTGGCTAGAACTTTCCAGAAGCCTGGGAGGGGTGCCAGAGTGACAGACAGGGTCCTGGGAGGAGACAAAACTGTCATATAGGGTGATTTTAATAAAATACGGGGGGCGCCAACTGGGGTACACCAAACTTAAGGAACATAGAGGGGAGACCTGGACTGAACTAAACAAACACACTCCCACAATGACTGTTAGAATTAGACCAGAATAGGTTAAGAAAAGAAAAACTAGAATCGTGTGTCAATCTTATTGGTCAGTTAACAAATATAATCCACACTTCTGTAAGAAAAAATATAGAGCATAGAGAGCATATAGAGCATATAGAAGAAGAAGAAGCTTGTTTTGCCTGCTGTTTGCTGTTGCTGCTTGGCTTTATCATGTAACCCCCTTCAGACTCTGCCTTCGAGAATGATATGAGACTATGAAAAAAAGAACTTAGCAGAACAGCAGCCTCCTCTTCCCTCTTACCCTGGTCCGAGAAGGAAGGGCACCCCGTCAAAAGCTCAACAGATGAGTCGTTTATAAAATTCATCACCATACTTAAGGAGCCAGTCGAAAAGCAAGTTGAGAATTTGGAAGTCCATAAAGAGTTGTTGTGTGTATTGGCCATGGCAAATGCCAATGAGAGTTGTAAAAAAATCCTCCGGGCTCTTCCATTGGATCCGGCTCTTACCCTTGACCAAATGTGTGGTGACCAGTTGGCCTGTGGTACAAGGGACAGAGAGAATTCTTGATAAGACAGTCCCTAGTACCAGATAGTTCTGTCACAGTCATGGTGAGGAAAAGAAGCCTCTCCCAGAATGCTATGTTCGATTATGGTAATCTACCCCAGTTCTGCTTCCCCAGTTGGCTCCTGGTGCTAGCCACATCCCTGTACTTATGCCTGAGTTCTCCCATGTTCTGGGTCTTTGCCTCTGGAACTCTTCACAGTGTAGTAGCAATAAACTGCTTCTGTGGAAATCCACGCAAGAACCCTTGCCGTCTCTTTGCCGCTGACTTATATTACTGAAGCTATCCGTGCATTTGTGCGTGCAAGTGTGTGTGAGTGTATATAGCTGATCTTGCTGAATGGCTTTGCTCTGGAGACGCTTTTTAGAGATCACTACACCTCGTGCTCCGGCAAAGAACCCACAGAGTCGATGGGATAGTAATACAAATGGTCAAGGCCTGCACCAAATTGACCTCCCCTGAGGTGACTATTGCCCAGGCGGTCTCAAAAGGGGTGGTGGAAGCACTGGCAGTTTCAAATAAGGTACAGAAAAGAGAAGCCAAGATGCTTCAATTGTGGAAGCTTTAAACATCTGGTTAAAAATTGCCCCGAACCAAAAGATACTAACAAGGATACCAAGTCTGTCCCCCCAGACTGTCCCACATACAAACACCACCACCAAAGACATTCGAGAAACGAACATTAGAGTGCAGAACAGTCCTGCGTGAGGACACCAAGCATCGAGCCATTTCCCTCCACCATGCTCCCAGCCTGAAGGACGGACCTCAGAACTGTAAGCGAGCAGAGACTCATCATCTTTTGGTGAGTGACCTTTCTTTTCACTTTGAGGACAATATACCATGCACGATCACTGTGGGACAGATTGGATTTTTGGACAGGACTACAGACATTCTAATCAGGGGAGATCCTGTGTGTGGACCACCTGAACTTTTTATCCTTCCTGAGGTTCAGACTGTGAACATAAACGGTACAATTACTGTCACTGTTTTCTGTAACAACCTACCATGGTTCTTGAACAAAGGGACACCTGTTGCACAGGCCAATCTACTCCTCCAAGAATTCCCACAGTGCCACAGAACGCCGTCCATATGGTGGGCAGAAATCGTGGGCAGGGACAAACCAATGATACATTGTAAACTGCACAACGGAAAGTTCGCTGTTTACTTGACGGGAATGGTAGACACAGGGGCAGATGTGACTATCATTTCTCAAGCTGAATGGCCTTGAAAGTGGACGGTCAAACCAGTGAACAGGAGGATCACGGGTATAGGGGGAACAGCGACTTCCATAAGGAGTGCCAATAACATCGTGGTAGAAGGCCCCGATGGTCATGTAGCCACAGTCCAACCATGACACATTTGTAATTGACTCAGGCTTTACACTCTGGGGCAGGGACCTTCTATCCCAATGGGGGACTCAGCTGGAAATCCTATCACCACGGGATTTTTAGCAGGGGCCACTGTGGAGCATGCCACCCCACCGCTTACCTGGAAGACAGATAAAGTGATCTGGGTGGACCAGTAGTCCCAGTCAGCAGAGAAATTACGTGCTCTCAAGTTCCTTGTGGTGGAGCAGCTTTCCAAGGGCCATATAGTCCCCACCAATAGCCCTTGGGCCTCCCCCATCTTTGTTTTGAAAAAGCCAGGCAAAGACAGGTGGAGGCTCCTCCATGACCTCCGGCGAATTCACGAGGTCACCGAGGATATGGGTCCCCTGCAACCGGGTTTTCCCTTGCCCTCTATGTTCCCCCTACAATGGAAGCTCACCATCCTAGACATCAAAGATTGTTTTTTCAATATACCCTTACACCCCTGTGATGCCCCCAGGTTTGCCTTCTCTGTCCTCAACCATCAATCCCTGTTGCGCAGGTACCACTGGGGAGTCCTTCCCCAGGGAATGAACTTGCCCACAATTTGCCAATGGTACGTTGCCCGTGTCTTGTCCCCTGTCCGCAAGGACTTCTCGAGATCTATTATCCTCCACTATATGGATGAGGTATTAATCTGTGCACCGGATGATACTTACTTGACTTTAGAAAAAACTATTCAGGCCATCGAAAAGGCAGGGTTCAAAATACAGCAGGAAAAGATTCAACATATCTGCCCGTGGACTTACCTGGGACTCCGCATCAGTGAACGGACTGTTGTGCCCCAGCAGCTTACCATCAGAGATGACCCAAAGACCCTCTGGGACTTGCACCAGCTGTGTGGCTCTATCAGCTGGGTTTGTCCTCTGCTGGGACTCATGACAGAAGACCTGGTGCCAGTGTTTAACCTCCTGGAAGGCTGCGAGGACCTGGACTCACCCTGAGTCATCACTAAGGAGGCCCAAGAGTCCATTGAAAAGGTACAGCTTGCCCTGTCTTCTCACCAGGTCCATTGGACCAGTCCCTTTAGTTTCATCATTTTGAGTAAGTTGCCCAAGTTACATGGGATGATTTTTCAATGGGACGCAGCACAAAAAGACCCTCTTCTTATAATAGAGTGGATCTTCTTGTCGCATCAGCCATTCAAAACTATAACCACGCCACAGGAACTTATGGCCCAACTGATTATGAAGGCCAGAGCACGCCTCTGTACCCTTGCGGGGTGTGATTTCTCCTGAATTTATTTGCCATTGACAACTGGTGTCCTGGAGCACTTGCTCCAGATGAATGAACGCCTCCAGTTTACTCTGGACAGCTACCCAGGCAAAGTCTCAATTCACAATCCAAAACATAAATTGTTCAATTCGGCCTTTCATTTGGCACCAAAGGAACTTCAAAGTTGGACCCCTCTCAAAGCTCTAACACTCTTTATGGATGGCTCAGGAGGATCCCACAAGTCTGTCATGACTTGAAGGATCACAGGATGCAGATGTGGGAGTCTGACATCCAGGTGGTGGAAGGTTCCCCACAGATTGCAGAGTTGGCAGCCATGGTTAGAGTTTTTGGGAGGTTCGAGGAACCTATTAATTTGGTGACAGATTCAGCTTATGTAGCCGGAATAATTGCCAGAGCCAAACACTCTTTGTTAAAGGAGGTGTCCAACCCTAAATTGTATAGCTTGCTTTCAAAGCTTGTTTTTCTACTCTCCCGCCGAAAGCATCCATTCCACGTGATGCATGTGAGGTCACACACCGATCTCCCAGGGCTAACTGCCGAAGGGAATCGGAGGGCAGACGTTCTTGCAATGCCAGTACAAGTTCCCAACTTACCAGATACATTCGCTCAAGCGAAATTGAGCCATCAGTTTTACCATGAAAACATTCCAGCCCTTATGAGAATGTTTAAACTGCCTAGAGACCAGGCAAGGGCAATTGTGGCGACCTGCCCCAACTGCCAAAGCTACCAGGTGCCATCATTGGGTTCTGGGGTTAACCCCCATGGCCTAGGTAGCTGTGAAATATGGCAGACAGATGTAACCCATGTCCCCCAATTTGGAAGATTAAAATATGTACACATCTCCGTTGATACATTTTCCAGAGCTGTGTTCACATCTGCCCATGCAGGAGAAAAGACAAGAGATGTTATGAAACATTTTCTCCTTGCTTTTTCTACCCTGGGCGTTCCAGCAGAAATAAAGACCAATAATGGTCCGGCTTACATCTCTAACAAACTTCAGGAATTTTTTTGTTTGTGGGGTATTCAACATACCACAGGCATTCCCCACTCCCCCACAGGTCAATCTACAGTTGAGAGGGCCCATCAAACTATCAAGAGGGTCCTTGACCAACAGCGGGGAGGGTCAGAGGTCAATTCTCCCATTGTGAGACTCTGTAAGGCCCTTTTTACAATAAATTTCTTGAACAATTTGTTCTCGGAGCCAACCCTCCCCCGTATTCTGGCATTTCACCAATTCGACCCAAGCCAAATGAAAGGAACAACTGCCATTGTTGATCAAAGATCCAGAAAGCCATTAAATTTTGGTCCCTTTCCCACTAATTGTATGGGGGAGGGGATACCCCTGTGTTTCCACACCTTCAGGACCCAAGTGGATACCAGGAAAGAACGTAAAGCCCTACCTTGGACTATTGGTGACAGCTCCTGAGGAGACAAAAGACAACACCCCAGACTGTGACAAGGAAACTCCAGACAAGAAAACAAGTGCCGCATGGAGAAGACGTCAACATAAGATACTGGCCACGTGAACATCCAATTGTGCCACCTCCAGGCTGTTCCCCAAAACCTGAAACCCCAAAACCCCTTATATGTTACCCTCATGTGTTTCCCTACCCCACAACCCCCTTACTCGTGTGTTACCTACCTTATGAATATAAAGAAAAAAGGATGGGGGGGGGGGGCACGAGAGGGGAAAAAGAAAAAATAATGAAGGACCATCTTTTAATAATTTTTGCTTAAAATCCCACAGAAAAAGGACTACCCATACCTTACTTACCACCACGTCCGTAACTGCTTACCTCCGCTTTCTCCTGGTCTCCTGTTACCATCAGGGGTCGTCGTGTGGATTGTCCCGCAGCCAAAGGCCAATGTGCGGGTCACGTTGGTGAAAGGACTCTAGCAAGACCATATGTCCCTGTCTATGGGCAGCGTCAATGACCCACTTTGGTCATGCCTGGTGGAGATCCCTCTCTGTGAGGATGAACCGCCCTTCTCAGGTCGGGTACCCTACCCAGTGGACGTGTGGGATAAATGGATGAACATGCTGGCGACATCACCAGAGGAACCCCAGGAATTGGAACTACTGGAGTCCTCCCCAGCTACCCACTGCATCAGGTTTTTCTTCAGCCTGAATGGAGTGGCGTTATCCTGGTCAGAACACCAGAAATGGAGTTATATTAAAGACATGACACCTCTTGAAAAAATTTATTCCATCAACAATTGGTGCAGAGACGAGCACCTCATCCCAGCTGCGTCACCCATGTATCCCAAAGCCCTTCCTAGGGGTATGTTCCTGATTTGCGGGAATCAGGTGTGGTCCGGAATCCCATCCCAGTTCCGGGGAGGACCGTGCACTCTCAGCAGGCTTTCTGTACTAGCACCCAACAAGACCCAAATTTTATATTGGAAAAACCATACTCAATTGGCCCGCCAAAAGAGAGGAATACAGCAATTAGACTCAAACTGTAATAGTGAAATTGTTAATTGCTCAAAGTCCAAAAGGGTCGCTGCATCACTTTTCCTGCCTTGGGTAGCAGCAGCAAAGGCCCTGGGCCAAATTACTCACCTTGAGTGCTGGCTCAGAAAGCATGCTAACCTAACATCGAGTGCCCACTCTCAACTACTTGAGGATGAAGAAACCACCAGGCATGCAATGCTGCAAAACAGAGCAGCAATTGATTTTCTTTTATTGGCCCATGGACATGGCTGTAAGGAATTTAAAGGTCTGTGCTGTTTTAACCTGTCATCTCAACCTATTATCTTACAGCCAGAGCATCCACATGACAATACAGAAAATGAAGGACCAAATTAAAGAACTAAAGATAGAAGGAGACGCGGATTGGCTCGGAAACCTTTTTGGACAATGGGGACTTGAAGGATGGGTGAAATCCTTAGTCAAAGCTGGACTGTGAGTCATTCTAATAATTTTTATGGTTTTAAGTTTGTTTGCTTGCCTTAAGAAGTGCCTATTGTAGTGGGTTCAGTTTGTAAACCAGGCAGAAACACCAATTAAGGGTAGTGGTTTGGTTCAAAATATCTATTACTTATTTTCCTTCTGTGAGATAAGAAGTAGGAGAAAGCAAAGCAGGCACAAACCTTAAACAGTTGCAGAACAATGAAAGAGTTTTATTACTAATAGAATTAAAAGTAAAAAGAAATGACAAGAAATTAAAGCAAACCCCCCTCCCCCTTTCCAGCACTCTCCTCCTTTTACCCAACTTACACAAAGGGTAACAGAACATGGGATGTTAGTCAGTGTTGCAGTGTCTCTCTTGTGCTTAAGGAAAAAAGGGTTTTCTTCTGCTTCCCTTGATTCCCAAACTGCCACCAATAGCAGACCCTCCAGGAAAGAAACAATCTGCTGTGGTGTAAAACATCTCTCCCATGAAAAATCTCACAGTTCCTTCACACTGCAAAACATAGGCTATCACATGGGGTTATTAATCTTTTTAAGAACGAGATATTTTGGCTTGCACACAAAGGCTCTCTTCACCACAAGTCTCTAAAAAGCTTTTCAATGCTTCTATATAGCCTGGCATAGGCACTCTTCACAATCTTCACAGGCCACACATGAATTCTCTCACCCCATGTACTTCAAATGGATTAAGGAGACAAACAGTTTGTGATATTACAGTTTCTTACCACGGCATGCAAGAAGTTTTTTAAGCTACGCGCGAGAAACACGGCACCGCCCTCTTTTTTCCCATCGCCATTTTCAGCTTCGTCTCACGTGACTCACTTTCTCTTTCTCTCTGACTCTGAAGCTGCCAAGTGGAAGAGTGTTCTTGTTCAGGCTTTACGGTGGAGAAAGCCTCGCTCCCTTTGTGCTGCTGGCTGCATGGTGTCTTCTTCAGTTCAGCACAAAGTGTGCTGGTGTAGTGGTTTGGCCCAAAATACTCATTACTGTTTATCTTCTGTGAGATAAGAATTAGGAGAAATGCAAAGCAGGAACCAACTTTGAAAGAATATAAAGAAGTTTATTAACAGACCTAAAAGAAGGAAAAAAAAATTATACCACACCTTCAGAACTCTTCTCCTCCCCCCACCTTCTTCCCTTCTCCCACTGACAATGTAAAAAGACAACCCTTAAGATGTTCAGTCTGTTTACCACTTCCATAATAACCTTGTTCAGTCCATTTAGGAAGAGGAGTCTCTCTTGCTCATGCTATGAACACATTATCACAACGAGACAGCTGCCCACTTCCAAATAACTCTGTTCAGTCCATTTAGGAAGAGGTCTCTCTGCTCGCATGTGAGTACCTTCCCCCAACTTGCAGCTTTTCCCACAACTGCTTTCGAGGGTCCACTCTTGAAGGTTTTTGGGGTACAATTTTAAGGTTGAGCCGTTCAGAAACAAAAGTTCTCTTCACCCATCTCTGGGAGCATTTCATCTCTAAGAACAGAGGCCCTTCTCCTTCCCTGGGAGCAAAGGGTCTTCCTCATCTTCATCTTTAGGACTATCTCTGGGAGCATCTCTAGGAACTGAGGTCTTCTCCTTTCCCATTTGGAGCAAAAGTCCTCATCGCTTCCATCTCTCCCTTTCCAATTTTCTCATGAAATTACAGCTGCGTCAGCATCTGCCCATCTCAGCGCAGGTGCTTTTGCTTATGAGCTGAACACTCCACCCCCCATATCTTCATGAAATTACAATGGGATACTCTGATATATCATAGCTTCATGACAGAATTTCAGCTTTAAGCATCTCCTCTTTCTCTTCCCTCAGGTTTTCAGCTCTTCACAGCAAAAGGGTTAATCTCACCTCGGCCTTGCAGCTGGAATGTGGCTTATCGAAGTGGAGAGGGGGGAGAGGAAGCCGCTCCGGCTGTCCACAGCAAGACTTGGGGGGGGGGGGGGGGGGGTTCCGCAGGTAGAACAGGGCCCATCTCTCCAGGATGGCCATGGCCCGGCCCGAGCAGGGCCTGGGCCGGGCCCACTGGGCCCTGCACGGGGCCCGCAGCCACCTGTCCCAGCACCGGAAACAAGAGAGAGAGCTGTGGGTGGGTTTATCTATTCTTAAGTGTGTATCACAGAGGCAGTCACAACTTTAAGTGGCTTAAAGAATTGTCCATATTCAAACTGGCCAGCTGATAGGCTCTGTCAGGTCATGGGGGGAAGCTGTAAGCACTCCTTTGTGAGAACATCACTTCCGAGACTTAGCTTGCTAACCCATGACAGCTGGCTGCAGAAAGGAGGCTACGCCAGCTCCCATTGGCTCTGCCGGCTCCACATGGAGAGGAGAAGGACCTGCCTGTCCCAAGAAGCCGCGCTGGATGGGTGTAGCTGTGTGGCAGTCCATGGCTGGTTTTAGCTGCCTGCGGCTCTGGGACAGTTCCCCCCCACCCCAGCGACCCAGGGTCCATGCCGCGGCGTCGGGAAAAGGGGAGGGGGGCAGGGGCCCCGGCCCAGCCTGGCAGGGCCCAGAGGCTCTGAGGCCCCCCCCACCTTCCAGCAGGCAAGCTGGAAAGAAAGGAAATTCCCGCCTTTCCATGCGGTTTAAATATGTAAATTGTGAGAAGTGTCATTAGTCTAAAAGACTGTCCATCAACTCAGGTTCAACCCACTACACCTATCTAAGTCGACAGGAGAGGCTTTTCTTTTAAACAAGGAAAGGGAAGATGTTGTAGAAGCTGAGCCAGCAGCTGTGATGGCCAAGGGGCCAAAGAGCTCCGAAGTAGGAGAGGCCCATTGGTTGGCCAATTACGAAGTTTAAGATCACCCCCTGACTTAGGGTGAGAAAGGAAAATCCTCTCCCATCAGGCTTTTGGTGCTATGCAGATTGGGTCTGTCTGGTTGGCTTGCTGCCCACTCTGCCCCTCCCTTCTCTCCATTGGCTCCCATTCCCCAGTCCCACCTTTGTACTGCCCCTGTACCCTCAGATCATTGGTCCCTGATGCTCTACCCCGCCCCCATATAAAACCCTGGACACTGCATTGTTCCCTTGTCTTTTGTCACTGGTTTCCCTTCACGGCATGGCTGCAATAAACCTTCGTCTGTGGAATGCTATAGGGGGACCCCTCCCGACTCTGTCTCTGGGAACATTGAGCTATCTAGCTTGTGTGCGTGTTTCTGTGCCTCCAGCTGCATGGGTGAGGAAGTTAGCCTGCTAGCGTGCTACACAGCACTGCCGGAGTGATCTTTGCCAGGGACACTCTCAGAATAACATGGCAAACTCTCCACCGACCACTGCCCACAGCGTTAAAGACAGACTATGTAAGAACCTCCTGAACCACTGCACTTTGATTAAAGTTCTTAAATTGTTCTGAAGTAATGCACATGGATATATATTTCTTTTATGCTAGGAGTGACATCTTGCTTTGGAACAAGGACCAGTCTAAGGGTTTGTGCATCACTGAAAGCTCATTCAAAACTTGAAGATAGGACTTAAACAAAACCTGAATATTAGTGGGTAACAAATGGCATGCACCATCAGTGAGCATGTTCTAGTTTTAGATTTCAAGTGCTTTATTTAAAATTGCTTGTTTGCTTTAAAAAAATACCAGATTTGGAAGAAAAATACAGTTCTATGTATAACGCTTGACTATATTCATTTATGGGATACCAATTTGGTATTAAATATACTAAAGGAACAAAAGCAAACCAAAATAAAGCAAAGAAAAAGCCAGACAGCTGTGGGTATCAGTCATTGCCTCTTTAAAAGAGCAAGACATCTTCCATAATCCACACGTGCTTTGCTATTTTTTCTACTGAAGTGGCATATCTATGCGATTTAGTTGCAGCTAAGAAACTGGTCTCTCTTTCAAACATTGAGGATCACATGTGTAACACCCCAGAACACTCAAATGTAAGGGGGTGAACCTAGGTTCATTTACTCTAGCTTGGTGCAAGGAGAAATACCAACCAGATATTCTCAAGAGGTCAAAAATATGCAAAAGTTTACTGGCAAAATATAGAAAATTAAGGAATTTTGGCAAAGGATTAAATACAACACCAAATTCAGTATAAAACCACTTATCATAGCGTTGCCTATAAACAAAAGGAAGAAACCTTGCAACAGTGTTAAAATGGTAAGATAAAAGCAACTCTTTAATGAAAGCTTTCAGGTGCACAAATATGGCTCTGCACACATGATAAAGGATTTCTACAATTTTTATAAGGTTAATTAATTAGTATATCTAGCCAGTACATCCAATAGGAAGTCAGTTACCCCAGTAACCCACCTCTGTGTCAGCCCCTTGGAGTTGGTCCAGGGGCTTCTTTGCCCTATTTTCTTGTTATGTCTCTTAAGCTCTGGTGGAAAACAAAATGTCCTTGTCAGAAATTCTCTTCTTAAGAATAAGACTAAACAGAATTTCAAGAACATGTTAGTAAAGGTTAGCTAAACTGTGAGAGAGGGCAGAAAAAGTACTAGAAGCTATAACGATGTATTAACAGTCTACAAAGCTACGCGTATATATTAAAAAAATATAAAAAGCAAACGTCTTTAGGCATCAATAGCATTAACTTCATTAACTTAGCCAATTTAACCTAGAAACCTTTAAACCCATAAGATGTTATGTTACCCAATATGTTCCATGAAAAGAGAATTAGGGGAAGAAGAAAGAGACAGGCACAGAAAGAAAAGATATAGAAAAACACACATATAGCTACCAACTCCTAGAGTTCCAGCATAAACTCCAAGAAAGCCAGCAGGATCAGATACATGAGGTAAGCACATGGTGGCTTTAAAGCCCCAGGGCCTCCGTGGGCCCACCCCCCCTAGGTGGGACTTCCGGTTGCTCAGCCAATCAGGGGCAGGGTTAGCACTGCCCCCAGTGTGCAATTGATTGACAGCTCTGCCAGGGCTTGGGGGGTCTGGGGGCGGGGCAGGGCACTGGCTCACCTATGCAAAGCCCGGCCTGCCCCACCTCTCACCAGACACACACACAAGCATTCCAAGCATCCCAAAATGTCTCCAGACACTGATCTAATACAGTGTCTGACAACATGACACTGAGTCAACTTTATACAGCATATCTCCACATTTCACCCAGCAGTGGATCTGTTGATACTCTTCATATTTCCAGATACAGAAGGATGATGACCTGAGTAGCGTGCTATAGTTGAAGATGTCCCATTGGACTAGATGACCTTTAAATGTCCCGCCCAACACAAACTATTCTATGATTCTATGACAAACAAAACTACTGGAATGAGACCCAAACTGGGCAAGTTCTAGCGTGAACACTGACCATGGACCTGGGTACCTGCAGCTTTCTCAGAGACACATCTATGAGGTTAAAGCATCTTTTCTTGTCTCACTTCCATCTCAGATGAAGCAGCATATGCTTGTGAGAGGACAGAGGACCGCGTCCCTTCAAGAGTTTAGCACAAGACCATTTTCTTCCAAAGGCAGCCTCTCGTCCTTAGGGTTTTAATGTATGAAACTTCTCCCAGCACAATATAGTTGACTCCACCGGCTCCACATGGAGAGGAGAAGGACCCACCCGTCCTGAGAAGCCGTGCCGGATGGGGTTAGCTATGTGGCAGTCCATGGCTGGTTTTAGCTGCCTGCGGCTCTGGGACAGTTCCCCCTCAGTGACCCAGGGTCTGTGCCACGGCATTGGGAAAGGGGGAGGGGGCAGGGGACCCAGCCCAGCCCGGCGGGGCCCAGAGGCTCTGAGGCCCCCCCCCACCTTCCGGCAGACAAGTTCGAACAGAAAGGCAATTCCCGCCTTTCCGTGCAGTTTAAATATGTAAATTGTGAGAAGCGTCATTAGTCTAAAGGACTGTCCATCAACTCAGGTTTAACCCACTACATTCCACCCCTCGCTTCTCTAAATTTATATATCCAAAAGTTACTTAAAATAGCAAAACCAGAGCTAAAAGGCAACAAATTACATAAACTTCCACCCCTAGAATTTTAACACAACAACAAAGCAAATTTCTTCTATCATTCCACTTAATTTTATAACTTTATACTTGCTTTATAACTATACTTGCTTTGCTTATTATTTCTCCTAATTAATCTTCATCTCACAGCTCTCATCAAATGCCCGCACATTATGTAGCGGGTAAAGTTTGTAAACCAGGCAGAAACACCAATTAAGTGTAGTGGTTTTGGTTCAAAATATTCATTACTTACTTATTTTCCTTCAGTGAGAGAAGAATCAGGAGAAAGCAAAGCAGGCACAAACCTTAAACAGTTGCAGAACAATGAAAGAGTTTTATTACTAATAGAATTAAAAGTAAAAAGAAATGACAAGAAATTAAAGCAAACACCCCCCCCCCCTTCCAGCACTTCTCTCCTTTTACCCAACTCGCACAAAGGATAACAGAACATGGGATGTTAGTCAGTGTTGCAGTTCTTGAAAAGTCTCTCTCTTATGCTTAAGGAAAAAAGGGTTTTCTTCAGTTACACGTGGTTCCCAAACTGCCACCAACAGCAGACCCGCCAGGAAAGAAACAATCTGCTGTGGTGTAAAACATCTCTCCCATGAAAAATCTCACAGTTCCTTCACACTGCAAAACATGAGCCATCACATGGGGTTATTAATCTTTCTAAGGATGAGTTATTTTGGCCTGAACACAAAGGCTTTCTTCGCCACAAGTCTCTAAAAGCCTCTCACTGCTTCTATATAGCCTGGCATAGGCACTCTTCACAATCTTCACAGGCCACACATGAATTCTCTCACCCCATGTACTTCAAATGGATTAAGGAGACAAACAGTTTGTGATATTACAGTTTCTTACCACGGCATGCAAGAAGTTTTTTAAGCTACGCGCGAGAAACACGGCACTGCCCTCTTTTCTCCCATCGCCATTTTCAGCTTCGTCTCACGTGACTCACTTTCTCTTTCTCTCTGACTCTGAAGCCGCCATGTGGAAGAGTGTTCTTGTTCAGGCTTTACGGTAGAGAAAGCCTCGCTCCCTTTGTGCTGCTGGCTGCATGGTGTCTTCTTCAGTTCAGCACAAAGTGTGCTGGCTGCAGAAAGGAGGCTACGCCGGCTCCCGTTGACTCCGCCGGCTCTGCATGGAGAGGAGAAGGACCCGCCTGTCCCAAGAAGCCGCGCTGGATGGGTTTAGCTGTGTGGCAGTCCATGGCTGGTTTTAGCTGCCTGCGGCTCTGGGACAGTTCCCCCCCAGCGACCCAGAGTCCGTGCCGCGGCGTTGGGAAAGGGGGGAAGGGGCCCCGGCCTGGCCCGGCGGGGCCTGGAGGCTCGGAGCCCCCCCATCTACCAGCAGGCGAGCTAGGACAAAAGGCAATTCCCGCCTTTCCATGCGGTTTAAAACTGTAAATTTTGAGAAGCGTCATTGGTCTAAAAGACTGTCCATCAACTCAGGTTCAACCCACTACACTGTAACCGTTCACCTTTTGTCATACCATGTTATAGCTCCATACTCTTTTACAGAGCAATATAAAATAGAGGACTATCTCAGCAGAGTATTTCAAGTACATCTGTATTACCTACATGTATGTAAGTGTTTTCTTCTTTGTACATAATACATTCATTTCACCTTTTAATTTTCAAATCCACAAGCAATTTTCCAGGTATGTATGTATTATTTTTTTTCTTAAAATAAGCAAGTGCTAAAAAAGCACAAATAATTGATTTTGTACACTGGCATGCATTTCTCAGAGTAATGCATTTAACCTGCTGTGCTTGTGAGGCAATTAATTGTTTTACCTTTATGTCCAGGAACCCCTACCAGTCTATTCTGCAACCAGTTAGCAAGTCCTATAGGAGAAAGTTTCACAAAGGATGTCTGGACTTCAGGCGGCTCTCTTGAAAGCTGTTTATTGCATAGGCGAAGTTACAGCATTTCAGGGAGTGGGTATCCAGAGCCAGCCCTACAGCTGCCAGCTCCAGCTGTAGGCATACCTGAAGCCACTTTCTGTTCAAGTTACTAAGCATTATATACTTTTCTTTGCAGAGTATCTTAACACATAACAACCAATAAGCACCATACACAATACCTTTACATTTGCCTATAGCCTATCATAGCTACTACCATCACCATATTACAGTCATTATTATCCAATCACAAGAGTAAGTAAGTTACAATTTAAGCTTACAGTGGAAAATTCTTAGACCTTTCTTCTTCTTGCTACATCAACATTTCTTGTTTGCCTGCCATATCTTTCTTTTTGGTAAAGACATGTTTTCTATTTACTTATGCTCTTCTTGAGACTTATTTACTTGGTGAAAAACATGTCTTTGTTTGTAATCACATACCTTTGTCCTGCTCCTAAAAATCTCCTTCCAACTCATCTCCAACCTTTGCCTTCTCAGTTACTCAGCGATCAGTTTCAGCAAAACATCTTTTATTCTATATCAAAACTTGCTTTCATTTCTACCTCATCCCCAGCTTCTACATTCACAGACCTTTCTGCCAAGCCTACATACCTTACCAAACTTTCATCCTCCCCAACATCTTCCCCTTGGAAAGCCCCTTCCACACTCCAGAGACCAGATGCTCTTATTGGTGACTGAAATAAAGGCATATCCCAAAGCTATTTATTGCAGTGGGAGAAGCCAGAGGCTGGCTGACTCCAGTGGGCACCGTGTGGCAAGTCTTGAGGGTATATATTGATAACGACAGTAGAACAGAATAGCATTTTACTCTGACAGACAGTAAAACAGAACAGCACAGCCTTGAAGAAATAGATAAAGGATGTAACTTAGGCAAACAAAAGTAATGCAAAATGCAAACAGGATGCCAGCTCAGCTCTGCAAGGCTGACAAAGTAGAAGTTTGTGGATACAAAAATGCTGTCAGCAAGAAATTTTCTTGCTTCTTTCTAAGCCCGTGAGATACTTTTCTCTCTCACGAAGAGATTTGCAGAGTTCTATAAACTATGAACACCTGCAACCTTGCAGAGCTTTGTTTATGGTACAGTAGGAAAATATTTTGACAATGGATGTTTAGGATTTCTAGCCAATCCACCCAGGGGGTGGCTGATCTTTTGTCCAATTAGACTATGAAGAAAAAAGTCTATAAAAGAATTTGTAAAATAATTAAATAAATCAATCTTGCTGCACAATTCCTGCCTGTTGGATCTTCTCTCCTCCCTACGGCTGCGGGATACAGTAATAGAAGTTATGCAAAACAACGATACTGTGCTTACTCAAAAGCAGGGGTCGAGAAACAGCCACCTACAAAGGACACTGGATGTTGAAGACAGACCCCAAAGAACCATATAAGGACTTCTGATAAGGGATGGGACTATGTAAAATAAAGCGATACATATACATCAAGTAAGCGGGGATAGCTAATGAATATGTAATCAGTGTGTATGATAAAACCTCTGTTTAACCAATGCTCAGGGCACTTGATTAGAGGAAGGATCCTCTGAGTGACCAGCACGCTGCAATAAAGAATGCCTGTTTTCTAATACTCAAAACTGTGTTAGAAAGTTTCTATCCAACCAATTTTGGTATCACTATAACTAGAATACAGACTGTTAGGGCAGGGGTCATATAGGACATGGCCACAGAGGAGTCGACCTTCTTTCTAGGTAGACAGCTACACTACCTCATGGAAACTGCCAGGTTCATCAAAGAAACACCAAATCATAGCTGGGCTCAGACAAATGGAGTACCCATAGAGCAACACTGTAACCATTAATACTTTTGGAACTGCTATTAGTTCTTCTGCATCTATGCCATTGCATTTGTTCTATTAGCAGTATCATCTCTAGTGAAGAATGAGCATCACTGCTCTTTATCACCGTGTCATCACAGCCACCTGATACCTGTAAAAATGCTTGTCCACAGTCTACAACCTTCAATGCAATGGTAGCTCAGAAAAATAGTCTACTTTGGATGCAACATATGTTGGGGAGGATGAAAGTTTGGTAAGGTATGTAGGCTTGGCAGAAAGGTCTGTGAATGTAGAAGCTGGGGATGAGGTAGAAATGAAAGCAAGTTTTGATATAGAATAAAAGATGTTTTGCTGAAACTGATCGCTGAGTAACTGAGAAGGCAAAGGTTGGAGATGAGTTGGAAGGAGATTTTTAGGAGCAGGACAAAGGTATGTGATTACAAACAAAGACATGTTTTTCACCAAGTAAATAAGTCTCAAGAAGAGCATAAGTAAATAGAAAACATGTCTTTACCAAAAAGAAAGATATGGCAGGCAAACAAGAAATGTTGATGTAGCAAGAAGAAGAAAGGTCTAAGAATTTTCCACTGTAAGCTTAAATTGTAACTTACTTACTCTTGTGATTGGATAATAATGACTGTAATATGGTGATGGTAGTAGCTATGATAGGCTATAGGCAAATGTAAAGGTATTGTGTATGGTGCTTATTGGTTGTTATGTGTTAAGATACTCTGCAAAGAAAAGTATATAATGCTTAGTAACTTGAACAGAAAGTGGCTTCAGGTATGCCTACAGCTGGAGCTGGCAGCTGTAGGGCTGGCTCTGGATACCCACTCCCTGAAATGCTGTAACTTCGCCTATGCAATAAACAGCTTTCAAGAGAGCCGCCTGAAGTCCAGACATCCTTCGTGAAACTTTCTCCTATAACATCCAAACACATCACACCATATTAATCAAGGCTCTCAATGCTATATTTATGCAGAGGAACTATTCATATTAAAAATACTAGGTGCTATAGGCAGATATAACATTAATATTAACCAGCACCTACTACAGTGTTTCAATCTTTGCGGATTCCTCTAGGCAAATAAGACATGCTATTTCGAATTAGTCCAGTGTGCCCTGAAACAAAGTATATATTCTAAGAAACAGGACTGATGAATTGGTTAATCCAGGCAAGTACTCTGTTTCTGAGGAGCAGGCAGGGAATTTGTGCAGTCAGTACTGGAAGGAGCTGTACACAGAGGAAGTGTCTTCTCCATCAGGGACCAGAGATTATCTTAAAAAAAACCCAGACTATAAAAATTTATATCCTTTCATAGGTCACAGTGAGATTTCTCCCACATCACTTTAGCCATATAGTTGCCTACAATCGGAAGACAAACTTTCCAAACAATATTAAAAGTGGTAACATAAAGACCAGTTCTTTAATGAAAGATTTCAGGTGCACAAATTATAGCTATGCGCACCCGTGGCATCGGATTTTTACAATTTTTATAAGTTTAACCAATTAGTATATCAAGCAAGTACATCCAATAGAAGATCAGTTGTCCTGGTAACCCACCCTTAGACCGGCCCCACTGGGGTCCCTCCAAGGGGTTCTTAGCCCTATATCTTGTTATGTCTCCCAAATGCTGATGCAAAACAGGATGTCCTTGTTAGAAATTATTTTGTTGGAAATAAGAGTAAATAGAATGTCAAGAGTGTGATGTGAGAAAGGGCAACTACTATTCTAAAGTGTAAGAAAGTGCTAGAAACTATACAGCTATATATTAAAAATCTACAAAGCTACAAATATATGAAAAAGCTAAAAATCTTTAGGTATCAATATAAACAAGCTGCTTATTGGAAACCAGTGCCTGGCTTCTGTCAGTAAAGTGAGGGCAACATCTTAAAAAGGCTGATTTATCTCAGACTGCTCTATCCCATTTTAGAGGAGGATAAAAATACTTTTAGGAGGTGATTGAATTTCTCTCTTCAGTGGGTCTCAGTATTGGGGAACAGATGTCTAACTTTTACATGGTATTCAAGAGGAATCAAGCTTTTGTTTTGGTAATTGTAGATGTTTTCTGATACCAGTTCTCCCTGGAATTGCTTGAGCCCAGTCAAAATTAGTTACGCAAAGCCCTTTGAACTTCTGGAGCCTTCAGAGTATGGGTATAAGCATCTAGTCCAGAAACAGTGCTTTTCTGGCATAAGTCATATATCTATATATATCCCAGAATGTGCAGAAAACCTGTTTGTAGTATCTTATTAAGTGAACTGCTTTAAAATGAAACAAAAAAAAGTTAACAAGAATATTCAATTGCCAGTAGGGAGGGAGGGAAATACGGCTAAAATTTTGCTGCACTGCCACGGAAAGATGCAGGAGACTGGACTCTTGGCCTTGCACAGTGGAGCTGCTTTTTTCATCCAGCATCAGGGTTGCAGCTGGAGCCTCATAGCACTGCCATGATGCTTCAAGGCTGAGATCCTGGGAGGGCCTCGGGGAGTGGGAGATGGCCAAGCCGGCAGTCAGGGTCTGGTAAGACAGGGTAAGACAGCAGGAGGGCAAAGGAGAAGGTTGTATATGAGAGGGACGAGGGACCTGCGCCTGCCAGGGGAGCACAGGCGGAGGGGTCACGTGGAAGGTCGGGGTGCACCTTAAGGCCACCCTTGCGGCGGCCCCTCGGGAAATTGTTCTCCCCCCCCCCCCGCGTTCTTCCTGCTTCCGGGGGCCGCCGCGGGGAGCATTTGCCGCAGATGACATCAGCTGTGCATGCTAGAAAAGTGGCGGTGCGGGGATGCGCCGGCTCCCTCTCCCCCCTCCCCCCCCCCTCCCCCCCGCCCCTTCTCCTTCTCCTCCTCCTCGCCAGGTCCCTGCCCTGCACCGTCTCCATATAAAAGCGCCGCCGCCTCCCCGCCCGCCCTCACTCCCTGCTTCCTGCGGAGCAGCCGTGGAGCGGCCTTTCTCCCCCCGGAGCCGCGGGGCGGAGGGGTGAGGCGCCCGCGATGGCCACCGTGGTGGTGGTGGAAATGGATTCAGAAGCCTCCTGTAGCATCCCCAACCCCACCTCCCTCTCGCCAAGCCTTTCGCACCGCTTCCTGGACAGCAAATTTTACCTGCTGGTGGTTATTGGCGAGCTGGTGACCGAAGAGCATCTGCCGAGGGCTATCGCCAACATCGAGCGAGGTGAGACGGCGGGGAGCAGAGCCGACGCAGGCAGCGGCGGAGTTCCCATCCCGCAGACGCCTTCCCCTCAAAGAGCAGGCAGTCGCTTCCCGTTTTCTTCCCCTTCCGCGCGGGGCGAGCGAGGGCGCTGACCGGGTTCGGCCGGCGGGGTGGGGAGCCTGGCAGCTCCTTGCTTATCATCGGGGCAACACACGCACGGCACACACACATAAGCTGTGAAGTCTAGGCCTCTGGTTTCTTCTTTTTATTGCACGAGGGGCTCGTCATCCCATCTGCGTGCACGCCCCTCCCGCCCTACCGGAATCGGAACCCCTCCGTCAGGTGCGAGCGCCGGGAAGCCGCCTGCGGCGGTCAGCGACTGCGGGCCGGGCCCCGTGCGGCGTCCGGAGGTGGCTCCTCCCTGCTGCCGCCCGCACAAAGATCCGCAGTCGGCTCGACGCGTACCGCGCCCCACTGTCCATACCCAGGAGCGAAGGGGGCAAGCCTTCTCCTCACCATTGTTGGGGTGGAGGGGCTGCGGCAGAGACCTAGCGCTGCCGAGCCCTTCTGCCCGGAGACAGTGGCGGGTGGGCGTGGCGCAGTCCGCACTGCGGTCCCTATAGCAGCCCCGAGTTGACAAAGGGCGTCCGCACCGCCAAAAAAAACGGGGCTGGGTCTGGGGCAGTCGGGCTGCTGGGCGGCCGTTTGCTATTTTCCTCGGTTCCTCAGCAAACCCTTGTTCCCCACCGCGAAACCAAATCAGCGGGATTCAGGGCGTTTTCCTTCTCAGTGGCAAAGACCCCTGAGCAGGAATGCGGCTGTGCCTATTGCGTCTAACTTTCGGCTACGAGACTTTTCTCTTGGCTGGAGAATTTTTCAGGACCTAGGCTTTATATGCACATAGATATTTCAAAAACGAAAAAGATATGGGTAATAAGGCTAATACCTGAGTGATCAGCCTCATTATTGTCCAGCTACAGGATGCTATGACTCACTGTTTATTTGTCCTTAAGACAGCAATACAGGAAGGTATCGCAAGTGAAATGACAACATTATAACTTCTCGATGTGGTTTCTGATACAATAAATCGCAGTGTACATGGAAAGGGAAACAAACCCCTGTTGCCATAATAACGGCGTGAAGCACAAAGAAAATTATTGCTGGACTCTATATAGTTTGTTAAACTTAATTGATACATGATTTTGTAACATATTTTTGTTCTGGGCTGGTGAAAACAGAAATATCAGAAATCTGCCATTGTTAGGAGAGAGAGACCTTGGAAAGGGGAATTGGTAGCAGCCTTGCCTTATAGGTGTGGTTCAGCAGTCAAGCTAGGACTTCATTTGTCTCTATTGTTTTCTCAACTATTGTTGCTTTAGTTGGCAATTTCTCTTGATTCTTTTTTCACGACCGTTTGTGGTAAAAGGCTCTCTCATCACAGCTAACCAGCTTCACTGTGACAGCCTGTGTGTCTTTATTGCTACCATTGTCTCCTAGGGACAACTACTGAGGCAGATGCTTTGTCATTCAGAGCCTCTTCGGCACTGCACTTTGCTAATACTATCTTAATTTTTGATTGTGACAGAAATAAATTGGCTGCATTTATTTACATTTTTATCCACTTGCTCTATACACTTTAATACTTATGCCCTCAAAACATTTGATGTCATCCTTCTCTGAAAAAATGCTCTTCAGTTTCTTCATGACACTCTTCTATTAGTCTCTTCTATTGTACAATTGCTGCTACATAGCTCTGTTGCCTCTTGCCTCTGTTGCCTCTGTCTACCTCTTGCCACTTGCAGTTTTAGATCTTCAGAGGGAATGCTTTTGCCTTTTTATTCATCATTTTGGGTAAGAAGTCACCTCACTGTTCCTGGTGTCAGACAATCTGATTGGGATTTTGCCTGCCAGGAAAAAACCTTGATCAAATTTTGAGATGTATTGTTCTGGATGAGTATACTAGGAGTCTGAAGCTCTATGTGAGGCAAATATGGGCTTGGCTAATCTATTTCTTATGGAAAAATATTCTGTAGTCTGGAAAAAATTGGCTTCTTTCAACCTTTATTCTCAACATAGCCTTAGGGTTCTTGATAACTCTGCCTCACTGTCTTCTCTGGTATATCTCCTAAGTACCATGAGTGAAAAGTGTGTATTCATGCACTGAACTGCAGCACAATGTGTCAAAGAAAACATCTGCTGATAACACATCAGTGGTGTGATGCTATGCAACCTGGTGGAATGCAGAGTCATTTCTCTATATCATGAAGAGGGAATGGTATGGCGAGCTGCATTTCCAGTAATTACACTTAGGATGTCACTTTGCTAAGGGGGAAATCCTAACCCATTGTCCACCAAAAAAGAAGGAGGGAGCAAAGAGAAAACTTCAGGATTTTTCCACTCATTTGGCAGATGCCACTGGGTGTGCCCTGTCTGCTGTCTGATAAGTCCTGTGTCTAGTGGCATTGCACTCCTAAGCCTGCAGAAATAGCTCCAGCTCAGTCATACTTCTAGTAGTTACTTCCATGCTTTTAATGCTATACATAATTTGATTTACCTTGGATTTTAGTTCCAGAATTTCCTCTGTTCTACCCAAACCTGATTTGGTATATAATACATTATACTACATTCTAATGTATATCCAGATTTTTCGCATCCAGAATGCTGAATCATACAGCTGCAGATTTGGGATATTCTGTTCAAATCCCAACTTCAGCTTCTAGGACTATTGTGTGCATGGTATATCTAGGCTTTTTCTTTTTGGACATTTTGAAAATTACCTGGTGCATCAGTCTATGTCTAATCAGAATCTTATCCCTACTGCAAATTTGGATTAATGACAAAAGCAGCTAGGGATGGATGGTGGACAGATCCTATCATTCATAGCATGTGGTGGTTTGACCTTATCTGGACACCAAGTGTCCATCTAAGCCACTCTATCACTCCCCTCCTCAATAGGACAAGGAAGGGAAAATTTAATGAAAGGCTCGTGGGTTGCGATAAGGACAGGGAGAGATCACTCACCAATTACTGTCACAGGCAAAACAGACCTGACTTGGGGAAATTAATTTAATTTATTACAAATCAAATCAGAGTAGGGTAATGAGAAGTAAACCCAATTCTTAAAAAACACCTTCCCCCCACCCCTCCCTTCTTCCTGGGCTATAACTTTATGCCCGATTTTCTACCTCATTTCCCCCCCAGTGGCACAAGGGGATGGAGAATGGTTGTTTTTGCCACTCCCTCCTCAGGGGAAGGATTCCTTCCCCTGCTCCAGCATGGGCATCTCTCTCCACAGGTGCACAGGTTCTACCAGGAGCCTGCTCCAGCACTGTCTTCCCACGGGGTCACACCCTCCTTCAGGGCACATCCACCTGCTCTGGCGTGGGGTCGTCCAAGGGCTGCATGATGATATCTGCTCCACTCAACCTCCATGGGCTGCAGGGGGACAGCTGTTTCACCATGGTCTTCACCACAAGCTGCAGGGGAATCTCTGCTCTGGCGGCTAGAGCACCTCCTTCACTAACCTTGGTGTCTGCATAATTGTTTCTCTCACATATTTTCACTCATCTCTGGCTGCAATTTGCTTCTGCACAATAACTTTTTTCCCCCCTTTTTATGTATGCTATCACAGAGGTGTTATTACCGTCACTGGCTTGGACTTGGTTCATCTTGGAGCCAGTTGTTATTGGCTTCATTGGACATAGGGAAAGCTTCTGGCAGCTTCTTGAAGAAGCCACCCTGTAGCTCCCCCGCTACCAAAACTTTGCCATGCAAACCCATGTTACCAACCGGTTTAACACAGGAGACCAAAGGAAACTAAGCCTCTGTGAATAAAACAGATCAGACCCAGAAAGGTTCAAAATATACCCAAAAAACATGATTAAAACCAAACGAGGTTAGATGTTGGTGCCAAAAAATTGATATATTTTATTTAATAGTAAAAGAAGCAAAGAGAAAGAAAGAGAAAAGAAAGAAAAATAAATAGAAAAAGAAGTGTGCGTAAGGGGTGGGGGGACGGAGAGAGTGACAGGTGTTGTAGAGGGATTCCTCGTGGAACAGGGGCATATGATACCCCAGGACAGTCTGGGCACCCCAGGATTGCTAGAGAAGAACCCCTGAAGGGGCCTCAGGCTGCAGACAGGCTTGAAAGACACCTGGCAGCAGGCAGCCTTGAACAGCCTTGGGAAAAGTTATACACTGGTTGGCTCCCCCACTGCTTAGAGGCTGTCCCATGGGAAAAGGGCGTGAATCTTTGTAAAGTAGATATAAGTGAGTGTAAGTAAACAATAAAGCAAGCACGATGCTCAAATCGTATTGGTGTTCGTATTGTGACTTTGGCTGGCTCCCCTGCGCTCAGAAACCCCCCCCCCCCCGCTAAAGGGGTTAGGTAGAAACATATCACCCATCCAAGGATCCCAACGACATCTCGTGGCTCCCCTCCATTTGGTCTTCTGGTGGTGAGGGTCCCCTGTTGCCACGCCAAAAAGTATAGAATCCAGTGGATTAATATATGTTTGGGCCAGGTGGGAATGCCCATGTGCCTCCCTTGCAGGGGGCCAGTTTGACACTGTCCCTTGCAACACTGTGGATCTGTTTCATCATGTTGCAGTGCTCTGGTGCAGGGTCTGGGGACCCCTTTGGGGGGGGGCCTTCGATGAGCCATGACACCCCTCTGCTGTGGATAAGCTTTTCCCAGGATGAAGGGGCCCCTGCAGCTGGGCTCTTCTGCACAGCGGAAGATGGGTGTTCACTGCCTCTGACCAGAGGCTTTTTCAGCACAAACCCAAAGCCTCTCTTCCCCTCCCACCCTTTGGTGTGAGGGTCTGTTCCAGCCTGGCAGCTGATAGCCCTGGGGCTATGGTGTCCACCCCGAAGGTGCTAAGCTTGATCCCTCTGTGAATGTATTTCTTCTCTCCCCAGACCTGAATTTACTTTATCTTATCTCCATCATCAAGCAGTCCAGGGCCTCAGTCAGAAGGCCTATTCAGGGTGTGGTGGTCTTCTCTGCAGCTTTTGTACAGTTTTGTTATAATAGGCAAAGGTCCTTCATGAAGATGTTTAAGCCATAAATTATAACATCCAGTCTCCGACAACCCAATACACAGCATTGCTGAAACATAGTCCATATTGCTTAATTTACCTCTGGAAAGTTTTGTAGTCTCCCTACACAAGCCTGATGTCAGAGGCCAGTGAGCTATTATCTTCTAGTTTCTTGAAGTTCAGCACCTTCTTCGGAAGAAACGGTTAAAAGTGGAAGAATGGTGAAGAGATGGTAGATTCTCTCAAGTGACCTTGCAGCTAGGAATGCTAAGGCCTGGAGAATAAGTGTGGCAAACCCCAAATATTATGCTTACTGCTGTTTATCCTCTGTCTGTTTTGAGAAGTAGAATCTCTGTGTAGAAATAACGTAGGTGTTTGGAGAGACTTGGAGGTACTCTCATGGACATTCTTGAGCTCCCTGTTTTAGGAGAGAGATCAAAGCTCAGAGATCATAAAAAGCACGTGCATGGGCCCTTGATAAATTGGTGCAAACAGCAGGTCTGCCACCTGTCAGAATGGACTGAGCCTAATGGTGCCTGTGTTCCCACTTGTGTCTCTACCTGGGTGTTGCTTCAGGATCCTCCAGTTAGCCAGGTAGTGAAATAAATTTACTCTTTGCATTTCAGCTGTGGTTTTGTGGTTGTTCTGGCCACTTGCCTATGTCGATTCACACAAACTTCTTTTCAATGTACTTCAGCTTTGTGATCAATGTCAGTTTGCTAGTCAGAGTTTTCATATGTGCTTTACACTTGTGGTATTATATCATCATTACTTTCTTGCTCTCAGAAATTTCCAAGACCTGGAAAAAGTTAAAGCCTACTGAGCTGTGTTTGTCTGGCAGGACTACACTCCAAAAATGCACCATATGGCCAAGAGATTTTTTGAGAAATTAAGATGAGGAGACTTACAGAAGACTCTCATTGCTTGTGCCTATGAACAGTGATGCATAATTCAGGAAGTGGAGGTGGCCGGTTATAGTTCAGTTATTTTTCTCTTGAGTGGTTATGAAACATACAGGCGATACTGTATTTCCAAAATTATTTAGTTTCGAATGGCAGCTGCTTAATAGTTGGTAGCATATCACAGTAAGAAGCATGGTCCTACCTTGACTGGGATGCTGACAAGAAAAAGCCCTGGATGAATTACCCCTGAAGAGGCTTCAGGCTCTTGAAATGTAAAGGTTCACCTACCCAGAGCTGTAATGGGAAACCACCAGCACAGATCTGGTTTCTCTGCTCTTCCCCCTCTTTCTCCTTCTCTACCTTCAGCCCTACAACATGGTTTCTGACAGTGCAAGACTTGACATTGCTGCTGCCTTGAAAGAGAATAAAACATGAGAGGCAGTGTTGACAATAAGGTTTGCAGCCTGAAATCCTGACAAGAGTTATGAGAAGAAATATTAGTGCTAGTTTCATGGTAAGGGGTTGACCACACAGCTCTTGAAGCATTTCTGTACCCCAAAGGTACCAAAACCCAAAGTGATTTAACTCAAAAATTTCATGCAAAGATATGCTCAGGAATGTAGGGAGGAGCCACTAGACAATTCCTCCCATGCAATCCCTTATGCATTTGCCAACAGGACCACGCCTTCTTATGTTGGGGGCCCCAGAGTGGGACACAGTACACCAGGTGGGGTTCTCATAAGAGCTGAGCAGAAGGGGAGAATCACCTCCCTTGACCTGTTGGTCATGCTTCTTTTGATGCAGCCCAGGATGCAGTTGGTTTTCTGGGCTGCAAGCGCACATTATTGGAACATGTCAAACTTGGAATCATATCAGGGATCTCTGACCCAGGAGATCAGGGTAAAGGAATCTAGAGGGTAGTGGTCAATGGCTCAGTGCTGTGCCTCAGGGGTCTGTATTGGGACCAGTGTTATTTAATATCTTCATTAATGACATGGACAAAGGCATCAAGTATACCCTCAGCAAATTTTCTGATGACAGCAAGCTGAGTGGTGCAGTTGACACACCTGAAGGACAAGATGTCATCCAGAGGGACCTGGACAAGCATGAGAAGTAGGCCCATGGGAATTTCATGAGGTTTAACAAGACCAAGTGCAAGGTGCTGTACCCAGGTCAGGGCAGCCCCTGCTATTAATACAGGCTGGGCGATGAACAGATTTAAGGCGGTCCTGCTGAGAAGGACTTGGGACGTGCTGGTGGATGAGAGGCTGGACATGAGCCGGCAGCGTGCGCTCACAGCCCAGAAATCAAATTGTGTTCTGGGCTGTATCCAAAGCAGCGTGGCCAGCAGGTTAAGGGACTTGATTCTGCCCCTCTGCTCTCATGAGACCCCACCTGGAGTACTGCATCCAGCTCTGGGGTCCCCAGCACAGGAAGGACATCGACCTGTTGGAGTGAGTCCAGAGGACGGGCACCAAGATGATAAGAGGGACAGAGCACCTTTTCTACAAGGAAGGGCTGAGAGAATTGGGACTGTTCAGTCTGGAAAAGAGAAGGCTTCAGGGTGACCTACTACTTGTGGCCTTGCAGTACCTGAAGGGATCCTACAAGAAAGATGGAGAGAGACTATTTACAAGAGCATGGAGTGACAGGACAAGGGGGAATGGCTTCAAACTGAAAGAAGGTAGGTTTAGATTAGATATTAGGAAGAAATTCTTTACTGTGAGGGTGATGAGGCACTGGAACAGGTTGCCCAAAGAAGTTGTGGATGCCACATCCCTGGAGGCCAGGCTGGATGGATCTCTGATCAACCTGGTCTGGTGGAAGGTGTCCCTGCCCATTGCAGGGGGCTTGGAACTAGATGATCTTTAAGGGCCCTTCCAACCCTAACCATTCTGTGATTGTGTGAATCTTTGAAGAAAGACTTGGGTCAAGGGGGATTAGGTTAGAGAACACCTATGCAAGCTTGTCATCCACAAGTCCATGGGCCCTGACAGGATGCATCCACAAGTGCTGAGAGAGCTGGTGGATGCCATACCTAGGCCATTCACGATCATCTTTGAAAGGTCATGGCGATCAGGAGAGGTGCCTGAGGACTGGAAGAAAGCAAATGTCACCCCAGGCTTCAAAAAGGGCAAGGAGTACCCATGGAACTACCGGCCAGTCAGCCTCACATCGACCCCTGGAAAGGTGTTGGAGCACCTCATTTTGGAGGCCATCTCTATCCACATGAATGACAAGAGTCACATATAGGAGAAGTGTCGATGAAGGATGTCTGGACTTCAGGCGGCTCACTTAAAAGCTGTTTGTTGCGTAGGCAAAGTTACAGCAGTCCAGGGAGTGGGTATCCAGAGCCAGCCCTACAGCTGTCAGCTACAGCTTGTAGGCATACCTGAAGTCGCTTTCTGTTCAAGTTACAAAGCATTATATACTTTTCTTTGCTGAATATCTAAATACATAACAACCAATAAGCACCATACACAATACCTTTACATTTGCCTATAGCCTATCATAGCTACTACCATTACCATATTATAGTCGTTATTATCCAATCACAAGAGTAAGTATGTTACAATTTAAGCTTACAGTGGAAAATTCTCAGACCTCTCTTCTTGCTACATCGACATTTCTTGTTTGCCTGCGATATCTCTCTTTCTTGGTAAAAATATGTTTTCTATTTACTTAGGCTCTTCTTGAGACTCATTTACTTGGTGAAAAGCGTCTTTGTTTGTAGTCACATACCTTTGCCCTAATCATAAAAATCTCCTTCCAACTCATCTCCAACCTTTGCCTTCGCAGTTATTCAGTGATCAGTGTTTCAGCAAAACATCTTTTACTCTATATCAAAACTTGCTTTCATTTCTATCTCATCCTCAGTTTCTACATTCAGAGATCTTTCTGCCAAGCCTACATATCTGTGAAACTTTCTTACCAAACTTTCATCCTCCCCTAGAGTCACAGAATAAGCTGAATTGGAAGTGACCTACAAGGATCATCAAGTCAAACTCCCAGCCCTACACAGCACCATCCCCAAGAGTCACACCATGTGCCCAAGAGTGTTGTCCAAACACTTCATGAACTCTGGCATGCTTGGTGCTGTGACCACTGCCCTGGGGTGCCTGTTCCAGTTCCCAACCGCCCTCTGGGGGAAGAACCTTTTTCTAATATCCAACCTAAACCTCCCCTGACACAACTTCAGGCCATTCCCTCGGGTCCTGTCACTGGTCACCAGAGAGAAGAGATCAGTGTCTGCCCCTCCTCTTCCCCTCATAAAGAAGTTGTAGACTGCAATGAGGTCTCCCCTGTCTCCTCCAAGCTGAACAGACCAAGTTACCTGAGCCACCTTTCATACAGCTTCCCCTCAAGGCCCTTCACCATCTTTGTTGCCCTCTTTTGGACGCTCTCTAATAGTTTAATATCTTTCTTATATTGCAGTGACCAAAGCTGCACACAATATTCAAGGTAAGGCCACACCAATGCAGAGTAGAGTGGGACCATCACCTCCCTTGACCAGCTGGTGATGCTGTGCTTGATGCATCCCAGAATATGGTTGGCCCTCCTGGCTGTCAGGGCACACTGTTGAATCATATTCAACTTGCCATCAACCAGGACCCCCAGATCCCTTTCTGCAGGGCTGCTCTCCAGCCTCTCGTTCCCCAGTCTGTACATACATCCAGGGTTGTCCCATTCTAGGTGCAGAATCCGGCACTCATCTTTGTTAAACAGTGGGGATTGTCCAGCCCTCTAATTTGTTACGGTTCCTCTGCAGGGTCTCTCTGCCTTTGAGGGAATCAACAGCTCTTCCCAATTCAGTTTCATTGGCAAACTTAGTATTTATGAAGACAATTAAGAGTACTGGCCTAAGATAGAGCCCTGCAAAACCCCACTAATGACTAGAATAATTCATGGGTTTTGTGGTCCTGGCAGGGTGGCCTATAGTAGACTCCCACAATGATATCCACTATATTTGTTTGTCCCTTAATCCTTACCCAGAAGCTCTCAACCATGCCATCACCAACTGCAAGCTCTGTTGTGTGAGTTGACACAGGCAGGCATCTAGAACAACTGCAAACTCATGGCTAGAACACAAAGAATCAATTTATTTCTGTTATCTCACTAACTGGGTGATCCCCAAAGCAAAACCCAGGCAGAAGCACTCAAGTGAAGACACAGGCACTGTTAAACTCGGTCCATGCTAGAGGATCACTGGCCTGCTTTTCACACAGGCTTATCTAGAGAAATTTCCAGCTGCAAGGTCACTTGATCTCTATACAATCTGCTTCACTAGTCTTCTGCTTTTAACCCATTCCTCCCAATGTCCATACATTCCAGCCCCTCCATTACATACAATGCCCCTCCCCCACCTTGCCTGCCCTGCCTATCCCTCCTGAAGATCCTGTAAACATCCATCATGGCACACCAGTTACAAGACCCATCCCACCAGATTTTGCTTATGCCAATGGTGTCATATCTCTAGGACTGGGCCAAGGCTTCAAGCTCCTCTTGCTTGTTCCTCATGCTGTTCATGGTGGTGTAGAAACACTTCAAGTGCAATTCAGTGTAGCAAACAACTCGTGGAGCAGAATGAAGGATCTCACTAGTACTTAGTCCCTCAAATTTTGGCATGTCCCATTGCTTATCACTGGCAAGCCTGGTTTTGTCCCTTTACCCCTTTCTAATCTAAAGTTCTATCAATCAGCCCTGCTAAGTCCTGAGCTTCTCATTAACCAACACCCCCAAGTCTTTCTCCTCAGGGCTGCTCTCAACACGTTATCTGCCCAGCCTATATTTCTGCTTGGAAATGCCCTGACCCACATGCAGGACCTTGCACTTTGCCTTCTTGAATTTCATAAGCTTTGCACAGGCCCACATCTCAACCCTCTTAAGGTCCCTCTGGATGGCATCCCATCACTCCAGTGAGTCGACTGTACCACACAGCTTTATGTCATTGACAGACTTGATGAGGGTGCATTCCATTCCACTGTCCATGTCACTGACAAAGATGTTAAATAGCTCCAGTACCAATACCAACTCCTGGGGAATGCCACTTGTCACTGGTCTCCACTGGACATTGAGTCATTGACCACAACTCTTTGAGTGCAACCATTCAACCAATTCCTTATTCACTGAGTGGTCCATCTGTCAAATCCATGTCTCTGCAGTTTAGAGACAAGAATGTTGCATCAGACAGTGTCAAATGCTTTGCACAAGTCCAGGTAAAGTCAGTTGTTCTTCCCTTATCCACCAACACTGTAACCCCATCACAGAAGGCCACCAAATTTGTCAGGCACAATTTGCCCTTAGTGAAGCCATTTTGGCTGTCACCAATCATCTTCCTATTTTCCTTGTGCCTTAGCATAGTTTCCAGGAGGATCTTCTCCATGATCTTGCAAGGCACTAAGAAGAGACTGACGGGCCTGTAGTTCCTTGGGTCTTCCTTATTTCCCTTTTTAAAATTGGGGGTTATGTTTCCCCTTTATTCAGTCAGTGGGAACTTCACCGGGCTTCTGAAATATCATGGGTTGTGGCTTAGCAACTTCATCCACGAGTTCCCTCAGGACCCATGGATGCATCTCATCATCAGGTTCCATGGACTTGTGCACCTTCAGGTCCTGAACTTGATCATCTCCTACAGCAGTTGGTTCTTCATTCTCCCAGTCCCTGCCTTTGCCTTCTGTGACTCAGGCAGTGTGGCTGAAGCACTTGCCAGTGAAGACTGAGGCAAAAACTGAGGAGGTATCTTTTCAGCTTTTTACTGGCTAGCGCTTGTAGTTCAATGCCTTAGAAAGCCTCGAGCAACCCAGAGAGGTAGCACGGGCAATCTAGCACTTTAGTAGCTCTAAAATCGGTAACTGTATCAGCTGCAAAGCAAATACCTCTAGCAGAAGCAAAGAGGGGGAAATACAGCTCTCTGCTCGCTCAATTTCCCGCAGTTAGAAGCTTTCAAAAGAAACAGACAACAAGAGATCTTTGCAGAAAGGGTAGCAGAGCCAAAAGAGGGCGGGGCCTCCCTTGATCTTCTCTTTTATTCGGAGAAGGGGAAAGGGGAGGACTGGGGGTGGACTCAGGGTGACCGGCCAATCAGACGCTGCTAAAGAGTTTGAGTTACATTTGGTTTTGCCCGCGCTTAGAACAAAGGGGTTCAGAGCACATGGCAGAGGCAACTGTCTTTGGGAAGGGGAGGGGAAGCTTGGGACAGGCAGCAACAAAAAACATCATTCAGTACCTCAGCCTTCTCCATATGTTGAGTTACCAGGTCTCCCATTTCCTTACGGAGAGGGTCCACCCTTTCCCTAGTCTTCCTTTTATCATCAATGTACCTATAGAAGCTTTCCTTGTGTCCCTTGATGTTCCTGGCCAGATCTAATTCTATCAGGGCTTTAGCTTTCCTAACCTGATCCCTGGCTGCTCAATCTCTCTGTATTCCTCCCAGGATACTTGTCCCTACTTCCACCCTCTATAGTCATCTTTTTTGTGTTTGAATTTTTCCAGGACCTCCTTGTTCATCCACGCAAGGCTCCTGTCATTTTTTTTTTTACTTTCTCTTCTCTGGAATGCATTGCTTCTGAGCTCAGAAGAGGTGATCCTTGAATATCAACCAGCTTTCTTGGGCCACTTTTTCTTCCAGGGCCTGTACCGGTTTGGCCAAATTTAGAAATATATACTCTGAGAGAAGGCACAACCACCCCTCCCCCACCAGGTTCGGGAAAAAAAATAAATTTTCCTCGAAGGAAAGTGAAGAAGATAAAACTATTTATTTAACAAACACACGGGAAAGGAAAATGAGGTTAAATGGTAAAATCTTTTGCTGTGGAGGAAAAACCTGGGAAAGCGTTAGAGTCCTCCCTTTGGTCTCCTCGGAGCTGGGGCTTGGCCCAGGGCCAGGCCCTCTGTGCCCGACAAAAAGTCCTCCCGATGTGCTCTGAGGTTGAAAAGCAGTCCAGTAGCAAAGGGAGAAAAATCCGGAATTCTAGAGAAGGAAAAAAGCAAGGTCCAACTCTCAGTCTCTCTCCGGAGAACCAGAAACTGAAACAACTGGCCAAAAGCTGACTGGAACACAGCAAGCCGGGTGCTTCCTCGCTCCCCTGCCGCAGCTGGGAAGGGAAAAAAACCTCCTATCTTTATGTGACCTTGAACAAGCTGCAAACTGCTTTGAGAAAGTTTTGCTCAGTTTTTTCTTCTCCCTCTCAGGCTCAGTTTAGAGGCACAGAAAGGCACAAAAATTAATTTCTGGGCATAGGCAGCGATATGGGATACATATCATAACGTCACCCCAAGACATTCCACCCCTTATCCCATATTGTTGGCTCAATGCCCAAACTAAGATATTCTAATTCTACACACACATTAATACATATATATATACATATATATATATGTGCACAGCTATATGCGAACAGTGACAGTGACAATCAGCAAGCAGGGGTATACAAGCATTTCACACTACAATCAGATCTCCCTGTGGTACACAACGTGTTGTTCCATCTTTCTGCATTACCCACCATGTGCAACCAGGTCCCTGAGCAAAGACAACCCCACGGGTGGGTTTGTCTGTACTCGAGGCAGATTTTACCCACACAGTCTTTCCTAACAGACCTCTGACATGCACTACTGGGACCTTATCTCCATCTGTTGTATGCAGGGATTCAGATTGGGCTGGACCAGCTCTATTGGTGGAACCTCGGGTGTTAACTAACCAGGTGGCCTTTGCTAGATGCTGTTCCCAATTTTTGAAAGTTCCCCCACCTAGTGCCTTCAAAGTGGTTTTCAACAATCCATTGCACCGTTCCACTTTGCCTGCAGCTGGTGCATGGTAAGGGATGTGATACACCCACTCAATGCCATGTTCTCTAGCCCAGGTGTTAATAAGGCTGTTCTTAAAATGAGTCCCATTATCAGATTCAATTCTCTCAGGGGTACCATGCCTCCAAAGGACTTGCTTTTCAAGGCCCAGGATGGTGTTCCGGGCAGTAGCGTGAGGCACAGGGTAGGTCTCCAGCCATCCAGTGGTGGCTTCTACCATTGTGAGCACATAGCGCTTGCCTTGGCGGGTTTGAGGCAGTGTGATGTAATCAACCTGCCAGGCCTCCCCATACTTGTATTTGGACCACCGCCCACCATACCACAGGGGCTTCACCCGCTTGGCCTGCTTGATTGCAGCGCATGTCTCACAATCATGGATCACCTGGGAGATACTGTCCATGGTTAGATCCACCCCTCGATCTCGTGCCCACTTATAGGTTGCATCTCTGCCCTGATGGCCTGAGGCATCATGGGCCCATCGAGCTAGGAACAACACTCCCTTGTGTTTCCAGTCCAAGTCTACCTGTGACACTTCTATCTTTGCAGCCTGATCTACCTGCTTGTTGTTTTGGTGTTCTTCATTAGCCCTACTCTTGGGGACATGGGCATCTACATGGCGGACTTTCACAACCAGCTTTCTTACTCGGGCAGCAATGTTTTTCCACTCTTCAGCAGCCCAGATTGGTTTTCCCCTACGCTGCCAATTAGCTTTTTCCCACTTCTCTAACCATCCCCACAGAGCATTGGCTACCATCCATGAATCAGTGTAGAGGTAGAGCTTTGGCCACTTCTCTCTTTCAGCAATGTCCAGGGCCAGTTGAACAGCTTTGAGTTCAGCGAGTTGGCTTGATCCGCCTTCTCCCTCAGTAGCTTCTGCAACCCGTCGTGTGGGACTCCATACGGCTGCTTTCCACTTTCATTTCATCCCTACGATGCGACAAGAACCGTCGGTGAAAAGAGCATAGTGTGTGTCTTCTGATGGCAGTTGGTTGTACGGTGGAGCTTCTTCAGCACGTGTCACTTGTTCTTCTTCATCAGCGAGACCAAAGTTTTCACCTTCAGGCCAATTTGTGATTATTTCCGAAATCCCAGGGCGATTCAGTTTTCCAATACAGGCGCGCTGTGTGATGAGAGCAATCCATTTGCTCCATGTGGCATTGGTGGCGTGGTGGGTAGAGGGAACCTCTGCTTTGAACATCCACCCCAGCACTGGTAGTCGGGGTGCCAGGAGGAGTTGTGCCTCAGTTCCAATTACCTCTGAGGCGGCTTGGATTCCTTCATAGGCTGCCAGGATTTCCTTCTCTGTGGGAGTGTAGTTGGCTTCGGACCCTCTGTAGCTTCGGCTCCAAAACCCCAGTGGTCGACCACGAGTCTCACCAGACACCTTCTGCCAGAGGCTCCAGGACAGGCCATGGCTCCCAGCTGCAGAGTAGAGCACGTTCTTCACTTCGGGTCCTGTCCTAACTGGGCCAAGGGCTACCGCATGAGCGATTTCCTGCTTGATTTGGGTGAAAGCTTGTTGCTGTTCGGGGCCCCAATGGAAATCGTTCTTCTTGCGGGTAACCAGGTAGAGAGGGCTCACAATCTGGCTGTACTCAGGAATGTGCATCCTCCAAAAGCCTATGGCACCTAGGAAAGCTTGTGTTTCCTTCTTGTTGGTTGGTGGAGACATTGCAGTGATCTTGTTGATGACCTCAACAGGAATCTGACGTCGTCCATCTTGCCACTTTACTCCCAGGAACTGGATCTCTCGGGCAGGTCCCTTGACTTTGCTCTTCTTGATGGCGAAACCAGCTTCCAGGAGAATCCGGATAACTTTCTCTCCTTTCTCAAACACTTCTGCTGCAGTGTTCCCCCACACAATGATGTCATCAATGTACTGCAGATGATCTGGAGCCTCACCCTTTTCTAGTGCAGTCTGGATTAGTCCATGGCAGATGGTGGGACTGTGCTTCCACCCCTGGGGCAGTCGGTTCCAGGTGTACTGCACACCCCTCCAGGTGAAAGCAAACTGAGGCCTGCACTCTGCTGCCAGAGGGATGGAGAAAAATGCATTGGCAATGTCAATAGTGGCATACCACTTCGCTGCTTTGGACTCCAGCTCATACTGGAGCTCCAACATGTCCGGCACAGCAGCGCTCAGTGGTGGAGTCACTTCATTCAAGGCACGATAGTCCACAGTCAATCTCCATTCTCCTTCAGATTTGCGCACAGGCCAAATGGGGCTGTTGAAGGGTGAGTGGGTCTTGCTGACCACCCCTTGGCTCTCCAGCTCACGAATCATCTTGTGGATGGGGATCACAGCATCTCGAGTTGTCCGGTACTGTCGGCGATGCACTGTCGAGGTAGCAATTGGTACTCTTTGTTCTTCCACCTTCAGAAGGCCTACTGCAGACGGGTTCTCTGATAGCCCAGGCAAAGTGTTCAATTGCTTACTGCCCTCTGTCTCCACAGCAGCTATTCCAAAAGCCCACTTGAGTCCCTTTGGGTCTCTAAAATACCCATTCCAGAGGAAGTCTATGCCCAAAATGCACGGGGCCTCTGGGCCAGTCACAATGAGATGCTTCTTCCACTCAGTTCCAGTCAGGCTCACCTCAGCTTCCACCAAGGTCAAATTTTGTGATCCACCCGTTACACCAGAAATAGAAACAGATTCTACCCCCACATGTTGTGATGGAATTATTGTACACTGCGCACCAGTGTCAACCAAGGCATCATATTTTTGTGGTTCTGATGTACCAGGCCAACGAATCCACACAGTCCAAAACACACGGTTTTCCCTAACCTCTACCTGGCTAGAGGCAGGGCCCCTCTATGCCTGGTTATCCTTCTTTCCCTGGGCCTGTATCTTAGAGGTTCCTTCATGGGAATTGGACATGCCATCCTCTTTTCCATCATTTCCGGCAGTTTGGCTACAGGCAACTGGTGCTACTTCCTTTTTGGTAGATCCTCCTTTCTGAGACTTGCGCTCCTTCAATTCACGCACTCGTGCTGCCAGAGCAGAAGTGGGTTGTCCACCCCACTTCCTCGTGTTTTCCCCACTGTCACACAGGAAATTCCACAGCTCACTTCGTGGGATGTGCCTTCTCTCTGGGGAACGTCCGCGGAGAAGGCACTCTTTAATCTCCTGGTGATTCTTCTTCATTTCATCTTCTATTTTCTGCATACGTGTTTCCACAGCTGCGATCCTTGCATGTGTTGGGCCATGCACAGAGTCTGCATATGCTCGGAGCTTCACTGCCATATCCTTCACAGTCTCATTCGCACCGTAGTCCGGTTTCATTATTGCTAAAGCAGAAGCATATTCTGGTGGCCCAAGTTGTATGAGTTTTCGCCACATGTATGGAATAACTCTGGCCCGGTCTGGACTCCTCAATCCTGGGTCATTTGCAAAGACAACCTCTACCACCCCTAGTTCTCTCAGGCGTTGGATCCCTTGTTCTATGGTCTTCCACGGGGTTTGCTGCATGTAGAGATCATCTCCACACATATATCTTTCAATCACGCCTGTCAAAACTCGTCTCCAGACACTGGTAGAGTCAGTCCCCCTTTTCATCGCTTGGTCGATCACTGGATCATGTGACAGGGATCCCAAATGCCTCGCTTCAGCACCGTCCAGCATCACATCATCACCTGCCGCATCCCAAATACGGACCATCCAACTTATTATGGATTCGTCGGACCGTCAGGTGTAATCCTTTCTTAGGCTGTGAAGGTCCTTTATGGACATGGACTCAGTAATGGTTTCTGTGCCTGAGTCAGTTGGTGGTTTTGAGGTTCCTTCCCCTGCATCTTTTGAGGTTCCTTCCCCTGCATTATCCTCATCTTTCACTGGGCGATCAGTTTTGGTTATGTGCTTTTTCCTTGTAACAGGAGCCACTGTCAGTGGCTTAGACTCTCCATCTGGTTTGGGCTTGCTGTCTGGTTTATCTGCAGCCTGAGTGACTGGGGTATCTGCAGGCTTTGCTGATTGATCTTCCTGCCTCTCTACCCTTACTGGCTGCAGTGTGCGATAGGCATATGCCAAAGCCCAACATATTGCAAGGAGCTTGTTCGCATTAGAATTGTCATTGTATTTCTCTTTCAGATATTTCGCCACCTCAGCTGGTTTCTGAACTTGTTCAGGGGAAAAATTGCAAACCATTGGGTCAGAGAATTTCTTCAGGATTTGGCCCATATCCTCCCATTCCCCACACCACTCAGGATGTTCCACCTCTGGGTCAGGTGTCTCGGCAGTCACCCGGGAAATCTGAGCTCTCGTTCTAGAGAAGTTGTGAATCATATAGAGGAAGATTACCAGGTTAAATACCAGGAGGGTGGTCTCTTTAATATCCAGGAGAAACTGAACACTCTCAAAAGAAAACCTATCAAATTTAAAGGGAAGGGAAACCCCATCTCCTCCTCCTCTAACAATCTGGGTGCAGTTACTAATAAATTCCCAAAACAGGCTACTGAAGCTAGGACTGGGGTTAGGAGGGAGAAACCATTTATCATACACACTTTGAACAGCTGCCTGTACCTCTGTCAACTTCTTATAAATCATTATCACCGAGCACAGCAAAATAATAATCCGAATTCGTGTCCCTGCTCTGCAAAAATTCCTTATCAAGGATAAGATCGGACCAAGTTGTGGATAGGCAAATAAGCCTAGGGACCAGAAAGGCACTAGTACCTTAAACAAGCCTACGGACCAGAAATACATGAATATATCAAGCCAGAGAAATGTTATGAACTCAACCAACATGATGACTATTTTACTCCAGCACAGAATAAGTAAATTCAAACCAAAATGTAATTAGCACAGGTTTTCACTTTCCTTCGAGCCCCACTTGGGCGCCACTAAATTTGTACCGGTTTGGCCAAATTTAGAAATATATACTCTGAGAGAAGGCACAACCACCCCTCCCCCACCAGGTTCGGGAAAAAAAATAAATTTTCCTCGAAGGAAAGTGAAGAAGATAAAACTATTTATTTAACAAACACACGGGAAAGGAAAATGAGGTTAAATGGTAAAATCTTTTGCTGTGGAGGAAAAACCTGGGAAAGCGTTAGAGTCCTCCCTTTGGTCTCCTCGGAGCTGGGGCTTGGCCCAGGGCCAGGCCCTCTGTGCCCGACAAAAAGTCCTCCCGATGTGCTCTGAGGTTGAAAAGCAGTCCAGTAGCAAAGGGAGAAAAATCTGGAATTCTAGAGAAGGAAAAAAGCAAGGTCCAACTCTCAGTCTCTCTCCGGAGAACCAGAAACTGAAACAACTGGCCAAAAGCTGACTGGAACACAGCAAGCCGGGTGCTTCCTCGCTCCCCTGCCGCGGCTGGGAAGGGAAAAAAAACCTCCTATCTTTATGTGACCTTGAACAAGCTGCAAACTGCTTTGAGAAAGTTTTGCTCAGTTTTTTCTTCTCCCTCTCAGGCTCAGTTTAGAGGCACAGAAAGGCACAAAAATTAATTTCTGGGCATAGGCAGCGATATGGGATACATATCATAACGTCACCCCAAGACAGGGCCTTATCCCATGGTACTCTACCAAGCAGATCCCTGAAGAGACCAAAGTCTGCTCTCCTGAAGTCTGAGAGAGTTTATTTTTTTAAAGAAAAATCTTAAAACATGTTCTGTTTGTTTGTTGTAGGTTTTGGTTTGGTTTTGGGGTTTTTTGTTGTTTTTTTTTTTTTTTTTAATTTAGTCATCATAATGTTATGGTAGGAAACTATAAATTTGCATTTTGGCTAAAGTGATTTTAATTTTTTTCTGGTCAGATTTCAATGCTTAAAAATACATTTCAGAAAAATACATTTTATGATCATATATGTGCCAAGTGTCTCACTTCCTCAGTATCTGGGGAAATAGAGATGAGGTATTTTTTTTTAAAGAAAAAAGGCCAAGCATAGCATTTTAAAGTCTTAAAACTTGGATTTTGATATTTCGTTAATAAAAGATCACTTAAATTTTAATTTAAATATGGGATGCTTCAAAGCTTTTGAATGAAGTCAGCCATTTAATATTTTGTATTTAAATATTAATTTGCAACATGCTAGGTGTTGTCTTTTTTATTTCCTCATACAGTTGTCTTGCAATAGGGCTAACATATCCCCTGAGTGATTCAGTCTTTTCAGTTTTATAAAACAGTGTATTGCTATTTTAAAGTCAATTCCAGAACATCTCATAATGTGGCTATTAGGATGTTGAAACCAGCAGTCATAAATCAGGGGCCTTGAATGATTGTTACCTTTTGGAAAGGCAGATTTCCTCTTGCTTGTGACTGATCCCTATCCAGAGTGCTTTTAGTGAGTGCTCAGCACTTTGCAAGGGATAGCTGCATGGCTTGAAAGGAGTGGAGGTTGGTTTTGGAATTGAGAAATATGCAAATGTCATTAATGTAAATGGAGAAATAATCAATTAAAACAGTGTTCCTATATCAAGGTAGACATGTTTTGCATTTTAAATTTTAGGAATCCGATCATGGGATACAAGCTTGATTGAATGCAACTTGGATCAAGAACTAAAACTTTTTGTGTCTCGCCATTCAGCTCGATTCTCTCCTGAAATTCAAGGTGAGTTTTGGAAATGTTGGTCAAAGTTTTGTTTTGTATGTTTTTTTTAAGAGCAGAATTAATAAATACACTCAGGTATTGGATGGCCCTCTTTCATTTGTGGTTTTCTACAATGAATGCTTTTTTCTTTGTTTTAAAATAAAGCTTGAAAATTATAGTTTGTTTCAACTTTCTGGCAACAGGAAATGTCTGAAACATTTAAATAATCAGCCTTTTAGGTTAGCTTCATGTATCTCACCATGATTATTTTGGCAGTAGATGTTAGTTTTAGGCCACTATTAAAGTTAAGTGAAACTCACTTTTTGACTGAACAGTTTGTTCATGTAGCACCAATCTAGTAGTCCTGGAGACTGAAGCTGTTCCTCACTGTGGTAGGTAGAGCACATACAGAAAATAACCTGAAAGGTTAGCTCTACAATTTGATAGAGCCAGAAATGGTATCATGGCTGTTGTACGAGCATGGCTCAAACCCTATGTTTGTCCTTAGGGCTTAGACTCTTTTTCTTGATATGAAAAAGCTGAGGGGTAGAGGGTCTACCTTGACTCTCAGGAACTTTCTTTGGCTTGTATGAAGAAACTAGAATTTTAAAGGCTACATCTTCTCCTCTGATGCATTTTCTTCAAGACTGTCCTTCCTTTAGAGGATTCATAAAATAAATTTAAAAACCCAACAATTTTGTGAAGTGTAAAATTTCATTTTATTCTCAGTGCATGGAAATCAAGTATTTGGTAAGTTTCCTAACATCTCATTACTTTAACACAAATGTTTAGCGAGTATATGAGAGATTAATCTTGGTTTTTGTATTAAAATATATAACCTTCTCCAAGAAGTATAGGTTGCTTTCATTGATGTAATTATTGTGGCCATGTGCACATTGACTAGTACAACCTAGTATTGATGAATGTTATAAATTCTGACTTCAGGAATATCTTTTAAGTATGGTGATGTCATGGTTTAACCCCAATGAGCAACTACGTACTACACAGCCACTCTCTAACTTACCCCCCATCCTGGTGGGATGGGGAGGAGAATCAGGAACAAAAAAGTAAAACCTGTAGGTTGACATAAGAACAGTTTAATAATTGAAACAAAGTATAATAATAATGGTAATAAAAAGGAGAGGGAGACAGATAAAACTCAAAAAACAAGTGATGCACAATACAATTGCTCACCACCTGCTGACTGATACCAAACCCAGCCCTGAACTGTTATTGGCACCCATTCTGGGTAACTCCCACAGTTTATATACTGAGCATGACATTCTATGATGTGAAATATCCCTTTGGCCAGTTTGGGTCAGCTGTCCTGGCTATGCTCCCTCCCAGCTTTTTTGTGCACCTCTTCACTGGCAGAGTGTGAGACACTGAAAAGTCCTTGACTTCAGGTAAGCACTACTTAGCAACAACCAAAACATTAGTGTGTTATCAACATCATTCCCATACCAAATCCCAAACACAGCATTGTAGCAGCTACTAAGAAAAAAAAAATGAACTCTATCCCAGCCAAAACCAAGACAGGTGAAAAGGGGTATGAAATGTTGTATCATACTACTGCATCACATTACTAAGGTCAGTTGCTATAGACTGTTGACAAAGAGGTCTTGATGTCTTGCTAGCATGACATCATTGACCTGATGGTCTTGAATAATGTACCAAATGTCTTGTGTTAATAATTGTCCCTCTTGCAGCATAGATTATAGCAGATTTTTCCATATCTATAGAGAGTAAAACATTCTTTTTCAGCAATGTTCAATCTTTAAACAATAAGCTGCCAAAATATGTGTTGAAAGAGCTTTTAGGGAGCCTGAAACTGGGAAAGAGGGAACATCCAGGAATAAATCTAGCCCTCTTGACCAATTTAATTTCTCAAATTTTGTGGAGAAGCCCATTGACACCTTCAGAATTCCACTGCACAGATCAGAGGACAATATTTTAGTTTATCTATTCTCTCTGTGGTTCTCTGATGTAGAATCTTTATGAGGCTCTTTTATGTCTGCTCTACTCTTTGATAGGAAGGAGGGGTTTTTTTCTTGCCATCTGTCAATAAAATTCTAGAATTTTTGATTTCTGTTCAACAAATGTTGGATTTCGAGTGTTTAATCAGGGAAACTGGCAATGTTTATAATAAAGAAGATTGCAAACATGTATTCTCTTAAACTCAGAAATTCTCTGGAATTTGGATAACTAGGTGTCCTAGGTTACAATGTAAGATGTAACCAAAAGCATGTATTCTATTATCATCTTCACAAGCTGTTAAAGCAGGTGGGGCAATGTTCGTTATCTCCTACCATGACTCATCCTTGATAACTCCCTCTGGGTGCTATCTCTGTTTAATGGGCAATCAAGGACCCACCACATGACTCATAGAATTACATCAACCCATTGTGAGATGCTCCACCCAGGGGGAGGAGCCAAGCATTCCCACCTGGATATAATCTGGGGTTTGGACTAGCACAAACAGCCCTTACCTATGGGACTCCCAGAGGACAAGAGCTACACCCCTGGATGTTCAGGTGAAGACCAGACTCTTTTTTACAGGATCACTACTTCAACAGGATGACTTTATCTGGACTGCTACTACCACCCTGACTAACAGGGTGTCAGGTTGTATCCTGACTCTGTCAGTGTTCTTGTACTATAGCATTTATTTTAATTTTCTCATTAAATTATAATTTTGACTTGCAATCTCCCGCTGGTTTGTTTTCAAACTAGCCCACTAGGTGACCTCTTGTCCAAGGAAAGTATTCATCCAAGATGATGGGATAGTCTGTGGGATTTAATTAAACAGCCTTTTTTTCAATCTTTTGAGATTGAACTCTTTGTGCAACTCAAACATAGGGACAGTTTACTCTTGAGAGTCATTTAGTGTGTCTGCACAGCTCTTAGTATAGTAAGGTCTGACTAATGGATGAAACTTTTTTGATTATAATGTTTATTATGGTAATTGTAGTGCCAATTCAGTACATGTTTGTATGCTTCTCAAAGCAGCTTGAGAATATATGCAACACACTGTCCAAGAAGATACATGCAAGAGAATGTCTGTGTTCTGGTTTGGCCAAATCTAGAAATATATCCTCTGAGAGAAGTCAGGTCACAACCACCCCTCCCTCACCAGGTTCGGGGAAAAAAAAAAAATTCCTTGAAGGAAAGTGAAAGAGATAAAAACTATTTATTTAACAAACACACAGGAAAAGGGATAACAATGCTAAATAATAAAACCTCTCGCTCTGCTGAGAGAAACCTGGGAAAATTTCAGAGTCCTTCTGTAGATCTCTTTCCCCCTCCTTGGAGCTGGGATGGGATGATGGGCCCACCTCCAGGGTCAAGGCCTCTGTGGAAATTCCTCCCAATGTATTCTGATGTTGAAACAGTCCAGCAGAGGGGGAAAAAAAGGAAAAAACAAAATCCTGGGAAAACAAAAGTTCAACTCTCTGTCTCTCTCTGGAGAAAGAAAAGGAGCTAAAAAAACTGGCCAAAAGCAAGCTGGGTGCTTTCCCCACTCTCGCTCTCCTGCCACAGCTGAAAAAAAAAAGTTTCTATCTCTATGTGACCTTGAACAAGCTGCAAACTGCTTTGAAAAAGTTTTGCTCAGTTTTTCCTCCCCCCTCTCAGGCTCTGTTTAAAAGCATAGAAAGGTATATATACTAATTTCTGGGCATAGTGTAGCGATAGGGAATACAACATCAAGTCACCCCAAGACAGTCTGTCAAAGCATTTGTGTGTTTTCACTTGAGGAATTTGAGGTCTAATCCTTTGCTATGTGTAGTGAAAAACAATGTATATATTAACACTGTAAGGACCATGACCAGATCCAAACGCTCTTTTTGTGCTCTTATCAAGGAAATGGATTGTCACAGTGACATTTGTGTATTGTATATTTGGCTGCTGGGAAATTTATGGATGATTTATGATTCCCTGAAAAATAGAATTAAGAATGGAAATGCTAACAGATATTTTCTGATACTTTGTAAAGCAGCTGTTAGCAGATTCCTTAATAATACCAAATCTTGCAGAGATGTTGTCCGGTGCTGATGAAAAATGAGTAACAGAGTTTATTGACTGGTTGCCAAGACAACAGGCAACGTGACTTAAAATAGGCCCTCCAGTGCTTACCTCTGTTTTCTCTGTCATATACTGATGATAACTTCACAAGGACAAAAATTTCAAACAATGAGTTGTAACATACACATGCTGGAAAAGGAATTGTGTATCTGGTAGTGAGAGCAAGTGGAGAGTATTGGAAAGAAATATGTTGAAATTGCAGCTGTTGCTACCAGTCTTAATTTAAAAAAAGTTTCAGCTGCATAAAGCTGAATATACTGCTTCACAAAAGATGGAGTAAAAGAATTCTGTGTGTGAATGAAGCCATTGAGGGCCCTTCTGCAAGACTTCCACACCTGCCATTGTCCATCAGCTTCCACCTGGGATACATGACTCTATCATTGATTTGTATTCAAGTCCTTGTATAGATTAAAATCTGTTTTAATTAAGGTGATGTCCTGGTGTGACTTTATGATACTGTATTCCCTATGCCATGAGACCATATGCCAAAGTCAACAATACAGATTTTATTTAACAATGTATGAGGTAGAGAGATAGAAAGAAATAGAAAAGAGGAGAGAGAGAAAGATCATGCAGAAGATAGTCACCACCCATGGATCCAGTGGTGTCCTGTTGGTCCTTCTTCACCCTGGGCTTCTTGGTGGTGGGGGTCCCCAGGTCATTCTTACGGTGGTACCACCTTATCCAGTCCACGTTCTGGGTATCCACAGAGGCATATTCCTAATTTATATGTGAATTTGCATGCTAAGTGAGGATGGGTGTGTCCTCCGTGTGCTTCCTCCAAGATTTCAGGGGGCTTTGGTGGTTGTTGGTGGCCACAGATGCTGTATGTCCCATAGCTTGGGGTGATCTTTATTTGACCGGTAATATGTGTATAAGCAGTTGCTTCCTTTCACACAGTTCACCACAGTGGGAATTTTTATCTGGATACATTCACCAGGATGTGCTAACCAGATCTTGCCTCTGCCAGGCCTGGAATTAGTGCCTTCCTGTCACAAATTCCTCCCTTCTGTGCTTATCTCAAGTTTCTGCTGCAGTGGTTTATCTTATGGCAAGTTCCTTCTGTGGCCTTGACAGTGTTTGAGACAGGCAACTGTGCTCTTTAAGTCCTTACAATCCCTCACTACAAGTGTCCCATCCCAGAGTGAGACGGGGGGAATTCTAAAGATTCCTAGGGCGAAATTAGATGCAAATGAGGTCAATATTACACCTGTTAACTGTTTATTGATAAAAGAAAATAAATGGCCCTAACGGGGATAGAAAAGACAAAGAGTGAGAGAGAGACACTGTTACTGCTATGGCGTTTGCAGCACACTGTCGATGTTCGGTCGGCAGGTGGCATGCGTGCGCTGTGAGCCGAGTCGGCGCAGCACTCGCAGCATGATTCTAACAGCCTGAACTGCATGCAACAGACGGCGAGACGCTCATTAAGCGACACAACACTCGGGCAGGAGACGCGGCAGCAGCAGGGAAAGGGCAGGGCGGCAAGCTGCAGCAGGGACGGTGCAGGATCAGGACAGCGGTGGCTGCAGGTAAGGAGGGTCGGCAAGGAGCAGGCAAAAGAGAGCAAAGGCTGGAGCCAGGAGCGAAGCTCAGCTAGGGGCTTGGAGGCAGTCTCTTATATACTGTGTAACCCCTCCCATGGTCCTATTATCCGAGGAAGGTCACCTGGAGAGTCACCCTAGTGATAGAGACTCTCTTCACCCTGGTAGGCTGTCAGGAGAAATTTCCCCCAGAGACAGCCATTTTTGTGCACATGTTGACATGTGCTGGTAGTGCCAAGACATGTGCAGCTTTTCTAATACTTTTCATTAACGTTAGAAAGAACAGATTTATAACCAACAGTCCAAAATAAAATCCAAACAATGTTGAGGCATTCTTATTCTAAAATTAATCGGTCTCTTACAACAAGAAAGACATTAAGGGGCTGGAGCCTGTTCAAAGAAGGGCAGTAACGCTGGTGGAAGAGTCTGGAGCACAAGTCTTGTGAGGAATGGTTGAGGGAACTGAGGTTGTTTAGCCTGGAAAAAAGGAGGCTTGTTATGGGGAGCACATGTTTGTTACCAAATGTAGCATGAGAGGTGCCACTGTAACTGCTGCAATCAGCCTCACAGTAGCATGGGGCGCTCCAGCCATCATCAACCACATAGAGACAAATGCAGAAAGCATTGGAAGAGATACATTAGTGCTGGCTGCAGATCCAGGTGCTCCTGTCTATAGACTGCTGGGAGTATCCCTTAGTACCTCATAGTCTGTATGAATAGGTGTTTTTTTTTAACACACTCTAGGTGGATCTGTCCTTATCTCAACCCTTCAGGCCTCACATTGGATGCCAAAAGGACTGTCTGATTTTAAGCCCACCTGGAGATAAAACACCATGCACCTGCTTGCTCAACCCCCCCCTCCCCCTTCTCCTCCACCCCAGTGGAATGGGGAGAAGAATTGAAGTAAAATTTGTAGGTTGGGATAAGAACAGTTTAATAATTGCAAATAAAGTAAAATACAAAATAATGGAAAATAATAATAAAAAGAGAAAAACCCCCAAGTGATGCACAATGCAATTGTTCACCACCCACTGACTGATGCCAGACCTCCCTGCCTGAACCCAGATTGGTCGCCCTTCTGGGTAACTCCCCCAGTTTATATACTGGGCATGACATTCTATGGTGTGGAATAACCCTTAGGTCAGTTTGGATCACTTGTCCCAGCTATGATTCCTCCCAGTTTCTTTTGTGAACCTCCTGACTGGCAGAGCATGAGAAGAAAAAAAAATCCTTGACTTAGGATAAACATGTGTCTTGGGGAGGTTTTTTTTATCCCATATCCATTTTTGGTTTGGTTTTGTGTCCGGGGTGGTCGCTGCCTCCCCCCTTCCCCCCCGGCTCTGGGAGTATTGTGATAGGTGAGAGCCAGCCTGGGATTTCCTGCAAGGGTTGGGGGTGAGGGGTGGCTGCTTCCTTCCGGTGGAGCAATCATCTCTGCGGCCATGCGGTGTGATGTCTGACTAGAGATACTGTTGTCTTGTGGGTTTTGCCCGTTTTTTTCTTTTCCTTTGGCACTGTGACTGGAGCTTACTGGCTTGCTTCTCTGCCCCTTTGCTTGCTTGGGAGCCCAGAGCCAGTGTGTGCTGCGCCAGGAGCCCGCCACCGCCCCGCTGGGGCCGCCCCCTCTGTGCAGCCCGACCCCAGGACTAGCCATTGCGGGTGACCTATCCAGGAGAGCGATTCCCTACCCAGCCCCACTGTTCTCTGCCGTTGCTTCAGGGCTTCTTGCTATACTGTAACCTGACACCAGGACACCCTGCTGCTTCAGGCAGGGCCTCAGAGTTTCTGCTACATTTTGTTTGTCACCCTTGGGTGTGCCCGCCTCTGCTGTTCCAGCTTGCTACTTCCAAGGTTTCCTGCTGCAGTCCATTCAGTTTCACAAGTGGCATTGAGACCGGCTGCTTCCCGTCAGTTTGCAAAGGAAAGCCCCTTCTCTCTCTCGCCTGCCAGTGCACCCGCCATTACCACATGGAGAGAGGTGGCTGAGCTTGTGCCACAGCGCCCCCTGTAGCCACAGGGGAATCATCTCACCTGCCCTGCCCAGCCGGGAGCCAACAGTGCCCCTGCTGCCTGTGACCATAACTACACCAAAGGGGAAAGTGCTTGACAGCTGAGAGAAGGCTGTTGTTGGGTTTCTGTTTTGGTTTGTTGTTGCTGCCGTCGTTGTTTGTTTGCCATGTTATACATACATATATATATATTACTAAAGAACTGTTATTCCTTTTCCCAAAGCTTTGCCTGAAAGCCCCTTAATTTCAAATTTGGAGGGAAGGGGGTCATATTTTCCATTCCATGGGAGGTTCCCGCCTTCCTTGGCAGACACTTGTCTTTCAAACTAGGACAACATGACTTAGCAGAAACCAAAACATCAGTGTGTTTTCAACACCATTCTCATTCCGAATCCAAAACACAGCACTGTAATGGGTACTGAGAAGAAATTAACTCTACCCTAGCTGAAAACAGGACAATATGTAAGAAAGACATGCACTTTAGTCAGTCACAAATAGAAAGCTGGATAGTTCTGTAAGAGACTCATGCTTTTGCATCAAACCCCCCTATGGTCCCACCAAAAAGACATGATAGGTACATTTGACTTGTAGTTGCTGCTTGCAATCTGTTCCTAGAGTTAAGAAAAGCCAGTGCTCCTGTTGACTTGGGTTTGCATGCTGTCTGTGTGGGATCCATGTGTGCAGCATTGACTCATAAATGTAAGGACATTATTTTTCTGGTTCTTGGATGTTTTACTGGTCAGAATTAGTCTGTTTATGATTCAAAACCAGTTGCTGATAGAAGACAAAATCAAGTTAAAATTATATGAAAATAATAACTAAACAATATATTCAGAAATAAATGTGTGAATTTCAGTATTATTTTCATGTTGCAAGTTTATGTACTTTGGTACTTGAGGGCTTTTCTATAATGGTGACATGAGTGACTCTCCTGTGTCCCTATGTCCCCATCTCCTGCATAGCTGTATGTGGGAGATTCTGCCTATCAGAACTGTGGAATGCTTAGGGTTTTATTTAACAAACAAATAAACCAACAAACCCTTCCAAGGAGGTAACCAAGTTCTTAGTAGTTTAATATTAGACTGTGTAATCTCTGAATGACTCTAATGAGCTATGGAGACTTTCACATGGAAGTCAATTTCCCTTTGCCGAGCTAGGCACCCTTTGGAAGCTCTTCCAATTTTATGTCAGTTCTGTAGCTCTTCTGGTGAAAAGACTGATCCCACCTTCAGCTCCCATGTCTTGAGTCACAAATAAGGTTTTCTAAGTCTTTGTCATTGTTTAACCCCAGCCAGCTACCAAGTACCACACAGCAACTTGCTCACCCCCCCCCACCAGTGGGATTGGGGAGAGAATTGGAAGAATAAAAGCTTGAAAACTTGAGATAAAGATAGTTTAATAGGGAAAGCAAAAGCTGTGCATGCAAGCAAGACAAAACAAGGAATTCATTCACTGCTTCCCATGGGCAGGCAGGTGTTCAGCCATCTCCAGGAGAGCAGGGCCCCATCACGCATAATGGTGACTTCGGAAGACAAATGCCATCACTCAAAGCATCTGTCCTCCCTTCCTCCTTCCCCCCACTTTATATACTGAGTATGATGTCATATGGTCTGGAACATCCCTTTGGTCAGTTGGGGTCAGATGTCCCAGCTGCATCTCCTCCCAACTTCCCCTGCACCCTCAGCCCCCTTGCCAGCATGGCAGTACGAAAAGCAGAAAAGGCCTTGACTCTGTGCAGGCCCTGCTGAGCAATAATAAAAACATCTCTATATTATCAACCCTGTGTTCAGCACAAATCCAAAACACAGCCCCATACCAGACACTAGGAAGAAAATTCACCTTACCCCAGCTAAAACCAGCACACCAGCTTAGAGAAGAGGGCAAAACACAAGGTCAGAGCCTGCACTAAGCAGCCTCCAAGGCCAGGCACAAGGACAATAATCACAGAAAAAAGGACATGCAAAGCATTTCAATTTTCTTAAACAGTGTAAACTTACTCTCCAGTGCATTGAACAATATAATACAATCTTACTTTAGAGCTGTACTTACCTAAAAAAAATGTAATTTTGAACTCTGGATTGTTTCATGGCCTGTGTACTCCCTCTTTAATTAAATTAATTTAAATTAAAAGATAATTCCAGAACAAGGAAACAGTTTCTTGCAGATAATATGGAAGAAACTTAGAGATTTACTTTGGTTTTTACAGGTCTCCACTTTTTTCAGTTTTGCACAGCATACTATAGATTTGCAGAGTTGTTCTAACTTTCAGTCCATTCCAAACTTGATTCTTTTTTCCTGATGATGTTGGACACAGCTGGGTATCTATGAAATTACCTGTGTCCTCCTGTACTTTTCAGGCCTTCCTAAGTACTCTGAGTCTCAAATGAGATTTTAACACAGTGTCTGCTGCTTTCCAGGGACATGGTAGTTCATGTGGTGTGTTCAGCCCAGGGCAATGTTTAGTCCTGGTATGGTAACACTTTCTCCCTTCCTGTCTTGACTTGTAGTGTTGGGGTTCCTCCCCCCTGCCATGTGGTCCTGGGGGAGGGGACCCTGGGGTAGAGGACCCTGGGGTAGAGGCATGACCTACAGAGTTTCCCCACTCCCTGGTCAATCCCATTCCCCATTGGTTTTTTTTGTGTTCCCCTGCCCAGGGGAAGACCCTGCTGGTCCCGTGATTGCGGCAGTTCTTCAGCAGGATGCCAGCCATGAGGCTGGAGAATAAAGATCTCTAAAACATCTATCAAGAATCAGTCCCCAATTTTTTCCACAGGCCTCGCTGTCCTATACATGTTGCAGAAATCCCTGCTGCAGCATGTAGTCACAAAAAAAAGCACGGATGACTTTAAGAGAAGGGGGCACTCTAAAAGCTTTTGTTATCAGAAATGAAAGAAAGAAAAGAATGAAAGAAATGGTGCAAGGCAGCCCTATGTAGATCTATCCTACAAGCACCAGATGAGTTGGTACATTTGCCCAGGACAGTGCAGCTTCAGACTTCAGTCCCTGGGAGCAGAGTGATCACGAGTGATGGGGTCTCTCAGAAGACCATCAGGAGCGATTATCTTACATTCCTCATCACATCAGTATTTAACTTTGCCACAGCACTGTTTAGGCAGGGCTCTACTGCCATGTTTCAGAGACAGCTTTGGTGTCTCTTTCAAGGGCAGTTTTTGCAAGAACAAAGCATAGAACAAAGACTATTCTGTGACACTGACATCTGAAACTATTTTTCCCATTTTCCTGATTTGTTTTTTCTTCAGCTTATTTTAGAAGTTGTATCCTATTTCCTTCTACTTTCCTAAAGTGTGTGAAATGCTGAATTCTGATATTAGGCTGATGTTTTCAAGACTTAGAGAAGCTTGTGTTCATCCTAGATGACACTTCTTCCTTTCCCTGTGGCTGTTCCTCCTGCAATCTTCCTATATGTCACAGTAAGTCAAGGTGATTTAGTGGTATAATGTGAATGGTACCTTGTCAGTACCGGCACTTCCAGGCTTTCTCCCTTTTATGAAACCATGCTGCAGCTAACAACCAAGGAATTTTAACTTTAATAAATGAGTTTAGAAAAAGCTGTGGTCAGGGATATCTTTGTTGACAAGTGATGCTTTGTAGTCTTCTACTACTACTCCTGGCTTCCCTCTGCTATTAAATACATTGGAGGTTACTTCTGACACTTCCACCTTTTTTTTTTTTTTGTCTTCTCTTTGAGCAAATTGCTGTCTCTCTGTCAGTGATTGTTTTAGATTTAGACCAAAGTTCTTTCTGAAACCCACCAAATATTACTCCCTGTAATATTCTCCCACCAAATATTAGTAATGTACTCCCCAACAAATATTATTTCATATATCTTGCTTGTAAAGATAGGACACTCTCAGAGAATATTGGTTCAATATAAGACCAACTGGTTTTCATTAGATAGTCTAAGTAACCTGGTTGTTGACTAAGCATGGACTAGACACAGTAAAAAATCTCATCAGTAATTGCAAAAAAAATTTAAAATGTCTGCCTTTCTGCCTTGCCATAGTGCTATGACAACAGTTATTGCTTTGTAAACAGAGTTAATAGGACATATATTCTCTACCAAGATGACTATTTGTGATAAAATCATGAATTGGCTGTGTAAAGTTTGGAATCAGGGTTGCTATAGCTGACAGCACAATAACAGTTTCATTGCTGATTTTGATGCTTTTTCAGATTCCTAGTGTGTGTGCTGGTTTAAAAGTAAGCTGGTGGGAGAAATGAACCCCACTCAACTACCTCAGGAGAGATTACAGGTCAGAGTTACAATTTACTAAAAAGATTACAACAAATACAATGATGAACCAGGGAAAACTGGTTTTAACCCACAGAGTACAGCCTTGCACCCTGTTGGTCAGTGGTGGTCACAGTCCAGTTGAAATTCTGATCCTCCTCCAGATCTGTCAAGTGGTGGTGGTCAAAGCACTCAAGCCTAAAGATTTTATAGATTTGGGTAGGAATTCTCAGTACCTCCCCCAGGGCAGAGGGGGGTTTCACAATGGTATGATGTAATACTGTGAGTCATGGGTTATTTTGGGAGTCTTTGATAGTCTAAGTCGTTGCAGTTGCCTATTCTGCTAGTGCCATTGAGTCCATTATGGCCCATTAGCAGAGATGACCCCTCAGGCTGGGTGTGACTGCACTGGTGCTTCCCCGGAGGGGAGTTATCACAGCTGAATCATTGGTGTGAAGAAAAAGAAACACTACCCTGCCTCGCAGGGTTTGCCTCTTCCTTATCTCATTTAACACCCAGTTTGTAGCGTGAGGTGTTGGGTGTGCACTGGGCAGCTACTGCAAACGATCCATCATTAACAGTTCATCAGAAATGATGTAGAGGGGTGTAAGAATACACAGTTTGGTTACATCCACATAGTGCTAAACTGGCACCCTACTCCTGTAACCAGGACAGCGTGAAAGGCTTAGACACTGAATATCCTCACCAAATATTTAAAGTCTTAAGAGTTATTTTTCAAGGTTCTGTGAAATAAGAGACATCATAGGAAAGTAAAAGGAATTTCAGTCTTGCAGGTCTATTAATATTTTCTCATTATCTCTGTTGTCTTTTAAATTGTTACTATTTTCAACCATTAATCTTTTCTGGTACAAAATTATTTTGCAAGAATTTTAATAATTTTCAAAACTCATTCCCAGCAAAGTTTCTACATAAAGTTCAACATCATATCATGGAGTTACATCTGCTTATTTTAAAAAGAAAGAGTGAAATGAGTAACTTAAGAAAAAAAACCAACAAACACAAAAATCCAGCAAACTAACAACCCACAATTTTCTTACCCTTTCCCTTTTTTTGGAAATAGCGTGCCATGGAATTAGGCTTATTTGTGCTTTTTATGCCAGTAGATGGCATTGTCAATGTCTATATTCATTCCTGTGCAGTAAATGAGTACATATTAAAATCAGTATGAATACTTCTCTACTGGTTTTAGGTCATGGTACTTAATGTGATATATATGTTTCTGTTTTGTTCTGATCTTGCTTGGAGTTTAAATTTCAGAAAATTCAGATCTGTTGACTTTAAAGGACAAATCCTTCAATGTGAATGCTGAAGCTCAGCAAACTTCAAATCTATCATAGAAGCAAAATGTAGCTCAGCCAGGGCGAGAGCTCTCAGTTTGAAGACCACAGATAGTGATCATTTATGAAAATACTTAACATTATGTTGATGACACCAAGCTGTGTGGTGCGATTGACATGCCTGAAGGATAGGATGTCATCCAGAGGGATCTGGAAAAGCTTGAGGAGTGGATCCATGGGAACCTCATGAAGTTCAACAAGGAGAAGTGCAAGGTCTCGCACCCAGGTCGGGGCAATCCCAAACACAAATTTAATCTGGAGGGAGAATGGATTGAGAGAAGCCTTGGGGAGAAGGACTTGGGAGGGTACCAGTGGATGAGAAGCTTGACATGACCCAGAAATTATAGAATCATAGAATCATTAAGGCTAGAAAAGACTTCCAAGATCATCGAGTCCAACCTTTGACTGAACACCACCATGCCAACTATATTATAGCACTAAGTGCCATGTCCAGTCATTTCTTGAACACTGCTGGGGATGGTGACTCCACCACCTCCCTGGGCAGCCTGTTCCAATGCTTAACTACCCTTTCAGTGAAGAAATTCTTCCTGATGTCAAACCTGAACCTCCCCTGGCACAGCTTGAGGCTATGTCCTCTTCTCCTGTCACTAGTTGCCTGTGAGAAGAGGCCGATCCCCACCTTGCTACAACCTCCTTTCAGGTAGTTGTAGAGAGCAATAAGGTCTCCCCTTAGCCTCCTCTTCTCCAGACTAAACAACCCCAGTTCTCTCAGCCACTTCTCATAGGTCTTACCCTCTAGACCCTTCACCAGCTTAGTTGCCCTTCTCTGCACACGCTCCAGCACCTCAATGTCTTTCATGAAGTTAGGGGTCCAGAACTGGACACTACTCTGTGCCAAGTACAGAGGGACAGTCAGTTCCCTAGTCCTGCTGGCCACACTGTTTGTGTGCTTGCAGCCTAAAAGGCCAACTGTATCCAGGGTTGCATCAAAAGAAGCATGACCAGCAGGTTGAGGGAGGTGATTCTTCCCCTCTACTCTACTCTACTCTAATGAGATCCCACCTGAAGTACTGCATCCAGCTCTGGGACCTCCAACTTAAGAAGGATGTGGGTCTGTTGGAGTAAGTCCAGAGGAGGGCCACAAGAGAATCAGAGGGCTGGAACACCTCTCCTAGTGGAAGGTGTCTCTGCTCATTGCAGTGGGGTTTGACTAGATTAGGTCCCTTCCAACCTAAGCTATTCTATGATTCTATAATTAATTATGCAGAGCCAGTGGGGAAAAAAGCAAGACCATTATACATATGGCTATATTTGTGCATAAATGAATGCATGCTGTAGATCTATCTGAGGAAATAATTGTTAAATTGACACTGAACCGTGCCATAAATCAAATCTCTCCTGATGGGAGAGAATTTGCTAAAAGTCCTTGCAAGGAGTTTCGAAGATAAACTGAGACTTTTCCTTGATTTTCAATGCTGCCGGATAGTTGTTTATTAAGTCTTATCAGAGGAACAGAGCCACTAGCGTGACCCAGGTACAGCATAGAGCACAGAAAGCAGGAGTGAAGTCTCCCTTTATCAAGATTTACACAGCCTTTTAAAGATAATTTAACCAATGGTTACTAAAAATGTACATTATTTTCACTTTCCTGCCAATTATTCAGTAACACGGGCAGGAACTGCAGAATTCTCTATCCAATCATTCCAAACTACTTTTACTGCAGAACATGGAGTAGTAGAAGAAGGAGAAGAAGGTTTAGAGAACAACAACAATCCTCCATTTTGATATGGTTTTTTACTCTTATCTATTTACTACAAAGAGAAGCCCAAAACCTCTAAATTTTTCACCCTGTGACAATCTTACATAGTAGTCTATCACCTAATTCACACCACTGTATTTTCTAGTTCTTGTCTGATCGCTGGTAATTTTTTCCAAGGTTGAAAGTTAAAACAGTGTTGTTCAGGGGGGTAAGAACCCTTAAAAACAGGCAGAGAAATAGTCTCGGCACTCTGGGTTCCTACATCTTCCCCTCCTGTTTGAACCAAAACCACTTCCTTGACAGCTTTGTCCGTGGCTCATCTAGCACAGTGAAGTATACAAGGTACAAATACTAAAAGTATTACAACAGTTAAAACATACAAACCTATCTTTAAAATTTTTCTCCATAAGGGTGTAAGGTCAAACCAATTGAACAAATTGTTCAACAATGATCTGCTTTCTTCTCCAAGTTTAGCTATTCCATCCTCTAATTGCCGTATACTTTCATGGATGGATTTCGAATGATCTGACAAATTCATACAACACATACCTTCAAATTCTTCACATCCATGTCCATGCACTAATAGAAGATAATCAATGAGGCCACCAAACTTCTTTAAATAAACCACCAGACAGATGTTACAAAGTAATCACTACAGGGATCAATCAACTTTATTGGATTATTAGATTAGATGTTAGAAAGAAATTATTTACTCAGAGGTTAGTGGAGCACTGGAACAGGTTGTCCAGAGAAGTTTTGGATGCCCCATTCCTGGAAGTGTTCAGGCCAGGTTGGATAGGGCTTTGAGCTACCTGACCTAATGGAAGGTGTCCCCGCCCATGGCAGGGGTGACCCTTAAAGGTCCCTTACAACCCAAGCCATTCCATGATTCTATTATTTGAAAATAAAAGAAAAGTTGAAAAGCTGATATTAGTCATTTACCATTTGTGGAACTTCAGATTTCTGAGTTGTTGTACTAGTTTGAAAACAAACCAGTGTGAGGCACCAAGTCAGAATAACTATTTAATAGGGAAATAAAAAATAAAGGCAGAAAACACTGAGTTAAATGACAGTCAGGATACAACCTGACACCCTGTTAGTCAGGGTGGCAGTAGCAGTCCAATAAAATGGTGGCGGCAGTCCTCCTGAAGCGATGGATGTGGTTCTGTTGAAGCGGTGATCCTGTAGAAGGGTCTGCTGTTCCTCGGAAGGTCTAGTGGTGGGTATGTAGGTCCTGTCCTCTGGGAATCCAGTGGAAAGGTTGTCTCTGGTGTTCAGAATCTCAGATTATATCCAGGATGGAATGCTTGGTTCCTCCTTCTGGGTGGAGCATCTCACGATGGGGTAATGAGTCATGAGGCCAGGCATTGATGGGCCAATTAACAGAAGATAGTCCCAAGGGAGGAGGCAAGGAAACACTGCCCCACCTGGTTTCAACAGCTCATGAGGATGGTAATAGAATACACTGTAACCCAGGACAGTTGTGTTTAAAAAAAGGTAAAAAAAATAAGTGAGGACTATTTTATGAAACTGAACAATTACATACATCTGTATGGGCAAAAGCTTTTGATATACATCATTATATATTAGACAAATATTGGAGCGCTGTTAAAGAATTGCAATTTTCTAGATCCCATCTACAGATAGTTTGAGGGAACTGGTTTTAGTTTGCAACAGGGTTCCACATAAAATGAAATGCAGCACTACTAAGTTGCTGTGGCACCACATGAAATAAATCTGAGCAATTCTCTCAGATGGTTTCCTTGCTAGTTTAGTGCTGGAGTTAGCTATAAATCAGCTGACTTCCATTAGACCTAAACCCCTCTAGGGAGCTCAGCATTTGTGCACAGCACAAGCTGGTGAAATAGTCTCTATACAAAGCTTCATGTCAAGTGGGACTGAAATGCTTTTAAGTGCTGCTGCATGTCTGTGGAAATGTGTGCTTTATGATTACTAAAACCTTTTTGCCAGTCCTAAATGCTTACAGGGTAAAAGTTAAAATGCCGTGGAGAGATGAAATAAATGACATTTTTATTACCCCTCAGAGATGGACTTGGTGACTGACACAACCTTCAAATCCTGGGGGAAGACAAGTGGCAAGGAATGGTCTTTTCCCTTTGACACCTCTGCTATGCCATCCTTGCTTCTGCACGACTGCTTATCTCATGTCAAAGGGTTAATTGGAAGACTTTAGGATGAAGTTGTGGAAAAGAATTTTAAATTCCATCTGTATGGATTATGATCTGGTGGAGTTCATTAGCATGCAGACAGACTTCGAGTGTAATTAGTTTTGATGTGTACCGAGCATTGCAGTGGATTTTCTGGGAGTTTGGTGAACATTTTTCTAATTAGAGATGATAGAGTTCTCCACAGCAGTTCTTATACATATAGGATGAAACTATTTCACCAGGTGCAAATTCTGTGCCCTCCTGTAAAAGCTTGCTGTAGCCATGCAGGCAGAAAGTATCCTCCCTTTATGGGGCAGCAAGAGTAGTCCTCTGCTCCTCAGCGCAGAGACTGTCTGAACTCTTTTGGGAGGCATCTGCTTCTTCCTAGGGCGAAGTAAGAGAGGATATGAGAAATGATAACTCAAACACTTGAAGATGAAGTCAGTGTTTTCAGAACTAGATCTGTTCCTCGCTTTTTTTCATACTGAAGTTGGTGCAGGGAGAGTGCACAGGGTCAGGAAAAAAAAAGTAAATCCAAGCTAGACTCTTGACTGGCTTCTGGAGTCTGCCCACTTTTATCATATAGATGGACAGCTTTTGCCTTCACATGTGCTGGTTCATTGATTTCTGATTTCCAAGCCCTTTGACTTCTGATAGCAGGTATTTTTTCTAGTAGTGTATCAGTGGATATGAACTACTACTATTTGTTGTTCGTACATTTCTTTTTGATACTACAGTTTCCATCACTGAAAAATTTACTGATTTCCAGACTGTAGGAAGATTCGACCATAAATAATTTTATATACTACAAAGTTCAGTGTCTAATCTGGAGTACAAGGCTTGCTGCAACAACCCTTAGTGCTTGTGAACAGATCCATCATTCATTATTCATGGACTACTGAGCCAATGAAATTCTCTGAATTGAACTAGGAGGAAAGATAGAAATTACATATAAACTGAGAAACAATAATTTTGTAATAAATACATGTCAAAGAAAATCTGCTTGAGGGAAAGAATGGATTCCCTATGTGTGAAACCCCTATAGGTTGTACTGTCTTGTCTGACTGAACAGAGATAGTAGATGAACTTAAAAGTAAGTTGCATTTGTAGTAATGACCCCAAGACCAGACATTTTCCCCAGAGGATTTTAATTGGCAGCTTCAGCTGCCTTATTGATGAGAGCCCATTAGTAAGTAGATTGTGGAAATTTTGAAACATTAACAGAGAATTTCTGAAATTATCAAAATTTAGAGACTTTTCCCTTAGGAAGAGACTAAAAGTCTAAAAATGTATTCAGGTAGAGATATCTGAGAACAGGAAAGGCAGACTTCTTAAATTTTTCTGAAATATTAATTTCAGTATTTATTCCTTTGCTGCACATTTTGCATTTATATACTTTTCCCTGATGCTACTGTGCTCCATTTTCCATATGAAGGTGGGAGTTGTGGTGATATGCAAGGAAACATCTGCACAGAGTGCTGCAGTGAAAAAGAAAAATTCTGGACCCACATTTTTCTTAGTCTTCCTTTTATCTCTGAGATACCTATAGAAGCTTTTTTTTTGTTGCCCTTGACATCCCTGGCCAGGTTTAATTCTCTCAGAGCTTTAGCTTTCCTAACCTGATCCCTGGCTGCTTGGACAGTCTCTGTATTCCTCCCAGAATACCTGTCCCTGCTTCCACCCTCTGTAGTCTTCTTTTTTGTGTTTGAGTTTGTCTAGGAGCTCCTTGTTCATTCACACAGGCCTCCTGGTGTTTTTCCCTGACTTCCTCTTCATCAGGCTGCATCACTTCTGAGCTTGGAGGAGGTGATCCTTGAATATTAACCAGTTTTCTTAGGCCCCTCTTCCCTCCAGGGCTTTATCCCATTGGATTCTACCAAGCACATTGTCTTGGTTTGAAAGACAGGTGTCTGCCAAGGAAGGCAGGAGTCTCCCTTGAAATGAAAAAGAAAATGCAACCCCCTTCCCTCCAAATTATTATAATTTCGAAATTAAGGGGCTTTCAGGCAAAGATATGAGGAATGGGAATAACAGTTCTTTACTATTTTATATATATATGTATAACAAGGCAAACAAACAGCAATAACTATGGCAGTAACAGCAAACAGAACCACAAACCCAGTGCCAGCCTTCTCGGCTCTCAGGCCCTTTCCCCTCTGGTGCAGTTACTATTGCAGCGCTAGCGGCTCCCGGTGAGCAGGGCAGGTGTGATGGTTCCCCTGCGGCTGCAAGGGGGCGCTCCGGAGTGAGCTCGGGGAGCACACGGCAATGGCGGCTTGGGGTCCCGGGAAGGGATGGAACAAAGGCTTCACAAACCCCCTGGGCAGCCGATCCCGGTGTCCGGCCGGACCCTCGGGAACAGCAGGCTGGAACAGCAGGGACGAGCACAAATCCCGGGTGGCAGACAAGATGTATCAAACTCCAGAGCTGTGGTGGGAAACCCTGGGAGGTCTCGGCAGGCAGGACGTGCAGGGGCTACAGAGTAGCGAAGGCTCGAACGCAGCGGCAGGGGCAGGGAAAGGCGGGTTTGGGACTCCCGGGGTTTCTCCGGTAGAAAGAAGGCAGCCAAGAGCAGAAAGCCTGCAGTGCGGATGAGATGGCAGCAGCCTCTCTTTCCCTCTGAACGCAGAGCACCAACCGCCCACACACCCAGGTGAAAGAGAGTAGCCTGTTGGACCACACCCTCAGTGGCTAGGTCCTTTGTCCTCCCCAAGTACCCAGCAATTTGTCGCCCCGGCAACATATATGGGGAAAATTCCTCAAGAGGGAAAAAACCAGAAGGGGAACTCCCGAAAACCCTAACACACATCCCTGAAGAGGCCAAAGTCTGCTCTCCTGAAGTGCAGGGTAGTGAGCTTGCTGTGTGCCCTCATTTCCCTACGGATCTGAAATGCCACTATTTTATGATCTCTGCAGCCAATGCTTCCCTCGAGTCTCACATTAACCCAACCAGCCCCTCCATGCTGGTGAGCTCAAGGTCCAGCATAGCAGATCCACAGATCAGTTCTGCAGCGCATTGTAGAGTTGACCTTGCCATTTTCTATGCATTTAAGGGCAGGAGAGATTAGCATGAGACAATGGAAGGATTACAGCCTAAACATATAGTTCTGACTATGTGTTTTGCCAGTGGGTAGGGTCAGGGACACACACAGATATCAGTTAAAGGAATGGTGCAATTTACTGTGAAAAACGAGGTTCACTCTTCATAACATTTTAAGAAAAGTTTAATAAAAGGGACAATTAGGGGACAACAGCAAAAACGGTATTACAGCTGGGTGCTTTGGCAGAGATCCAAAGGCACACCTCTACATCCAAAAGATCGTCTTTAAAAGTACATCTCTTATTGCATATTCATCACAATCATGCATGATTCATAAATTCTTTGGAGTTTCTGTGTATCATCCCATCAGCCTTATCTTCCTCCTTGGCTCCATTCTGTCTCTGCTCCCTCCATAAATTCTTCTCTCTGGTTTTGGGTCTTCTTCTTCTCTGATAAGATACTCCAGGAATGTGAAGGCTTTCTCTGCCTATCTTTTCTAAATTGACTACATAAACAATAGACATTCTATATCATGTATTACATTACAGAACCTAGGTAAAGTTTTTCATGAAAAAAAAACAACATCACAATTGTACTAGTTTGAAAACAAACCAGTGAGAGGCACCAAGTCAGAATAACAATTTAATGGAAATTAAAGGAAAGGAAAAGAAAGTAAAAGAAAACACTGACAGAGTCAAGATACAACCTGAGTCCCTATTAGGCAGGGTAGTGGTAGCAGTCTGGTGGAATGGTGGCTGCAATCCTCTGAAGTGGTGATCCTGTAGTAGAAGGGGTCTGCTCTTCCTCAGAAAGTCCAGCGGTGGCTGTGTAGCTCCTGTCCTCTGGAAATCCAGTGGAGCCAGTATCTTTGGTGCTCAGAGTCCCAGATTATATCCACGATGGGATGCTTGGTTCCTCCCTCTGGGTGGAGCATCTCACAATGGGGTAATGAGTCATGAGGCCAAGTGTTGATTAGGCTCGTTAACAGAAGATAGTCCGGAGGGAGTTATCTCTGAGTCATGCAGCAGGACAATGATGGGCCATTAACAGAAAGATAGTCTGGGGGGAGGAGGCAAGGAAACACTGCCCCACCTGATTTCAACAGCTCATGAGGATGGTAATAGAATACCCCTCAACCCAGGACATTATCCACCCCTTATTCTATTACCATCTACATCATCCCAAATCAATACCTTCTTAAACTCTAAACACACATACATATATATATATATATATATATATACAATGAAACCCTACACACCGTTCTCACCTAAGATTAGGTCTCCCTGTGGTACACAACGGGTTTCCCCATCTTTTTGCATTACCCACCAAGTACAACCAGGTCCTTGAGCAAAGACAATCCCACGGATGGGTTTGCCTTTGCCTGAGGTAGGATTAATCCAAACAGTCTTTCCTAAAATACCTCTCAGGTGTACCACAGGGACTCTATCTCCATCCACTGTGTGCAAGGGTTCAGACTCGGCAGGACCAGCTCGATTGATGGACCCTCGGGTATTGACCATCCAGGTAGCCTTCGCTAAGTTCACTTCCCAATTTTTGAAGGTCCCCCCACCAAGTGCCTTTAGGGTGGTTTTAAGTAGTCCATTGCAGCGTTCAACTTTTCCGGCAGCTGGTGCATGATAAGGAATGTGATATATCCATTCGATACCGTGTTCTCTGGCCCAGGTGTTGATGAGGCTGTTCTTAAAATGAGTCCCGTTGTCTGACTTGATCCTGTCAGGGGTGCCATGTCTCCACAGGACTTGCTTTTCCAGGCCCAAGATGGTGTTCCGGGCTGTAGCATGAGGCACAGGGTAGGTCTCCAGCCATCCAGTGGTTGCTTCAACCATGGTCAACACGTAGCGCTTGCCTTGGCGAGTTTGGGGAAGGGTGATGTAATCAACTTGCCAGGCTTCCCCATACCTGTACTTTGACCATCGTCCGCCGTACCACAGAGGCTTCACCCGCTTGGCCTGTTTGATTGCAGCACAGGTCTCACAGCTGTGGATGACCTGTGAGATGCTGTCCATGGTAAGGTCCACCCCTCGGTCACGGGCCCATCGATATGTTGCATCTCTCCCCTGATGACCAGAGGCATCATGGGCCCAACGAGCTAGGAATAGTTCTCCCTTGTGCTGCCAGTCCAGATCCACCTGTGATACTTTCACCTTGGCAGCTCGGTCCACCTGCTCGTTGTTGCGATGTTCTTCATTAGCCCGACTCTTGGGTAAGTGCGCATCCACGTGTCGAACCTTCACGGTCAGCTTCTCTACTCGGGCGGCGACGTCCTGCCAAATCTCAGCGGCCCAGATGGGTTTCCCTCTGCGCTGCCAGTTGGCTTTTCTCCAGCGAACCAGCCATCCCCACAGAGCATTAGCTACCATCCACGAGTCGGTGTAGAGATAGAGCCTCGGCCACTTCTCTCGTTCAGCAATATCCAAAGCCAGCTGGACGGCTTTAAGCTCTGCAACCTGACTCGATCCACCTTGTCCCTCGGTAGCTTGTGCAACTTGCCGTGTGGGGCTCCATACTGCAGCTTTCCACTTCCTGTTAGTGCCTACAATTCGGCAGGAACCATCAGTGAAGAGGGCATAACGTCTTTCAGTCTCCGGTAGCTCATTATATGGTGGGGCTTCCTCAGCACGAGTCACTTGCTCTTCCTCTTCTTCAGAAGATAATCCAAAAGTCTCACCTTCAGGCCAGTTTGTTATAATTTCCAGAATCCCAGGGCGATTCGGGTTTCCAATACGGGCACGCTGTGTGATGAGAGCAATCCATTTGCTCCATGTGGTGTCGGTGGCGTGATGCGTGGAAGGAACCTTTCCCTTGAACATCCACCCCAGCACTGGTAGTCGGGGTGCCAGAAGGAGTTGTGCCTCAGTGCCGATTACCCCTGAGGCAGCTTGGACTCCTTCATAGGCGGCCAAGATTTCCTTCTCTGTGGGAGTGTAGTTGGCTTCAGATCCTCTGTAGTTTCGGCTCCAGAATCCCAGTGGTCGGCCCCGAGTCTCACCAGGCACCTTCTGCCAGAGGCTCCAGGACAGACCATGGCTCCCGGCTGCAGAGTAGAGCACGTTCTTCACCTCTGGTCCTGTCCTGACTGGGCCAAGGGCTACCGCATGAGCGATTTCCTGTTTGATCTGGGCGAACGCTTGCTGCTGTTCAGGGCCCCAGTGGAAATCGTTCTTCTTGCGGGTAACCAGGTAGAGAGGGCTCACGATCTGGCTGTACTCAGGAATGTGCATTCTCCAAAAACCTATGGCGCCTAGGAAAGCTTGTGTTTCCTTCTTGCTGGTCGGTGGAGACATCGCAGTGATCTTGTTGACGACCTCGGTGGGAATCTGACGTCGTCCATCTTGCCACTTTACTCCCAGGAACTGGATCTCTTGGGCAGGTCCCTTGACTTTGCTCCTTTTGATGGCAAAGCCAGCTTCCAGGAGAATCTGGATGATTTTCTCTCCTTTCTCAAATACTTCCTTTGCTGTGTTTCCCCACACGATGATGTCGTCAATGTATTGCAGATGTTCTGGGGCCTCACCCTTTTCCAATGCAGTCTGGATCAGTCCATGGCAAATGGTGGGACTGTGCTTCCACCCCTGGGGCAGTCGGTTCCAGGTGTATTGCACACCCCTCCAAGTGAAAGCAAACTGGGGCCTGCATTCTGCTGCCAAAGGAAGGGAGAAGAAGGCGTTGGCAATGTCAATAATGGAATACCACTTCGCTGCTTTGGACTCCAGCTCGTACTGAAGTTCCAACATGTCCGGCACAGCAGCGCTCAACGGTGGTGTGACTTCATTCAGGCCACGGTAATCCACCGTCAGTCTCCATTCTCCATTGGACTTACGCACTGGCCATATAGGGCTGTTGAAAGGTGAATGGGCCTTGCTGACCACCCCTTGGCTCTCCAGTTTACGAATCATCTCATGGATGGGAACCACAGAGTCTCTGTCTGTGCGGTATTGCCGACGGTGCACTGTTGCTGTGGCGATGGGTACCTGTTGTTCTTCGACTCTTAGCAGTCCCACGGCAGACGGGTCATCTGAGAGGCCAGGCAATGTACTCAGTTGTCTGATATCTTCTGTCTCCCCAGCAGCTATCCCAAAAGCCCAACGATGTCCTTTTGGGTCCTTGAAATATCCATTTCTGAGATAGTCTATGCCGAGAATGCACGGGGCCTCCGGGCCAGTCACGATGGGGTGTTTCTGCCACTCGTTCCCAGTTAAACTCACTTCAACTTCCAGTAAAGTCAGCTGCTGGGATCCTCCTGTCACCCCAGAAATAGAAATGGGTTCTGCTCCCACATACCTTGATGGCATCAGAGTACATTGAGCACCTGTGTCAACCAAAGCCGTATATTTTTGTGGGTCAGATGTGCCAGGCCATCGGACCCACAAAGTCCAAAAGACCCGATTATCCCTTTCCTCTACCTGGCTAGAGGCAGGGCCCCTCTATTCCTGGTTCTGGTGCATGTTGCTCCCTTCCAGTGAATATGTTCCTGAGGTCCCTTCAAGAGGATCAGTCATACTATCATTCTGGTATCGTCTGGAGTTCTGTGTGTGAGAGACCGGAGCAATGTTGACTCTAGATGTGCTTCTTGTGGTAGTTGTCCCTCTTTTTAGTTCATGTACCCTGGCTGCTAAGGAGGAGGTGGGTTTTCCATGCCACTTACTCATGTCTTCTCCATGTTCCTGAAGGAAAAACCAGAGATTACCTCGTGGGGTGTATCCTCTCTCCCTGGTTGGGGGACGCCGGCTCCTAATGGCAGAGACTCTTGTTGGTTCTGGCGAGATGTGATAAATCTCTTCCTTAAGCTCCTTTTTCAATTTCTGATGGCCTTCTTCAATCAAGCTCCGGACTTGCTCAGCCAAAAGACTTGTTTCCACGGATGAGACATGGGTGCGAAACGGGGCTGTGACGGTGTCCTCGTAAATCCTCAGCTTGTTCACCAAGACGCCCACCCTGTCCTCACCTTCTCTCCATTGCAGCGTTGCCAGGTAACGGGAGTATATCTCTGGTCCAAGGCATGCGAACCTCAACCACATCTGTGACGTGCACTGGACACCATCTGGGCTCTTAGGAAATCTCTCGTCTTCTGAGAAAATGATCTCCAGCACAACCAATTCCCTCAGGCACTGGATACCTTGTTCCATTGTGCTCCATTTCCCTTGGTGCACCTGGAGGTCTTCTTTACAAAGGTACCTGTCCCTGACACTTGTAAGCAGTCGCCGCCAGAGGCTGAGAGTTTCTTGGGTTCTCCCGATCCCCTGGTCAATGACCACATCCCGGGACAGAGATCCCAGCTGCCTGGCCTCACTTCCGTCCAGAATGGTGTCATTGGCTGCCGCGTCCCAGATGTGGAGCAGCCAGGTCAGGATGGACTCATTCGTCTGGCGCGTGAATTCCCTCCGCAGGTCACGCAGCTCACCCAGGGATAGTGACCAAGTGATGATCTCTGGCTCTGCCTCTTCTGCTGGGTGCGAAGGTCCTGCTGCATCCTTGTCAGTCACTATGCGGACTGACTTGCTTTTTGATTTCTTCTTCTGAACGGGGGCAACTGCAATCGGTTTGGGCTGTTCTGGTTCAGTGATGGTTTGCGTGGGGATGCTGACAGTGCTTTTGGTTCCTTTCTCCTCTGTGTCAGTCTGCGTAGACATGGGCACTGTTGTCTTGTGTCTGGCTTCTTTCTCCTCTGTGTCAGTCTGCATAGACATGGATGCTGTTGTTTTGCATTTGGTTTCTTTCTCCTCTGCGACAGTCTGTGCAGACATGGTGTTTGTTGCTCTGCTCTTCTTCCCTCCCTCATCCTGAGGATGCTGTTCCATAGCTCTTATTCTGAGCATGGTGTACATGGTGCAGGCTGTACAGAGAAGACAAAGCAGAACTGACAGCAAGTTTATGCTATCTTTGACATCCAGAGGGAGTTCAATATTTTCAAAAACTGCTGTGCCTGGCCTGAAAGGCTGGAAGAAACCACTCTCTACTCCTCCCACCAGGGGCTGGGTGTGATTGTTGAGGAGATCCCAGAAATAGGAGTCCAGACTAGGACAGCCAAACAAAATTGAGTATATTTTCCGAATGGCATTCATCGCCTCGCAGGTTATTATGCTATAGACATAATAAACCATTAAAGCAATTCTCATACCATTCCCTGGTTTTAACAGGAGTAATACTACAGGCAGGTAGTTCCCCATGTGAGGAAAGATATAGAGAGCAAGATACAGTACCCATGCAGACAAGCTGAGCACCATGGTGAATACAAAATTGTAATTCTGACTTTCTCTCAGAGCAGGCCGCACGTTGGGCGCCAAATTATGTACTAGTTTGAAAACAAACCAGTGAGAGGCACCAAGTCAGAATAACAATTTAATGGAAATTAAAGGAAAGGAAAAGAAAGTAAAAGAAAACACTGACAGAGTCAAGATACAACCTGAGTCCCTATTAGGCAGGGTAGTGGTAGCAGTCTGGTGGAATGGTGGCTGCAATCCTCTGAAGTGGTGATCCTGTAGTAGAAGGGGTCTGCTCTTCCTCAGAAAATCCAGCGGTGGCTGTGTAGCTCCTGTCCTCTGGAAATCCAGTGGAGCCAGTATCTTTGGTGCTCAGAGTCCCAGATTATATCCACGATGGGATGCTTGGTTCCTCCCTCTGGGTGGAGCATCTCACAATGGGGTAATGAGTCATGAGGCCAAGTGTTGATTAGGCTCGTTAACAGAAGATAGTCCGGAGGGAGTTATCTCTGAGTTATGCAGCAGGACAATGATGGGCCATTAACAGCAAGATAGTCTGGGGGGAGGAGGCAAGGAAACACTGCCCCACCTGATTTCAACGGCTCAGGAGGATGGTAATAGAATACACCTCAACCCAGGACAACAATGCATTCATAACAATTATGTAATGTGAAAAGCCAACATCACAATACATTCATAACATTACTATAATGCAAAACTGCAAAGACTCAAAAAAGGATAAGCAATGCACATAATCATTACTACGAAAAAATGCCTATAGTGATTAAGAAAGATACATAACCAATTACCCTAATACTTTACCATCATCCAAGTCCACACATCAGCTGTGGTGGGAAGCTGTCACAGTGAAGGACTGGAGAACCACACCAGGTAACTGCAGTGCATCTACCTTGCAGGCCATGAGGCTCTCTGCTGTGGCAGTAACTCAGCTTTTATATTGTTAAACAACAAGCTGACAATTTCTAAATTCATTCTCCTGTTGGCTTTCTCCCAAAGGCTGGCCAGGGCTCAAGGAGGAACCAAGGGAGTTGTCTTTGATCCTATACCCCCCCATGCCTTAAAGATCTAGAAATAAAACAACACATTTTTGAGACAATATTAGTATAGGAGGTAATATAAAAACTGGTCTTTATTGGAGGCCTCTGGCAGCAGATATGGAAAAATGCCCACGTAACATAGGGTGAATACAGTTTTATAAGTTTAGCAAATTAGCATAATTGACAAGAATTCCCAAATTGAAGCAGAGGTGATGAGGTAATTCCCCCTTTTGGTTCAACCCTTTTCTGGAGCCCTCCCCCCTTGGTACTAGCTGTACTTTTTTTCTGAGAAAGTGTCTGGGGAGAGTATTTTGTCCTTGACTCCCAGACGAAGCAGCAAGATAGGATAGGAGCCTTGGACCCCCAGGGTTTGGAACTGCTGGGGAATGTATTTTGTCTTTCTGTCTGATAGAGTAGGAAATGTACTGGAGTTAGCTAGGAACTATATAACTATACAACAATAGTCTACAGAGCTACAAATATATATATGAAGGAATATAAAGAATATATAAAAGCAAAAAGGCAAAAATCAATTTGGCATCACCCCTTAGAAGGCCAGATGTGGCCTTATCCGGTTTCTAGATACGGAAAGGTAAATACATGTTTTGCCAAAAAATGAACACATATAACAGTATTTTGTTAATGAGCGAATATATATATATATATATATATATATATATATATATATATATATATATAACATTTGGTTGGAAGGTTCATCTAGAGGTCAACTTTGGCTCAAGACCTGTTGTTCAGGCCTTAGTACTTCACCATAGTATATGTGCCATTAATTTATTTAGGTGCCCTTAACAGCTTTTCAAGGTTATTACTTGTAATGGAGAAGTGTAACTTAAGACAACAGAGAATCTAACATTTGACTATGTCTGTCTCAAGTTTATGAAATACAAAAACTGAGACAGGAAAATATTAAATTGATTTGCTTTTTATTGATAGTCCCAGAAAAACTTCTCACTAACTCCAGTGGGTGCTGTTTTCTGTTGCCATTTGTAGCTAGAGCTTCAAGGTCTGCAGTCATAAAACTAATTTTTCTTAAATATTATACATATCTTAATAGCCAGGTGAGTGTTTTATGGAATTTCAGCCATGGTGTTGGGGGTTAGCTTTTCTTTAGGGAATTTTCTTCCTATTTGTTTTCATAGAGATGGTGAATGGACATCGATTTAAAAGACAAAATATGTAGCCAGTGCCTTGGCATACCCTTAGAATGGTTCTGGTGGAGGGGGAGAAGCAATGTGGGTTTTGGCAGTTTGGCAGTTTCTTATCTGGGGGTGGTTCAGTCTTTGCCCAGCTTAGAGGGCAGATGGTTGTGGGATTTGGTGCTGAACTTCTTCTGCCCAGAGGACTTGCTGCTGTTGCTGAACCTTCCTTACTGCTTCTCCTTACCATTGGTAAACCACTGCTTGCAAGAGCATCCATCGGACTGGGACTTTGCAACACCTGCCCCTAGCTGGGAGAGACCCTCACCATCTTCATGGGTTCCTCAGGGGAAAACTGGGCCCCCACCTCCTCCCTCTCTCTGGAGGGAGCACCTCCCAGCTGCTTACTGGAGCCTTGGCTGCTGCTGCCATTGCCAGGACACCACACGGGACATGAGAGCCTGGGGAAAACTGAACCACCACCCCCTTCACCTTCTCTGTCTCCCCGAGGCCACCATTACCCCCTGGGGAGGCTCAGATCTTGCTTTGTCCACCCTCTGAAGCCGCTTGAGCCAACAGCGCCCCCTGGAACCGTGGGGGAGTCACTGCAGCCTCTCTGCTTCACCAGGAGCCAACAGTGCCCCCTGAAGCCGCGGGGGGAGTCACCGCAGCCTTTCTGCCACAACACGAGACATCAGCATCCCCTGCTGGTTGAGGTCATAACTACACCAAAGGGGAAAATTGCTTGATGTGCAGGAAAAAGGTTGTTATTGGGCTTTCTGGGTTTTTTTGTTGTTGTTGATGTTGTTGTTTGTCTGTGTATATATATTCTAGTGAAGAACTGTTATTCTTTTTCCCATATCTAATAGCCAGAGATCTGCCGGGATGAACCACGCTTCTCACAGAGATATGATGGAACTCCGTTTATTCTATTGTTAGACCCATAGTTATACCCTAATTCCCCAAGCACGCATAAGCAAGCTCCATACTATTGGATTACAGCTGCTGTTCACATGGCCTTTAATAGCAAGCGATTGGTTACAGATTAATATGCACACGACTAACTAACATAAGTCTTCCTCTTTCTGTGGTCAGCATCCCCCTCCCCAACATCCTGTCGGCTTGCCACATCAGCATTGCTCTTCTCCTTTCTCCCTAGTCAAGGACAGTTCACTAATATAGCTTGGATTGTGTACGTATACATGTCCCTGTTCACTCAGCCATTTCTCGACAATATCTTTGCCTGAAAGCCCTGTAATTTCAAATCTATAATAACTTGGAGGGAGGGGGTCATCTTTTCTGTTCCAGGAAGGTTCCCACCTTCCTTGGCAGACACCTGTCTTTTAAACCAGGACACATGAAAAGTAGTTAAAGGTGACTTAGGGAGTCCTTCCATTAAAAAATCCATTATGCATAGTTTTTCAAGCATTCAGTATTTTCTAACACACAACATAGTGGCGTACCTAGCAGAACCAAAAGGGTTGTATAGCTAAAGCACTCTGTTTGGCTTCTAAAGATTCAGGGGTTTGTTTCTGTATGACCCTGAAAATTGTTAAATTATCTCTATTGTATAGGATTTAAGTTCTTTCACACCTACAGATGTGTTCTAAAGATAAAATTTGTTGTGAAAGTAGTTGTTCAGAGATCACAGTGTCTATAGAATTGTAATCTATAAAACCAATATGTGGAAATATTAAACAAGATTAAAGTATGCATTTTAGGAAGCCACTCTAAATTGAATATTTGGAAGAAAATCCTAAATTTTGTTTATATGGAGCATTAATAAGTGCTACCTATTGTCTTGAAAATAAAGGAAAATACTGCAATTCATATAAAAAGGTTTTAAGAGCAAAACAATTGGGGAATAAGACATAAAGATGGATATGGATATCTCCATGTTGGTAAGTGCTGCAGTCTTCTAGCTGTCTGGGAAACCTTTCATTTCAAGGTTGGAAGGGTGATTCCTGAGGATGATGGTGTCTTGAGGTAAATGAATTGTTAGTGAAAGCCCATGTCAGACACTTGTGATGCATGTTGGCTTCCCAAAGCTATACTGACTAGAGCCATGTTGTTGAACAAGGCAGTTCTCATGACTAGGGACATTGCATGGCCCTCTGGTAAACAGCCATCACTCTTCGCTTTATGCCCACATATGAAATTGCCCTGTGTACTAGTTTGAAAGCAAACCAGTGGGAGATTCCAAGTCAGAACTACAATTTAATAGGAAAATTAAAATAAAGGCAATAGTACAGAAACACTGGCTTAAACTGACAGAGTCAGAATACGACCTGACATCCTGTTGGTCAGGGTGGTGGTTACAGTCCGATTAAATGGTGGCTATAGTCCTATTGGAGTGATGGATGTGGTTTTGTCAAAGTGGTGATCCTGTAGAAAGATCTGGTCCTTCTCTGGAGGTCCAGTGGTGGTTATTTAGCTCCTGTCCTCTGGGAATCCAGTGGTAGTGCCCTCCCAGTGTTCCAAGCCTCAGATTATATACAGGTAGGAATGTTCAGTTCCCCCCCCTGGGCAGGGCACCTCACAATGGGATTATGTAATTCTATGAGTCATGCTGAGAGACCTTGATGGTCCATTAGCGCACATGGCCCCCTCAAGGTGGCAGCTGTTTCTCCAGAAGGTGTTATCAGGGCTGAGTCATGGAGAAGATAAACACTGCCCCTCCTATTTTAACAGCTTATGTAGATGGTAGTAGAATACATACTTTTGGTTATATCTTCCATTGTAACCCAAGACACCCTGCTTTCTAAAACCTCCTCTTTTTTCCCTTCTTATAATTATAGGAGATCACTTTTTGGAGTAGGGCTATAAAGCCTCACTCACCTCTTTGAAAAGTGTAAATCCAGTGCGTCTGGATTTACATCCTTTGCTTGCCATGCTCTCACTGAATTTATAGTGCTGTCAAATAGTGCTAGACAAAGACTATGAGATTTGAGCTTTATCCACCACATGTGGATTGTGAATGACCAAGATCACTGAAAGAAGTGGCAGCGTTCAGAAACAGCCCAAGGATGCATTTCCCTTTGCTTGAGGCAGAATTAATCCAGTCTTTCCTAACATACCTCTCATATGCACCACCGGAACCTTATCTCCGTGGGTTGTACACAGGGGTTCAGATTGGGCAGGGCCAGCTTGGTTGGTGGAACCTCTGGTGTTAACTAACAATATAGCCTTTGCTAAATGCAGGTTCCACTGCTTGAATGTCCCACCCCCCATTGCCTTCAATGTTGTTTTTGAGAGTCCATTGCACGGCTCAACTTTCCTGGCAGCTGGTGCATGATAAGGAATGTGATACACCCACTCAATACCATGTTCTCTAGCCCAGGTGTTTATAAGGCTTTTCTTGAAATGAGTCCTATTGTCTGACTCAATTCTCTCAGGGGTACCATGTCTCCAAAGGACCTGCTTTTCAAGGCCCAGGATGGTGTTCTGGGAAGTACCATGAGGCACGGGTAAGTCTCCAGCCACCCAGTGGTTGCTTAGGCATAACTACCATTGTGAGCACATAACGCCTTGGCGGGTTTGAGGCAGTGTGATGTAATCAATCTGCCAGGCCTCCCCATACCTGTATTTGGACCACTGCCCACCATACCACAGGGGTTTCACCTGCTTGGCCTGCTTGATCACAGCACATGTCTCACAATCATGGATCACCTGGGAGATACTGTCCATGGTTAGATCCACCCCTTGGTCTTGTGCCCACCTATAGGTGGCATCTCTGCCCTGGTGTCCTGAGGCATCATGGGCCCATCGAGCTAGGAACAACTCTCCCTTGTGTTGCCAATCCAAATCTCTCTGTGTCACCTCTATCTTTGCAGCCTGATCTACTTGTTCGTTGTTTCAGTGCTCCTCATTAGCCCAATTCTTGGGCACATGGGCATCCACAAGACGGACTTTCACAGGTACCTTCTCCACCTGGGTGGAAATGTCTTGCCATTCTTCAGCAGCCCAGATTGGTTTTCCCATACGCTGCCAATTGGCCTTTTTCCACCTTTCCAGCAACCCCCACAGAGCATTGGCTACCATCCATGAGTCAGTATAGAGGTATAGCTTTGGCCACTTCTCTCTTTCAGCAATGTCTAGTGCCAACTGGACGGCTTTGAGTTCAGCATGTTGGCTCAATCCACCTTCTCCTTCAGTAGCTTCTGCAACTTGTCGCGTGGGGCTCCATATGGCTGTTTTCCATTTTCTGTTCATCCCTACAATGTGACAGGAACCGTCAGCGAAAAGAGTGTAGCATGTGTCTTCTGATGGCAGTTGGTTGTAAGGTGGAGCTTCCTCAGCACACGTCACCTGTTCCTGCTCCTCTTCGTCTATCAGACCAAAGTTCTCACCTTCAGGCCAATTTGTGATTATTTCCAAGATTCTAGGGCAATTTGAATTTCCAATATGGGCACACTGTGTGATGAGGGCAATCCATTTACTCCATATAGTGTTGGTGGCATGATGGGTAGAGAGAACCTTTCCTTTGAACATCCACCCCAGCACCAGTATTTGGGGTGCCAGGAGAAGTTGTGCCTCTGTACCATCCACCTCTGAAGCAGCTTGGACTCCTTCATAGGCTGCCAGGATTTCCTTCTCTGTTGGGGTGTAGTTGGCTTTAGACCCTCTGTAACTTTGGCTCCAGAATTCAAGTGGTCAGCCTTGAGTCTCACCAGACACCTTCTGCCAGAGGCCCCAGGAAAGACTATTCCTCCTAGCTGCAGAATAGAGCATGTTCTTCCCCTCTGGTCCTGTCCTGACTGGGCCAAGGGCTACCGCATGAGCAATCTCCTGCTTGATGTGGGCAAAGGCTTGCTGCTGCTCAGGGACCCAGTGGAAATTATTCTTCTTGTGGGTTACCAGGTAGAGAGGGCTCACGATCTGACTGTACTTGGAAATGTGCATCCTCCAGAAACCTATGGTGCCTAGGAAAGCTTGCATTTCCTTCTTTCTGGTCTGTGGAGACATCGCAGTGATCTTGTTGATGACCTCAGTGGGTATCTGATGGCATCTGTCTTGCCACTTCACTCCCAGGAACTGGATCTCTCGGGCAGGTCCCTTGACCTTACTCTTTTTGATGGCAAAACCGGCTTCCAGGAGAACCTGGATGATTTTTTCTCCTTTCGCAAACACTTCTGTTGCGGTGTTCCCCCACACAGTGATGTCATCAATGTACTACAAATGCTCTGGAGCTTCACCCTTTTCCAGTGCAGTCTGGATCAGTCCACGGCAAATGGTAGGACTGTACTTCCATCTCTGAGGCAGTTGATTCCAAGTATACTGCACACCCCTCCAGGTGAAGGCAAACTGTGGCCTACACTCTGCTGCCAGAGGAATGGAGAAAAACACATTGGCAATGTCAATAGTGGCATACCACTTCTCTGCCTTGGACTCCAGTTCATAGTGAAGCTCCAACATGTCTGACATAGTGTTGCTCAGTGGTGCGGTCACTTCATTCAAAGCCACGATAGTCCACTGTCGATCTGCATTCCCCATCAGACTTGCACACAGGAAAAATGGGGTTGTTGAAGGATTGAGTGGGCCTTGCTGACCACCCCTTGGCTTTCCAGTTCATGGATCATCTTGTGGATGGGGATCACGGCATTTTTATTTGTCTGATACTGCCGGCGGTGCAATGTCGAGGTGGCAATTGGTACTCATTATTCCTCCACCCTCAGGAGTCCTACTGCAGAAGGATTTTCTGACATTCCAGGCAAGGTGTTCAATTGCCTAATTCCCTCTGTCTCTACAGCAGCTATCCCAAAAGCCCACCTGAGTCCTTTTGGGTCTTTGAAATAACCACTCCAGAGGAAATCTATGCCCAGAATACATGGGGACTCTGGGCCAGTTACAATAGGGTGTTTCTGCCACTCCTTCAGGCTCACCTCAGTTTCCACCAGGGTCAACTGCTGCCATCCCCCTGTCACCCTAGCAATAGAAATGGGTTCTGCCTCCACGTGTCCCGATGGTATTAAAGTACACTGTTCACCAGTTTGTACCAAAGCCTTCTATTTCTGTGGTTCTGATGTGCCAGGCTATCGGATCCACACAGTCCAAAAGACCCAGTTTTCCCCAGCTTCTACCTGGCTAGAGGCAGGGCCCCTCTAGTCCTGGCTACAGTTTTCTCCCTGGGTGTACATTCTGGAGGTTCTTTCAGGGGGATCAGACGTTATCCTCCCTTCTGTTATACCTAGCAGCTCAGTCACGGGAAGATGGGGCTACAGTCATTTTGGTGGAACTCCCTCTATTAATAGTTTCCTCCTTTAGTTTATGCACTTGTGCTGCCAGGACAGAAGTGGGCTTTCCATCCCACCTTCTCATATTTTCCCCATGCTCACACAGGAAGAACCACAGGTTGACTCATGGGGAGTACCCCCTCTCCCTAGCTGTGGGACATCAGGCTCTGATGTTGAGGCCTCTGGTTTGCACTGGTGCTACATGGAAACTGTTATCCCTCATCTCCTTCCTTATCTCCTCCTCCATCTCCTCTTTGAGACTCTCAGCCACAGTAGACATGAGTCTGCATCAGGCCTTGGACCATGCTCTCATAATTAGTGAGTTTGGTGGCTACAGAACCCACTGTCTCTCGGTTGTCCTTGAAATGCATTGTTGCCATGAAGTTGGAGTATTCAGATGGCCCCAGATGTGCAAGGCTCCACAAAATTTGCCCTGTGCACCTGAACTTGTCAGGGTCATTATGGTGTTGTCCGTCCTTTCCAAAAAGTATCTCCAGTACTGCCATTTTTCTCATGCATTGGATCCCTTCCTCCATGGTCTTCCAGGACATTCTATGATGGTGCTCCTGCATTCTGTCTCTGTGAGCTAACCTCTCTCTTACCCTCATTATAAGCCACTCTGATTTACTAAAATATGAATATCGATCTAGTATCGATATCCAACTGAGATGGAAAAAGACTCTCTAACGGTTTAGAGTTAGAAAGTGCATGTTTATTTGGAGCCAGGCACTGCGTGGGATAGCTCCCTAAAATGCAGGGCCCCGATACAAGCAAACACAAAGCTTTTCATTTACAAAAATTATGAATATCCAAAATACAAATGCATATTCATAACATTAACACCTCCCATTCTCTGCTTCGTATGAAAATGAGCTTAAATGTCATTAAGCATGCGTAGTTTGTGCTCTGAATTAAGTCGGTGGTCTCAAATTGGGTCAGTGGTCCCAGATAGATGAAGTAAGCTCATGTCCCTCACTTTGACCTTTTTCGCCTTTCTGAACTTTAACAATCCTAATTACTTTAGTGACCTCCAAATTTCCTCTTGTGTGACTTTTGAATAGGTTCCCACAGAGGGTAGAAATTGGTAATTGTCCTTGTTCCCTAGACCAACTTATCAATGTTTCTGTTCCTTGCTCTAAGCACAGCTGAGCAAACATACAAATGACAGATCATCAATTATTTAGTAATCAGTTACTAACATCTTAAAACCCATTTCAGGTCCAGCTCTCTTAACTATTTTAATTAACTCTAGCTGGGCCCGAATTCCTTCCTATTCTAACTAATTTCAACACAGCTAGCCTATAACTAAAATCTTTATGTTTCTTTTAAATCTATGTTTCAACTCCCAGAGAGGAAGGGGCCCTGGCTCCTTCACAAACACCTGATCAACACCCCTGTCCTGTGTCAAGGATCCCAAATACTTTGCTTCAGTACTATCCAGTTGCACACCTGGACCCATAAGGTCCCAAACTCAAATCAACCAGGTTGAAAAAGTCTCGCACCCCTGTCGCACAATGTCTCTGCAGATTGCAGAGACTGTCATGCGACAGAGACTTGGTGATGATTTCAGGCTCTGGCTCCTCCACTGGTTGTGAGGGCCCTGGTACCTCATCATCATTAACTGGGCATACTGATTTGGTTTTATACTTCCTCCTCTGCACAGGGGCGACTGCTGCCGGGTGTGGCTGCCCTCGTGGTTTAGCTGGAACCTGGACAGTTGTAACGTCTGTTGATTCCACTGCTGCGCCATCAGCCTTTCCCTCTTTGAGGCAGGGGGAGGGATTCCAAACAGCTGGGGAAGAGTATTCCTTCAGCACCCGGCCTATCTCCTCCCATACCCCCATCCAATCTGAGTGTTTCATTTCTAAGGTGGACTGGTAGATAGTGATAGGCTTTTGGTGGGCAATGATAGGCATTTGGTGGGCAGTGCTAAGCTTTTGGGCAGTGTCCCCAGCCCCTGTGGCATGTTCCTGGACAGCATCCCTAGTCTCTGGGGTAGATATCAGGGTAGTTACCCAAGGCAACCTCACCCCATCTTTAAATGCTAAATAGACCGTAGTGAATAGGCATATCATCAACACCAGCCATTGTACGATATCATTAGCGTCTAGAGAAAATTTGAACACTTCAAAAGCTGGTGGGGTAGGGCCAAAGAACTGGGTGAAGGATTGGGAGAAAACTCCCCCCTGTGTTGCTTCCTCACAATAGGTACCATTAATGAGGAAACCCCAAAGATACAAACTTAGTCTGTGATAGTTATATAGCCATGTGCCCACATTCCAGAGGAAGTTTACAAACCTTGAATTCCTCACCTTATTGACCCATTCTTCAAACTGGATAACAGCCACAATAGCCAAAGTCATAGTGTTGCCTGGAAATAGAACAAACCTTCCCAAACAATGTTAGAATAATAATATAAAAGCAAACCTGTTGCAGCGGGGATTTCTGCAGCATGTAAAGACAGCAAAGCCCATGGAAAGAAATAGGGACTGATTCTTGATAGATGCTTTTCAGAGATTTTTATTCTCCAGCCGCATGGCTGGGGTCCAGCCCAAGAACTGAGCAATCACAGGACAACGAGGGTCTTCCCCGCACAGGGGAACACAAAATAACCAATGGGGAACAGGATTAGGGTACATGTGACCAGGGAGCAGGGAAACCCCGTGCCTCTACCCCAGGGTCCCATCTCCCAGGACCCCATGGCAGGGGGGACGAACCCCAACACTTCACCCTTTTGTTTTAACTAAAAGAGATTTAAAACTTAACATTGAAAACAACTGGATAAACATAAGATAACATGAACAATTTCAAAAGAAAACAAGCCACCCTTCTGAGTCTTTAAATGTCCAAACAGATTTTTTCTCTGGAACATCTTAGGGCTGGCAGAAGGGAGACAGGACTCTCTGAGCATGCTTTGTAGGGAAACTGAGGCAGGAGAGGGTTTCTTCCATTTGTACCTGTTGGAACTCTAAACAATAGTTAATTCATTTCCCCCCCTTTGTCATCCACCACTTGGCATTGGAAAGGAATTTTTGGGGAAACAATTGGTAAAGGCATGGTTTTGTGAGGGAAACTATGGGTGGAAAAGCAGATTAGGAATACACTGGGGATAATAGGATATAGGATAAAAGGAAAGGTAGGATTAGGAAAGGGAGACTGTATGGGCTGCTTATAATGGGGATATTGTTTGACATGACTACGATTTGCAGTGTATATACTGCCTTTTACAGAAACACCACCAGGCCCAGTAACATTTGCTGCTTGCCAGCCTTTCCTTCCTTGAATAATCTTGAACTCTACCACTTCTCCGTCTCTTAAGCTTGGGATATATTTTTTGGTGTTATTCTTCATAATGGCAGTACGATGAACGAATATGTCTTCCTGGTTGTCACATCTCGTTATAAAACCATAATTTTGTTTGACATTATACCATTTTACTATTCCTAAAACCTTAGCTACAATGATTTTTTCTCTTTTCTGAGTGGCTGCTGTTTTCTGTCTTGCTGTGTTCTTGCTTTCACTTTCGCTTTCACTTGCTCCCACGTTGGAGCTGCCAGAGCTGCCAGGGCTGCTGGGGCCGTCGGGGCTGCTAGTGCCTGTGTGCTCTTGCTGCGGAGTCTCGACTTCTTGGGGTTGCATTTGGGGCCGTGCGGGCCAGGCCAGGCCACGCCTCTCAGCTCTTTCCACACCTCCATTGCTGCCGCCTCTGGTCACAGCTGTGCTGCCACTGCCTGGCACCGTGCCCATGTATCAGCTGGGCCCCCGCTCGGCAGCCCGCCCGCGCCCTGCAAACGACTCTGTCCCGGTGCGTGTTTCGGCTATGCGCGGCTCCGCTCCACCGCCATCGCTGCCAGCCACCGCCCACGCGCCGCCCCTCTCGGCTGGGTGTTCACGGGGCTCGCTCCACCACGCACTGCGTGGGGCCAGGCGGGCACTGCCGGGTTGCGCCACTCCTGCCACGCCTCACTCCACTGCCGCCCGCATGGGGGAATTGCCTCGCTGCTGCTTGCAGAGCACTTGGCGTACGTGAATGAGGTTGCACGGTCCCTGAGGCATGTTTTCCTCCGCAAGGACACAGCTGATACTGCTCAACAGTCTCCGTAATTCGATAATATTCACGGAAATATTCTTCCATTGACATATATTTTGACTCAGAAATTAACTGTGTCCAAACATTCTTCCAAAAGTCTTTTGTAAGAATCTAGTCCCAAGAAACGTAGAAAAAGTTTTTAAACAACCATGCCAGGAAGTGTCTTAGTTCTTTTTGAGCCTGAATTAAGCTAAAATTTACATATCGCTGTTCCAGAATCTTTTTAAGTTTAAGATAAATGTCCCTATGCGGCTCGGAGAGCCATGAGTCTGTCCATGGTTCCTCCACAGTTTATGGAACAGCCAAACAAAAGCAAGAAGAGAGATCCAAAAAGTTTCTTTTACTCATGAATTTTTGGGGATCTTCAAAGTCTTGATTGCTTCACAGCCGCTGACTCCAGGGAATCATTATGCCCGCATTCTCTACCATTGTTGCAGTGGGGTCTCCTGCAACATGTATCAGACAGCAAGGCCCGTGGAAAGAAATAGGGACTGATTCTTGGTAGATGTTTTTCAGAGATCTTTATTCTCCAGCCGCATGGCCGGACGACTGCTGAAGCACTCCCAGTCATGGGACCAGCAGCATCCTTCTTGGGTAGGGGAGCACAAAACAACCAATGGGGAACGAGGTTGACCAGGGAGTAGGGAAACCCCGTGCATCTACTCCAGGGTCCCCTCCCCCCGGACCCCAGGCCAGGGGGGAGGAACCCCGACACAAGCCTTTACTTTAAAGCCTTTAGGTACATAATATGGCAAAACCTGCACATGATACAGTATTTCTACAATTTTTATAAGGTTAGTTGATTAGTATACCTATCATATATTGTCCAATTAGAAGAACAGTTGGTTAGGCAATTCTCCCCTGGGTACTGCCCCACTGGAGTCCGTCCAGGGGTTCTTTGCCCCATTTTTGTTATGTCTTCCCAGATTCTGGTTGGAAAACAGAACATCCTTGTAGTTGGTTCTCTTCTTGAAATAAGACCAAACAATATTTCAGGAATGTGTTAGAAGGTTAGCTTACTGTTCTAAAATGTAGGGGAAAAGGGTAGGAAAAGTACTAGAAGCTACAACTATGTATTAGCAATCTACAAAGTTACAAATATATGAAAATATGTAAAAGCTAAAAATCTTTAGGCATCAATAGGACCCATGTTTGGATAAGGAGCTGCAAATGGGAAAAACGTAGCCATGATCATGTTCCAACTAAACCAGGGTAGGTTAAACCACATGGTGCCACCTAACAAGGTTTCTATATCCAGAACAGAAATGGGTTACCCAAGAACTGTTATTCTTTTTTTACCCTTTCCTCTTGATGCCCTCCAGCCCCACACTGGGTGCCAAAAACTGTCCTGATTTAAAAGACAGGTGTCTACCAAGGAAGGCGGGAACCTTCTTGGAATGGAAAAAAAAATTACCCCCTCCCTCCACATTATTATAACTTTTAAATTACGGGGCTTTCAGGCAAAAATATGGGAAAAGGAATAACAGTTCTTTACTAGAATATATATTTATATATCCTTTGGTGTAGTTATGACCACAACCGGCAGGGGGCGCTAATGGCTTGTATCAAGGCAGAGAGGCTGCAGTGACTCCCCTGCAGCTTCAGAGGACGATGTTTGCTCAGGTGGCTTCAGAGGGTGGCTGAAGTGAGCCTTGAGCCTCCCCAGGGGGAAATGGCGGCCTCGAGGAGATAGCAAAGGTGGGGGGGGGGGGGGGGGGTTTGGTTTTCCCCCGGCTCTCACATATCCCATGCGGTATCCTGGTGATGGCAGCAGCAGCCGAGGTTCCAGTCAACAGCCAGGAGATGCTCCCTCTGGGGACAGTGAAAGGAATGATAAGAATGTGTCTTTACTAACAAACTGTGAGTCTGCCCGTAGAAAAAAACAGATACTGATAGGTGAAAGAAGCAATGGGAGGAACCATAAATTTCAGAGGAATGTTGCTAATTGGCACAGACTCTATCTCATCCAAGGCCATGTTAAATTCCTGGACTTAGAGGAAATGAGCAGAGATACAAAGAAAAGAGGGGGGTGCATATTAGAAGGGGATATGTATTAGGTGATTTGGGAAGTTTATACCTCTCAAGTACCTCAGCCAATGGGAAAAGAGAGAGAGTGATGCAGCTGGGAAAATAGGATTAAAAGGAGGCTGCGTCCTCCAACAACTCAAGAGACCCCATGGGAAATGCACCATGGCCTCTCTCTTTATTCGAATAAAGTTACAGGACTCCTCTGTCTCCTTTTTGGACATAAACCTCTGGCATCGTGAATAAGTTTCCTAACAAGAGGGAGGAGGTGGGGGCCCAGTTTTCCCCTGAAACACCCACACAGATGGGGAGGGTCTCTCCTGGCAAGGGTGAGCGCTGAAAAGTTCCAGTCCACTGGCCGCTCCCATGAGCAACTGGCCTACCAATGGTGAGGAGAAGCAACAAGGAAAACTCCATGGTAGCAGCAAGTCCTCCGGGCAGGAGAAGCCCAGCACCAAACACCACAATAGTCTCCCCTCCAAGGTGGGCAAAGACTGCCCCACCTCCCAGCTAAGAAACTGCTAAAATCACTGTGCTTTCCCTCCCCTCCCCCAGAACCATTCCAACAGTATGCCAAGGCACTCGGCCACATCATCCCCGGGCATGACCCCCTTCTTCTCCCAGTGTCTTTTGCAGATGATAGATTAGAAGAAATTCCCCTGAGAAACCTAACCCAGGACACTTGCACAGCACAGGGAGTTGTGCCAGAAGAGATTTCAAGGAGAGTGTGTCTTGGTTTTGAAAGACAGGTGTCTGCTAAGGAAGGCAGAAGCCTCCCTTGAAGTGGCAGATGTAACCCCTTTCTCTCCAAGTTATTATAATTTTGAAATCAAGGGCTTTTAGGCAAAGATGTGGGAAATAGGAATAACAGTTCTTTACTATTATATATAACCAGTCAAACAAAGAACAATAACTATGGCAGTAACAGCAAACAGTCACAAACCCAGTCCCAGCCTTCTCTGCTGTCAGGCCCTTTTCCCCTCGGGTGCAGTTCTGCTTGTAGCCGGCAGGGGCGCTGGTGGCTCCTGGTGAGCAGGGCAGGTGCAACGGTTTCCCTGCGGCTGCAGGGGGCGCTCCGGAGAGAGCTCGGGGAGCACGCGGCACCGGTGGCCTGGGATCCCAGGGAAGGATGGAACAAAGGCTTCACAAACCCCCGGACAGCTGGCCCCGGTGTCCGGCTGGACCTTCGGGAACAGCAGGCTGGAACGGCAGGCTGGAGCGGCAGGGATGAGCACAAATCCCGGAGGACAGACAAGATGTATCCAAATGGAGAACCCCCCGGAGGTCTAGGCAGGCAGGGCAAGCATGGCTACAACACAGCGAAGGCTCGAAGCAGCAGCGGGGCAGGGTGGCCATAGCCCGGCCTCCAGCGGGGCAGGGAAGGTGGGCCGGGGATCCTGGGATCTTTCTCCGCAGAAAAGAAAGAACGGCGGAAAAGAACCAGCAGCTTCTCTCTCCGAACGGGACAGTGAACTGCCCACACCCCCAGGTGAAACAAAAAGAGCAGCCAGGTCCTTTTGTCTTCATTAAGCACAGCCATTTGTCCCCTAGCAACATGCATATGGGAAAAAATTCCTTTAACAGGAAAAAAAAACTAGGACTAAACTAAAACCCCAACAGAGTGCCTCAGCACAACTCAGTTCCTTCCTTCTTTCTGCAAGACAGAAACTGTGCTTTGGCAAAAGCAAGCCTCCCCACTAGGTATGCTCAGAAGCCACCTACCATCTACTAATTAATGCCAGCATCCATTTATGGCCTGAAAGGTAAAAAAAGAAATCAAGCTTCAGCCTTTCTCTGGGGTACAGCAGAATGAGATACTGCTTTTGTTGTCTTGAAAAATATGTTTGAGAAACTATAGATTGACAGTGTGTCCTAGCCCCTTTAGCTGAACTATATTTATCATGCAGGAACCAATCTAAAACCTACTTACATACAAAAATCACATATGTGCTCCAGTGAAATGAGCTTTTAAGATTTATGTGAATCCTAGACGATAATTAAATTCCCAATATCCTCTACTTTGAATGAAAAAAAGACTTTCCCTGACTTATAGATTTTTTTCTCCTACAATAACAAATTTCTTCAGCCCTTTATTTTTTTCAAATGTCATAATTTTCAGTGCTGTTAGTTTAATTCACCATTGGTAAAAAAAATCTGAGAAGTGCTATAATAGTGGTAAATTTTATCACTTCCACCAGTGTTGAAGAGATGGACAAGTGGTTACTTGTTACTCCTTGATGTAGCAGTGTTCAAGCTGAGATATAGTTTCTGTTCCCTGTTTCAGGGGTGTAGTTACAAAAATGCTGCTAGCGAGGATTTTCTTGTTATTTTCTAAGTCCGTGAGAGACTTTTCTCTCTCACAGAAGAGGTAGCAGGGAATGTAAACAACCAAGCCACCTGCAACCTTGAAAAGTCTTGTTTATGGTATAGTAGAAAAATATTTTGACAATGGATGTTTTAGGATTCTAGCCAATCACCCCCAAGGGGTGGCTGGCCCTTTGTCCAATTAGGCTATGAAGAAAAAAGTCTATAAAAGAGTTTGAAAAATAATTAAATCAATCAATCTTGCTGCACAACTCCTGCCTGCTGGATCTTCTCCTCCTCCTCCTCCCTATGGCTGCGGGACACGGTGCTATACCGTAGGAACCAGGCCTGCGGTAATATTTGGTGCTGCCCGACGTGATCTGCACTCTCTGACGTGTCCTGCCGCTGCGAGCCAAGCCGAATTCCTCTAGAGGTACGCTGTTCTCCTTTGTCCCCCGGGACCGGGAGGTCCGACAGAACTGAGAAATGGCAAACAGCGGCTCACAAACCGAAGCTGCGATGCTGGTCTGGAAAGGTGTGTTTAGCATATTGCGCACCTCCATTCCTGAAAACTCAGTTCGGGAATTATTAGACTGGGCTACTTTAAAAGGGATTTCCATGGACAGAGATAGTGCCCTGGACTTTGCCTTATGGCAGGAACTCGGATGCGCTGTCCGACAGGAGCTCCCGACTGGGGACTCAGCAGCGTTAGAATTATACAAAACCTGGCATTCATTATTTATCCTGCTGATAGACCTTGACTGTGATAGCAGGGCTGGCTCGTCTATCTCGGTGATGAGTGACGGAGGAATGTCCGAGGGGGGCCCCGTTGACTGGGTTTCCGGGGAAAATGATAATGGATTCAGAAAAAACCCCCCGGCTCCACAGGCAGAGCTTGCGCCGGCTCACCCTGCACAATCGCAGGACTCCACAGCCCCCAGGGACCCCGCGCCGCCAGAGGCGGGGGGGTCAGAGCAGCGGGAGGGCGCACAGCCTGCCTTGCCGTTCGGCTGGGCAGCGGCCACGGCTTATCCAGTGCCTCAGATCAGCGGCTTAGCCACTTGGATGCCCAGAGAGGCTCCTAGCTCGGTTCCGTACGGACCTGGATCTAACTTCTTAGCCGGCGTAGCGCCGGGCATGCCTGCCCCGGGACTCCCTGGGTGTGGTCCGCTGCCCTCCCTGGCGCTGGACTGTTCTGCGCAGTCGCAGAACCGAGCCATCGACCTCTTAGTGCAGCATCTGCCATTGCTGATGGAGCTGCCAAACTTATCCCGAAGGATGGAGGAACTCCTCACCCTGTTAGAGCGGCGAATGCCCGAACCAGCGCCGCCCGCGCCCCCCCCCGCCATCTGCGGGAGACGCGGCTCCGAGCCGAGAAACGTCGCGGCCGGAGGCGAACCCGGCAGCGGCGCAGCCGCGGCAAAACCCGGCAGCGGCTGCGGAGCCGCGGCCAGAGACGGCGGCTGCGGAGCAGCGGGCAGGGGCAGCGGCACCCAGAGCGACCCCCGAGAACGGGCCGGCGGCGACCGCGCCGAACGCAGCTGCTGTGCCAGAGGCGGCGGCGCCGAGAGTGGCTGTAGCCCCAGGGATGGCGACAGCGGTTCCAGTACCAGTTCGGTCGGGGCTGGCCGAGACGGCCTCCCCTATAGAAACTGGTGCAAAAACTGCCGCGCAGCCAGCTGCAGTCTGTCCTGTCTGTTCTGCCTCTAGCGAACTTAGCCAAAGTACCCCTCCACGTAAATTTCTGTTCATTCGCAGCACCCCAAAGTTGCCTTTGCCTGATGATTCCTCGTCAGGCAGTGAGGCAGATGAGGTGCTGGCCCCAGGTCGTCAGGCGGCTGTAGCCGGGCGGCGAAGAAAAAGGCTGCGCCGGTCTCGCCCCTGGACCTTTCAGGACTGCGCGGTAACAGTGCGTCCGACGCATTACAATCGCTTCTTAGAGTCCCTTAAGATGCGAGCATTGGAGGAGGGTGACTGGAGGTCATTAGAAATCCTTGGAATGCCATATAGATCTGAGGATTCTGGGGGTAACCGGGGAGCTGTTACACTCCATCCACAGGCGGTGCCAGAAGTTCAGGATGGTAGTGCTTCCCCTAAAGGGGAGATCCAAGCTTTCCCAGTGTATAAGGCTCTCCCAGATTCAGGAGAGCATGACAAGCATGAGGTAATTGCCTGGAAAGTTGCCCAGGACCTCCAATCCAAGGTGGCACAATATGGACTAAGTTCTGCTGAGGTTATGCAGATAATAAGGGTGATAAATACGGATTTGCTTTCTCCATTTGATATCAGACACTTAGGCCAAATTCTATTTCAACCTGTACAATTTACAGTTTTTGAGAAAACCTGGAGAAAGCTGGCCGGCAAGACTGCATTAGCAAATATGCAGCTCCCTGCTGCTGATCCTAGACACACAGCAGGAGTGGATGCTTTGATGGGGACTGGTCCCTTCTCTGATCCCAGTCTACAGGGTAACTTGCCCTCTAGCATCCTGCAGCAAGCTCAACAGGTCGGCATGGCTGCCCTGTTGAAAACCATAGAGTTGTCTGCGCCCAGAAAGCGATATACTGAAATAGTTCAAGGGAAATCAGAGTCATTCCTCTCTTTTGTAGAGAAAGTCGCTGCTTCTCTTGAGAAGCAGGTTGAGGATGACGGGTTAAGACAGATGTTGTTAAGGCAGTTAGTGAGAGATAATGCAAACGAGGAGTGCAGAAAAATCATAGATGCCTTACCAGGGGACCCTGAGGTAACAGACATCGTCGAGGCCTGTGCTAAGGTGGGATCTGGGAACCAGAAAAGGTCTGCCTTGGCTGCGTTCCTGCAGCCTGTTCACGCATCTTCTGGTCGTGAACCAAAGCCACCAAAACAGGTGAAGAAACGGAAGCGGCCTAAGCCGAGCCAAAAAGAGAACACACCGATCCCCCAGTGCAAGAGGTGTGGCAGGCCAGGCCATTGTACGGGCTACTGTAGATCCCGGACTCATGCCGATGGTCGGCCTTTGTCGGGAAACTTCTGCCGGGGTGCAAGGAGGGGGAATTGCTCTCCGATGCAGTCGCTCCCCCAGAGAGTGGCACAGGTACAGGCACAGGCCTACCCAGCCACCCTAGAGACAGCACCCAGGGATCAGACGGTCCCCACGGATCAGATGGGTTTGACGTCCACACCGCAGCCGCAGTCGTCTTAGACTCTAGCGGTATTTATAAGGTTCCCTTGGATGCATATGGACCCTTAGCCCAGGGATCCAGTGCGATGCTGGTGGGAAAACCTGATGTTGCCCATCAAGGAATCTTAGTGCACTCAGGAGTTATTGATGCTGACTTTAAAGGCCAGATTTGCGCTATGGTCTCCACTCAAAAACCCCCTGTAACTATTCCTGAAAAGACCTGCCTTGCTAAATTAGTGCCTTTTAAGTCTTGTGTCCCCAGGGTAGAACAAATTCAGGAAGATAACGGCAGTGGATCTACGGGACTTCCACAGGCCTTCTGGACTGCAGACATCTCTGACCAAAGGCCACAGATGACATGTACCCTGGTCCTGCCAAGCGCCCAACCACCCCGGATTCAGCTTCGAGGTTTGATTGATACGGGTGCTGATGTAACTATCATCTCCTTCTCTGCATGGCCTCCCTCATGGCCTTTAGCCCCGGTGGGATCGGCCATCGCAGGATTAGGAGGAACCACACAGAGCTATTTAAGTGAACGGCCTGTGGTGGTGAAGGATTCAGAGGGACACACAGCTACAATTAGGCCTTATGTTGCTACCACTTCCTGTAACCTTTGGGGACGGGATGTGTTGGCAGCTTGGGGCGTACGGATTGGGACAAATTTTAGCAGGGGTCACTGTGTGTAAGAGTGCACAGTATCCTACACTGCCTTTGTGGTGGTTCATTAACACACCAATCCGAGTCAGACTCTGCTCAGTTAGTTGAACTAAGGGCTGTTACCATGGCTTTTCAGCGATTCTCACAGGAACCTTTGAATTTGGTTACTGACTCTGCTTATGTAGCAGATATCACCCAACGCTTAGATTGTTCCCTTCTGATGGAGGTGAATAATGCGGCTCTGTTTTCGCTGTTGCAAACCTTGTGGTCTGCAATTCAGGCTCGAGTGCATCCGTATTACATTCTGCACATTCGAAGCCACACCAATTTACCAGGTTTTCTAACGGAAGGCAATGCCAGGGCTGACATGCTGGCCAACCCTGCATGGGTAGGGCCTCAGCCTGACAAAATTGCACAAGCCAAGGCATCGCACGGTTTCTTCCATCAAAGTGCACATACCCTGCAGAAGCAGTTTCATTTAACGCCAACCGAGGCGCGCGTCATTGTCAGAGCTTGTGCTGACTGTCATGGACTCGCTGCGCCTTTGCCACCAGAGGTAAACCCCAGAGGGCTAAAAGCCTTGCAGATTTGGCAAACGGATGTAACTCACGTCCCAGAATTTGGTCGGCTGAAATATGTGCACGTGTCTATTGACACTTTCTCCTCGGCTATGTGGGCTACTGCTCACACTGGAGAGAAGGGCCGTCATGTCATCGCCCATTGGAAATTGGCTTTCTCAGTCCTGGGCGTGCCAGCTTCTGTGAAAACCGATAATGGTCCTGCCTACGCCTCGGAGAAGACACGGCAGTTTTTACACCTGTGGGGTGTAGACCATACCTTTGGTATCCCACATTCTCCTACTGGCCAAGCCATTGTTGAACGCGCTCATGGTACCTTGAAGCGTGTTTTGGACAAACAGAAAAGGGGAATGCATGGAGAAACCCCACAGAGCCGACTAGCAAAAGCTTTGTATACAATTAATCACCTTACAGTACCACAAAATTCAAATAATCCTGTTATTCTGAATCATTTTTTCTCATTGCAGTCTGCAGGCGACAGACAACTGCCCCGGGCAAGAGTCTGGGTGCGGAATTTACTCACTAACCAGTGGGAAGGCCCACATGAGCTTATCGTTTGGGGTCGTGGGTATGCTTGCGTTTCCACAGATACTGGGATACGGTGGCTACCTTCAAAATGCGTTCGCCCTGCCTTACGGCACCAGAGGCAGAACAGGCAACCCCTGAATGATGACCAGAACACCAACCATCCAAATGGTGACCAGAATGTAGATCATCAGCCTAATGACTCTTCTGATGATGACCAGGATGTCAACCATCAGGCGGATGGTCCTTCTACAAGCAGAGACTGGGATGGTCCTTCTACAAGCAGAGACTGAACTTTAAATTTCTTGTTATGGAGTCAGATAGTTAAAGCCTTAAGGACATATTTAGAATTAATAACTGATGTAGATTTCTATTTGGCATTAATAGTAGAGTTGTTATAAAACAAAAAGGGGGAATTGTAGTTACAAAAATGCTGCTAGCGAGGATTTTCTTGTTATTTTCTAAGTCCGTGAGTGACTTTTCTCTCTCACAGAAGAGGTAGCAGGGAATGTAAACAACCAAGCCACCTGCAACCTTGAAAAGTCTTGTTTATGGTATAGTAGAAAAATATTTTGACAATGGATGTTTTAGGATTCTAGCCAATCACCCCCAAGGGGTGGCTGGCCCTTTGTCCAATTAGGCTATGAAGAAAAAAGTCTATAAAAGAGTTTGAAAAATAATTAAATCAATCAATCTTGCTGCACAACTCCTGCCTGCTGGATCTTCTCCTCCTCCTCCTCCCTATGGCTGCGGGACACGGTGCTATACCGTAGGAACCAGGCCTGCAGTAATACAGGGGTCTTAGTGATCTCTTTCCCTGGGCCTCAGTTTTTGTTTTTTAGCTGGTGCATTGACCCATGCATTAATTCTGCCCATGTAGGGAGTTCTTTAGGAGCATTATTGCCCTGGTTTTTATTATTAGTGTCTGTTTTGATCTCATCCCATTTTTCAACTAGATAGGGTTGGGAATTGCCAGGGCTCTGTAATCAGTGGTTTTCACATTAAAAACTCTACTGTAGCATATAGTGGGACATCACGGGAGCCTCATTTGTGCATGGCTTGTATGCAAGTGACTTTTGTGAGGGCTGTAGAGAGCTCACTTAAGAGATTTTATGGGTATTATGGAGGGTTCACCTTGACCCATGGTGTGTATCCCTCCAGCCCAGTAAGATACTCAGCTGGTGATAGAATGGAGTTTATTTGTTGGGTTGGGTCCTAAATTGAAGAAAACTCCTGGACCCCAATAGTTGTTTGCTTTGTCCTCACTCAACATTATTTGTTCACCACCACTTAAGCACACTCACCACAGGTATTCCATTTCAGTTTCCCCTGGATTTCTGCTATATTTCTTTTGCAAATTTGTCAATTGCAACAGATCCCAGGAGATGATTCATGTAGCATGTTGTGGATGAACACCCTGGGGTTCCAAATTTTTTTCTGTTTTAACAACAGGTCTGGCTTGATATTAAGGAAGATTTGTGGGGAACAAAGGATCGTCTTCTTCTAGTTTGCTGTCATCAGAATCACCCCAGATATCTCCATCCCAATCTTCAGGGGATACCACTAGTTTCCTAATCTGTACAATCTTAGGGGAATGAGTAACCTGTATAAGCATCATTTTGACCTGTTCTCAGAACTTTTGTGGTTTCTACTTTTCTTCCTGCAATTGTTTTTGCAGCTGGTTTTTTTTAAAGAGTACTTTTTGTAGTACTACTTTGTTCAGAAGATATTTTTAGTGCTTTAGCAGTCATTCATAGAGCCCTGAAATTGTAAAATATGAAGAATTATGTGAAAAATACTGTTTCTGAAGGTGAAGAATCAAAATTGAGGGTAATAATTTGCCCGTGACAATAACAGATGGAAATTAAAGGCCAATAGTTTGCTTCTGTTTGATAAATGGCTCTAACTTCTCAGCAAATTAGATGGCACATGAAGTTGGCAAATGGTGGAAGAAATCAATATTTAGCGTGAAAAGTTGGTATAATTAGTGTGTTGATCAACAGAGCATGTGAAAAGATGATTTAATGCTGTTATGATCCGATTAGTGAGAGATGCCTCTGCCCAAATAAAGGTGCAAATGAGACCATATGCTGAAGTCAATAATATGGATTTTATTTAACCATAACAGTGAGGTAAAGAGATAGAAAGAAACAGAAAAGAGGAGGGGGGAGAGAGAGAGATCAAGCAGAAGATAGTCACCACCCATGGATCCAGCAGCATCCTGTTGGTCCTTCTTCACCCTGGGCTTCTTGGTGGTGGGGGTCCCAGAGTTGTTCTTCTGCGGATACCACCTTTATACAGTCTAAGTTCCCAGTATCCACAGGGTGGTTGCAGATGTTTCCATAACTTGGGGTGGCATGTATATGAGCAGTTACTTCCTTTCCCACAGCTTGCCACAGTGGGAATTTTTGTCCAGATATGTTAACCAGGATGTGCTAACCAGATCTCACCTCCACCAGGACTGGAATTAGCACCTTCCTGTCATAAATTTTTCCCATCTGTGCTTATCTCAAGTTCCCACTGTGGTGGCTTACCTTATGGCAAGTTCCTTCTGTGGCCTTGACAGTGTTTTGAGATAGACAACTGTGCTCTTTAAGTCCTTACAAATGCCTTCATTTTACTTCAGGAGATATCAGTAATAATGGGTCACAGAGCTGTGGAGTCCCCTGTGATTATTTCAGAGGTAGTTCTTGCAGCAGATACTGGCACAGCTCAGTTCTGCGAGTATTTGAGGCAGAAGATATGAATTCAGCTATGAATATTACTGCAGATGCTTTGGTTTGCTTTCTCATACTGCTGTTCAAGAGACCTGAGCAAGGATTGGTGGACGGGGTTTGTGTACAGGAACCGGAGGCTGAATCTTGAAGTTACTGTTCAGGCTACATCATACTCTTCTGTCTAGCTGTCTATTTTCAGGACTCTGGTATTATCTGAAAGTATAAACCCAAATGAGATCTGACAGATAAGGACTTATTCAAGAACTAAAGTGAAATTATATACAACTAGTCCTATTTTGTTAAACAAACATGAGCTTAAATTACTAAAACACAGTATGCTGGAGGACATTGCCTCTCAGGACTTGAAGTTAATAAATTGTTGCAAGTAAGTTGTGAGTAGGAAAAATGTTAAACTATCACCAGGATGTAGCTGAACCATGTGGAACTTGGATATTAATTCCCTTTACACTTCCTACATAACTGCAACACAGATCAGATGCAAGAAAAATTAGCCTAACTTTGTAGAGGCAACACTTTACATTAGATATGTGTCTGAACATTGTGTTCAGAGCAAACAGGTTTAAATAACTACAAGGAAAACAGTAACATTTTGCATTCAGTGGGGGGTCTTCCAAAATCTGTCACCATCAGAGGGCTCATCGATGTTAGTAGAGCTGACATTTTGTTCACAGCTGTCATCTCAACTCAACATCCTAGCAGATATAAATTTTATTTTCACCCAAAATTTTGTAAAGTACTCTGTTATTTGTACATATATATGAGTTCTTGCTGGAGTCCTTCCTTTCACCCAGATTAAATTTAAGAAGTCATTGGGTTGAATTGACCCCTGGAGACAGTGACTCTATCTTCTCTGGTATAGATGGAGTTATGCCTGTGTTGCACACTATCCATCATGTCAGCTAGTTACACAACTGACTGATTAGCCTTTGCACACCCAGGCATCACCTGTAGGGCTTTCAGAGCATGCCTAGAAGGGACTATCTAAAGTTTTGCTCTCATAGTCCAGTTCCTGGACATTATGTAGCCATTTCTTCATCAAGTCTGCAAATCATTTTCTTCTGACTTGCAGATAGAGAACTCCAAATTTTTACAACTTCAGAATTTGCTTTGGCAACTGTGCAAAACCTACTGCCTTGCTTAATGCTGTAAACTTATCCATTTCTCCAGCTTGCACTTTACGTCAGTAGGAAACTTAAAGTGCTCTGATGGCGCTATCACAATGGGGAGGGTGAAGGGGATGGAGTGCTCCATATAATTTAAGGATGATTTCTTCAGATACTTCACAATATGACTGATTCTTTCTCCTTGCTCAGGAATCATTGTTGCAATACAGTGACTCCAGGTTGACAGTGGAGAGACTTGGGGGCTGGCCACAATTACAACATTATTTGACAATTTATGTAGATTGATCTTTGTGTTGAAAACAAGGAAAAATAGATTTATTCAGTTAGTATAAGAAATAGAAACCATCAGATGACTAGTCATCCAGAACTCCAAATACCCCTATGAAGAACCATGCTGAACACAAGGTTAATACATCCTTTTTGAAGGCCAAATTTTTCATTCTCCCTAGAAAAAGAAGGTGAAACAATGAACAGTTTGAAGTTATTTAAAATGTAAGGGTTTGTGGTGGGTTGACCTGTGCTGGCTGCCAGGTGCCCACCAAGGCGCTCTATCACTCCCCTCCTCAGTGGGATGGGAGAAGAAAATAAGGTGAAAAAACCCCATGGGTCGATATTACCGCAGGCCTGGTTCCTACGGTATATCACTGTGTCCTGCAGCCATAGGGAGGAGGAGGAGAGAAGATCCAGGAGGCAGGAATTGTGCAGCAAGATTGATTTATTTAATTATTTTACAAACTCTTTTATAGACTTTTTTTCTTCATAGTCTAATTGGACAAAGGACCAGCCACCCCTTGGGGGTGATTGGCTAAAATCCTAAAACATCCATTGTCAAAATATTTTTCTACTATACCATAAACAAGACTTTTCAAGGTTGCAGGTGGCTTGGTTGTTTACATACTCTGCTACTGCTTCTGTGAGAGAGAACAGTCTCTCACGGTCTTAGAAAATAGCAAGAAAATCCTTGCTAGCAGCATTTTTGTATCTACAATTCCCCCTTTTCGTTTGATAAGATAACAACTCTACTATTAATCCTAAATAGAAATTTATATCAGTTATTGATTCTAAATATGTCCTTAAGGCTTTAACGATCTGACCCCATAACAAGAAATTTAAAGTTCAGTCTCTGCTTGTGGAAGGACCATCTGCCTGATGGTTGACATCTTGGTCATCATCAGAAAAGTCATTAGGCTGATGATCTACATTCTGACTGCCATTTGGATGGTTGGCATTCTGGCCATCATTTGGAGGTTGCCTGTTCTGCCTCTGGTGCCGTAGGTCAGGGCGAACGCATTTTGCAGGTAGCCACCGTACCCCAGTATCTGTGGAAACGCAAGCATACCCACGACCCCAAACGATAAGCTCATGTGGGCCTTCCCACAGGATAGTGAGTAAATTCCATACCCAGACCTTTGCCCAGGCAGTTGTGTCTCGCCTGAAGACTGCAATGAGAGAAAATGATTCAGAATAACAGGATTATTTGAATTTTGTGGTACTGTAAGGTGATTGATTGTATACAAAGCTTTTGCTAGTCGGCTTCAGTAACCAAATTCAAAGGTTCCTGTGAGAATCGCTGAAAAGCCATGGTAACAGCCCTTAATTCAACTAACTAAGCAGAGTCTGACTCGGATTAGTGTGTTAATCAACCACTGCAAAGGCAGTGTAGGATACTGTGCGCCCTTACGCACAGTGACCCCTGCTAAAAATTTGTCCCAATCCGTACGCCCCAAGCTGCCAGAACATCCCGTCCCCAAAGGTTAAGGGAAGTGGTAGTAACATAAGGCCTAATTGTAGCTGTGTGCCCCTCTGAGTCCTTCACCACCACAGATCATTCGCTTCAATAGCTCTGTGTGGTTCCTCCTAATCCTGTGATGGCTGATCCCACAGGGGCTAAAGGCAATGAGGGAGGCCACACAGAGGAGATGATAGTTACATCAGCACCCGTATCAATCAAACCTCGAAGCTGAATCCGGGGTGGACGGGCGTTCGGCAGGATCAGGGTACATGTCATCTGTGGCCTTTGGTCAGAGATGTCTGCAGTCCAGAAGGCCTGCGGAAGTCCTGTCGATCCACTGCCGTTATCTTCGTGAGTTGGTTGTTCTATCCTGGAGACACAAGACTTAAAAGGCACTAATTTAGCAAGGCAGGTCATTTCAGGAAGAGTTACAGGGAGTTTTTGCGTGGAGACCATAACGCAAATCTGGCCTTTAAAGTCAGCATCAATAACTCCTGAGTGCACTAAGATTCCTTGATGGTCAACGTCAGGTTTTCCTACCAGCATCGCACTGGATCCCTGGGCTAGTGGTCCATATGCATCCAAGGGAACCTTATAAATACCGCTAGAGTCTAAGACTGTTAGAAGCTTAACGAGACGGGGAGCCCAGGCCCCCGGCGGGGGGGAGAGAGAAACAGTCCAAACCAATATGGTTGATAGAGCAAACTCCACAGAAACTCCATTTATTAGCAGTCCAAAGGCACTTATATAGTATACCAGCTTGTTAACTCCTAGGTGGCTTAAAGCTTATCAAAACACATTTCTATTTCTACATAATTGGACTTACATTGGCAAGCTTCCATAAAGAAGTCAGTGTCTATCTCCCTCATTCACTCCCGGATAGTACAGCTGCAAGTTTTCACTCCCTCTCTGTTCCTCAGGCCTGCTTGTTATCTTTCACACAGGGACTTTCCCATGGAAAGTTTTCTCACACACAAGCCTAAAATTTCCAGGCCTATTGCTTGCACAGTTCTTTTATTGATCCCAATAATTCTATTTCCCAACATAAGATGACTGCGGCTGTGGTGTGGATGTCAAAACGATCTGATCCCTGGGTGCTGTCTCTAGGGTGGCTGAGTAGGCCTGTGCCTGTACCTGTGCCACTCTCTGGGGGACCGACTGCATCGGAGAGCAATTCCCCCTCCTTGCACCCCGGCAGAAGTTTCCCGACAAAGGCCGACCATCGGCATTGGTCTGGGATCTACAATAGTCCGAGCAATGCCCTGGCCTGCCACACCTCTTGCACTGGGGGATCGGTGGGTTCTCTTTTTGTCTCGGCTTAGGTCGCTTCCGTTTTTTAGCGTGTTTGGGTTGCTTTGGTTCACGATCAGAAGATGCATGAACAGGCTGCAGAAACGCAGCCAAAGCAGACCTTTTCTGGTTCCCAGATCCCACCTTAGAGCAGGCCTCGACCATGTCTGTTACCTCAGGATCCCCTGGTAAGGCATCTATAATTGTTCTGCACTCTTCATTTGCGTTATCTCTCACTAACTGCCTTAACAAGAACTGTCTTAACCCGTCATCCTCAATCTGCTTCTCGAGGGAAGCAGCGACTTTCTCTACAAAAGAGAGGAATGACTCTTATTTCCCTTGAACTATTTCAGTATATCTCTTTCTAGGCGCAGACAACTCTATGGTTTTCAACAGGGCAGCCATGCCGACCTGTTGAGCTTACTGCAGGACGCTAGACGACAAGGTACCCTGTAGACTGGGATCAGAGAAGGGACCAGTCCCCATCAAAGCATCTTTTTTTCCTGCTGTCTGTCTAGGATCGGCAGCAGGGAGCTGCGTATTCCCTACTGCAGCCTTGTCGGCCAGCTTTCTCCAGGTTTTCTCAAAAACTGTAAATTGTACAGGTTGAAATAGAATTTGGCCTAAGTGTCTGATATCAAATGGAGAAAGCAAATCTGTATTTATCACCCTTAGTATCTGCATAACCTCAGCAGAACCTAGCCCATGTTGTGCCACCTTGGATTGCAGATCCTGGGCAACCTTCCAAGCAATCATCTCATGCTTATCACGCTCGCCAGAATCTGGGAGAGCCTTATACACTGGGAAAGCTTGGATCTCCTCTTTTGAGGCATCACTACCATCCTGAACTTCTGGCACCGCCTGTGGATGGAGTGTAACAGCTTCCCGATTACCCCCAGAATCCTCAAATCTATTTGGCATTCCAAGTGTTTCCAATAACCTCCAGTCACCCTCCTCCAATGCTCGCATCTTAACTGACTCTAAGAAGTGACTGTAATGGGTCGTACGCACTGTCACAGTGCAGTCCTGAAAGGTCCAGGGGCAAGACTGGAGCAGCCTTTTCCTTTGCCGCGTGGCTACAGCCGCCTGACGACCTGGGGCCAGAACCTCATCTGCCTCACTGCCTGACGATGAGTCATCAGCCAAAGGATACTCAGAGACCCTGGGAGCGAACAGAGATGGACAGAGAGGGGCACTTTGGCTAAGTTCACTAGAGGCAGAACAGACAGCACAGACTGCAGTCGGCTGCGCTGCAGTTTGAACAGCAGCTTCTTTACGGGATGCCGTCTTGGCCAGGCCCGACCGAACCGGTACTGGAGCTGCTGCCGCTGTCTCTGAGGCAACAGCCGTGCCTGGCGCTGCGCTTGTCTCTTGCACTGCAGCAGCATTCGGCACCGTCGGTGGTCCTTGCGCTGCAGCCACGCCCGGCGCTGTGCTCATCACTTGCTCTGCACCGGCGCTTGGCGCCGCTGCTGAAACCGCTGCTGTTTCTCGCTCCCCGGCCGCTTCTGGGTTTTCCCGCGGCAGCACTACTTCCGGGTTCACCTCTGGCCCTGCCGCTTCCTGGTTTGGAGCTGTGTCTCCCGCAGGTGGCGCGGGCGGTGCTGGTGACGCGGGCCCGGCGCACCCCACGCGGCAGGGTGCCTCAGGCCTACGCAGCAGCTGCTCTAGCAAGCTGAGCAGGTCCTCCAGCTTTCGGGATATGTTCGGTAAATCTGTCAGCAAAGGCAGATGCTTTATTAAAAGGTCGATGGCTCGGTTCTGCAGCGGTGCAGAACAGTCCAGCGCCAAGGAGGGCAGCGGACCACACCCGGGCAGTCTTGGTGCACTCACGCCCGGCGCTACGCGGTCTAAGAAGTTAGATCCAGGCAATTTTGGCTCTGTTGGTGCATACGCAAGCAGGCTAGGAGCCGCTCTGGGGGTCCAAGTTGCTAAGCCGCTAATTTGCGGCCCTGGATAAACCATGGCTGCCGCCGAGCTGAGCAGCAAGGCAGACTGTGCCCCCTCCCTCTGCCCCGACCCCCTTGCTTCTGCTGGTGCGGGGTCCCTGGGGGCCGCAGAGTCCTGCGACTGTGCAGGGTGAGGTGGCGCAGGCTCTGCCTGTAGAGCCGGGGGGGTTTTTCCGGATCCACCATCATTTGCCCCGGAAGTCCGGTCAGCGGGGTCCTCCTCGGACATTCCTCCGTCACTCATCACCGAAATAGGCGAGCCAGCTCTGCTGCTACAGTTAAGGTCTGTCAGCAGAATAAATAACGAACGCCAGGTCTGGTATAATTCTAACCCTGCTGGGTCCCCAAATGGGAGCTCGTGTTGGACAGCACAGCCGAGTTTCTGCCATAAGGCAAAGTCCAGGGCAGTATCTCTGTCCATGGAAATCCCTCTTAAGGTAGCTCAATCTAATAATTCTCGAACTGAGTTTTCAGGAATGGAGGTGTGCATTATACTAAACACACCTTTCCAGACCATTACCACAGTGTCGATTTGTGAGCCGCTGTTCGCCATTTCTCAGTCCTGTCGGACCTCCCGGTCCCGGGGAGAAAGGGGAACAGCATAGCTCTAGAGGAATTCGGCTTGGCTCACAGCAGCAGGACACGTCAGAGAGTGCAGATCACATCGGGCAGCACCAAATATTACCACAGTCCTAAGCCCTAAGGTATATCACCGTGTCCCGCAGCCGTAGGGAGGAGGAGGAGACAAGATCCAGCAGGCAGGAATTGTGCAGCAAGATTGATTTATTTAATTATTTTACAAACTCTTTTATAGACTTTCTCTTCATAGTCTAATTGGACAAAGGACCAGCCACCCCTTGGGGGTGATTGGCTAAAGTCCTAAAACATCCATTGTCAAAATATTTTTCTACTATACCATAAACAAGACTTTTCAAGGTTGCAGGAGACTTGGTTGTTTACATACTCTGCTACCTCTTCTGTGAGAGAGAAAAGTCTCTCACGGACTTAGAAAATAGCCAGAAAATCCTTGCTAGCAGCATTTTTGTATCTACAGGTTGAGATACAGGCAGTTTAATAATTAATAATGAAACAATTGTTTGTGCTTATATTGTGTTTGCATGGCCACGCTTTCGTAGCAGGGGGGAACTACAGGGGTGGCTTCTGTGAGAAGTTGCCAGAAGCTTCCTCCATGTCCAGCAGAGCCAATCCCTGGCAGCTCCAAAGACAGACATGCCGTTGGTCAAGGCTGGGCCAATTAGAAATGGTGGTAATGCCTCTGCGATAACATATTTAAGAAGAAGAAAAGGAAAGTTATTGCACAGTTGTAATTGTGGTCAGAGAAGAGTGGGGTGAGAATATGCGAGAGGAACAACTCTGCAGACACAAAGGTCAGCAGAGAAGGATGGGGAGGCGGTGCTCCAGGCACCGGAGCAAAGGTTCCTCTGCAGCCCATGGTGAAGACCATGGTGAAGCAGCTGGGCCTCTGCAGCCCATGGAGGTCCATGGGGATGCAGAGATCTACCTGCAGCCTTTGGAGGAGACCCATGCCTGAGAGGACCCTGGTGGATGCTTGAGAGGAGGCTGTGACCATGTAGGAGACCCATGGAGCGAGAAGCCCACACTTGGATCAGCCTGTCCTTGAAGGACTGCACCCTGTGGAAGAATGACCCACGTTGCAGCAGTTTGGGGAGGAATGTTGCCTGTTAGATGGACTCATATTGAAGAAGTTCATGGAGAACTATCTCCTGTGGGAGGGACCCCACACTGGAGTAGGGGAAGGACTCCTCTTCCTGAGCAGTGGGAGAAACAATGAGTGATGAACTGACCATAACCCCCATTCCCTGTGTCCCTGTGCCGCTGGGAGAGAAGGTAGAGCTGGGAAGGAGGGAGGGGTGGGGGGAAGGTGTTTTTAAGGCTTTATTTTACTTCTCATTATCCTTCTCTGATTTTGTTACTAATAATTTCAATTAATATTTCTAATTCTAAACTGTTTTGCTCATGATGGTATTTGGTGAGTGATTTCTCCAAGTCCTTAACTCATGAACCCTTTGTTATATTTTCTCTTCCCTGTCCAGCTGCAGAGGGGAGTGACAGAGAGGCTTCGGTGGTTATCTGGCATCCAGCCAGGGTCAACTCACGACAGTACTTAAATATATATATACACATATATATAAAAAAACTATGCTATACTACATTGGACAGGATCCTACCACCATAAGCAGTTCTACAAGGAGTCTGCAAAGATGGGTCAGGAGTCGATGCCTTATATCATAGAATCATAGAATGGTTTAGGTTGGAAGGGACCTTAAAGATGATCTCATTCCAACCCCCTGACATAGACAGGGACACCTTCCACTAGACCAGTTGGCTCAGGGCCCCATCCAACCTGGCCTTGAACAATTCCAGGAATGGGGCATCCACAACTTCTCTGGGCAACCTGTGCCAGTGCCTCACCAACCTCACAGTAAAGAATTTCTTCCTAATATCCAATCTAAACCTACTCTCAGTTTGAAGCCATTCCCCTTTGTCCTGTCACTTCATGCTCTTGTAAATAATTCCTCTCCAGATTTCTTCTAGGCCCCTGTCTTGGACTGAAAGACAGGTGTCTGCCAAGGAAGGTGGGAACTTCTCTTGGAATGGAGAATATGAGTCCCTTCCCTCTGAATGATTATAACTTTGAAATTAAGGGTTTTTCCGGCAAAGATATGGGAAAAGGAATAGCAGTTCTTTACTAGTATGTATGTGTATAACCAGGCAAACAAACAACAATGGCAGTGAGAACAAACAAAAAAACAGAAAAGCCAATAAACAGTCTCTTGCTCTTTAAGCAATTTTCCCTTTGGTGTAGTTATGGTCACAGCCAGCAGGGGCGCTGGCGGGCTCCTTGAGGGCAGCACAGATGAGGTGATTTCTCCACGGCTGCAGGGGGCGCTCCGATGCGAGCTCAGAGGCCACAGGGTTGATGGCAGCTTGGCTGAGACGGGAAGTCACGGGTGGCAGCTGGTCCCAATTGCCGGGCTACGGTGCAGAGATGGCCTGTATGGGGACACCCCACACGTCGACTCTGGATCCCCCCCCAAATGGCTGGGAAACAAAACAAAACAAAAAGAATTAAGCAGATTTGCAGTGCAGGAAAACTACAGCAGATTGGGATCTCGGAGTCCAACACACAGGAGTGGCCGTGGCAACACGCTGCAGGCAGAGGGTCCGGCGGGAGCCGATCCCAATATTTTGGCACCACACGAGCTGGTTCTGAGCTCCGAGCTGCCAGGCAGCAGGAAAGCAGGCAAACAGCTCCTTCATCCTCTGAACTGGGAAACCTGGGAAACAAGACTGACCAAAAACCCAGCCCCAAAACTTCCGGGGTAGCCCCCTCAGTTTTTCTCTCTCATTATCACTTGCAACCTGCCCCCAGCCAGGGCCAGTTCAATGGAATGTTGTGACACTCAGCTACATCTTTGTTTTCTCAACTATTGGTAGCTATTGTTTCCTAGTAACATATGGGACAAAATTCCTTGAGGGAAAGAAACAAAAGGAAAAATCCTAACCCCCAACAGCCCCCTTCAGATACTGAAAGGCTGCAATAAGGTCTCCTCAGAGCCTTCTCTTCTGGAGGCTGAACAAACCAAATTCTTTCAGCCTTTCCTCATAGGAGAGGTGGTCTATCCCTCTAATCATTCATGGCCCTCCTCTGGACTCACTGAAAACCATGAAATAAACTCTGCAACCAATTTACTAGGTTAGAAAGCCAACATTAATTAGCAGTGCTGGATGCATGGGGATTTCTCCTTAATGCATGCACGCCGAGTAACCTAACAGACCAGGTTATATTCCTGAAACTAATACATATTCATCACATTTCCTGAATACATGCATATATGCTAATTGTTTGTGTGGACTTATTTGGATATGGTTCCAGATCTTCTGATGAATCTTTTTTCCTTGAGACTATCTCAAATATGTGGTCAGGTCATAATGTATTTCTCTTATCATTCTTTGCTCTGACACTCCATCCCATTCTCAAAACTAAGATATCAGCTAGTACATATTAATCACTAATAGAAGTAAACAAGGAAGCATTATCTGGCACAAGATTTTTAGTTGCAGATATAGGGAGTTAACACAAGGCTACATTAATCTCTGGCATTTGTACTAAGCATTAACCACGAATATAGGGACCATATACTATTGTCTAAAGCTAAAAGAATTTTCCAACATCTTCCCCCACTGCTGTATAGACTTCTTCTTAAAGAAATATAACTTGTTCAGTAACAACTCCAACTCAAGGAGTAACTTTCCTGTGCTGGGGACCCCAGAGCTGGACGCAGTACTCTAGGTGGAGTCTCATGAGAGCAGAGTAGACTTGTTTCAGTAGGGAGAGTCTGAACAGATTAGCCCATTAAAAAAAGGAAAAATCCATCATGCACTCTTTCTGTGTTTTGCATTACTGCTATCAGTAGCTTCCTTGGCAAGTGGGCCACAAGGTTTAAAGTCATAGGTACAGTACTGATGCATAGTAGATTGAACATCACAGGCTGTCCTGTCTGTAATGGCATTGGATATTATCTTTTCCCAGTAAGTGGAGGGCTAAGCTCATTTTTTACAAAGAATACTCATCTTACAGGGCTTCCAATAGGCCTGTATTGATTATTTAATTGATGGAGCACTCTGGGAAGTCTCATCTCTCATTGAGCTTTGTGTGGTTTGAGATTCCTTTTCAATAAGCCATTAGTGCTTTCTGCCATGCCATTTGATTGAGGGTAGTATGGGGTATGGAATACCCATTTAATTTCCTCTTGTTTTGCCCAATCTTGCACTTCCTTACACAAAAAATGTGAGCCATTGTCACTTTGGATAACATCAGGAGTAATTAATTTGAGAACAAAAATTATAGCCCTTGCACTACGTTTCACTCATTTTCTTTCCAACACTTAGTTGCCATAAGCAAGCCAGAGACTACTTCCATTCCTGTGAGGATGTATTGATATCCCACAGAGGATTTAATAATCAATTTGCCATGTAGACCATAATGTTTCCCCTTCATAGATATGTACAGATGATGCTTTAGCAGGGTGATCTGCTCGTAATTTCAATCTATGCTGGGGACATTCCGTAAGAATAGTTTCACAAGTTCTTTCTGTTTATATTTTTTATATTTCTATATTTTGTTTCTATTTCTTTACTCTGTGCAGAAAAATAAAGTTCTTCTTTACCTGTGTGGCCTAGGTTTTGATGTAACCATTCTCCCAATCAATACTACTCAGGATTTAAGATGATTTTCCTGATTTTAGTTAGCTCATCTGCCTTTTGATTCCACTTTGTATCTGGTTGATTATCCTTAGCATGAGCTTTTGCCCATCCCATCTTGAAAAGCGTTTTCCTGGCTTTATATAGCAATGATTGCCAATCTTTGCTTCTCCAAACTGGGGATCTCTTCACTTCCCAGTTCGAGGTTTCAGATTGTTACTGATTCTTTGGAACTCAACATGGACAAAGAGTCAGGTTTAGAAAGGAGACATTGTTTATTCTGCACAGGGTGCAAAGTAGAAGTTTTCCAGAATTCAAGCAAGCAGTGAGAGAATTAATACATTGAAATCTACATAAACCTGCCTATCTAATTGTGGATGGTATCTTTTCAGCTTTATACCGGCTAGCGCTTGTATTTCAATGCCTTAGAAAGCCTCGAGCAGCCCAGAGAGGCAGCACAGGCGATCTAGCACCTTAATAGCTCTAAAATCGGTACCTGTATCAGCTGCAGAGCAAATACCATCAGCAGAAGCAAAGAGGGAGAAATATAGCTCCCTGCCCGCTCAATTCCCTGCAGTTAGAAGCCTTAAGAAAGAGAGAGACAACCACAGATGTTCACAGGAAGATAGCTGAGCTGAGAGAGGGTGGAGCCTCCCCTCGACTATCCTTTATTCGGAGAAGAGGGAAGGGGAGGACCTGGGGTGAGTGGCCAATCAGACACTGCTGAAGAGTTTGAGTTACATTTGGTTTTGCCCGCGCTTCGAACAAAGGAGCTCGGAGCACATGGCCGGAGCACGTGTCTTTGGGAGGGGGAGGGGAAGTTCAGAACAGGCAGCAACAATTCCCTATTTTTTTTTCTTTAAAGCTGGGTTGTAACTCTTAGTAACTTAAAGTGCATAGAACAGTAACAGAACAACAGTGCAAAACATAATTGGAATCTATCGTCCCTACAACTTCGATAGTACCTAGGATGCCTTTAAACTAGTTCCCCAGCAAAACTCAGGGGGTTAGTTAGGACATCTATGGTATGGAGTATCAGGACGAAGACTTACAGAGTACAGTGCAAAACCTGAGTGCAAAACAGTGCAACTTAACTCAAGGGATTAACATCAAAATCTGCAGCAAAGGGTTTACATGAGGGTGCAAAATTAGGATCCTTTTTACGGCGTCTCTTCCAGGAGGCAGTTTTAACCTCCTTAATTTTTGAGGAAGTGACATAAGGCTTTACCCATTTCCCTGGGATCCATCTCAGTCCTTGAGGGGTAGATACACTGGCATACCCACGTCCCCAAGTTACAAGTTTGTATGGTCCTTGGATTTTCTGAGTCTCTGGGTCCCGGAGCAGGACTTCTGGATTCTCCTTCAGTTTCTGTCTCCCGGTGTTCTGGAAATGACGATAGATGGGAGGGTTTGGATCCTCAAAGGTGCCATTCAGGAAGTTTATGGTAAACAGTGCTTTGCTGAGTCTGAGGACAGGTGAATTGAGTTTGGTGGTCCCTGATTGTTGTAGCAGCATTCGCTTGAGGGTTTGATGGGCACGTTCAACAATGCCTTGTCCGGTTGGGGAGTGAGGAATACCTGTAACATGTCAAAATCCCCACTGCTGACGAAAGTTTTTAAACTCCTGAGAGGTGTAGGCAGGTCCATTATCAGTTTTTATCTCCTCAGGTATACCGAGCACAGCAAAAGCTTGGACAAGATGTTTTTCAACGTCCCTAGCTTTTTCGCCTGCATGTGCAGAGGCATACATAGCACCAGAGAAGGTATCAATAGAAACATGAACGTATTTTAATCTCCCAAATTCAGGGAAATGTGTGACGTCCATCTGCCACACTTCACCGCTATTAATGCCTCTGGGATTGACTCCCATGCCCAGTGATGGAAGCTGTAGCTTCTGGCAGTTGGGACATGTTGCCACTATTGCTTTTGCCTGCATCCGTGACAGATGGAACATGCGGATAAGAGCAGGAATATTTTGATGGTACATAGCATGGCTCAGTTTTGCCTGTTCGAAAACTTGGGGGAGCTTTGGTAAGTCGGCTGATAGAACTATGTCTGCTGGCATAGCCAGAGCATCAGCTCTACGATTACCTTCCGCAATAAATCCTGGCAAGTTTGTATGTGACCTCACATGCATGACAAAGTAGGGATGCTCTCTGTGGGAAACCAGATAAATTAATTTTGAGAGTAAATCATAAATTTTTTTTTGTTTGAGATTTCTTTTAGGAGAGCATGCTCAGCTCTAACAGTTACTCCAGCTACATATGCTGAGTCTGTGACCAAATTAAAGGGTTCTTTGAACCTCTCAAATGCTCTAATGACAGCTGCTAATTCAGCTACTTGTGGTGATCCTTGGATTACCTTTATGTCAGATTCCCACTTTTGTGTCTTTGAATTTCTCCATGTGACCACGGACTTCTTACTTTTTCCTGATGCATCAGTAAAAACAGTAATCGCATCGAGGGGTTTTCTGCTTTGAATCTCTCGAGGGATGAAAGAGAATGGCAGATTAAACATTTCATGTTTTGGGTAATGATTTGAGATTTGGCCTGAGTAACTATCTAATGCAAATTGTAAATTTATATTATTTTGGAGTAGGTGATCTAATGCGTCTGTTGTTACTGGTAAGTAGATGCATGCAAAGTCACATCCTGCCAGGGTGCGGAGCCTTGCTCTACCCTTCATGATAATTTTTGCTATTAATTCTTGTGGCTGTGTGATGGTTTTAGGAGGCTGGAGTGGAAGGAAAACCCATTCAATTATGATGAGGTGGTCCTTCTGCTCTTTGTCCCACTGAAATATGAGGCCGTGAAAGCGTGGTGCCTTCCCTAGAATGACAAGCTTAAAGGGTAGGGAGGGCTGATACCTGTGTGCTTGCCTGGTGGAAATGATCTCTTGTATCTTTCTGAGAGACTGCCTTGCCTCTTCTGTCAGGGATCTGGGGGATGCTGGACCGCCTTCCCCTTTTACTAGGTTTGCAATAGGAGCTACATCCTCTGTGGTGAGTCCTAGCCAGCGCCTTAAATACTTCAGTGTCCCACAGATCTGTTGCACTTCCTCTAATGTTTTTGGGTTATTATTAATGGTGACGGGTGTTGGGGTGATAGAGGTTTCTGTGATTTTGAGTCCGAGGTATTTCCAAGGGCTTGTTCTCTGCATTTTTTCAGGTTGTAATTCAAAGCCCTTGGCCTCTAGGGCCTCAATCACCATGTTAAGTGTCTGCTCAAGATACTGATTATTGGGAGCACACACCAGCACATCATCCATGTAATGTAGGATGATGGCTTTCTCTGCCTTGGCACGGATGGGAGATAGAATTTTAGCAATGTACTCTTGGCAGAGAGTTGGGGAATTTTTCATACCTTGGGGAAGCACAAGCCAATGGTAACGTTCCATGGGAGTTTCATGATTAAGAGAGGGTACAGAAAATGCAAATCGAGGGGCATCTGCAGGATGGAGTGGAATATGAAAAAAGCAATCTTTAATGTCAAGAACAGCTAAATGCCAATGTTGTGGGAGCATTGAAGGTGATGGCATACCTGGTTGAAGGGGTCCCATGTCTTCAATAACTTTATTAACTTCTCTAAGATCTTGGAGTAGCCTGTATTTGTCCTTTCCCGTTTTTTCTATTACAAACACGGGTGTGTTCCATGGGCTGTTAGTTGGAACTATATTTCCTTTAGCCAATTGTTCAGCTACTAATGTTTTGAGTGCCTCTAAGTTTTCTTTTTTTAAAGACCACTGTCTAACTTGCACGGGTTCATCTGTTTTCCAAGTTAATTTTTGTGGATGGCACTCTGCTTCAGTGGCCTGCAAGAGAAAATTTTGATATCTAGGGCTGATATCAATTTTTGTTCCCCACTGAGACATGGCATCCCTTCCCCACAGGGTGAATTTGGTGTCCAGGACATACGGACGAAGAGTTGCTATTTGTCCTTCAGGACCTTCAATTTGGATGGTGTGTTTGGATTGCTTTGCAATGAGGGTACCTCCAATCCCTTGTATGATGCCCTGAGATTTCAATTCCCATTGCTCAGGCCACTTATCAAATGGAATGACAGTCACATCAGCACCTGTGTCTATCATTCCCATTATACTGATTTTTTGTGATTTGTGACAGAGTTTACATTCTATTATAGGTTTGTCATTTCCCAAAACCTCAGTCCAACAGATGGCTGGGATATGACCATCTGTGGGCAGGTATTTGGGCAGTGGAATGGCCTGTGCAATGACTTGACCCTTTTGCATAAAGTACGGCGGATATATACATTGTACCATTACGTTAGAACACCCGTTCTGATCCACTTTCATGAGTGTGGGTGTAACCTCTATCCCAGCAGGTGTTACCCGAGTGTCCCCAATAACAAAAAGGTATGTAAAGTCTTGCATGTGGTCCACATTCTGGAATGAGATGGGTATTACAGTCTGTTTGTTGTTGTTGAAATGGTGTGTTTCAGCACAGGTTACCTTAAACCTGAGTCCAGAAGTCCAAGTTGCTTTGTCTGCAGCTCTATTTTTGTCTGAACGCGGAGCTGTTAGGACGCGTTGAGTTGCTGGTTTCCCTGCTGTTGACCTGGGGAAACAATCTTTAGAGAGTTTTTATCAGCAGTTATAATCGCTCTGCAATTGCGAGCTACATGTCCCTTTTTCTGACAACGATAGCATATAAGGTTACCACGCGACTGAGTTTCTCCTGTACCCATAGCATTCTCCACAACTTCCCCAACCATCCCCACTTTTTCCAAAAGGGGAGCAGCTGTGTTCAGCTGCACCTTCTTTGTACAGACTTCGAGGATGGATTCAACAGTAGGAGGAGGATGAAGAGGGAGAGTGAGGATGACTTGTTTGCAATCATCATTCGTATTTACTTGGAGAAGTTAGAGTAGGAGCGCTTGTCGGAGGTCAGGACTAGGGACCTGAGAAGAGACAGCTTCGCACAAACGGTTATAAAAGTGAATAATATTTTCATTTGGCAATTGCTTGATGGTGGTATAATGAGAGTTAGGAGTTTGAGATGGTAATAATGTTAAGGCCTTTTCAGCAGCACGTGTGATTTCAGTAAGAACTGGACGAGGGATAAGCATTGCTTGTTTTTGAGGATTTGCCATATTATTGTCACCAGATAAAAGGTCTAATGTGATATAATTATTCTCAAGGTCCAGGTAATTATCTGGAGTTTGCCACAAAATTTTTAGTAAATCAGATAAAATTATTTTCCATTGCTTTTTCCACATCATAAAATCACCAGCTGTTAGAAGAGTTTGCATCAATGTAAGTAGATCATGAGGTACTAGTAAGTGAGTTGCAAAAGTAGCACTTAAAAGGCTCTTAAAATAATTACTATGCATTCCAAACTCCTTAATGGCCTTGCACAAATCCTTAATATTAGAACAAGGTAAGGGTTTCCAGTCAGGGTTTGCTACATTGCTAGTAGGAGAGAGTGTAGTAGAAGCAGTTGGAGTTACTTCCTGGTAGCCATGGGTTCCCGGATTTAAAGAGGTATTTACAGGATTGTGGGAACCAGGGACAGGACAAGAGGAAGCAGGGGCGGGGAGTGGAGGCGCAGGGGCGGGGAGTGGAGGCGGGGACACGGCCGGAGGAGGGGAGGGGTTGGGGGCGGGGTTGTTTGAGGCAGGGGCGGTACTTGAGCCATGGGCGGGCACAGAGGGAGGGGTGAAACACGACGCTGTGGGGGCGGGGTTAGGGGCGGGGTCAGATTGTGACGCATGAGTGGGAGGGGATGGGGACAAGAAGGGGTTTGTGGGGTGGGGGAGAAAGGGATTGTGGGAGGTGTAGTTTGGAGAGGAAGGAACATCGCGGCCGCCATTATTGGAGACGAACAAACTCGAAGAAAAGGGGTTGGGGGGAGGGGTTTTTCCCCGGGCTGCGAGCACATGGCAATGGCTCTCCCTGGGAACAAAGAGATCAGGGGAGAAGGGGTTTTTACGCGCCCTTGAAACATGAGGGCTAGAAACTGGGGACAAGGGAGTGGAGAAAAGGGGTTGGGAAGGTCCTGGGACGGGCTCCGGATTCCCGTCCGAGGCAGGGTGCTGAGGAAACACGGGTGAGCCAGGAGGACGATAGCTCTCCTGTGCTAAAAAGCAGTCTGCTCGAGCTGTGTTTACCAGCGTAGGGGAAGAGGGGTCCGGGACAAAGGGGTTGGAAGAGGGTATAAGGGAATTAACAGGGGTATTTTGCAGAGGCTTTTCATGTACTGCCTTTTTCTCAGGCAAAGTATAACTTAGGAGAGGAAAGAATTTTGAAACTGTTTCATCTCCTGCACGCCTAAGAGAGGAAAGTTTTCTCCCCACCTTATCCCAAAATTCAGGAGATCTTATGTCTTCGGAGGTAAGATTAGGAAAATACTGAAAAAGCCATCCTACAAAAGAGTGAACTAGATTTTTAGGGTATTTATGCCCAGTTAAGGAAAGGTAGCTTTGAACTTGGTGGTATATTTCTCTATGGTGTGCAGAAACTTCAGATCCCATTATGAAAGCAACACCACGAACCTCAACCCAACTCGCCCAAAGGAGAAAAAAAAGAGAAAGTTTGAACCGGCACCAGCTTAAGACAGGAGCCCCTAAACCAGCAGGGAAATACTCACCAGAAATCTGGATTTTACCACAGGGAAGCAGGTCCGGAGAAAAAAAACATGCGAGAAGGGTCTTCTGCTTTCAAGCCGTTCCCTCGCCCCGTGGTGTGGGGGAGGTACAGGCTGAGCCTCTGGGCTCACTGTTACGCAAAAAGTAACAGCTCGCTACACAGAGCTGGCACAGCACGACGTGCAGAGCTAACTCCAGCAGACACACAGCTGCCGGGACACCCTGAAAGTCTCTCAGAACCGGAGTTCAGAGATAGCACGTTGGGCGCCAAATGTGGATGGTATCTTTTCAGCTTTATACCGGCTAGCGCTTGTATTTCAATGCCTTAGAAAGCCTCGAGCAGCCCAGAGAGGCAGCACAGGCGATCTAGCACCTTAATAGCTCTAAAATCGGTACCTGTATCAGCTGCAGAGCAAATACCATCAGCAGAAGCAAAGAGGGAGAAATATAGCTCCCTGCCCGCTCAATTCCCTGCAGTTAGAAGCCTTAAGAAAGAGAGAGACAACCACAGATGTTCACAGGAAGATAGCTGAGCTGAGAGAGGGTGGAGCCTCCCCTCGACTATCCTTTATTCGGAGAAGAGGGAAGGGGAGGACCTGGGGTGAGTGGCCAATCAGACACTGCTGAAGAGTTTGAGTTACATTTGGTTTTGCCCGCGCTTCGAACAAAGGAGCTCGGAGCACATGGCCGGAGCACGTGTCTTTGGGAGGGGGAGGGGAAGTTCAGAACAGGCAGCAACATCTAATAAATAGTCACCACCTACTATTGCATAATTGTTTGGCTTGGGCAACTTTATATAATATGTGTCACTGTACCTGCATAGGCCTCTTCGGGGGTCTCTGGTGGTCATTTGGGGAGGTGCCCCCCTACTCAGCTTTAAGCAAAGTTCAGTTCAGGATGCCCAGAATCCCAGGCTGAGTGCCAGTTCTGGTTTGCTGTCATCAGAATCACCCCAGATATCTCCATCCCAATCTTCAGGGGATACCACTAGTTTCCTAATCTGTACGATCTTAGGGGAACAAGTAACCTGTATAAGCATCATTTTGACCCGTTCTCAGGACTTTTTTGGTTTCTGCTTTTCTTCCTGCAATTGTTTTTGCAGCTGTTTGATTTTTAAAGACAGCAATAACTCAGTTGCCTTCCTACCCTCTATTTCCTTCTCTAGGTCCTGCTCCTTTTTTTGTCTATTCTCCCTTTCTTTTGATGCAGCCCAGGTACAGCTGGCTTTCTGGACTCTGAGCATACACTGCCGACTCAATTTGGGCTTCGCGTCCATCAATACCCCCAAGTCCTTCTCCTCAATCCATTCTCCACCCAGTCTATATTTGCGCTTGGGATTGCCCTGACCCAGGTGCAGGACCTTGCACTTGGCCTTATTGAACCTCATGAGGTTTGAACAGGCCCACCTCTCAAGCCTGTTGAGGTCCTTCTGGATGGCATCCCTTCCCCCCAGCATGTCAACTGCACCACACAGCTTGGTGTCATCTGCAATTTTGCTGAGGGTGCACTTGATCACACTGTTGCCAACAAAGATGTTAAGCAGCACCAGTCCCAATACTGACCCCAGAGGGACACTACTCACCACTGGTCTCCACTTGGATGTTGAGCCATTGACTGCAACTCTTTGAGTGTGACCATTCAGCCAATTCCTTATGTGCCAAGTGATCCATCTGTCAAATCCATGTGTCTCCAGTTTAGAGACAAGGATGTCATACAGGACAGTGTGAAATGCACCACTTAATCCCCCCCCCGTTCCAGCACCAAACTTGTCAGCAGTTGCAGGGGGCACTTCAGTACAACCAGTGGGTGCATCCTGTGGCCCAGCTCTGTTGCTCAAAGGTGGTACCTGTGATGCCTTAAGAGGCCTCCTAGACACAGAGACTGGACAGGAGTAAAAGAATAAAATAGGTATTTATTTGAAAGGCCTTCAAAGGTACACCCTGGGAGCCACATGCTATTGCCAGAATGGACCCCAAGATGGACCACAGGTCACGAGTTCTTCACACTTTTATAGGTTTGGTTCATTTGCATATCAGGGTTAATTCTCCAATTAAAGCTTCAGTTCAATGATGCAATTTCCCCTCAGCTTGCCCCCCTTAGAAGATCTTTGGATTATACTTTTTGGGCCTAGGACAGTCTGGGTGACCTTGGAGTGCAGGCCCAGAGAGGCTTTTGTTATGTCTACCCAGCCTGAGAGAGCAGAAACCAACAGGCCGCAAGAAACTTCAGAGTTACACTCTAAGCAGTACAGGATTTGAAAAACACAAAGGTCAAGATCTAAGGCATCACCTGAGCTTGGGCTCCTGAGTGCTCCCATTCCAGGATGACTACAAGCAGTGCTTTGGCTCTTCCTTATCTCATCACCAAGGGAAACTCCATTCCCTTTCAGGGAGTCCTCCTGTCTCTGGCACCCCTGCTTCCAACCAGTTTAACCCCTTCTGCAGTTGGGGCTTCTTGCCCTCCATTCCTGACAGATCATTTCTTAGTCACAAACTACCACTGCCAAGCAGTTACAATTTGAATTTCCCTTCCAAGGGGGAGGCTCTGTTTTCATCCAAAATATGAACAATAAGTGATACTACTGAAACTGGGCAATCACTTAAGCACCCAGGGACTGGAGCAATTTCAGAAAGCACAAATTGTCACTAATCCCAACTGAAACACAGCAGACACAAATATTCATTTTGAGAGATAAAATTTAAAATGTACCAATATTTTTCTACAAACCAAGGACAGTTAATAATTCTACACTGAACTTTTGCAACTGAGTCCAAATACTCACATCATAGTGCCTAACTCTTAATAAGCAGCAAAGAACTTCTAGAACAAACATTAAATAAACTAAACTTTGCAAGTGAGCAACCCCAATCAAAATTTGGGCTGTTAACCAGGATGTCCACCAGGATCTTTCATCTGTGGGCTACTCCTGGGAAAGCTGAATAAGAAAAGCAAGTTGGCTCTGCACAGAGTGGCTTGAAAGCCCATTTCCAGAGCTGTGCTAACCGAAATGCAGCTTTTCTAGCTTTGTAACTGGGCTTGCATCCAATATTTACATTGCATTACCAATATCTGCTCTATATTGTTTCTTTCACAGTGTTTCAGAGAGCATATGTATTTATTTTATAGCTCTCCTGCTTGTCTTTAACTTCTGACCTTCATTGAAAGTTAACACATTTGCTTGCAGACTGTCAGGCAAAATGGTTAAATCACAGGGGCTTGGCATCTGTGAAATGCTTTGCAATCCACTGCAGCGGTATCAGGAAAGCAGTCATGGAAAACTATAAACTGCCTGAGATTAGAAGTTTATTCTGCAGGACCCCAACTTTCCTTAGGAAGGCCAAGCACATTTCAAGCCCTCCCCAAAATAAAAACAAAGGCCTGTCAGGAATGGACATTTTGATGCTTCTCTAATGCATTTCATTATTGACTTTTCAGTCTTTAAAAAGCATTTCTATCCTTTTATTCATACATTTGCTGCTCATGCAACTCACAGTCCTCCTTAATGGATCCTAGGTGCTTGCACAAAGTGTTTCAGAAGCCAAAAGGGGACTGGGTGAATTCCAGAACTCAGCAAAGTTTGGCAGTGGGAACCCAACAGCAGTGCCAGGACATCGCACATTACAAAACAGAGACAAAAATCCATTTTGCTTTTATTTCAACAATCCACTAAAACCTAGCTACCCATGTTCTTATGATGTCTGCATTGTTTCCTAGCAACTTAAAGGATGCTCCCAGTTTAAGAAATGCATATTCAGCATGCATCTTGTGTTCAGAGCAGAGCAGGGTAAGCTCTGCACTGGTGCCCCTGACAAGGGGAGGGGTTTAGTATGCTCTTGAAGAGGAGGATGGGACAGGTCTGAGGCTGCTTGTCTATGTATGCTGTTGCTGCAGATATGCCCATAACAAAAGTCTCTTCACACCCAGACTTGGAGCTAAGCAAGCCCTACCTGAAAGTGCCTTTTAGGAGACTGGGCATTTTCCCAGGAGTTTAGGTGGAAGCCAAGACTGGATTAAGTAATCTGTGGAGGGCAACCATAGCTAAAGCCAGTCTTCTGCCTGCTGTCCCCCACCCCACTGGTAATGCTCTGGAAGTATGCAGTGCTAAGTCCATGTGCAGTTGCTTGCATTGGGGGCCACTACTGGATGTCTGCTTCTCTGGGTGTGGCAGAATGAAAACCCCATGGCAGCTTCCCTGAAATGGCCACGATCTTCATAGTGGCAAAGGGCTGAGACACAAAAAAAGAGCAATGACGTCAGTGGAACAGGCTTATTTACCTGGTTACTGAGCTCTGGTGCTTATGCTCTCCTGCTAGCTATTGACAACTCACAAGTTCTAACAGCCTCTGCACCAGTCAGAAAAATAACACCGTCTTTACTGAACCTGAAGGCTTGGAGTTGGAGGGCTTTGAGATTCTGGGATAGGTATGTTTGGAACATGATTTTCAAAACATAACCCTCCCCTCCCCAACAAAACATAATCAACAACCACAGTGAAGAAGTTGACAGTGGCATTTATGTGTGGTCCATACAACTGAGAGTTAAGATTACATCCTAGTAAAACATGCAATTCATGCTTACCAGAGTTTATTGGAGGCACAGGGCAATACCATTTCATCAAGGTTAAGCTGGGATGGGGAGAGGGAGGAGCAGTGGGGTGGGGAGGGAGGGAGTGTGACTTGATTCCATGCCCTTGACAAGAGATATAAAAAATTTGGATGCTATGAAAGGAAGAGGAAAAAAATTGGAAATTGAAAGAGAACACTGCTCACACCATTGTTCAGGCAACTCCATCTGGTATGAGATACCATGGAAGGCTACCATATGTAATCATGATTCCTATACTGGAGTATTCCCCCATTGCAGTGCATAAATACCTGATTGGTGGGACTAAAGAAGTCAGAGACAGACTCTTTTCAGTGGTGCTCACTGACAGGATGAGAAGGAACAAACTGAAGTATGGGATATGCAACTTAGACTTAAGGAACTTTTTTACTGTGAGGGTGGCCAAGCACTAAAACAGGGTTCCCAGAGAGGTTGTGGAGTGTCCATCCTCAAAGATATTGAAAAAAAACAACTGGATATGGTCCTGAGCAATCTGCTCTAGCCCACCCTGCCGACCTCAACTATCCTGTGATTCTCTGACTGTAAACAAATTCAAATACTGCAGTACAAATTGGGTGTGTTATGTTCCATTTCACCTCACACTATGCACTGTCCTGCGTCCTGTGAAGTAGAAAATTCTGTATCTTTTCACAGGCATGCCAGGTTTTTGCTTACTAATAGTCATTTTGTATTGTTTGGATAGCTGCCTGATTTTATTGTTACCTAATTTGGGGGAAAGCTTGCATGCTGATTTATTCTGTTACTTTGGTTCTAGTCCTGGAACTTTTATACATTTTGACCGTCTAATTGTTTGAAGAAATTAAGAGGCCATGGCAAATCAGTTGAAAAAATTATAGCATGGTCCTTTTCTTATCAATGTAATTTTCTATTGTTTCACAATTTTTAATTTTAATTTTTTCTATTGTCCTTAATTATCTATGGCAAAGGTATGTTACATTGCTGGTATACAAGTACTGAAGCAGTGTAATTAGCAAAGCAGGTGGAGCTATGCTATTGTAAAGGACAAAAAGGCAGAACTAGGAACATTTAACTAAAGGTAATGCAGGCTAAATATTACAGAAAAGTTCTCAAATGTTCAATTTTTTAGATTGTGCTGACCCAAAGGATTAAGTGGTAGGTCATTCACTTGAGTGGTTTCAGAATATGCTGGGTATTACACCATATCAAAAATATGGTTTTGGGAGAGGTTTCTCTAGATGAGGTCAGGACATTTTTGTCTATCTATTAAACAGCCACTACTGGAAATTTTTGGCACTGAAAACCTATGCCTATAATGCCACAGTGCTAAAGTATACTTTGTCGCATTTTGTTTAACAAAACACAGAGCTGGTGTTAGGAAATAATTTCATCTCAACACTTTATAACTTCTCCAGTCTATAGAAACATAAATAATTGGTTCACACGACACTTCAGTTGTTTCAGGGGGCATTATGTTATGTCAGGATCAAAAGCATCTGCAACTTTAAAGGGGTGTATTTAATTTGTGAATTATTGCTTTTCTTTCTATGTATTAGAATGAGCTACTTGTCTGTGTTCAACAAGAGAGCTATAAATACTGGTTCAATTTTAAGTAGTTGCAAAGATTTGTAGATCCCAGTAAGATAAATAATATCTGAAAGTTTCCTTCTAAATGGTACTACAGGTTAATGGTAGTGATAGAAACTTTGAAAATTATTTTATATCAGTGCTATCTCATTTTAAAAAAGCCCATAACTTTTAGAATACTTTGGTGGTTTAAGAAAATATATACTTTGACTTTAAATATTCAGAGGAAAATGTGTTCTTGAATTCATGCTGGTTTACATCCTGCAGATTCAGATGTCTACATTAAAATGGCTCTGTGACTCTCCATGCACAGACATCTTCTAGATGTGCTCATTCAGTTCAGACGTTAGCTGCACTGTAATATTTCATTTGACTTGGCAGAACTTTGGCACAACTAGGGAACAGTATTGTTTTCAGATGTTGTTCAAAGGATATGGTGATGTTATCCTAAGGAGTCTCATCCTTCCATTTATGAAGGGGCATCCTATACCTAAAGATCTGTAAATAAAATTTGAAACATGCTTTGGGTCAATATGGCTTCATTGGTCCTCTTTTTCTTTGTTTAGAATTACGAAGGGCTGTGAAAGCACCATTATTGTTACCTCCTCTAGCTATTACAGGACAAAATGGTGATTTTTTAAAGTGGAGGGGAAAAAAAACCCAGTTACTTGATACCAAATTCTCACTTAACAGGACAAGCTGATCACTAGCATTGATAATGTTAGAGAAGTTTAGTCCTAAGACATAGTATACTGATCCTCCTATAAAAGATTTTAAAACAGTACCAATGGAACATCCTCAACACTCAGCCAAGCCTTTTGGTGATTTCTCTTTGAGTCTAAAATAGTGAAGTGCTGAGTAGCTGGAAGTACATCAGGACAAAGGCTTCTCTAACAACAAAGGGAACATCACGGTTTATGGCTCATATATCACAGGACACTTAGGGAATATGTTCCTATACCCACTCATCTCTCCTTGAAGCACTGCTACATGCTGACACAACCCTTGTGTTTTGCCACCATATTGCACAGCTATTGACTGTGGTTGATTAAATAAAGTCCCATAATACTGTGATACCAAAATCAGCCAGACAGAAACTCTCTAACACAGTTTTGAGTATTAGAAAGCAGGCATTTTTATTACAGCATGCTAGTCACTGGGAGGATCCTTCCTCTAATTGAGTGCCCTGAGCGTCAGGTGAACAGTTTTTATCATACACACTGATTACATATTCATTAGCTATCCCCGCTTACTTGACTTTATTTTACATAGTTGCACCCCTTATCAGAAGTCCTTATATGGTTCTTTGGGGTCTGTCTTCAAGTCCAGTGTCCTTTTTAGGTGGCTGTTCCTTGCCCCCTACTTTTGAGTAAGCGCAATATTGTTGTTTTGCATAAATTCTACTTTGTCAGCCTTGCAGAGCTGACCTGGCATCCTGCTTGCATTTTGCATGACTTCTGTTTGCCTAAGTTACATCCTTAATCTATTTGTCCAAGGCTGTGCTGTTCTGTTCTATTTTCCTTGATAAGAGTAAAATGTTGTTCTGTTCTACTATCCTTATCAAGTGAGTAAAATACTGTTTGTTCTACTGTCTGTATAGTGTTGTTATTTTACTTCTTTTTTTTCAGCTTTAGCAGAGCATTGTTGATCTCAGTCAGATGAGACGCACTGTCAGAGCCCAGTCTTGACACATCAATGACAACACAGAACAATCAAAAGTTTACAACGTAATAAAAACTGAACTGAAGTAACGCATGCTATCCTCTTGGGGCCTGAGTGGGATTGTAGGCCACCAGTAATTTGTAGGCATCTGTGATTTATTTTTATGGCTTCAATATGGCACCATGTTGAAACACAAGAATTGAACTCAAAAATGTACAGAGCCCTCTGCTGTTTATGTGAGTTCTCATTAGCCTCAATAGGTTATCTCAGACAATGGTCTGATCTAAAACAAAGACCACCAAAAAAGCCCTTCACAATAGACAACTATGATCTAATCTGCCTTAAAGGGACATGCATTCTTTCCTCTCAGGTCCTGAGATGCAGCCTAGAGGAAGGTCAGTCTGGTAGACAGAGACCTAGACAAGTCACCTTTGGCCCATTGGCAAAGAAGGATTGAGATCTCAGAAGCAAAGAGGATTTCTGAAATGTGTAAACTGCGTGTTAAAGTGGAAAATTCACCCCCAGAGCTCAGCTGTGTTATTAGGGCAAATGCTAGTCTTCCATTAGAAAACCGTGCAGGTTGCTTTAATTTCTGTTGGAAACCGCGCGGGACGGGGAACCCGGATCCCCGGCGGGGGGAGCGAGAAAAACAGAAGCCAAACCAATATGGTTGAAAAATGAACTCCGATTTATTAGCAGTCTAAAAACTCTTATATAGTATACCAGCTTGTTAGCTCCTAAGTGGCTTAAAGCTTATCAAGATACATTTCTATTTCTACATAATTGGACTACATTGGCAGTTTTCCACAGTCTTGTTATGATCAAAAGAATTTTGTGCTTGCCTCCCTCGTATCACGCCCGGATATCACACCTGCAAGTTCTTTACTCCCTGAAATTTCTCAGGCTGAAACTGTTTAGTTTCACACAGGGACTTTCCCACGGAAAATGTCTCTCACACACACAAGCCTAAAAACCTCCAGCTCAATAGCTTGCACAGTTCTTTTATTGATCCCAATAATTCTATTCTCCAACAAATTTCCCCTTCAGTCATCAGAGAGAACATATTGTCCCTTTGCCCTTTCTGCCAGAATCATCATATCATAAAAAATGCCCTAGGGTATATCACCGTGTCCCGCAGCCATAGGGAGGAGGAGACAAGATCCAACAGGCAGGAATTATGCAGCAAGATTGAATTATTTAATTATTTTACAAAATCTTTTATAGACTTTTTTCTTCATAGTCTAATTGGACAAAGGATCAGCCACCCCTTGGGGGTGATTGGCTAGAATCCTAAAACATCCATTGTCAAAATATTTTTCTACTGTACTATAAACAAGACTTTTCAAGGCTGCAGGTGTTTCATTGTTTACAGAACTCTGCTACTATCTCTGTGAGAGAGAAAAGTCTCTCACGGACGTAGAAAATAGCAAGAAAATCCTTGGAAGCAGCATTTTTGTATCCACAACATCGAACAACACCATCTGCTTCCTCTGCAAATAGGTTATTCTGAATTTAATTTGTGTGGGAATGGCATTGATGGAGAGCGAGTTAGCACTGGTGTCTATCTGGGATGGCAGGAAGGTATTACCGCTGCCCTAGGGTATATCACCGTGTCCCACAGCCATAGGGAGGAGGAGGAGAGAAGATCCAGTAGGCAGGAATTGTTCAGCAAGATGGATTTATTTAATTATTTTACAAACTCTTTTATAGACGTTTTTCTTCATAGTTTAATTGGACAAAGGATCAGCCACCCCTTGGGGGTGATTGGCTAAAATCCTAAAACATCCATTGTCAAAATATTTTTCTACTATACCATAAACAAGATTTTTTTTCAAGGCTGCAGGTGTTTGGTTGTTTACATAACTCTGCTACTGCTTCTGTGAGAGAGAAAAGTCTCTCACGGGCTTAGAAAGAAGGAGGAAAATCCTTGCTAGCAACATTTTTGTATCTACAATTCCCCCTTTTTGTTTGATAAGATAACAACTCTACTATTAATCCTAATTAGAAACCTACATCAGTTATTAATTCTAAATATGTCCTTAAGGCTTTAACGATCTGACTCCATAACAAGAAATTTAAAGTTCAGTCTCTGCTTGTAGAAGGACCATCTCAGTCTCTGCTTGTAGAAGGACCATCTGCCTGATGGTTGACATCTTGGTCATCATCATAAGAGTCATTAGGCTGATGATCTACATTCTGGTCGCCATTTGGATGGTTGGCGTTCTGGCCATCATTTGGAGGTTGCCTGTTCTGCCTCTGGTGCCGTAGGTCAGGGCGAACGCATTTTGAAGGTAGCCACCATACCCCAGTATCTGTGGAAACGCAAGCATACCCACGACCCCAAATGATAAGCTCATGCAGGCCTTCCCACTGGTTAGTGAGTAGATTCCATACCCAGACTTTTGCCCGGGGAAGTTGTGTCTCACCTGAAGACTGCAATGAGAGAAAATGATTCAGAATAACAGGATTATTTGAATTTTGTGGCACTGTAAGTTGATTGATTGTATACAAAGCTTTTGCTAGTCGACTCTGTGGGGTTTCTCCATGCATTCCCCTTTTCTGTTTGTCCTAAACACGCTTCAAGGTACCATGAGTGCGTTTGACAATAGCTTGGCCAGTAGGAGAATGTGGGATACCAAAGGTATGGTCTACACCCCATAAGTGTAAGAACTCTCGCGTCTTCTCCGAGGTGTGGGCAGGGCCATTATCGGTTTTCACAGAAGCTGGCACGCCCAGGACTGAGAAAGCCAATTTCCAATGGGCAATGATATCACGACCCTTCTCTCCAGTGTGAGCAGTAGCCCACATAGCTGAGGAGAAAGTGTCAATAGACACGTGCACATATTTCAGCCGACCAAATTCTGGGATGTGTGTTACATCCGTTTGCCAAATCTGCAAGGCTTTTAGCCCTCTGGGGTTTACCTCTGGTGGCAAAGGCGCAGCGAGTCCATGACAGTCAGCACAAGCGCTGACAATGTTGTGCACCTCGGTTGGCATTAAATGAAACTGCTTCTGAAGGGTATGTGCACTTTGATGGAAGAAACCGTGCGATGTCTTGGCTTGTGCAATTTTGTCAGGCTGAGGCCCTACCCACACAGGGTTGGCCAGCATGTCAGCCCTGGCATTGCCTTCTGTTAGAAACTGGTAAATTGCTGTGGCTTCGAATGTGCAGAATGTAATACGGATGCACTCGAGCCTGAATTGCAGACCACAAGGTTTGCAACAGCAAAAACAGAGCCGCATTATTCACCTCCTTCAGAAGTGAACAATCTAAGCATTGGGTGATATCTGCTACATAAGCAGAGTCAGTAACCAAATTCAAAGGTTCCTGTGAGAATCGCTGAAAAGCCATGGTAACAGCTCTTAATTCAACTAACTGAGCAGAGCCTGACTCGTGTTCCTTCAGCACCTGCCATTCCGATCCCTCCTTCCAGGTAACATTAGCTTTCCCAGTTTTCCCTGAACCATCCATAAAGACGGTGGGTCCTTGCACCGGTACTTGACTATTTCTCGGCCGCAAGGAAAGTATGGTCGATTTTGCCAACTGCAGTAATTTATGGCTGGGCAGATGGTAAGTGATCTGCCCTGAGAAGTTTTGCAGCGCGCTTTGCAAAAGAGCACTATGGATGAGGCTCCACTCAAAGTATTACTTTGAGATCGGAATGACAATTACTGCAGGATCCGCAGCCATCAATTGCAAACACCATTGATGGCATTTGATTATCAGAGAAGCGACCAATTCAAACACTGTGGTCACAGTCCTTTTCGGCTGATGAGGCAAAAAGACCCATTCTAGGATATGCTAAGGATTCGTGCATTCCACTGGCCAATGATACCTGTAGGATGGAGGTCTGGAATAGTAATGAAAACAGTGATAGCAATGGAGGGATCCACTCAATAAACCTGAGGAGCGGAAACAGCCCGTTGGACCTCTTGCAGTGCTCATCGCGCTTCCGGAGTCAACTCCCGCAGTGAATTCAGATCGGGATCCCCTTTTAATGTATTAAAAAGCAGGGAAAGTTGCTTTGCAGTTAGACCGAAATAAGGTTGTAACCAATTGATGACACCCAGCAGCTTCTGAGCATCATTCAAGGTTTTAATCGAATCCGGGAATTGCACCTCTTGGCGTTGGATAGTTTGGTCCAAATTTTCACTCCTAAATATTTCCAAGGAGGATGCTGTTGAACTTTCTCCGGAGCTATCTCTAATCCTTATGCATGCAGAGCAGCCAGCAGCTGAAGCTGTATTCTCAGCAGCTCGTCCTGGGTGGATGCTGCCACCAGGATATCATCCATATAATAGTAGCAGCATGCATCAGGAAACTGCTTGCAAACTTCGGCTAAAGCTTGGGCGACATACCACTGACAGATAATTGGGCTGTTCTTCATCCCTTGAGGGAGGACCTTCCATTGGTATCTCTTAGCAGGTTCAGCATTGTTAATGGCAGGCACAGTAAAGGCAAATTTTGGTTTGTCATCAGGATGCAAAGGAATTGTGAAAAAACAATCCTTCAAATCAATTATCAGGATATCCCACCCCGAAGGAATCATGGTGGGAGAGGGCATGCCAGGAGGCAATGCACCCATACCTTCCATTACTGCATTAACTTTCTGGAGGTCCTACAATAATCTCCATTTCCCTGATTTCTTAATTACGAGAACAGGAGTGTTCCAGGGGCTAGTAGAAGGTTCAATGTGCCCCTGTTGTAACTGTTCCTGAACCAGCTGATGAAGGGCATCTAACTTCTCCTTTGGTAGGGGTCACTGCGGCTCGAAGATTGGTGTGTTAGTCAACAACCACAAAGACAGTGTAGGATACTGTGCGCCCTTACGCACAGTGACCCCTGCTAAAAATTTGTCCCAATCCGTACCCCCCAAGCTGCCAACACGAACCGTCCCCAAAGGTTAAGGGAAGTGGTAGTAACATAAGGCCTAATTGTAGCTGTGCGCCCCTCTGAGTCCTTCACCACCACAGGCCGTTCGCTTAAATAGCTCTGTGTGGTTCCTCCTAATCCTGTGATGGCTGATCCCACAGGGGCTAAAGGCCATGAGGGAGGCCACACAGAGAAGATGATAGTTACATCAGCGCCTGTATCAATCAAACCTCGAAGCTGAGTCCGGGGAGGACGGGCGTTCGGCAGGATCAGGGTACATGTCATCTGTGGCCTTTGGTCAGAGATGTCTGCAGTCCAGAAGGCCTGCGGAAGTCCTGTCGATCCACTGCCGTTATCTTCGTGAGATGGTTGTGCTATCCTGGAGACACAAGACTTAAAATGCACTAATTTAGCAAGCCAGGTCATTTCAGGAAGAGTTACAGGGGGTTTTTGAGTGGAGACCATCACGTAAATCTGACCTTTAAAGTCAGCATCAATAACTCCTGAGTGCACTAAGATTCCTTGATGGTCAACGTCAGGTTTTCCCACCAGCATCGCACTGGATCCCTGGGCTAGTGGTCCATATGCATCCAAGGGAACCTTATAAATACCGCTAGAGTCTAAGACGACTGGTCTTTGGTGTGGACGTCAAAACCATCTGATCCCTGGGTGCCGTCTCTAGGGTGGCTGGGTAGGCCTGTGCCTGTACCTGTGCCACTCTCTGGGGGAGCGACTGCATCGGAGAGCAATTCCCCCTCCTTGCACCCCGGTGGAAGTTTCCCGACAAAGGCCGACCATCAGCATGAGTCCGGGATCTACAATAGTCCGAGCAATGCCCTGGTCTGCCACACCTCTTGCACTGGGGGATCGGTGGGTTCTCTTTTTGTCTCGGCTTAGGTCGCTTCCGTTTTTTAGCGTGTTTGGGTTGCTTTGGTTCACGATCAGAAGATGCATGAACAGGCTGCAGAAACGCAGCCAAAGCAGACCTTTTCTGGTTCCCAGATCCCACCTTAGAGCAGGCCTCGACCATGTCTGTTACCTCAGGATCCCCTGGTAAGGCATCTATGATTTTTCTGCACTCCTCGTTTGCGTTATCTCTCACTAACTGCCTTAACAAGAACTGTCTTAACCCGTCATCCTCAACCTGCTTCTCGAGGGAAGCAGCGACTTTCTCTACAAAAGAGAGGAATGACTCTTATTTCCCTTGAACTATTTCAGTATATCTCTTTCTAGGTGCAGACAACTCTATGGTTTTCAACAGGGCAGCCATGCCGACCTGTTGAGCTTACTGCAGGAAGCTAGGGGACAAGGTACCCTGTAGACTGGGATCAGAGAAGGGACCAGTCCCCATCAAAGCATCCATTCCCACTGTCCATCGAGGATCGGCAGCAGGGAGCTGCATATTCCCTACTGCAGCCTTGTCGGCCAGCTTTCTCCAGGTTTTCTCAAAAACTGTAAATTGTATAGGTTGAAATAGAATTTGACCTAAGTGTCTAATATCAAATGGAGCAAGCAAATCTGTATTTATCACCCTTATTATCTGCATAACCTCAGTAGAACCTAGCCCATGTTGTGCCACCTTGGATTGCAGATCCTGGGCAACCTTCCAAGCAATCATCTCATGCTTGTCATGCTCCCCTGAATTTGGGAGAGCCTTATACACTGGGAAAGCTTGGATCTCCCCTTTTGGGGAGTCACTACCATCCTGAACTTCTGGCACAGCCTCTGGATGGAGTGTAACAGTTTCCCGATTACCCCCAGAATCCTCAAATCTATTTGGCATTCCAAGTGTTTCCAATAACCTCCAGTCACCCTCCTTCAGCGCTCGCATCTTAACTGACTCTAAGAAGCGATTGCAGTGGGTCGGACGCACTGTTACCGTGCAGTCCTGAAAGGTCCCAGGGCGAGACTGGACCAGCCTTTTCTTTCGCCGCCCGGCTACAGCAGCTTTACGCCCTGGGGCCAGAACCTCATCTGCCTCACTTCCTGACGAGGAATTATCAGGCAAAGGCAACCCTGGGACGCTGGGAGCGCACAAAGGTGGACGGAGAGGGGCACTTTGGCTAGGTTGGCTAGGGGCAGAACAGACAGCACAGACTACAGTTGGCTGCGCTGCAGTTTGAACAGCAGCTTTTTTACGGGATGCCGTCTCGGCCAGTTCCGACCAAACTGGTACTGGAGCTGCTGCAGCCGTCTCCGGGGTTGCAGTCGCACCTGGCGCTGTGCTTGTCTCTTGCTCCACGCTGGCGCCTGGCACTGCTGACTCCTGTGCAATTGTCACGCCAGTTTCTCACTCCCAGGCTGTGTTCGGAGCCACAGCCCCTGGCCGCTGCTCTGCAGCTGCTGCTTCCGGGTTTTTCTGTGGCAGCACTACTTCCGGGTTTGCCGCTGGCCGCGCCACTTCCTGGTTCGGAGCCGCGCCGCCCGCGCTGCCTGCGGGAGACGTGGGCCCAGCGCACCCAGCACGGCGGGGTGCCTCTGGCATCTGCAGCAGCTGCTTTTGCAAGCTGAGCAGTTCCTCCAGCTGCCGTGATATGTTCGGTAACTGTCAGCAAAGGCAGATACTGTATTAAAAGGTTGACAGATCGGTTCTGCGACTGCGCAGAATAGTCCAGCTCCAAGGAGGGCAGTGGACCCCACCCAGGCAGTCTCGGTGCAGTCACGCCTGGTGCTACACAGGCCAAGAAGGTAGATCTGGGCGGTTTTGGCTCTGCTGGCGCATACACAAATGGGCTAGGAGCTGCCACGGTCCAATTCACTAAACAGTAATTCGCAGCCCTGGATAAGCTGTGGCTGCAGGCCGAGCCGAGCAGCAAGGTGGACTGCGTGCCCTCCTGCTGCCCCAGCACCCCCGCCTCTGCCGGCAGGGGGTCCCTGGGGGCCGTGGAGTCCTGCGATTGTGCAGGCTGAGGCGGCGCAGGCTCTGCCTGTGGAGCCAGGGGTTTTTTCCGGATCCACCATCACTTGCCCCTGGAGCCCGGTCAGCAGGGTCCCCCTCTGACATTTCTCCATCACTCATTACTGAAATAGGCGAGCCAGCTCTGCTGCCACAGTCAAGGTCGGTCAGCAGAATAAATAACGAATGCCATGTTTGGTATCATTCTAACACTGCTGGGTCCCCAAGCAGGAGTTTGTGTCAGACAGCACAGCCAAGTTCTTGCCATACTCCAAAGTCCAGGGCAGTATCTCTGTCCATGGAAATCCCTTTTAAAGTAGCCCAATCTAATAATTCCCAAACTGAGTTCTCAGGAATGGAGGTGTGCATTATACTAAACACACCTTTCCAGATCAGCACCACAGCATCGGTTTGTGAGCTGCTGTTCGCCATTATCTCAGTCCCGTCGGACCTCCCGGTCCTGGGGGGGGGGGGGGAAGGGGAACAGCGTACTTCTAGAGAAATTCAGCTTGGCTCGCAGCAGCAGGACACTTCGCAGCATGCAGATCACATCGGGCAGCACCAAATATTACCGCAGTCCTAAGCCCTAAGGTATATCACCGTGTCCTGCAGCCGTAGGGAGGAGGAGGAGAGAAGATCCAGCAGGCAGGAATTGTGCAGCGGGATTGATTTATTTAATTATTTTACAAACTCTTTTATAGACTTTTTTCTTCATAGTCTAATTGGACAAGGATCAGCCACCCCTTGGGGGTGATTGGCTAAAATCCTAAAACATCCATTGTCAAAATATTTTTCTACTATACCATAAACAAGACTTTTCAAGGCTGCAGGTGTTTGGTTGTTTACATACTCTGCTACCTCTTCTGTGAGAGAGAAAAGTCTCTCATGGGCTTAGAAAATAGCAGGAAAATCCGTGCTAGCAGCATTTTTGTATCCACAGGAAGGGGTGATGGGACCCCCTCTGTTGAGTAGTTTGTTGCCTACAGCATACATCCCCATCGGCTGCTGTTGCACCAGCATAGCCAGTAAGAAGTGTGTCAGTAGCGATCCTTGGTTAAACAAGACTTGAAGTAGCGCTTACTTTCTTTCCCTTGCTATTCATTTACATTTTGGTTTTGCACAAAATTGACTGCAACACAATCACCATAAAAAGTGGGCCCCATGATCATGATGCTTGATCAGCCTGAAAAGATCAAATGTGTAAGTTAGGAACCTTTTCAGTCACTTCTCTAGAAAATATTAGACACCATCCCGATCTCAATAATTCTTCCATAAATGTCATCAATATTTGGCTGCGTAGCTGAACAATGGGATTTCATGGCTGTGGGAACTAGGATGATGCAAATGGAAATCACCCTTTAATCAACTGTCACGTGGTATTTACTTCTCTCTATTGGACTGATTCTGAATCAAGCAGCAGCTAAGTCTCTTTATTCAAATCTGGTTTTAATTTGAAGCTTTACTCAATAAAATCAAGGCTGAGGAAATACTTACAAACAGATAAATATTTTTTCCCAGAAGTCTTTAAATAGGATTTTGACCTACTTTACAGAAACGAGAGGTGGATACAATCTAGCTACTCAACCGCTTCTGTGCAACCTGGAAATGTCTTCCTTTCTTCCTTTGATGTGTCACAAAAATATTTTGTCCAATGTGTAGAGATAAGCTGCAAAAACTTGGTAGAGTCACTTTAAAGCAACCCCAGATCTTCTGTGCAAGTCTCAGATTCTCCCACGTCATCTGTAGTTTAATAAGTCTCGGTCTCTTGCCAGTTTATGAAAGGCTGTTGCTGCTTTCTACTCCCACACTATGATACTTCATTTCTGTTTGATAAAAGTCTTTCTGGGGGAAACTTTCCTTCATTCCAGCATCTGAGTATCAGCCTGAGCAGGAAGCCTGAGTTACTCTTACAAAAATCAACTACCAGTGCCCCACCCTGTAAGATAATCAGTTATTGATGCCAAGGAGTGGAAGAGGGAGGCAGTCACACATGAAGCTCTAAATAGGCATATTTACATGGTGAAGACCGCTACACTTGCCTCTGAAATTGTGCAAAGCATTTGACACTGTCACTCACGACGTCCTTGTCTCTAAACTTGAGACACATGGATTTGACAGATGGACCACTCTTGCGGTGGATAAGGAATTGGTAGGATGGTCGCTCTCAAAGAATTGTGGTCAATAGTTTGATGTCCAAGTGCAGATCAGTGACGAGTGGCATTCCTCAGGGGTCAGTATGGGAACTGGTGCTGTTTAACATCTTTGTCAGTAACATGGACAGTGGAAGTGAATGCCCCCTCAGCAAGTTTGCTGATTACACTAATCTCTGTGGTGCGGTTGACGTGCTGGAGGGAAGGGGTGCCATCCAGAGGGACCTTGACAGGCTTGAGAGATGGGCCTGTGCAAACCTCGTGAAATTCAACAAGGCCAAGAGCAAGGTCCTGTACCTGGGTCAGGGCAATTCCAAGCACAAATACAGCCTGGGCAGAGAATGGATTGAGAGCAGCCCTGAGGAGAAGGACTTTTGGGGGTGTTGGTGGATGAGAAACTTGACATGACCCATCAATGTGCACTTGCAGCCCAGAAAGCCAAACATGTTCTGGGCTGCATTAAAAGAAGTGTGACCAGAAGGTTAAGGGAGGTGATTTTGCCCTTGTACTCTGCTCTTGAGACACCCCACCTGGAGTACTGCATTCAGCTCTGGGGTCCTCAGCACAGTAAGGACATTGACCTGTTGGAGCAAGTCCAGCGGAAGGCCAAAGATGATTAGAAGGATGGAGCACCTCTCCTTTGAGGAAAGGCTGAGAGAATTGGGACTGTTCAGTCTGGAGAAGAGAAGGCTCTGAGGTAACCTTCATGTGGCCTTTCAGTACTTGAAGAGAGCCTACAAGAGGACTGGAGGACTTTTTACAAGGGCATGTAGTGATGCCTTTTTCTCTGGTCCTAGAATTATGAGCCAGACACGGTTAAGGGATAAAAGGGTTTTTACCTCTGTATTTAATAAGGATCCTTATGGTGCAACAATTCGTCAAAGTGGAATATGACAAAATGCACACACCTGGTATACCGTGTATACAATTTTATAGATCATGGAAATTAGAATATCTGACAAAGATTCCCCAATGAGAATCTTAAATGAATGGGGGGACATCTCCCTATTCTAAAGTATTCCCCCCAGATGGGGCTTGAACCTAGTTTACAAAGTATGTTCCAGAGAGAGCCTTGGTTTCTCAATGTAGCATAAGGCTTTCCGGCCTTCAACTGTGAGGCCTTTAGGGTGTTTGGTCTTCTTGCCTAGTAAAATATTGGTGTGGAAGGTATCTTTTCAGCTTTATACCGGCTAGGCTAGTAGTTTAATGCCTTAGAAAGCCTCAAGCAGCCTAGAGAGGTAGCACGGGTGATCTAGCACTTTATTAGCTCTAAAATCGGTACCCGTATCAGCTGCAAAGCAAATACCATCAGCAGAAGCAAAGAGGGAGAAATATAGCTCCCTGCTCGCTCAATTTCCTGCAGTTAGAAGCTTTCAAATGACACAGACAACAAGAGATGTTCACAGGAAGATAGCTGAGCCAAGAGGGGGCGGGGCCTCCCTCGACCATCTCTTTTATTCGGAGAAGGGGAAAAGGGAGGACTGGGGGCGGACCTGGGGTGACCGGCCAATCAGACACTGCTAAAGAGTTTAGGTTACATTTGGTTTTGCCCGCGCTTCGAACAAAGGAGCTCAGAGCACATGGCAGGAGCAAGTGTCTTGGGGAGGGGGAGGGGAAGCTCAGAACAGGCAGCAACAATTCCCTTTTTTTTTCTTTAAAGCTGGGTTGTAACTCTTAGTAACTTAAAAGTGCATAGAACAGTAACAAAACAACAGTGCAAAACATAATTGGAATCTATCATCCCTACAACTCGACAGTACCTAGGATGTCTTTAAACTAGTTCCCCAGCCAAAACTCAGGGGCTTAGTCAGGACATCTATGGTATGGAGTATCAGGACTAAGATTTACAAAATACAGTGCAAAACGTGAGTGCAAAACAGTGCAACTTAACTTAAGGGATTAACATCAAAATCTGCCATAGGGGGTTTACATGAGGGTGCAAAATCAGGATCCTTTTTACGGCGTCTCTTCCAGGAGGCAGTTTTAACCTCCTTAACTTTTGAGGAAGTGACATAAGGTTTTAACCATTTCCCTGGGATCCACTTCAGTCCTTCAGGGGTAGATACACTGGCATACCCACGCCCCCAAGTTACAAGTTTGTATGGTCCTTGGATTTTTTGAGTCTCTGGGTCCCGGATCAGGACTTCTGGATTTTCCTTCAGTTTCTGTCTCCTGGTGTTCTGGAAATGACGATAGATGGGAGGGTTTGGATCCTCAAAAGTGCCATTCAGGAAGTTTATGGTAAACAGTGCTTTGCTGAGTCTGAGGACAGGTGAGTTGAGTTTGGTGGTCCCTGACTGTTGTAGCAGCATTCGCTTGAGGGTTTGATGGGCACGTTCAACAATGCCTTGTCCAGTTGGGGAGTGAGGAATACCTGTAACATGTCAAAATCCCCACTGCTGATGAAAGTTTTTAAACTCCTGAGAGGTGTAGGCAGGTCCATTATCAGTTTTTATCTCCTCAGGTATACCGAGCACAGCAAAAGCTTGGACAAGATGTTTTTCAACGTCCCTAGCTTTTTCGCCTGCATGTGCAGAGGCATACATAGCACCAGAGAAGGTATCAATAGAAACATGAACGTATTTTAATCTCCCAAATTCAGGGAAATGTGTGACGTCCATCTGCCACACTTGACCATTATTAATGCCTCTGGGGTTGACCCCCATGCCTAGTGATGGAAGCTGTAGCTTCTGGCAGTTGGGACATGTTGCCACTATTGCTTTTGCCTGTGTCTGCGACAGATGGAACATGCGGATAAGAGCAGGAATATTTTGATGGTACATAGCATGGCTCAATTTTGCTTGTTCAAAAACTTGGGGGAGCTTTGGTAAGTCGGCTGATAAAACTATGTCTGTTGGCATAGCCAGAGCATCAGCTCTACGATTACCTTCCGCAATAAATCCTGGCAGGTTTGTATGTGACCTCACATGCATGACAAAATAGAGATGCTCTTGGTGGGAAACTAGATAAATTAGCTTTGAGAGCAAATCACAAATTTTCTTGTTTGAGATTTCTTTTAGGAGAGCATGCTCAGCTCTAACAGTTACTCCAGCTACATATGCTGAGTCTGTGACCAAATTAAAGGGTTCTTTGAACCTCTCAAATGCTCTAACGACGGCTGCTAGTTCAGCTACTTGTGGTGAGCCTTGGATTACCTTGATGTCAGATTCCCACTTTTGCGTCTTTGGATTTTTCCATGTGACTACGTGTTGGGAAATAGAATTATTGGGATCAATAAAAGAACTGTAGCAAGAGCCTGCAAGCAAAAGGCCTGTGTGAGAAAAACTCTCCATGAGAAAATTCTTGTGTGAGAAAAGGCCTGGGGAACAAAAAGGGAGTTTGAAGACTTGCAGCTGTTCAGATAAGACCCAGAGAAGGGAGGTAAACATTGAATTCTTTTAATCATAACATAACTAATAGAAACTTGCCAATGTAAGTCCAATTAAGCAGAAGTAGAAATGAGCTTTGATAAGCTTTAAGCCGCTTAGGAGTTAATAAGCTGGGATACTATATAAGTGCCTTTGGATTGCTAATAAACGGAGTTTTGCGCTTATCAACCAAATTGGTTTTGGACTGCAACTTTCTCCCCCCCGCCGGGCCTCTCTTCTTTTTACAATTCCAACAACCACGGACTTTTTACTTTTTCCTGCAGCATCGGTAAAAATGGTAATCCCATCGAGGGGTTTTCTACTTTGAATTTCTCGAGGGATGAAAGAAAATGGCAAATTAAACGTCATGTTTTGGGTAATGATTGGAGATTTGGCCTGAGTAACTATTTAATGCAAATTGTAAATTTATATTATTTTGGAGTAGATGATCTAATGCATCAGTTGTTACAGGTAAGTAGATGCATGCAAAGTCACATCCTGCCAGGGTGCGGAGCCTTGCTCTACCCTTCATGATAATTTTTGCCATTAGTTCTTGTGGCTGTGTGATGGTTTTAGGAGGTTGGAGTGGAAGGAATACCCATTCAATTATGATAAGGGGCTCCTTCTGCTCTTTGTCCCACTGAAATATGAGGGCGTGAAAGCGTGGTACCTTCCCTAGAATGACAAGCTTAAAGGGTAGGGAGGGCTGATACCTGTGTGCTTGTCTGGTGGAAATGAGCTCTTGTATCTTTCTGAGAGACTGCCTTGCCTCTTCTGTCAGGGATCTGGGGGATGCTGGACCGCCTTCCCCTTTTAACAGGTTTGCAAGAGGAGCTACATCCTCTGTGGTGAGTCCTAACCAGGACCTTAAATACTTCAGTGTCCCACAGATCTGTTGCACTTCCTCTAGTGTTTTTGGGTTATTATTAATGGTGACGGGTGTTGGGATGATAGAGGTTTCTGTGATTTTGAGTCCGAGGTATTTCCAAGGGCTTGTTCTCTGCATTTTTTCAGGTTGTAATTCAAAGCCCTTGGCCTCTAGGGCCTCAATCACCATGTTAAGTGTCTGCTCAAGATATTGATTATTGGGAGCACACACTAGCACATCATCCATGTAATGTAGGATGATGGCTTTCTCTGCTTTGGCACGGATGGGAGATAGAATTTTAGCAATATACTCTTGGCAGAGAGTTGGGGAATTTTTCATACCTTGGGGAAGCAGAAGCCAATGATAATGTTCCATGGGAGTTTCACGATTAAGAGAGGGTACAAAAAATGCAAATCGAGGGGCATCTGCAGGATGGAGTGGAATATGAAAGAAGCAATCTTTAATGTCAAGAACAGCTAAATGCCAATGTTGTGGGAGCATTGAAGGTGATGGCATACCTGGTTGAAGGGGTCCCATGTCTTCAATAACCTTATTAATTTCTCTAAGATCTTGGAGTAGCCTATATTTGTTCTTTCCCAGTTTTTGTATTACAAACACAGGTGTATTCCATGGGCTGTTAGTTGGAACTATATTTCCTTTAGCCAATTGTTCAGCTACTAATGTTTTGAGTGCCTCTAAGTTTTCTTCTTTTAGCGACCACTGGTTAACCCACACTGGTTCATCTGTTTTCCAAGTTAATTTCTGTGGATGGCACTCTGCACCAGTGGCCTGCAAGGGAAAATTTTGATGTCTAGGGGTGATATCAATTTTTGTTCCCCACTGAGACATGGCATCCCTTCCCCACAGGGTGAATTTCGTGTCCAGGACATATGGACGAAGTGTCGCTATTTGTCCTTCAGGACCTTCAATTTGAATGGTGTTTTTGGATTGCTTCACAGTTTGGGTACCTCCAATCCCTTGTATGATGCCCTGAGATTTCAATTCCCATTGCGCAGGCCACTTATGAAATGGAATGACAGACACATCAGCACCTGCGTCTATCATTCCCATGATACTGATTTTATGTGATTTGTGATGGAGCTTACATTCTATTACAGGTTTATCATTTCCCAAAACCTCAGTCCAACAGATGGCTGGGATATGACCATCTGTGGGCAGGTATTTGGGCAGTGGAATGGCCTGTGCAATGACTTGACCCTTTGGCATAAAGTACGGTGGATATATACATTGTACAATTAGGTTAGAACACCTGTTCTGATCCACTTTCATGAGTATGGGTGTAACCTCTATCCCAGCAGGTGTTTCCCGAGTGTCCCCAATAACAAAAAGGTATGTAAAGTCTGGCATGTGGTCCACATTCTGGAATGAGATGGGAATTACAGTCTGTTTGTTGTTGTTGTAATGGCGTGCTTTATAACAGGTTACCTTAAACCTGAGTCCAGAAGTCCAAGTTGCTTTGTCTGCAGCCCTATTTATGTCTGAACACGGAGCTGTTAGGACGCTTGAGTGGCTAGTTTCCCTGCTGTTGACCTGGGGAAACAATCTTTGGAGAGTTTTTATCAGCAGCTATAACCGTTCTGCAATTGCGAGCTACATGTCCCTTTTTCTGACAACGATAGCATATAAAGTTTCCACACGATTAAGTTTCTCCTGTACCCATAGCATTATCTACAACCTCCCCAACCATCCCCACTTTTTTCAAAAAGGGAACAGCTGTGTTCAGCTGTACCTTCTTTATACAGACTTCGAGGATGGATTCAACAGTAGGGGGAGGATGCAGAGGGAGAGTGAGGATGACTCCTTTGCAAGCATCATTCGTATTAACTTGGAGAAGTTCGAGTAGGTGCGCTTGTTGGAGGTCAGGATTAGGGACCTGGGAAGAGACAGCTTCGCACAAACAGTTATAAAAGTGAATAATATTTTCATTTGGCAATTGCTTGATGGTGGTATAATGAGAATTAGGAGTTTGAGATGGTAATAATGTTAAGGCCTTTTCAGCAGCACGTGTGATTTCAGTAAGAACTGGATGAGGCATAAGCATTGCTTGTTTTTGAGGATTTGCCATATTATTGTCACCAGATAAAAGGTCTAATGTGATATAATTATTCTCAAAGTCCCGGTAATTATCTGGTGTTTGCCACAAAATTTTTAATAAATCAGATAAAATTATTTTCCATTGCTTTTTCTACATCATAAAATCACCAGCTGTTAGAAGAGTTTGCATCAATGTAAGTAAATCATGAGGTACAAGTAAGTCAGTTGCAAAAGTAGCACTTAAAAGGCTCTTAAAATAATTACTCTGCATTCCAAACTTCTTAATTGCCTTGCACAAATCTTTAATATTAGAATAAGAAAAGGGTTTCCAGTCAGGGTTTGCTCCATTGCTAGTACGAGAGAGTGTAGTAGAAGCAGTTGGAGTTACTTCCTGGTAGCTCTGGGTTCTAGGATTTAGAGAGGTAGTCACAGGATTGTGGGAAGCAGGGGCGGGACAATGGGAAGCAGGGGCGGGAAGTGAAGGCGCAGGGGCGGGACAATGGGAAGCAGGGGCGGGAAGTGAAGGTGCAGGGGCGGGCACAGAGGGAGGGGTGAAACACGACGCTGTGGGGGCAGGGTTAGGGGCGGGGTCAGATTGTGACGCATGAGTGGGAGGGGATGGGGACAAGAAGCGATTTGTGGGGTGGGGGAGAAAGGGATTGTGGGAGGTGTAGTTTGGAGATGAAGAAACATTGCATCCACCATTATTGGAGACAAACAAACTCGGAGAAAAGGGGTTGGGGGAAGGGGCTTTTTCCTGGGCTGCGAGCACATGGCAATGGCTGTCCCTGGGAACAAAGAGATAAGGGGAGAAGGGGTTTTTTCGTGTGCTTGAAACATGAGGGCTAGAAACTGCAGACAAAGGAGTGGAGAAGAGGTTTTGGAAAGGTCCTGGGACTGGCTCCGGATTCCCGTCCAAGGCAGGGTGCTGAGGAAACACGGGTGAGCCAGGAGGACGATAGCTCTCCTGTGCTAAAAAGCAGTCTGCTCTAGCTGTGTTTTCCAGCGTAGGAGAAGAGGGGTCAGGGACACCAGGGTTGGAAGAGGGTATAAGGGAATTAACAGGGGGCTTTTGCAGAGGCTTTTAATTTACTACTTTTTTCTCCAGCAAAGTATAACTTAGTAACAGGAGAGGAAAGAATTTTGAAACTGTTTCGTCTCCTGCACGCCTAAGAGAGGAGAGTTTTCTCCCCACCTTATCCCAAAATTCAGGAGATCTTATGTCTTCGGAGGTCAGATTAGGAAAGTACTGAAAAAGCCATTGTACAAAAGATTGAACTAGATTTTTAGGGTATTTATGCCCAGTACAAGAAAGGTAGCTTTGAACTTGGTGGTATATTTCTCTGTGGTGTGCAGAAACCTCAGATCCCATTACGAATGCAGCACCACAAATCCTCAGCCCCAACTTGCCAAAAAGGAGGAAAAAAAGAGAAAGTTTGCACCGGCACCAGCTTAAGACAGGAGCCCCTAAACCAGCAGGGAAATGCTCACCAGAATTCTGGATTTACCACAGGAAAGCAGGTCCGGAGAAAAAAAACAAGCGAAAAGGGTCTTCTACTTACCAGCTGTTCCCTCGCCACGTGGTGTGGGGGAGGGTACAGGCTGAGGCTCTGGGCTCGATGTTACACAAAAAGTAACAGCTCGGTACACAGAGCTGGCACAGCAGGACGTGCAGAGCTAACTCCAGCAGACAAACAGCTGCCGGGACACCCTGAAAGTCTCTCAGAATCAGAGTTCAGAGATAGCATGTTGTACACCAGATGTGGAAGGTATCTTTTCAGCTTTATACCGGCTAGGCTAGTGGTTTAATGCCTTAGAAAGCCTCAAGCAGCCTAGAGAGGTAGCACGGGCAATCTAGCACTTTAGTAGCTCTAAAATCGGTAACTGTATCAGCTGCAAAGCAAATACCATCAGCAGAAGCAAAGAGGGAGAAATATAGCTCCCTGCTCGCTCAATTTCCTGCAGTTAGAAGCTTTCAAATGACACAGACAACAAGAGATGTTCACAGGAAGATAGCTGAGCCAAGAGGGGGCGGGGCCTCCCTCGACCATCTCTTTTATTCGGAGAAGGGGAAAAGGGAGGACTGGGGGCGGACCTGGGGTGACCGGCCAATCAGACACTGCTAAAGAGTTTAAGTTACATTTGGTTTTGCCCGCGCTTAGAACAAAGGAGCTCGGAGCACATGGCAGGAGCAAGTGTCTTTGGGACAGGGAGGGGAAGCTCAGAACAGGCAGCAACATACTGGGACTAAGATGAGATATTGTAGAGAGATTCCTTGTGGAACAGGGGCATATGATAGCCCAGGAGAGTTTGGGCACCCCAGGGCTTCTGCAGAAGCACCCCTGTAGGGGCCTCAGGCTGCAGATAGGCCAGAAAGACACCTGGCTGCAGGCAGCCTTGAACAGCCTTGGGAAAAGTTACATGCTGGTCGGCTGCCCCGCTGCTTAGAGGCTGTCCCATGGGAAGAGGGCGTGAAACTTTGTAAAGTAGATATAAGTGAGTGTACGTAAACAATCAAGGAAGCACGATGCTCAAATCGTATCGGTGTTCGTATCATGACTTCGGCCGGCTCCCCTGCGCTCAGAACCCCTCCCCCCCCCCCCCCCCCCCCGCTAAAAGATATCAGGCTAAAGAATTATAAGAATGTATGCTAAGAATACTGAGAATACATAAAAGGTATATAAAAAGAAAAGGCAAAAAATCATCATGGCATCAGTAGTCATAGGGCAAGGTGAGAATGGTTTCAAACTGAAAGAGAGTAGTATTAGATTAGATATTAGGAAGAAATTCTTTACTGTGAGGTTGGTGAGGCACTGGCACAGGTTGCCCAGAGGAATTGTGGATGCTCCATTCCTGGAATTGTTCAAGGCCAGGTTGGATGGGGCCCTGAGCCAACTGGTCTAGTGGAAGGTGTCCCTGTCTATGTCAGGGGGTTGGAATGAGATCATCTTTAAGGTCCCTTCCAACCTAAACCATTCTATGATTCTATGAATTTTCTAGAGTGGTGTTTCTGCCCCATAAGACCACATGCCATGGGCATTCCTGAAGACATGAGCCAGCACAGTAGTTGCTGTGGCCAGTGTGCACTGTCCTGTGTAACCTGAGGGCTGTCCCACAGTGGAATGTATAAGTAGCTCTGGGAAAGTATCGCTTTCCGCTGCGCCACAGCTGCTGTGCCGTAGCACGAGGTGCTGCAATCTCCCAGAAGCGTCTCCTTAGCAAAGCCACTCAGCAGGACAGCCACACACACACACGCGTGCATGCACAAACACACGGATAGCTCCAGTAATATGGGTCAATGGCAAAGAGGTAGGAAGGGTCTCCGTATAGAGTTTCATGGACGAAGGTTTATTGCAGCCTCACCGTGAAGGGATCAAGGGACGAAGACAGAGAACAATGGAGGGTCCAGGTTTAAGTACGGGAGCGGGGCGAGCATCAGGGACCAATGATCTGAGGGCATGAGTGTGGTACAAAGGTGGGACTAGGGAATAGGAGCTGTTGCTTCCAAGGAGGCCGGGGATGGACAACCTGGTGTGCCACGACCTTCCTAGAAAGAGTGTCCTGCAAGGAACAACTCTTCCAGGAGCAGTGGCTGGCTTCCCTGGGCAACAAGCGATTTCAGCAAGTGTAGCGATTTCTCAGCTACAAGTGGTTCCAGCTCTTGTGATCCAGCTCTTTGGGAAATCACCCAAGGCAAACTCGGGGATAGAGAGACAGGAGCCTTGTATAGCAGTTCCACAGAGGTAGCCTTTATTGTCCAGCAGTCCCTGTGAAGGGGTAGCTAGGGACAAGGCTCCCTGCATCAGGGCTAGGGGGCGGAGGTTATATGGGGTAGGCAGGGGGTGGGGTAGAAACCAACTAGCCAACTGGGTACTGGGTATTACCATATAGTGTCTTGGGGTGACCTTATGATGTGTATCCCATATCGCTGCCTATGCCCAGAAATTAATTCCTGTGCCTTTCTATGCCTCTAAACTGAGCCTGAGAGGGGGAAGGAAAAAACTGAGCAAAACTTTTTCAAAGCAGTTTGCAGCTTTTTCAAGGTCACACACAGATAGCAATTGGTTTTCCCAGCTGCGGCAGGGGAGGGAGGAAGCACCCGGCTGGCTGCTCCCAGGTCAGTTTTTTTATTTGGCCAGTGGTTCAGCTGCTTTTTCTCCAGAGAGAGACTGAGAGTTTAATTTTTCCTTCTCTGGAATTTTGGATTTTCTCCCTTTTCTACTGGACTGCTTGATTGCTTTAACATCAGAACACATCAGGAGGACTTTCCACTGGGCACAGAGGGCCTGGCCCTGGGCCAAGCCCCAGCTCCGAGGAGACCAGAGGGAGGACTCTAACATTTTCCCAGGTTTTTCCTCCACAGCGAAAGATTTTATTATTTAGCATTATTTTCCTTTCCCGTGTGTTTGATAAATAAATAGTTTTATCTCCTTCACTTTCTTTTGAGGAAAATTTACTTTTTCCCAAACCTGGTGGGGGAGGGGTGGTTGTGCCTTCTCTCAGAGGATATATTTCTAAATTTGGCCAAACTGGAACATATAGAAACAAGGCATGCTGCGGGTGGTTCACTTTCTTGCCATGACCCAGGGGAAGGTTGCTTATCTCTGGGGAAGATCGTCTTGCCCTCAGGCCTCTCTTCTCCAAGGGAGAGCAGAGGGCTCCTGTGCCAAGGACTCCCAGCCCTCCACAACTTCCCCTTCCTTTTTTACTAAGAACGCCTCCCCAACAGCCTTTTTAAAGCAGCGTAAAAAACATGAGAACATAAGCAATACGATAAGAATTACAATGAAAATCCACAAAGCACCCTTAACTAAAGAAAGTACCCACCCTTGGAGTCCCCATTGTCCGAGAAAGTTGTTGAGACTGTCTGTGATTTTTTCTTCTGTCTTGATTTGGTGGACTTGATCTTTTAGCAGCTGGATGTTCTTTGAGATGGAGTCACTACGTGATGTTAAATCAAAACGGCACGCCTTCAAAATCTTGATAGCCATGCCCATGGGCCAGGAGCAGGAAGTTGATGGCTGCCTGGTTTTGCCGTGTCACATGTCTGGTGGTCTCTTCATCTCCGAGGAGATTACTAAGGGCGGCAGATGTTGCATTGGCCTGCCTGCTAAGCCAGTACCCCAGGTAATTTAGCTCACCAAGGGCTTTAGCAGCGGCTACCCAAGGCAGAAGGAGGGAAACGGCTACCCTTTTTCCTTTACTCCAATTAATAACTTGAGAATCACAATTTTCATCACATTCTAGATATGATCATTTTTGGCGTGCCAATTTGTGTGCCGAATTATTCTTTAAACCTTGAAGTATCGTAATGTTTGGGGTGAGGGTAATAAGCTGGTCAAGGCTACAAGGACCCCCTTGAAGGTGTGAGGGGATCCCGGCCCATGCCCTGTCTCCACAAATAAGAAACACTCCCCAGGGCAACACTTTGGGATGGAGTGAGGATGAAGAAAGCTTATGACTGGTGTAATTGCACCAATTTGGAGGATTATAAACTTTGTTATTTGGTAATACATTTTTTTTATGGGTAGACCAAATAAGGTCAAGGTGGTTCAAATGTTGGCCGGATAGTTTATAATGAAATTGCACACAGTAATGAGCTTTGGAGGACCCCAATAAGTCCAATTCCTGGGGTTCCTCTGGTGCTTGTGGAAGAATCTTGGTCCATTCATCCCAAATGTCTACCGGATTGGGTTTCTTACCTGTATATGGGTATTCATGTGCTGCTAGAGGAATCCCTACCAGGCACATTGACAATAGGTTGTCTAGGTTGCCCATGGAGAGGCACAAGTTATCTTGTTTTAATGTCCTTGCTAGGGTCACCCAGATATTATGGCTGGGTTGTGGGACAACACAGCTGAGGGCCTGTGGCACTGTGAGGAGAGTCCAGGCAGCAGTGAGGGCAGCATCAAGGTAGATGGGTCTCATCTTTAGACAGGGATGGGGCTTCTGATAGGGAATATAAACAAAAATTTGTTAGCTTTGAGGTGAAGGGGAAGGATTGTCTTCACTTTTCCTTCCTCCCCCCTTTTGATTTCTCCTTTCTTTGTTTTTGTTTAAATGCATACTGTTGGAGGGGATAGAGTATTTGGGATATTCTGGTTGGAGGTAAGTGAGGGCTGGGGAGGAGAGGGAGGGGAGGGAACAGGAAGGTAGGCATATAGGTAAGTGGGGTTTTAGGGGTAATCACACTGAACCGTGCCAGAAATCAAATCCCTCCTGATGGGAGAGAATTTTCTAAAAGTCCTTGCAAGGAGTTTTTGGGTATTGGGTTGTCTCCATGTCAGGACAGACCGATGTGACGAACCTGACCCATCGGTAAAGACGGTCAGAGCTTTAAGAGGTTTTCTACTTTGGATTAATTTTGGAATCAAATTAAAAGCTGCATCGCGGTAGAAAAGTCTATGTTTTGGCATGTGAATGGAAATTTGGCCTGTGTAGCTATCTAGGGCTAACTGGAGGCTTTCATTGGTCTGGAGCAACAGCTTCAGATCTCCAGTGGTCAATGGCAAGTATATGCATGTGAACTCACACCCTGCAAGAGAGCGGAGACGAGTTCTGGCCCTTTTTATTAAATGTGCCATTACTTCTTGGAAGGTGGTTAATGTCTTTGCAGGTTGATGGCTTGTGAAGACCCATTCAAGTATCAGCAAAGGGTCTCTGAGTTTAGGGTCCCATTGGAAGATCAGTCCATGGAAGCGGGGAGCTTTACCCAAAACTGCAAACTGAAGAGGCAGGCTGGGTTCAACGCGATGGGCTTGGCGTGAAGACAGGGCTTCCTGGACTTTGGCGATGGTATCTCGGGCTTCAGGTGTGAGGGCGCATGGAGAGTCCAAATCTTTGCTGCCATGGAGGAGGTTGAAGAGGGGAGCGAGGTCTTCTGTTGTGACTCCCAGTAGGGGGCGTATCCAATTTATGGATCCACACAGGCTGTGTAAGTCCCTTAGGGTTTTAGGGTCCTTTTTGATGGCGAGTTGCTGGGGTACGATGGTTCTCTCCCGGATCTGGAGGCCGAGGTAAGTCCATGGGCTGGAGTACTGCACTTTGTCCTCACGAATCTCAAATCCTGCTTCTTCTATGGCCTCAATTGTCTTTTTAAGAGTTCTGTCCAAGTAAGTCTTTTCTGATGCACAGATTAGTATGTCATCCATGTAGTGGTAAATGATTGCCTCTGGGAACAGGCTCCTGATGGGGGACAGAATGTGGGCGACGTACCACTGGCAGATGGTCGGGCTGTTCTTCATGCCTTGTGGGAGGACGAGCCAATGGTATCTTCTGAGTGGGGCTTCATCGTTAAGAGAGGGGACGGAGAAGGCGAACCGTGGTGCATCCTGGGGATGGAGCGGGATGTTAAAGAAACAGTCTTTAATGTCTATGATGGCCAGCAGCCAGTCTCGGGGCAGCATCGATGGTGATGGCAGGCCGGGTTGGAGGGGGCCCATGTCTTCAATGACCTCATTGATCTTTCGTAGGTCATGGAGTAGTCTCCATTTGTTTGTGCCGGGCTTTTTCAGCACAAAGACAGGGGAATTCCAAGGGCTGGTGGTCTCGGTGATATGACCTTTGGCAAGTTGCTCTTCCACCAGGGCTTCCAGCGCGCTGAGTTTTTCTTTTTCAAGGGGCCACTGCCTTGTCCATTTTGGGTTGTCAGTCTTCCAGGTGAGCGGGGGAGTAGATGGCAGCGCGCGTTTCTCAGTGGCCCCAGTCAGAAATCCTGGCTGGGAATGGTAAGAGTGGCACCCCATTGGGATAGAAGGTCTCTGCCCCATAGGGTGATGGGGGCTCTTACCACGAATGGTCGGGTGGTCGCTATCTTGCCCTCAGGTCCTTCAATGACAACATTTTGTTTGCTTCTCATGGATACTGCAACTCCACCAATCCCAGAGATCATACCTGCCACTGGCTCCAGTTCCCAATTCCCTGGCCACTCGGAGCGGGCAATGATGGTCACGTCTGCTCCAGTGTCCAGCATCCCTGGGCGGTAGACCCTCTCTCCTTTACAGAACAAGCTGCACTCCATGGTTGGTTTGTTTGAGCCCACAATCTCTATCCACATTGCCATAGGATTGAGAGGAAGCTGTTCTGGGCGGTTCTGTGGAAGTAAAAAGGCTTGGGCAATCGGTGCTCCCTGTGGGAGAAAGAAAGGTATGTCCGTGCAGCAAAGCTGGACAAGAATCTCTTGTCCAGGTTGCACTGTTTGTATCTCAGGTAATACAAAGAGTTGTTCTGAACCATGGATGGTATCGCTTAGGATAAGAATGTCCCATGGGCCGTCATGCGGTCCATACTTTCCTGTAGGAATACGATAAAAACGCTTGTCAACAAAGTTAAATGGCAGTGATGTTACCAGTTGGCGTCTGGTCCCGATCGGTAGCGCTCCGTGTGTTGGATCCTTGTCACGTGTTGTGGGACTGCCTGGGATGATGGTGCCGGGTGAGGTCCAGTTGTCTGCTCTCGGTGGTCCGATGTGGAGTTCACAGCCGGGGCGGGGTAGTATGGCCTTTGATTTGTTGTCTGGGCGCGGGGCCTTGACACCGCGCTCCGATAGAAGTTTTTTGGACGCTGCTGGTGCTGTTGCTGTCTCTGGTGCCTTTGGTAGGTAGCACGACGGTCCTGGGTGGGTGACCTTTGTGGGCAGTCCTTTATAAAGTGTCCAAGTTCACCACAATAGAAACAGCGGGCATTCTCCTTAGAGACTGCTGCAGCAAATGCACCAGAAACTCCCTCTGTGATGCCCTTTACAACTGCTTGGGTCATTGTGTTCTCTGTGGATGTGTGTCTAGTACAGGTCTCTATCATTTGTTCTATTGTAGGTTCTGTGTCCATGGGTAGGGCCCTCAAGATATTCTTACATTGTTCATTAGCATTTACCATGGCAAGTTTGCCCAAAAGTTCCTTTCGTCCATCTGGACTTTCTATCTGTTTTTCTAAGCTAGCTTTTAAACGATCAACAAACTGAATGAAGCTTTCATTTGCTGACTGTTTGATGTTAGAGAAATATTGTGTAGGAACAGAATCATCAGGGGTAAGAAACAGTGATGTCTTAGCTGCAATAGCTATGTCTTGTAATGCTACTTCAGGTAAGGTTGTAGCTAGATCTAGGGGTTTTTGGAGGTCACCTTCTCCAGCCAGTTGTTCTATTGTCCAATCTGTCTGATTTGCATCTTTAGCATAAGTGTCAGACAATGTTTTTAAATGTCTTTTCCAATGCCTTTCCCATAACATATATTCAGCAGGGGAAAGGATGCAATTAATAAGGTTTTTAATATCATGTGGTACTAATGTATAGGCAGAGAAAGTGGCTTCCAAGAGGTTTCTAAAGAAATGTGACCCTCTCCCATGTTCTTTTGCTGCCTTGCAAAGCTCTTTGATTTCTTTGTATGGGATAGGTTCCCATGTTTTTGTAGTTGGACCACCCCTCCTCCCTCTCCCTATAATGACTGGAAAGGCTGAAATTTTCTGAGCCAATTCCCAATCTCCCTCCCGGTTCGCTTCCCTGCGTGTCTGTGCCCACCGGTCCTCCGATTCAGAGTCAGAGCCACTGCTACTGTCATCTGAACAGGAGGGATAAGCTGTGGCAGGGCGGGGCTGGGATACAGGGGGCGTAGCACGGCGTTTTTGAAATGCCGACATTCCTTTACCTAGGTCGGGAATAGCGGGGGGTCGGGGGTGGTTTGAGGGGTGGGAAGGGGTCCCGTTATGGCAGCATGGGGGTGGAGAGGTTGTACAGCAGCAGGTCGTTTGGGGAGAGGTCGGGTTACAGGTAGTGCCGGTTTCGCAATTCCATGTGGAGTCGGGAGGGGCGAAAAGAGGGTGTGGGGGGGCGGTGGGCTCTAGCGCAGCAGTGGGGGGAATGGGGATTGCGCAAGAACCCGTGGTAGGGGGAGGGGGGATGCAGGGAGAGGGGGAACATCAGCAGGGATTGCGCAAGATGCAGCTGGGGAGGGGGGGGAGCGGGTGTGCCGGCGCCTGCCAGGGTCTATGGGCGATAGCCTGGGGCGGTGCCGCGGATAGCTGGGTCCCGCCAGCGGCAAGAGGGGCAGATGCTGGCGGGGGGCGTGACGCCTGTTCCGGGCCCCACAGTGCGTGCGCGGGGCTCTGCGGGACCGGCCCCGTGTTGTACCATGGCTGCTCCGTGGGTGCAGGGGGGGGCAGCGGCGGCGGGGCGGCTCGCTGGGACAGGGCCGCCGTGCTGGGGTGGGGGGAGAACAGGGCTGCGTGTGGCAGTGATACGGCAGGAGGCTGGGACGCGGTTGGGTGGGGGGGGGTCGGAGGCACCGCGGGCCGGTGCGAGAGGGGGAAGGGTGGTGTCATGCGGGGAGGGCTGCGAGATACCAGGGGCACAGGGAGACGGGGCTGGGGGGGGGGTCAGAGGCATCCATCCCGGGGAGCGGGGATGGGTCTGGGATGGATCCCGCGCGCGCTGCCTGGGGGGTGGGAGCGGAACCGAGGGGGCGAGCGGGGGGGGGGGGGGGGCGGGCACGGGAGGACCGCCGGGAACAGGGGGTTGGGGAAGGGAAGTGGGGGGGCCGGCGCCCCGGCCGGGCCAGGGTCGGGGCGGCTGGCCGAGTCCTCACTCTGGCTGGCCATTCCCAGAGGCGGAGAGGGGGGGTGGGAAGGGGGAAGGGCAGAGAAGGGGTTTGGCTGAGGGGGGGGTTTCGCACGACACGTTTTAACCAGTAAATGAAATAAAGGAATGAATTTGGAAACGGAGAGGTTTCCCGAGGCTTGAGAAGAGTACAGTTTGTTTCTCACACTGTCCCAGAATGAATCAGAAAGAACAGAATCTGTAGTAGCATCAGGGAAATTTAGAGCTATCCAATTACTGAAAGATTTAAGATTTTTCTTAGAAAGAATACCTTTAGAGAATTTAAAGTCAGATTTTAAGAGAAGGGTCAGAAGAAAGGGGTATAGGTCTCTCTCAGAATGGGAAAGGCTGGGTTTAGCTTGCCTTTGTCCCATCTTAGTCCCTCCCTCAGCAGAAAAAGAGAAAAAAACCAAACCAAAAGTAAAATGCGCGCAAAAGAAGGAGAGCCCCAAACTTAAACTTACAAATCCCGTTTTCTGGTGGGGCTGGCTCCTGGAAAGGTCTGCTGGGGGGGTGGTCTGGCAGTTCGATCCTCAGGGACTTCAGTCCTTGGTGGGAGGTGAGGGTCTCGAACTGTCCTCGTCCAAAAGTCCTGCTAAAACGTAGGCCTATCTTCAGAGGGTCAGCACACGAACGGCTGGTTCTGTCTTGGTGATCAAGACGCAGCTCAGGCCAGGAGTCCAAGGTCCAGGGGTCCCGGGGTCCAAGGCTGTTCAGGCGCCAGTTATTACAGCTGGTGGTGGGGTCCGTGGCTCTGACCCAGGAAGAGGTGACCGGTCCGGAGAGATGGTCCCGAAAGGGATCGCCTTCCTGAGGCCCAGTGTCTTCCCTCAGCTGCTGGCAGGAGGGCCCTGCAGAGGCTGTCAGCTCTTTAGTGATTGTCAGCTCGTGATTTCAGCTCAGCTCTGCAGGGCAGCCTCCAGGCCAAGCCAGACCAGAGAGAGACGAGAAGGCCCGTGTGGCTGGTTCCGCACAGAGGTAGCTTTATTGTTGGTTCCCTCCGGCGAAGGGGAAAGCCAGGGACGAGCTCTCTCCCCCACAGAGCCAGGGGACTTCCTTTTATAGGGATACAGGGGATCAGCAGAGGACCAATGGGTTACAGAGGGTCTGGGACAGACCAATGGGTTACAGAAAGATCTGCATAGTGTCTCTCAAAGGATTGTGGGTCCACTTTTCCTCGCCATGACCAAGAAGTGGCTGCCTTTTCAGGGAGTCCTGCTGGGCGATTGCAAAATCTCTTGTCTCAGCAGAGATCCCTCCAGGGCAAGGGCTGGGCACATCCCACAGAAAGGCCCAGAAATCTGATGTGTTTCTGGATCCTTGATCAGCACTGGTGGTTTCTCAGTGAGCTTAGCTCGAGTTGAATTTGGGAAGTGCCAGAGTACAGGGGGTTCAGGCTCTGATGATGTACAATTTAGGAAATTAATAACATAGAGAGCCTTACAGAGTCTCTCAACAGAAGACATAATCTCTGTTTCTCTCTGTTGCTGATTGAGGACTCTTTTGATGGTCTGATGATTCCTTTCTACTATGGATTGTCCTGTGGGATTAGCGGGTATGCCCCTCGTGTGTTTTACTCCCCACTGGTTGAAGAAATCTTTCAATTTGCAGGAGGTATAGGCGGGCCCATTATCTGTTTTAATTTGCTCAGGGACTCCCAGGGAGGCAAATGCAAGGAGAAAATGCTTGATGGTGTGGGTGACATTTTCTCCTGCATGGGCTGATGCAAACACTGCCACAGAAAACGTCGATTGACACATGCACATACTTAAGACTTTCCAAAGGATGGGAAGTGGGTCATGTCAGACTGCCATAGTTGGCAGCTGTTCAGGCCCCAGGGGTTAACCTTGGTACCCATAGATGGTATCTGGTAATTTTGGCAGTTCGGACATGTTGCTACAATTGCTGTCGCTTGGTCTTTCAAGAGTTTGAACATCCTGATGAGCGCAGGTACATTTTGATGATAAAATGCATGCAATAACTTCACCTGGGCGAAGATGTCAGGGATGTTAGCAGTCTCTGCTGACATGGCTAGCGCGTCTGCCCTCCTGTTCCCTTCTGCGATGGCACCTGGGAGGTCGGTGTGTGACCTTACATGCATAATATAGTAAGGTTGCTTTCTGTGAGAGATTAAATTATTCAATGTAGAAATCAATTGGTGTAAGTTTGGATTGGAGACCTCCTTGAGAAAGGCATGTTCAGCCCTCATAGCTATGCCAGCAATGTAAGCTGAATCTGTGACCAGATTAAAGGGCTCATCTTTGAATCTCTCAAAGGCTCTGACGACAGCTGCTAGCTCAGCAATCTGTGGTGATCCTTCCACTACTTGGACATCAGACTCCCACTTCTGAGTTTTGGAATCCCTCCAAGTCATTACTGACTTGTGGGATGACCCTGAGCCATTGCTAAAAACGGTTAGTGCTTTGAGAGGTATTCTACTTTGGATTAATTTTGGGATCAAATGAAAGGCTGAATCACAATTTAAAAGTCTATGTTTTGGCACATGGATGGAAATTTGGCCTGGGTACCTATCCAGGGCGAACTGGAGGCTCTTATTGGTCTGGAGCAAATGTTCCAGATCTCCAGTGGTCAATGGCAAGTATATGCATGTGAATTCACACCCTGCAAGAGAGCGGAGGGGAGTTCTGGCCTTTTTTGTTAGACGTGCCATCATTTCCTGAGGAATGCTTATTGTTTTTGTAGGCTGATTGCTTGTAAAGATCCATTCAAGTATTAATAAAGGGTCTCTGAGTTGAGGATCCCACTGAAAAATCAACCCGTAGAAACGGAGGCCCTTACCCAAAACAGTAAACTGGAGGGGCAGGCTGGGCTCAACGCGAGGTGCTTGGCATAAAGACAGGGCTTCCTGGACTTTGGTGATGGAATCTTGGGCTTCTGGCGTGAGGGTGCGTGGAGAGTCCAGGTCCTCACCGCCACGGAGAAGACTGAAGAGGGGGGCGAGGTCTTCTGTTGTAATCCCTACCAGGGGACGTATCCAATTGATGGACCCACATAACTTGTGTAAATATCTTAGGGTCTTTGGGTCATCTTGGATGGCGAGTTGCTGGGGTACGATGGTCCTCTCGTGGATCTGGAATCCGAGGTAAGTCCATGGGCTGGTGTACTGCACTTTGTCTTCACAAATCTCAAACCCTGCTTCCTCTATGGCTTCAATAGTCCTTTTAACGGTCATGTCCAAGTAAGTTTTTTGTGATGCACAGATCAGGATATCATACATATAGTGGTGAATGACTGCGTCTGGGAACAGGCTCCGGATGGGGGACAGAATGTGGGCAACAGACCGCTGGCATATGGTCGGGCTGTTCTTCATGCCTTGGGGAAGGACAAGACAATGGTACCTTTTGAGTGGGGCCTCTCTGTTGAGGGAGGGGACGGAGAAAGCAAACCGGGGGATGTCTTGAGGGTGGAGAGGGATGTTGGAGAAGCAGTCTTTTATATCTAGGATGGCAAGCATCCATCTCTGGGCAGCATTGATGGTGAGGGCAGGCCGGGCTGGAGGGGACCCATGTCGTCAATGACTTCATTGATCTTACGGAGGTCGTGGAGGAGCCTCCACCTATCTTTGCCGGGCTTTTTCAGCACAAAGACAGGGGAGTTCCAAGGACTGGTGGTCTCGACGATGTGACCCTTGGCAAGCTGTTTCTCCACGAGGGCTTCCAGAGTGCACAATTTTGCCTTGGAAAGGGGCCACTGCTCGATCCACACTGGATCCTTTCGTTTCCAGGTGAGCTGAGGGATGGAAGGTGGTGTGCGCCTCTCAGTGGTCCCAGTTAGAAATCCTTACTGGGGATGTGTAAGAAAGCCCCTCATTGGGTCAAGAGGTCCCTGCCCCATAAGGTGATGGGGGCCCTTACCACGAATGGCCAGATGGTCGTTAGCTTGCCTTCAGGGCCTTTGACGATGACATTCCACTTGCTCTGCATAGACACTGTGGCTCCACCGATCCCAGAAATCACGCCTGCCATGGGCTGCAGTTCCCAGTTCGCTGGCCACTCAGAGCAGGAGATGATGGCCACGTCTGTGCCGGTGTCTAGCATCCCTGGTCGGTAGATCTGCTCCCAATTACAGAGTAGGCCGCACTCAATGGTAGGCTTATTTGAGCCCACAACCTGTGCCCACATTATGGTTGGATTGAGTGGAGCCTGTTCTGGGCAGTCCCGTGGAAGCAAAAAGGCTTGTGCAATCGGTGTTTCTCGTGAAAGGTAAAAGGGTGGGTCTGTGCCACAAAGCTGGACAAAGATCTCTTGTCCAGGGTGTACTGTTTGTATTTCTGGTAATACAAACATTTATTCTGGACCATGAAAAGTGTCATCTAGGATGAGAATGTCCCATGGAGCGTTTTATGGTCCATACTTCCCTGTGGGGATATGGTAAAAACATTCATCTGCAAAGTCAATGGACAGTGCAGTTACCAGCTGACGCTGGGTTCCCATCTGTAACACTCCATGTGATGGGTCTCTTTCATGTGCGCTGGGATCTCCGGGGATGATGATACCTTGCTAGGTCCATCTGCCTGCTCCCGGCACTTGGCGGTGGACTTCGCATACTGGTCAAGGTGATACGGCTTTTGATTTTTTGTCAAAGCGTGAGGCTGTCCTGCGCTCCACTGGAAATTTCCCGGGTGCTGTTGGTACCACTTCTGTCTCTGGGGCCTTTGGTAGCTGGTGCGACAGTCCTGGGTGGGTGACTTTTCTGGGCAGTCCTTTATAAAGTGTCCAAATTCTCCGCAATTGAAACAGCGGGCATTGTCTTTCGAAGCCTACACTGCAAATGCACCAGATACCCCTTCTGCAATGCCCTTCGCAACTGCTTGGGCAACTGCATTTTCGGTGGACATATGGCATGTGCAGCCTTCCATCATTTGTTCTATGGTGGGTTCCATGTCCAGGGGTAAAGCCCTTAGGATAGCTTTACATTGTTCATTAGCATTTGACATAGCAAGTTTATGTACTAGTTTGAAAACAAACCAGTGAGAGGCACCAAGTCAGAATAACAATTTAATTAGGAAATTAAAGAAAAGGAAAAACTAAAAGAAAACACTGGTTTAAACTGACAGAGTCAAGATACAACCTGAGTCCCTGCCAGGCAGGGTGGTGGTAGCAGTCTGGTTGAATGGTGGCTGCAGTCCTCTGAAGTGGTGATCCTGTAGTAGAAGGGTCTGCTCTTCCTCAGAAAGTCCAGTGGTGGCTGTGTAGCTCCTGTCCTCTGGAAATCCAGTGGAAAGGTTCTCTCTGGTGTTCAGAATCTCAGATTAGATCCAAGATGGAATGCTTGGTTCCTCCCTCTGGGTGGAGCATCTCACAATGGGGTAATGAGTCATGAAGCCAAGTGTTGATTAGGCTCATTAACAGAAGATAGTCCAGAGGGAGTTATCTCTGAGTCATGTGGCAGGACAATGATGGGCCGTTAACAGAAAGATAGTCTGGGGGGAGGAGGCAAGGAAACACTGTCCCACCTCATTTCAACAGCTCATGAGGATGGTAATAGAATACACTGCAACCCAGGACATTTACTCAAAAGTTCCTTTCGTCCCTCTGGACTTTCTATTTGTTTTTCAAGGGCTACCTTTAACCTGTCCATGAATTTAATGAAACTCTCATCTACTCCCTGTTTGATGTTAGAAAAATGTTGTGTGGGTATCAAGTTATCAGGGGTAAGAAGCAGTGATGTTTTTGCTGCAATGGATATATCTTGCAGTGCAGCTTCAGGTATAGTGTTTGTTTGGTCTAAGGGTTTTTGAAGTTCACCTTGAAGTAAAGAAATTCAGCCAAGTTAAATTTAATAAAGAAATGGATTTTATTCCGCGGCCAAAAGATCGGTCACACAGAAAGCCACGATCGAGAAAAGCAGCCCCGAGCCCGGGATTGGAGCTGGGTGAACACGTATAGATCTGACCTCTATTGCATCAGACCTCCCAAGTTCACGAGTGTTGCTTTGGTTGGTTCCTTCTTATACAGTTCTTGGGCAGAGTCCGAATTAATTCTATTCTTCTCGTAATTTAGCACATTCATGATGTTTTCTTGTCCCAAAGTTGGACTGCACAAAGCATTTCCTGGGTCTGATGAATTGTCCATCTTCGGTGATGAATTTGTCTGTCTCCGATTCCTGGAACCCTCAATGGAGTTCCCGGAATGTCCAATTCCTTATCGGCTGAGATGTAGCAAGTCATCATAGTGTTAATGTCCCGGTGATAAGATCCAACCCCACCTGGGGTGGAATCCTCACCTATTGATTACATCTGTGCTGAAAGAACTTCCTTTTCAACTGCTCCAGTGTTGCAAAATTTTCCTCTCAGCCAGGCTGGTGGGGGGGGGGGGGGGTTGAAACTCTGGCTCTGTATAGTTTTATTACAGTTCATTTTTATACATAACAGCACGAATTACAGACTTCATTTATAACAACCTTCTCCGGCTAATTGCTCAATGGTCAAATTTGGCCGACTCGCATCTTTGGAATAGGAGTCAGATAATGTTTTTAATTGTCTTTTCCAATGCCTCTCCCATAGCATATATTCTGCCGGGCTAAGGAGGCAGTTAACAATATTATTAATATCGTGAGGGACGATCGTGTAGGCGGAGAAAGTGGCTTCTAATAACTTTTTAAAAACTGGGATCCCCACCCGTGTTCCTTAGCGACCTTGCAAAGCTTTGATTTCTCTGTAGGGAATTGGCTCCCATATTCTTTTAATTGTGGGTCTCCCCCGCCTCCCTTTTGTTAAAAGGAATGGGAAGGCTGAAATCTTTGGGGACAATTCCCAGTCTCCTTCCCGGGTGGCTTCTCTCCGTGTTTGTGTCCAGCGATCGTCGGGCTCTGAGTCAGAGTCCGTGATGCTGCTGTCATCCTCTGAAAAGGAGGACCGGTTTTCCCTAGGGCGAGCCGTGGCAGCCTGGAGCTGAACGGCGGGGGGAAAAGCGTGACAACTTTTGGATGCCGGCACCGCCCGAGCCAGGCTGGGGGCGGGAGTGGCAGGGGACCGGGAGTGCCGTGCCGGAGCGGGGGTCCCGTCCGGCCGCGGGGAGGCGGCGGGGAAGGTGCAGCTGTGCGGCAACTAGAGATCTCGGGAGAATCAGGGGTCAGGGTGCCGCCGCCGCTGCTGCTGCAAGGCTGTTGGAAATCAGCAGCAGCGGCTGGAAGCAGTTGGGGGGGAAGGGGTCGAGGCGGTGGGGTTTAAAACAGAAGCGGGAGCGCAGTTTTCGAGAGAAACCGAAAGAGTGGGGGGGAACGGGACCCGGGCTCTCCTCCCCTGAGGGGGGAAGGCTGGGGGGTAGCGAGGTTTGAGGCAGCGAAACTGGCAGAACAGGTTTAGCAGCACCCACTTCATTAGCAATTGAAAGGAAGGTAGGGGGGGTGCGGGCAAGGAAATAGCCTGAGGGTATGGAGGCTGGTGGATCGATTTCTAAGGAGCCAGGCGTTTGTCCGCCTGCTACTGAGGTGTGGGTGGAGGGGTGTATGATAGCATCACAAAACACGGCAGGGAAGAGGGGTGGGAGAGGAGCGGCAGGGGGGTGGGGGTGCGAGGCGTGCAGGGGCGTGCTTAGAGGCAGGGGAGCAGATGCAGACGGCGGCGGGGAGGGGTGGTATTGCGGGGGAGCTGGATAACTTACAACGGGGGGCGGCAGGGTGGCAGAGAGGGCAGCGTCGCCTGCGCCGTCTTTCGGGGGGAGAGACGGATAGATGGCTGGGACCAGGGGATCGGGTTGGGGGGTGGGGAGAAGTTCCAAAGCAACTTGGCCAGAGTCGCCCTGGCAGGGAAGGAGGGGGGATCGGAAGGCGTCAGGGTTTCCATGGCTACCCTGTTCCGTACGGAATGCGCCGCTTTTCGGTTCCCTCTCCAGCGGGGAAGGGGGCTTGGGAGCACAGGCAGGGGAAGGCGGGGGGGGGGGGGGGGAGAGGTTTTTGAAAGGGGATTTTCCGACATTCCCGAAATACTACCGGTTTTTTCTACTAACTTAACAATAATATGAAACAAGGGGATAAACTGAGAAACAGAAAAATCACCAGAAGCTTGAAGAGAATAGATTTTTTTCCCAACGAGGTCCCAAAAAGAGTCAGAAAGGATAGTCACCGTTAATATCAGAGAAATGCTTAGAAAGCCAAATTATAAAGGACTTAAGTTTCCTCTTAGAAAGATTCCCCTTAGAGAACTTAAAATTACTAGCAAGAAGGATTTTTAGAACTTGGGAATAAAGGTCTCTCTCAGGTTGGGTGAGGCTGTTTTCCCAGCCTCTGTCCCATCCTGGCTATCCCACTCCCTAACCCAGCAGAAAAAAGAGGAAAAAAAAAAAGCAAAAAGGACTCAAAAATATAGGAGCACGCAGAAAGACCCCAATTTTAACTTACAATTCCTTCTTCAGGCATGGGGGCAACCAGTAGGGTCAAAGAAAACGTCTGCTGGGAAGGTGGTCAGCCTGCAGGTCGATCCTCAAGAAGTGTTTCTTTGAGATGGTAGGCGAGGGTCTGTCTCTTTGGATAGCCTCTGCTAAAACGCAGGAGTGTCTTCTCAGAGAAGTGATGATCCGACGGCGGCTTTAAGTCCTGCAAACAGCTGTTCAGGAGTCGCTCTCTCCAGGACTTCTAGGATATGAGTCCAAGCTGTTTGGTGCGCCACTTTGTTGCTTCCAAGGAGGCCGGGGGTGGACAACCTGGTGTGCCACGACCTTCCTAGAAAGAGTGTCCTGCAAGGAACAACTCTTCCAGGAGCAGTGGCTGGCTTCCCTGGGCAACAAGCGATTTCAGCAAGTGTAGCGATTTCTCAGCTACAAGTGATTCCAGCTCTTGTGATCCAGCTCTTTGGGAAATCACCCAAGGCAAACTCGGGGATAGAGAGACAGGAGCCTTGTATAGCAGTTCCACAGAGGTAGCCTTTATTGTCCAGCAGTCCCTGTGAAGGGGTAGCTAGGGACAAGACTCCCTGCATTAGGGCAAGAGGGCAGAGGTTATATGGGGTAGGCAGGGGGTGGGGTAGAAACCAACTAGCCAACTGGGTACTGGGTATTACCATATAGAAACAAGGCATGCTGGGGGTGGTTCACTTTCTTGCCATGACCCAGAGGAAGGTTGCTTATCTCTGGGGAAGATCGTCTTGCCCTCAGGCCTCTCTTCTCCAAGGGAGAGCAGAGGGCTCTTGTGCCAAGGGCTCCCAGCCCTCCACAGGGAGCCAATGGGGAAGCTCTGGGGGAGTGGCGAGAAGCAAGGGCCAATGGGGGGAACCTGGAGTGGAGAACTTTTTAGGGCATGGAACATATAAGGTAGCAAGGGGGCGGAGAGGCCAACGGCCAACCAGGAGAGCAGCACTGGGGTACATTAACATAGCAACACAAAGCATTCTGGGAGAAGCTTCTTATCTCACCCTAACCTGGGAAGAATTCTCTGGTACTAGGGACTGTCTTACCAGAGGACTCTCTTTGTCCCTTGTACCACAGGCTAACCAGCCACTACAGGAAAGCACTGGTTTAAACCATACTGGTTGAATTTAATGTCTTCTTTTTCTTCTCCGTGCTTGCAGGTCAGAAGATTCTTCACCACAGAAGTGATGTCTTAGAAACTGTAGTCCTAATCAATCCCTCAGATGAAGCAGTTAGTACGGAGGTAAGTCAGTCAGAAATACTTCACTGGATGTGTCATAAAAGCTCCATTAAGTGGACAGGTTGAGAAAACCTCCTAACTACGGACAAAAGGGCATGTTAGAAGCAAATATAATCAAAAGCATTAAAAAAACCCCTCGATTTTTTTCTGTTTTCCTGGACTTCTAATAAAGCTTCAAAGACATAGGACAGAAACACGCCACTTAGCCAGCACTCATTTCCTCATAACACACCAAATTCTTTTCTTGATGAAGGCAGCTGTAGTAAAACTACAGCTGGTTTTCTTCTGTTCCTCCATTGTTTGGTAGCTCTCGCTGCCTTTTTTGCATATGAAAAAGTGCCTGAAAAGAAGTCAGGTTTATTGAGAATGACCATCTACGTGGTGGTGACACTAGGTTGATCTATGTGATCTGTCCTTCAAAAACTGTTTGACACAATCAATGGGCTCTGAAGAGTGCCCCAGAAGAGTTCTGTCAATTCCTCGTGAACTTGCTAGGGTAGAGCCAAAGAACTGAGGATGTAGCTCAAAGAAAAAATTGACAAATTTAGCTAGTGATATTGAAGGTTGTAAAAATTAGTCATAATTACATTGCTAGCCAGTGCTGAGAAGCACTGACATAGTACAATTTCTTTTGGGGAATGAAATGACTCTGTGTGGTGGTTTGACAGTGGCCAGATGCCAGGCACCCACAAAAGCCACTCACTCACCCTCCTCTGCTACAGCTGGACAGAGGAAAGAAAATTTAACGGAAGCTTCATGAGTTGAGATAAGGACTGGGAAAAAACACTCCGAGGGCAAAACAGGCTCAACTGTGAGATATAAAGTGAATTTATTACTAACAAAATCAGAGCAGGATGATGAGAAGTAAAATAAGCCCTTAAAAACACCTTTCCCCCCCCCTCCCACCCCAACCTCTCCCTCCTTCCCACTGCCAGTGCAGGGAGACAGGGAGTGGGGGTTTTGGTCAGTTTATCACCCATAGTTTCTCTCGCTGCTCAGGGAGACGAGTGGTTCCACTGCTGCACTGTGGGGTCCCTACCATGGGAGACAGTTCTCTGCGAACTTGTCCAACGTGGCTCCATCTCATGAGCAACAGTCCTCCCAAAATTGCTGTAGCATAGGTCACTCTTCCACAGGGTGCAGTCCTTCAAGGACAGGCTATTTCCAGCCTGAGAACAGGGCCCCTCTCTCCACCGGCCTCCCACAGGATTACAGCCTCCTCCAGGCATCCACCCACTCCAGCATGGGTACCTCCTCCATGGGCTGCATGTGGATTTCTGCATCCCCTGTGGACCTCCATGCACTGCAGGGGGACAGCCTGCTTCACCATCATTTTCACCACGGCCTCCAGAGGAATCTCGGCTTTGGTGCCTGGAGCACCTCCTCCCCCTCCTTCTTCACTGACCTTGGTGTCTGCATAGTTATTCTTCTCACATGTTCTCACTCTGCTCTTCTCTGGCTGGAATTACAACTGCACAACAATTTTTTGTTTGTCTTTCTTCTTAAATATATTATCACAGAGGCGTTACCACCATCTCTAATTGGCCCAGCCTTGGCCAGCAGCATGTCCATCCTCAGACCCACCAGGGATTGGCTCTGCCAGACATGGTGGAAGCTTCTAGTAGCTTCTCACAGAAGCCACCTCTGTGGCCTCCCCCACTACCAAGAACCAGGCCATGCAAAACCAACACACTCTGCTTGCAGTATTTTGTCAAAAATTCCGCTTATTTACCAACATGAAGTGATATCAAACACAAACAGGAAGAAATTTTAATGGTTTGACCCCAGTCAGCAACTAAGTATCGTGTTGTTAGGATCTGATTATTAAAAGATGCCTCCACCAAAATTAACTTGCAAATGAGACCATATGCTAAAGTCCATAGTACAGATTTTATTTAACAGTAAATGGAGGGGGGAGAAAGAGAGAGAAAAAAACAGATTAAGTAGATAGAGAGCCACCATGACGTGGGTCCCTGCAGCATCCTGCTGGCCCTTCCTCTTCTGGTTTTCTCAGTGGTGGGGGTCCACAAGTTTTATTCTGGAGGTACCACTTATACAGTCTAAGTCCCAGGTATCCACAGAGCATAGATGGTGTTCCCACAACTTGGGCTGGCATGTGTATAAGGACTTCCTTCCTTTCTCACAGTTTGCCATGGTAGGAATTTTTGTCTGAGTAGGTTACCCACATCTGCCTCACCAGGCCTGGCATCTTCCCTTTCTTGACATCTGCACTTATCACAAGTTTCTACAGTGCAATTTTGTCTAGTGTCCTAATTCCAAACCTTCCCCTCCATTTAGGCCTGGAATTAACACCTTCCTTTTTGCCATCTGTACCTGTTTTGGTGGCTTATCTTATGGGATCTTCCTTCTTTAACAGTGTTTTGAGACATTTCACTGCATTTTTTAAGTCTTGACACATGCAGCCACTCACTCCACACGGGGGAAAAAGAGAATCCTAAAAAAAAGGTAAACCTTATGGGTAGAAATATGAACAGTTTAATAATTGAAACAAAATAAAATGCAATAAAATAATAATTTAAAAAATAGTAACAATAATAAGAGTAATGGAAAGGAGAGAGAGAGAATAATAAAATGCAAGAAAAAGAAGTTATGCACAATACAATAGCTCATCATCCGCTGACCAATGCCCAGTTAGTCCCCTCCTGGCCATCTCCCCCCAGTTTATATACTGAGCATGACGTTCTATGGTATGGAATATCCCTTTGGCCAGTTCAGGTCAGCTGCCCCAAACCGCAGTCTCTATTCCTACACCTCTCAAGTGGATGGACTACAAGATGGGGACTGGAGGAGCAAAGTCCCTCCCACTGTAAGAGAACATTAAGTCTATGATAGCCTAAGGAACTTGAATAGGTCTATGGGACCTGATGAGATGCATTCCAGAGTCCTGAGGGAATTGGCTGATGTAGTGGCCAAGCCACTTTCCATGATATTTGAAAAGTCACAGCAGTCAGGTGAACAAGAAAAAAGGAAAAATCTCACCCATCTTTAAAAAGAGTAGAAAGGAGGACCCCAGGAACTACAAACCTCATCTTTGTGCCTGGGAAGTTTATGGAACAGATCCTCCTAGAAGCTATGCTAAGACACATGGAGGATAGGGAGGTGATTTGAGACAGCCAGCACAGCTTCACCAAGAGCAAGTCCTGCCTGATCAATCTTGTGGCCTTCTATAATGGAGTGACTGCATCAGTGGACAAGGGAAGGGCTACAGATGTCATCCATCTGGACTTCTGTAAGGCTTTTGATACAATCCCTCACAACATCCTTCTCTCTAAATTGGAGATATGGATTTGATGGGTGGACTGTTCAGTGGATGAGGAGTTGGTTGAATGGTCACATCCAGAGGGTAGTGGTCAATGGCTCAATGTCCCGATGGACACTGGTGACAAGTGGTGTTCTTTGGGGATCTGTATTGAGACCAGCGCTATTTAATATCTTAATCAATGACATAGCGGGATTGAGTGCTTCCTTTAGCAAGTCTGCAGATGACACCAAGCTGAGTGGTGTGGTTGTCAAACCTGAAGGACAGGATGCCATCCAGAAGGACCTGGGCAAGCTCAAGAAGTGGGGCCATGGGAATCTCATGAGGTTTAATAAGACCAAGTGCAAGGTGCTGTACTTCCAGCCTTCTTGGACTCCTTTGCCCTTCAGGACTGCCTCCCAAGGGACTCTCAACCAGTCTCCTTAAGAGGCCAAAGTCTGCCCTCTGGAAGTCCCAGGTGGAAGCTCTGCTGGCACCCCTCCTTACTTCTCTGAGAATTGAAAACTCAATCATTTCATGATTGCTATGCCCAAGACGGCCTCCGACCATCACATCACCCACCAGTCCTTCTCTGTTCACAAACAGCAAGTCCAGGGAGGTGCCTTCCCTAGCTGGCTCTCTCTAACCAGCTGTGTCAGCAAGTTTTCTTCCACACACTCCAGGAATCTCCTAGTCTGTTTTCTTTCTGCTGTATTGTATTTCCAGTGGATATCTGGTAAATTGAAGTCTCCCAAGGAGAACAAGGGCTAGAAATTATGAGACTTTTCCCAGTTGCTTATGAAATATTTCATCTCCCTCTTCATCCCGGTTGGGTGGTCTATAACAGACTCCCACCAGGATATCTGCCTTGTTTGCCTTTCTCCTGATTCTTACCCATAAACACTCTAATCTATTTGAGCCATCATCAAGCTCCAGACAATAAAAACACTCCATAACTTGAAAATGTTTTGACAGTCCTATGGAGACTGATGCAAAATATGCTTTAAATTAGATGAGGCAAACCTTATATTCTCAGAGGAATGTACAAACACGTGGTAACTCCCATTACTGATGTGTTTCTCTCCTTCTCTTTAGGTGCGCTTAATGATCACAGATGCTGCAAGACACAAGCTCCTTGTACTAACTGGACAGTGCTTTGAAAACACAGGAGAACTTGTTCTTCAGTCAGGGACCTTCTCCTTCAATAATTTCATTGAGATCTTCACAGATCAAGAGGTGTGTTCAGAAAAGTGTTTTCCATATATTGTCATGTGATGGCACAGGTTTTTAAGAGATTAAAAATGACCATCTTGTTAGAATTAGCATTGGTTAACTAATGCTGATGCTTTTAACTCTTTATTATAGGCTTTCTTTCAAGACATTTAATTTACTTCAGTTTTGATGTAAATTTCTTTACAAATGAATTACATTTTATTTTTGGGATTTAAATTGTAGTTTCAAGAAAGAGAAAACCAAGGAACATTTTGACAATGGAAAGAGACAGTGTTGTGCTTAAAATATACAGCTTGTTTATCTAAGGTGCACATAGAAAGCAGTTGAATTTGACAGCAGGTTCTTGCCTGGTGGCAGTTAAGTAATAAGTTACATTAAATAAGACAGACTACCTGTTGGAATGTCTGTAGTTTTTTGCACCACCTACCTGTTTGGCTTCTTTACTGTAGTGTTTAAAATTTTGATAGTGAAATCTGTAAATCTTGTGGGATTTACAGAACAAAAATATAATAATGAAACATACCAATATTTAATGCTGTTTCTTTCATGACTTGTTATTTTGCTGTCTTGCTTAATGTACTGTGTCTGGAAGTTCCTGTGGGGCAGGAACCCATAGTAAACAAGCTGTCACACTTAATTTGGCTGCTGTGTAAAGTCTATATTTAAATAATCTATATGGCTGTGTCCCTAGGTATTTAGTTCCCAAAATTAAATAGGAGCATTTCAGTGGAGTGAATTTTGAAACTTAAGCACTGAAAAAGCAAAGTTTGCATGAGCTCCAGTGTGACCTTGTTGTATCGATTTGGGGACAGACTTTTTAGCAGGGTGTGTTGAAATAGGACAAGGCATAATGCTTTTAAACTAAAAAAGGGTTGATTTAGACTAGATATAAGAAATAAAGTTTTTTACGATGAGGGTGGTGAAACACTGAAACAGGTTACCCAGAGAGGTTGTAGACCTTCTACAATAAGGTCACCCATCTAGTGGATGAAAGGAAGGCAATGGATGTAGTTTTTCTGGATTTTAGTAAGGCTTTTGATACCGTCCCTCACAGCATCCTTCTGGAAAAGTTGCCCAACTATGGGATGAGTGGGCTCATGGTGGGTGTCTCGGTTTTGAAAGACAGGTGTCTGCTAAGGAAGGCAGAAGCCTCCCTTGAAGTGGCAGATATAACCCCTTTCCCTCTGAGTTATTATAATTTTGAAATCAAGGGCCTTTAGGCAAAGATGTGGGAAATAGGAATAACAGTTCTTGACTATATATATATATAGATATATAACCAGTCAAACAAAACAACAACAACTATGACAGTAACAGCAAACACAAACCCAGTCCCAGCCTTCTCGGCTGTCAGGCTATTTCCCCTTGGGTGCAGTTCCGCTCGCAGCCAGCAGGGGCGCTGGCGGCTCCCCGTGAGCAGGGCAGGTGCAATGGTTCCCCCACGGCTGCAGGGGGCGCTCCGGAGCGAGCTCGGGGAGCACGCGGCACTGGTGCCCTGGGATCCCGGGGAAGGATGGAACAAAAGCTTCACAAACCGCTGGGCAGCCGATCCCGGACTCTCGGAAACAGCAGGCTGGAACGGCAGGCTGGAGTGGCAGGCACAAACACAAATCCTGGGTGGCAGACGAGATGTATCCAAAAGGGGAACCCCCCGGAGGTCCAGGCAGGCAGGGCGAGCACGGCTACAATGCAGCGAAGGCTCGAAGCAGCAGCGGGGCAGGGCGGCCATAGCCCAGCCTCCAGCAGGGCAGGGAAAGCAGCCCTGGGATCCTGGCGTTATTTCCAGCAGAAAGACAGATGGCCAAAAAACAGGGACCAGCAGCCCCCCCTCTGCAGCCTCTTTCTCCAGGCGCTGAGAGCGAACTGAACTCACACCCAGGTGAAAACAAAAGCCTGGCCAGGCCCTTTTGTCTTCTCTTAAGTACGGCTATTTGTCCCCTAGCAACATGCATATGGGGAAAAATTCCTTTAACAGGAAAAAACTAGGACTAAACTAAAAACCCCAACAGTGGGCTGGGTGAAGAACTGGATGAAGGGCATGGCTCAAAGGGTTGTAGTGAATGGGGCTATATCTGGCTGGTGACCAGTCACTAATGGTGTTCCTTAGGGCTCAATTCTAGGCCCAATTCTGTTCAGTATATTTATCAACAATCTGGATGTAGGAGTTAAATGCACCGTTAGCAAATTTGCTGATGATACCAATCTGGGAGGTGCTGTTGACTCTCTTGAGGGAGAAGAGACCTTGCAGAGGGATCTACACAGATCAGAGCATTGGGCAAATGAAATTTAACAAGTCCAAATGCTGGATTCTGCACCTGGGATGGAGTAATGCCAAACATGAATATAGATTGTGAGAGGAGTGGCTGGAGAGCAGCCCTACAGAAAGGGATCTGAGCGTTGCTGGTTGAGAGAAGTTTAGCTTCATTTTTTTTCTTTGCTTTTTTACAGACAAAGCCACGTCTGACTTAGGAGTGAGATTTATTTATACTCATATCAAACGGTTTCAATACAACAAAGATAGAAAATATGTATTTTCTGCTTTATTTAGTTATTGGTGTGATAATTTTTCTTTAGATTACAGCCATTGTCTTTGTTGCATTTTATTATTGGTAAGTTCTCAAAATAAATTATGTAACACAAAGAAAGGAAACAAGACATACACAGAGGACCACAGAGATCTACTGCAATCAAGCATCTTTTTTTATATATCCATTTCTTCTGCTGATTCAGTTTGTAGTCCAAGACTTTAAAATTATTCAGCTGCCGCCTAATCTATATTATCTTTATGAAAACTACTCCTATAGCTTGAACTAGCAATTGGGTGTCTGCAAAGAAGGTTGTGGTATTTTGCATGATAACATGTGGGTATATTTTGCATTGAATTTTATGTCTGAATTAATTCTATAAATATATAATTTGGTGGTCTCTTTGTTAAGAGCAAAGAGAACAGAAATGGGCTACATTTGACCTATTTTCCTGTAAAAAAAAAAAGTCAAATGTGCCTGTGAAATTGGGAGAAGATAAAAAGTATATCATACCTTTTCATGTTTGTGTACTAATGTGGAAGCACCAAATATTGGTTTTTAGTTCAGACTGGAAAAGAGCAATAGCTTTTCATACTATGGCATAGAACTTTTTGGTTTCTGTGCCTTTATTTCAGTAGATTGTGTTAGTACTATCATGTTGAGGTTTAGGAATGGTACTCCCCAATTTAGTGCCCCCACCTAGACTCTCCCAAACCAGACACCACTCACTCCCCTTCTACCCCCATTGAAAGCACAAAAGGCAAAGATCATGGGTTGAGAAAATAACAATTTACTGGAAACAGCAATGAGATAACTAATAGTAACAGCAAGAATATTAATAACAAAAGCTATAAGAAAAAGAAATTATTTACATGGAAAACCATGACAAACACTGACCAGTTCTTCCTGACCACATTTTTATCCCAACCAGAAAAAGGATGCCCTTCTGCTCTGAAGGCAGAGAACCTCCCCTTACCCCACCCATGGCAATGATGTGAGGTGGTATTGAATAACATTAGGGTCTGGTCATGCCCCTCTCCCCACTACTGTAAAAGCCCTTTTCTGGCCTAAACTAGGATATTACCCACTCCTTATTCTAGACCATGCATATCATGCCCAGATCCTACACCTTCCAACTATATCCATATACATGTATATAAATATACACATGCACAGGTATCATTTCCATAGTCACTGGCTGTCCCTCCATGATGTCTGTTGAGTTCATTTAATCCATGACTGTGGGTTCTATCTGTCCTAGATGTCTTCCAGGGCAGGAGGGATGGTGTGCTGTTGGCTGGTTGCTGCATCAGGAGCTCACGACTGGTCTGTCTGGAGCAGTCCATTCTCATTGGCCATGGGAGTTATGGCATACAGTGGCAATGTCATTCAGCAACCAATATCATGCAACTTAACATTACAGACTGTTCTCACCCAAAAATCAAGTACTCTGAGGTACACATCATGGTTCCCTGTCCCTCTGAATTACCCACCAAGTGCACCCCAGTCCTTGAGCAAAAACAATCCCACAGATGGGTTTTCCTTTGTTTGAGGCATGACTAATCCAAACTGACTATCCTAAAACATTTCTCATATGCACCACAGGGACTTTATTGCCTTCTACGGTACGCGGAGGTTTTGATAGGGCAGGGCCAGCTCAATTGGTGGAGCCACTAGTGTTAACTAACCAAGTGGCCTTCACTAAATGTAGATCCCAATGTTTGAAGGCCCCACCACCCATTGCTTTCAATGTGGTTTTTACCAGTCCACTGTACTGTTCAATTTTCCCGGAGGCTGGTGCATGATAGGGAATATGACGCGCCCACTCAATACCATACTTTCTGGCCCAGGTGTCTATGAGGCTATTTTTGAAATGAGTCCCGTTGTCTGACTTGATTCCTTCTGGGGTGCCATGTTGCCACAGGACTTGCTGTGATAGTGTTCCAGGCAGTGGCCTGAGGCACAGGGTGTGTCTCCAGCCATCCAGTGGTTGTTTCCACCATTGTAAGCACATAGTGCTTGCCTTGGCAGGTCTGCAGGAGTGTGATATAATCAATCTGCCAGGTCTCCCCATACTTATATTTAGACCACCTTCCCTCCATACCAGAGGGGCTTTACCCACTTGGCCTGTTCCACTGCACCACATGGTTCACAGTTATGGACAACCTGGGGTATGGTGTCCATGGTTAAGTCCACCCCTCAATCACGAGCCCATCTGTATGTTGCATCTCTTCCCTGATGACTTGAGGCATCATGGGCCCATGAAGCCAGAAATAATTCACCCTTGTGTTGCCATTCCAGATCTACCTGAGACACTTTAATCTTGGCAGCCCAATCCATTTGTCCGTTGTTGCATTGTTCTTCAGTAGTGTGACTCTGGGTACATGTGCATCTGCATGACTAGTGGGTTGACACTGGCTGGATGCCAGACACCCAGCAAAGCTGCTCACTCACTCTCCTCTGCAGCTGGGCAGAGGAGAGAAAATATAATGAAAGGTTCATGGGTTGAGATAAAGACTGGGAGATTTCACCCATCAAATATCATCACGGGCAAAACAGAGTCTAATTAGAGATATGAATTGAATTTATTGCTAACAAAATCAGAGCTGGTTTATAAGAAGTAAAATAAACCCTTAAAAACGCCTTGCCCCCACCCCTCCCTCCTTCCCAGCTCTACTGCCTTCCCCAGCAGCACAAGGAGACAGGGAATGAGGGTTATGGTCAGTTCATCACCTGTGGTTTTTCCTGCTGCTCAGGGAGACGAGTCAGTCCCCTGCTGCACTGTGGGGTCCCTCCCACGGGAGACAGTTCTCCATGAACTTCTCCAACATGAGTCCATCTCACAAGCAACAGATCTCTGTGACCTGCTGCAGTGTGAGTCCATCCCACGGGCAATAGTCTTTCTCAGACTGCTGCAGCATAGGTCACTCTTCCACAGGGTGCAGTCTTCCATGGGCAGGTTTTTCCAGCCTGGGAGCAGGGCCCCTCTCTCCACCGGCCTCCCACGGGGTCACAGCCTCCTTTCTGGCATCCACTTGCCCTGGTGTGGATCTCCTCCATGGGCTGCATGTGGATTTCTGCATCCCCTGTAGACCTCCATGGGCTGCAGGGGGACAGCCTGCTTCACCGTCTTCACCATGGGCTGCAGAGGAATCTCAGCTCCGGTGCCTGGAGCACCTCCTCCCCCTCCTTCTTCACTGACCTTGGTGTCTGCATAGTTGTTCTTCTCACATGTTCTCACTCTGCTCTTCTCTGGCTGGAATTACAACTGCACAATTTTTTGTTTGTCTTTCTTCTTAAATATATTATCACAGAGGTGTTACCACCATTTCTATTCTTCCCAGCTTTGTCAAGTTGTATGTCCATCTTTGGAGCTGCCAGGAATTGGTTCTGCTGGACACTGAGGAAGCTTCTAGCAGCTTCTCACAGAAGTTGCCCCTGTAGCCTGCCCCCCCCCCCACCTAAGCTTGGTCATGCAAACCCAATACAGACACATTATTAGATCATCCTTGAGAGGATACTTTTGCCTCATGCTTGACAGGAGTTGCCCTCAGAGGCTGTTTCTGTCCTCTTCCCAATCCCCTTATCTATGCCCACATCCTGGAACATGGATCCAAGCTGCTTGGCTTCACTACTGTCTATTTTCATATTGTGGGCTGTGATATCCCAGCATTGGAGTAGCCAGGTTACTGGGCGCTCACCCAAATTGCAGTTGAAATCTTTTCATTTGTCTCACAGCTCACCTGAGGACAGGGATCAGGGAATTATCTCTGGCCCTGCCTCTTCCTCCTGTTCTGACAGTCTTGATTCCTCTTCATCCCTCACTAAGCGAACTGATTTGGTCTTGGATTTCTTCTGCTGTATAGAGGCAACTGCTACCGGCACAGGTTGCTCCTCTGGTTCAGCTGCAGTTTGAGTGGCCACAGTGCCTGTTCATCTGCTTTCCTTCTTTTCCTCAGGATGCTGTCTAGTGATGAACAGTGTCTGATACTTAGTAGCCAGGGACCAGCACGTTGCATAACTTTGCACCTCTCTAGAACTGCCACAGCATTTTTCCTTCGCATATTTTATCACTTTAACAGGGTCCTGTAGTTGTTCAGGGGTGAACTTCCAAACCATTGGAGAAGTCCTTCGAATACTGGCCCATGTCCTCCCACAGTCCATGCTACTCATGACTATCCACTCTCGGGACAGATCTCTGAATGACCTCCCCCTAGAAATCTCTTTCTTGACTCTAAACATAATGTGGACCACACTGAGGAGACCTGGCAGACCTACCAAGAACATGCTTTCCTAATATCCAAAGTGAATTAAAAATTCTCAAAAGCTGTTGTAATAGGCCTGAAGGAGGAAAAGGAAGTGAAAGGCTGTGGAAAATTATCCTTCCCTGTTCCCTCCACAGACTGTGTATAATTATTAATGGACTGCAAAGTTAGGTAGGAAAGCAACACTGAATATGCATCCCAAATAACCCTCATTGCCCTTGATGTTATCATGTCATAAACTGATATCCCACAGTACAGCAACAAAGCAATGGTGATCCCTCTCCCTGCTCTGAAAAAGAATGTTGCAAGGAGAACATACAGGAATATATACAGGGTTAGATACCACACCCACATGAACAGACCAAGCTACACTGGGACCGGTGGCTCCATGCCTAATACAACAAATGCTTAGATCAAATTTGTTTCCAATCCACTCTGGGCAGATCTGTTCTTATCTCAACCCTTCATGCCTGACATTGGGCGCCAAATAAGGCTGTCATGGTTCAGGAATGGTACTCCCCAATTTAGTGCCCCCACCTAGACTCTCCCAAACCAGACATCGCTTGCTCCCCCTCCACCCCCACTGAAAGTACAAAAGGCAAAGATCACGGGTTGCGAAAATAACAATTTACTGGAAACAGCAATGAGATAAGAAAACTAACAATAACAGCAAGATTAATAATAAAAGCTATAAGACAAAGAAACTATTTACACAGAAAACTTTGACAAATAGTGACTGGCTCTTCCTGACCACATTTTTCTCCTGACCAGAAAAAGGTTGCTCTCCTCCTCTGAAGCCAGAGAGGGTCCCTTTGCCCCATCCCTAGCAATGACATGAGGTGGTATTGAATAACATTAGAGCCTGGCCATGCCCCCCTCCTGACTACTGTAAAAAATTAACTTTGCCCTGGCTGAAACTCAGCCACATGTTTTCAAACACTGTCAAAATTAATAGAGTTATTCTAGATTTTCACTTTTGTGATCCATGAGTTGAAAATAAAAATAATGACAATATTGTTTTTAACCATAGCACTTTTCTTCTGGCTCTTTCTTTGGTATTGAATTTATATCTTTTTATTTATAAGACTATATATATAAAGTATTCTAAATATATAATATATTGCATAATATGATATATGTATTTTTATATCTTTTTTTCATAGTTTAACCCCAGCTGGCAACTAAGCCCCACATAGTGGCTTGCTTATTCCCCTCACAGTAGGATTGGTGAAACAATCAGGGGGAAAAATGAGAGAACTCATGGGTTGAGATAGACAGTTTAATAGGAAAACCAAAAGCCATACATGCAAGCAAAGCAAGATAAAGAATTAGTTCACTGCTTCCCATGGGCAGGCAAGTGTTCAGCCATTTCCAAGAAAGCAGGGATCCATCATGAGTAATGGTGATTTGGAAAGACAAATGCTATCATTCCCATTCCTCTTTCCTCCCCTAGCTTTATATGCTGAGCATGACATCATATGGTATGGAATGTCCCTTTGGTCAGTTGGAATCAGCTGTCCCAGCTGTGCCTCCTCCCAACTTCTTGTGCACCCACAGACTACTCATTAATGGTGTGATGTGAGAAGCAGAAAAGGCCTTGATTCTGTATAAGCCCTGCTTAGCAACAGCTAAAACATCCCTGTGTTATCAACACTTTTTTTAGCACAAATCCAGAACACAGCCGTATAATAGCTACTATGAAGAAAATAACTCTATCCCAGCCAAAACCAGAACAATAGAACATATATAAATATATTTGCCTCACAATCTCACAAATACAAAACTTGCAACTTTTTGCATTTTTGATGGAGTAAATAATTTCTTAGTGTTCTGGAAAACTGTCCTGCAGTCTGGGAGTCAGGATCCAGTCTGCAGAAAGAACTGTGGTGTTGTGAAATACATGCTGTGTAAGGAGGGGGGTGAGGAAGGCAGCTGCTCCAGGAGGATACTAGCCTCCTCTGAATGAACAGGGGTAGCAGGGAGACTCATGAGCCAATGGCAGAGATAGTGGCAGCTCTGGCAACATTAGCTTCATAGTCCTCATCCCCTCTAAATTAAAACTTGTACTGTCCTCCTATAAAGGGTAGAGGAGGGAGGGGAGAACCTTGGGGTACTTTCCCCCTTTAGGTAGCGAGGAAGGGACCTTTCCTCATAAGGTGATCCTTTGTATTTTAAAAAATACAGTAGAAAACTAATTGGGATAACTGGTTCCTTTAGCTTCTAGGATGGGTACTCAACAGTGCAGAAGCGAATGAAAAAGGTTTTATCTGATCGGGAACTATTATGTTCTGATATTAATTGTAATTAAAAAATGAATTTACATTCATCTTGTGGTTTTGTTTTACAACCTTAGATTGGTGAATTATTGAGCACCACACACCCTGCCAACAAAGCCAGCTTAACTCTTTTCTGCCCTGAGGAAGGAGAATGGAAAAATTCCAACCTTGACAGACACAACCTTCAAGACTTTATTAACATTAAGCTCAACTCAGCTTCCATATTGCCCAAAATGGAAGGACTCTCTGAATTCACTGAGTATCTGTCAGAATCAGTAGAAGTGCCATCACCCTTTGACATTTTAGAACCTCCAACATCAGGAGGCTTCTTGAAACTCTCCAAACCCTGCTGTTATATTTTCCCAGGTGGAAGAGGGGACTCTGCATTATTTTCAGTGAATGGATTCAACATGCTTATCAATGGAGGATCTGAAAGAAAATCTTGCTTTTGGAAACTTATCCGGCACTTGGACAGGGTAGATTCCATTCTACTCACTCACATTGGAGATGATAACCTGCCAGGAATCAATAGCATGCTTCAGCGAAAAATAGCTGAATTAGAAGAGGAACAGTCCCAAGGGTCTGCGTCCAACAGTGACTGGATGAAAAATCTGATCTCACCTGATTTAGGTGTTGTATTCCTTAATATACCTGAGAACCTGAAGAACCTGGATCCTAACTTTAGAGTAAATAGGAGTGTAGAAGAAGCTTGGTTTACTCTCCAATATTTAAATAAATTGTCTATGAAACCAGAACCTCTTTTCAGAAACATAGGAAATACCACTGACCCCATCATTTTATTTCAGAAAATGGGAGTTGGCAAACTTGAGATGTATGTGCTTAATCCTGTCAAAAATAGCAAAGAGATGCAATATTTTATGCAGCAGTGGAGTGGTACTAGCAAAGATAAAGCTGAATTCCTGCTACCAAATGGCCAAGAGCTAGACATTCCCTTATCCTTTTTCACCTCTGTCTCATCCCTCATTGTGTGGCATCCATCTAATCCTGTAGAAAAAATAATCCGAGTTCTGTTTCCTGGAAACAGCACACAATATAATATTTTAGAAGGACTAGAAAAACTCAAACACTTAGACTTTCTTAAACAACCAGTGGTTACACAAAAAGACCTAACTGGAAACATTGCTAGTCCAGCTGTGAAACAAGCAAGGTTGAAGCAGCGAACAGACAGCAAGGAGAGTCTGAAGCCTGCTGCAAAGACACCAAGCAAACCTGTCAGAAAGGAATCTAAAGAAGAAAGATTGGAGCCTGCAAAACCTAGTCCAGCACTGGAAAAGCTTCAGAAATTGGAAAGCAAAGAAAACGTTCCAGTTAAAAAAGAGAAACCAGTAAAAGGGGAGACCAAACCTATAGTGGCAGAAAAAGATGTTAAAAGTAAAGAAGAGCAAAAATCTGAAACTCCTGAAAAACAAGATACAGATGTAAAAGCAAAAGTAGCAAAGGACAAGCCAGTGAAAAAGGAAGTCAAAGCAAAACCTGAAAAAAAAAAAGAGGAAAAAGAAAAACCAAAGAAAGCAGTTTCTAAAAAAGAGGAGAAAACACCCATCAAAAAAGAGGAAAAACACAAAAAAGAAGAGATCAAGCAAGAAGTTAAAAAAGAGGTGAAAAAGGAAGATAAGGAAACTAAGAAGGAAGTAAAGAAAGAAGCTCCACCAAAGGAAGTTAAAAAAGACGGTAAAAAAGAAGAGAAGGAAATAAGGAAGGAAGAAAAAGGAATCAAAAAAGACATCAAGAAGGTTCCTAAAGAAACAAAGACATCTGCTCCTTCAACTGAAGTCAAAAAGCCAGCAGCAAAGACTAAACCACAAAAGAAGGAGGAACCTACTAATAAAGAAGCAATATCTACTGAAAAGCCAAAGGAAAAAGTAAAAATCAAGACTCTCAAGGAGATTAAAGTCAGTGGAGCTCAAGCTGCCCTTTCAGTAGTTGAAGCCACTACCACAACTGCAGCAGCTGCAGAAATTGCAGCTAGTGGAAAAGAACTTCAAGTTGAGAGATCCCTTATGTCTTCACCAGAGGATTTAACGAAGGATTTTGAGGAATTAAAAGCTGAAGAAGATGAAACAATAAAAGTAACGAAACTTCAAGTTGCACTCATAGAGGATGAACTGAAACTCACTGGCACAGAACAAAAAGAGGCCTTTGAAGTCCAAAAAGAAAAATTAGATCATGAAGGACCTGCTGAGTCATCTGATGAAGGCATAACTACTACAGAGGCAGAGGGTGAGTGTGAACAAACATCTGAAGAATTGGAACCTCTGGAAAAGCACAGGGTTGATGACCATGAAAAGTTTGAAGATGAGGGAACTGTCTTGGAAGACTCATATGAAGGAGGAAATGATGAGGAAAATGCAAAGACAGAAGAAGCTGAAGAGCGAGGTGAAGAGGCGGAGGTAAAGACACAACTGGTCACTACAAAACTATATATGAAGAAAGCAAGAAAAATGCAAGAGAGTTCAGAAGAAATAATGGCTGATATTAAAGCAAAAAAATATATTGAAAAGGCAGATGATGAGGCATCAGATGAACAGGCTAAGGAAGACAGGGAAGAAGCAGTTGAAAAGGCAGAAACTGAAGAGGCTGAAGAAGACAAGGAAGACAAAGCAAAAGACATTAGAGATGAAGAGAAGACTGAAAAAATAGAAGCTGAAGATTATGTGATGGCTGTGGTAGACAAAGCTGCAGAAACTGGTGAAGTTGAAGATAAATATGGCCTACTCATACTTACACCAACAAAACACTCAGAGCCTCAGTCTCCAACAGTTGAACTGGCTTCTTCTATCCATAATGAAATATTACCTGGTGGCTCAGAAAGTGAAGCCACTGTTTCTGATGAAGAAGATAGAGAAAATCCACCTGAGGAATTCACTGCTACTTCAGGTTATACACAGTCTACCATCGAAATATCCAGTGAACCAACTCCAATGGATGAAATGTCTACCCCCCGGGATGTCATGAGTGATGAAACTAACAATGAGGAAAGTGAGTCACCTTCTCAAGAGTATATGTACATTACCAAGTATGAGACATCATTGTACTCTCAAGAATTTGCTAGACCTAAACTTTCTCCACTTCCAGATGCTTTTAATGGATTATCAGAGGGATCCAAAACAGAGGCCACAGAAGTTAAAGACTATAATGCCTCAGCTTCTACCATCTCACCACCTTCTTCATTAGAGAAAGACAAATTCTGTAAATCTGCATTCCAAGATGTATATTGTCAAAAAGGAAGTGAAATCCAAGGCACTGACAAATTAGAAATCAAAGAACCCTGTCCAGAAGATGGTGGAAAACATAGTCCAGCCAAGAGCCCAGCTAAGAGTTTGTCCCCTCCATCACCTGTTGCTAAAACACCACTGAGTGAACACAGTGTGAACTTTTCACTTACTCCCAGTGAGATCAAAGCCTTGGCTGAGCCTGTCCCCATTGCTACATTGTCTGATGTACATCAAGAAGTTGCCAAAGAGTACTGTGCAAGCCCTGAAGATAAAACATTAGAAGTAGCATCTCCCTCACAGTCTGCTGCTGGTAGTGCTGGCCACACGCCTTATTATCAATCTCCCACTGATGAAAAATCCAGTCAGCTTCCCTCTGAAACCAATGAAAAGTCAACAGAAGTTCCTGTTATCTTTGAACTCAGTGAAGATAAAGATGAGTCTGCTAAACCCAGAATTAGCCCTATGGATGAGCCTGTGCCAGATTCAGAATCTCCTATTGAAAAGGTTCTCTCGCCTCTACGGAGTCCACCACTGATAGGTTCAGAGACCACTTATGATACATTTTTGAGTGCTGATGTAAAGTCTCCCACCAGAGATTATGGAAATCCTTCTGAGGGGAAACCTGAAAAAAAAAAATCACCTGTTCAGATGAACCCGGCTTCTGAAGCCAGCTCTGTGAGCCTTTTCCAAGAAAAACAAGGTGAAAAAAGCATGGAGTTTATGGTAATTAAGGAAGGTTTCAGCCTAGAAAGGAAAATGGAGGATACAGAACCCAGCAGCTCTCAGTCTTCACTGGTCTTGGAGGAGCAGAAGTTAGCAGGTGATCTCTCGCCGACTCAAATAGATATTGGTCAGTTTGGTTCCTTAAAAGAAGACACCAAAATGTCAATTTCAGAAGGTACTGTTTCTGACACATCTGCAACTCCAGTTGATGAAGTTGTAGCAGAAGATACCTATTCCCATATAGAAGGAGTAGCTTCTGTCTCTACAGCATCTGTTGCTACTAGTTCATTTCCAGAACCAACTACTGATGATGTATCTCCTTCTTTGCATGCCGAGGTTGGATCCCCCCACTCTACTGAAGTTGATGATTCCCTTTCAGTGTCAGTTGTACAAACACCAACAATGTTTCAGGAAACAGAGATGTCTCCATCTAAAGAAGAATGCCCAAGACCCATGTCAATTTCACCACCAGATTTCTCACCTAAAACTACAAAATCAAGAACCCCAGTGCACAATCACAAATCTCCTGAGCAGTCAACTATGTCAGTAGAATTTGGTCATGAGTCCCCTGAGCAGTCTTTAACAATGGACTTTAGTAGGCAATCTCCAGACTATCCTACTGTAGGCACTAGTACATACCATATATCTGAAAATGGACTGACAGAAGTAGATTATAGCCCTTCAGATATACAGGAGCCTATTTTTGCATGGAAGACTTCCCCTGTGGAGCAGTCATCTTGCTTTCAGGAGAAGGATATTTCAGAAATTATTTCAGTTTCTCAAATTGAAGCTTCATCCTCAACTTCATCAGCTCATACACATTCCCAGTTAACTTCACCACTGCCAGAAGAAACCTTTTCAGGTGCTGTTCCACCCAGACATATGTCACTACATTCTTCTTTTACTTCAGAAAAGATGCAGAGCCTCGGAGAAAAGCTTTCACCAAAGTCTGACCTATCTCCATTAACTCCAAGGGAGTCTTCTCTGTACTCTCCTAGTTTTCCAGATTCACCTCCTGCAATCACAGAAGTTGTGCCAGCTAGTCACACATCTTCATTGTCTTTGCAAGTGTCCTCTGTCAAAGCATTTGGTTACCAAGAACCCCTAACAAAGCACAGTCCAGAACCTTTAATCAGCCCAGAAAAAGAAGATTTAGAGGAAAGCAGCAGGTCACCAGAAGAACTTAGTTATTCTTACAAGGCCCCAGAGAAAACTGTTAGGTCACCAGATGATATTAGTTACTCCTATGAGGCAGTTTCAACATCTAGATCACCTCAGTCCACAGATTATTCCTATGAGATAATTGGGAAAGCTATCAGATCACCTGATGCTATGGATTACTCCTATGAGACAACTGGGAAAGCCACCAACTCACCTGAAGACACAGATTACTCATTTGAGACAACTAGGAAAACCACCAGGTCATCCAAAGCTACTAGCTATTCCTATGAAGCAAGTGCACATTTTACTCCAGAAAAATCTTTAGCAGAATCCCGTCAAGATGTTGACTTATGCCTTGTGTCTTCCTGTGAATATAAACATCCTAAAACTGAACTTTCACCGTCATTTATCAACCCAAATCCCCTTGAGTGGTTTGCAAGTGAAGAACAGTCTCAATATCAAAAGAAACCATTAACTCAATCTGTGAGAGCTCATACACCTTCTGGGGGAAAGCAGCAAGGGCGGCAGTGTGATGAAACCCCTCCTACATCCATGAGTGAGTCTGCCCCATCTCAGACTGATTCAGATGTTCCCCCTGAGACTGAGGAATGCCCTTCCATCACTGCAGATGCTAACATTGATTCCGAAGATGAGTCAGAAACCATTCCGACAGACAAGACAATTACATACAAACAAATTGACCCACCACCTGCCCCAATGCAGGATCACAGTCCTTCCCCTAGGCACCCTGACGTCTCCATGGTTGATCCAGAGATTTTGCCCACTGATCAGAATTTGGGTAAACCTTTGAAGAAGGACCTCAAAGAAAAGACAAAGACAAAAAAGCAGGGTACTAAGACCAAGTTGTCTTCTCCTGTTAAAAAAACTGATGGTAAATCAAAACAAGTGGCTTCACCAAAACCAGCTGTAAAGGAATCTTTAGACAAAAATTCCAAAACAGTTTCTCAAAAAAAGGAGTCTGTGGAGAAAGCAACCAAAAATATCTCTAATCCAGAAGTAAAGTCTCAAGTGGAAGAGAAAGATAAGGACACCAAGAATGCAGCAAATACAACAACATACAAGTCAGCAAAGACTGCAACCACAGGTAAAGACAGATAGGAGTTCCCTAATGTTAAGATTTTCTTTGTTGTTGCAGTGAAGTTAGGTTGCCTTTACATCAGCTGACAATGTGGTTTTTAGCAAACCCCCAAGGAAAGTTCATGTTTTAAATATAAATCTCGTGTATTATAGCTACATTTAAATGAATGAAATACACTGAATTAAGTTTTGCAATCTGATAAATCTGATGTGTCAGTTTGCTCAGATGCAAAGAATTAGAGAGGGTACATCAAATATAAAAAACTTAGTACTATCTGAATTGTTAACCAACTATTAGAATTAAAAGTACCACTTCTGTAGGTGAAGTGAAATCAGCAGTAAAGTAAATTACTTTATTCATTATAAGAATTGTATAGGCATAATATTCTTAACATAAAGTAATGCAATTCAATATTGTGAGAGGCATAGGTACAATCAGACATTGGATGCTTTTATTACTTTTCTGGATTAATTTTAAAAATAGTATTTTTAAAAAATTATAACAGTAGTAAGAGCACTTTCAGTGAGCTGAGCATGTATATCACATAATCCAGTTGTGGTCAGTTGACCTTGGCTCAACACCAGGTGCCCACCAAGCTGCTCTACCGCTCCCCTTCCCAGCTGGACAGGGGAGAGAAAATCAGATGGAAAACAACTTGTAGGTTGAGATAAGGCAGTTTACTAAAGTGAAAGCAAAAGTTTGCACAAGCACAAGCAAAGAGAAAAAAAGAGTTTATTTTCTACTTCCCATCAACAAGTGATGTTCAGCCACTTTCTGGGAAGCAGGGCTTCAGCTCATGCAGTGGTTGATCTGGAAGGCAAACATTGTAGAATGCCCCCCTGTTCCTCCTCTCTTCCTTAGCTTTTTTTATCTGAGCTGTCATTAGATGGTATGGAATATCCCTTTGGTCAGTTTGGGTCAGCTGTCCTAGTTGTGTCCCTGTTATGATCCAGTTTCAAGGTTCTTAGAAATGCCTCAGCCCAAATTAAGGTGCAAACAAGACCATATGTCAGTGACAATAGTAAGGGTTTTATTTGATAGTAAACATGAGAGAGAGAGAAAGAAAGAAGTAGAAAATAGGTGGTGGGGGGGGGGGGACAGAAAGAGTGACAGGGACAGAATAAGGAAGATATCACCACTCCATGGATCCCAACGGTGTCCCATTGATCCTCTCCAGCTGGTCCCCTTAGTGGTGAAAACCTCCCCCAGAAAACATAGAATCCCATGGGTATATATGCTCAGGCTAGGTAGGCATGTCCAGGCGTGTCCCCCTGGAGGTGGGGGGGCAGTCTCTCACAGCAGACTCTGGGTCTGTTGCATCACGTGCAGTCCTGTGGGGCAAAGCCTTTCACATGAATGCCCCGTGGATGTGGCCTGTGGGGTTGGGGGTTCCACAGCTGGGCCAGTTTGTGTAATCGCAGGATGGGTGTTTATTGCCTCTCACCAGAGGTTACACCATGCATTCAAAACCTCCTTCTCCCCCCTCGGTTGGGGGGAGTCTGTGTAAACTTGGCCTCTGTGAGCTGTGCTCTTCCCCCACCCCAAACTCAGCTGGGGATAGTTGTAGCTGGTGGCTTTGGCCTTTTGTGGATGCATACCTTTCCCTCAGCCTGAGATGATTAAACAATGCGTTTCCCTTTATCTAATCAACAGTTTGACTTTCAGTTCAAAGTCCCACTCTTCAGGGGGACTTCCTCCGTTGTAGCTTCTTTATAATGAGCAAAACTTTATATCAATGTTTGAGGCATGAACTATTTTCAGTCTCTGACAGTCCCCTCCCAGGATCTTGCCCACTTCCAGCCCCTTGATGGGGGGGGGGGGGGGAATGGTAGACAGCTCTGGCGCTGTGGCAGTGCTACTCAGCAGTAGCCAAAACACTGGTATGTTGTCAACACCTTTCCAGCTACAAATGCAAAGTACAGCACTGTGAGGGCTGCTATGGGAAAATGAACTCCAGCTCAGCCAGAACCAATACACAGTTTAAGTTTTATGCCATCAGTAATGACTAAATATACAGAAAACTAATGTTATTTTGAATGACTGTTGTGTATTCCAAGTAGTAATAAAATATGAATTAGATTACCAAAGAAGACATTGTGCTAATATTTTGTTTCTGGCAGATCTTGTTAGAGAGTGTTTTGGGGATACTTGGATTTTGCTGTTTCCAGGACTGATGTTTTATTGAAAACTTTTTTACAAGGAACAAGTGTAGGATTCAGTACAAGCAAACCAGCATTCAGCTCTCTGTAGCTTCATCATTTTAAGTGGTCCACTATTCCTTTCTTACATCATTATTTGCATGTAGCTCCTAGTAGATGTTTTTCAAAGCAGCTGTTCAGTTCCTCATGCTGTACATTTCTCCAGCACTTCAGTTTTATATTAGATTCTTCTTCCTTGAAGCATACTTCTAAGGTATATTCTAGCGCTGAAGACAAGGCTCAATTTGATAATGACATTTAAGTGTAAAATGTAATGTCTAATGTATTATGCAATGTTAGTATACACAATTCAGAAAGATGTATCCCAGATTTTTTATGATAAAAGATGATAAAAGATTTTTTTAATATACCCAATAGTTAAAAACTCTCTAATTCAGGAAATCTTATCATATTATGATGCTTATTTGACATATTGCCCTGTGATGAATGGCAGGTCCCACTAGACAATTGTATTGGACTTGCCAGTATTTTCAATATGTAATCCTAAATAGTGTTGTTCAGATAATTTAGTTTACCAAACTTCATCCTCTGTAACATCATGAGGAGATCAATAAAACATAAATGGTGATCATCTAGATAAAATTACTGCTTGAATCCTGATTGTCAGTTCACACCATGATCCAGTGTTCAGCAAAAGCAGCTATTTTTGACCTCTTCTTGGAACAGATACTATGCTGTGTATAGCAGAAAAACATGCTTCCCTCTACTTTTTGTGATGTGGCTAGTTTGTGTATGTAAATAAGGATCCAGCAGGCAAACAAACATTTGTTCTCAGTTTCCTGTAGTAATTGCTTTAGAAAGTTTCTCTTTTCTCTCACCTTCCACTTCGCCCCTCTCTCTGCTCATATGTAGTATCTTCCTGATGCACCTGTAAGACAGTCTGAACATATCAACAGCTACTATGTCTTGATATGTGGTGATACCCCAAATCTCAGGACCACTTCTGCATGGCTCCCTGTGTGACCCTAGCTTTTATAATCATGCATACCTGAGACTTTCAAAAAGTTGTACTTCTTAAATTGGAAAATAATACTGCCATTTATTGAATGGTAATTCAGTAACCACAGCCCTGCATAGTAATTGTTGGATAATAGTATATTACTGGGAAAGGTTCGGTCAAATGTTGTTTATGTGGTAGTGAGTTTTTATTGCATTATATAGTTAGTTATTTTTATTTCATTTTTTTCCTCCCAGTCCAATTGTAATTGGCATACGACAAAGTTGGAACGTGTTATTAGATGTAGGAGGGTAATGCCATAAATGTTTCAGGGGACACAGAAGTACAATTGTAGCTATGTAATGTTTAACTAAGACAAGCAATTTTAATATAATCTCAGCAGTTATAGTGGTAATTAACAAATGCATGTTTTAACTATCCTATGATATGTTCTTTTGTTGTTTGATTTCTAAAGGACCTGGGAATAGTAAGTCATCAAAATCTACAGCAGTGCCTCCAGGACCTCCGGTGTATTTGGATCTGGTGTACATTCCCAACCACAGCAATAGAAAAAATGTTGATGTTGAGTTTTTCAAGAGGGTGCGGTCATCCTACTATGTGGTGAGCGGGAATGATTCTGCAGCTGAGGAGCCAAGCAGGGCTGTTCTGGACTCCCTGCTGGAGGGAAAGGCTCAGTGGGACAGTAATATGCAGGTAGGCTTTTCACTCGTATTTCTACCTGGAAATGTAATCTTCTCTGAAAAGCAACTACAGGAAGCCAGAGTGCCTCTGCAGTGGGCAGCAGCTGCTGGAGACAGGAGTTCCCAGCTTGGACACCTTGTTTCATCAGTGATGTGAGAGGACACCCAAGTGAGGGATAGAGTTGCACCATACTCAAATGCTTCTCCATTTCTGACCCTTCTGACCTGTCTCTGGAGAACAAAACAGTTGGGACCTGGTTTACAAGGCCATTTGTCTACTTGATCTTGTTGTTATACCATATATGATCCAAGTTTGGAAACCTTGCAGGTTTTAAGTAGGAAAGAAAAGTGAATGTTTCATGGTTTATACAGTCAACACGTACACATGGAAACTTCATGTGCCTTTCCAACATGATAAATAAGTAAACAAAATATTTGGCCATAATCTGAAGAGCTATAGGTGCAGACTACAGACTGCTGCTTCTCTGGAAAGTTGCACCTCAGTACCTTAGAGAACCAAGGTTTTATTTTGATAAACTGCTTCTTCTCAGTCATTTTATGTTATCTACATATTTATTTATTTTCTTTTATCTGATCCACTCTTTCCAAAAGGGAATCATATTTGTTGGCTAGGATTTCTTAAAAAGACATTTTTCTTATCAGTTGCTTCTGTTGTCCATTCCTCAAGAGTTCTCCTCTTTTGTGTTGCAGGTGACCTTAATCCCAACCCATGACTCGGAAGTGATGAGAGAATGGTACCAAGAGACCCACGAGAAACAGCAGGACCTCAACATCATGGTTTTGGCAAGCAGCAGCACTGTTGTTATGCAAGATGAATCTTTTCCTGCGTGCAAGATTGAACTGTAAGAACCAGACTGCAAGATTTACTTTTTGTCCATAAATTCTTCAGTTTGAAAACACCTTTTCTAAAAATTCAACCCATCTATTTCAATTGCTGAACTGTATACCTGCAAAATGCTGTACCCTATCACAGTGATGCAAGTCACAAATATTTTTTAGTCTTTGCTGATTGCTAGGGGAAATAACAGCATTCCCATAATAGGGTCAAAATTATTGGGAAAATACAGATCCAGTTTCATCTCCACTGAATGTTTGAAAACCATGTACTAGCAACTCCAAGTGACTTATGCCAGGTAGAGGCATTTTCCATCTAAAGAATTACAAAGAGAGAAAAAGAAAGAGAGGGGTAGGAGGAGAAAGTAATAAATAATTAGATCTCCAGTAGTCTTATGGCAATAGCTGTATGTCTTACTGCAGTTCATGCATTCACATGAAAAGGAGGTTTGAAATTTGTATCAATCTGAGCTATTGCAAAGGAGGTCCTTACTTTACAGAATTAAGTTAGCTGCAAAATAAGAAGCAGAATGTGGCTAGGAAGGGATGTATAACCTAAATGTTCATTAGCAGTTTTCCACTTTAAATTTGAATCCTGCATGCTGACATCCAATAACATTCATAGGCCAAATATGCATGTAGTCTGAACCCCATTGAGAATTCTAAAACCTTTACTTCAACATGCAAAATTGTTGATCTAAGGCATGCTCCCAGTAAAAATCCACTCACTCCAGTCAGAACTGACCAGTACACATGCTTAAACACCCATGTCCACTATCAATTAACTAAAACAAAATACCAAAGCAGTTGGGAGTACATACAGTAGACAATTTGCCTTAGAAAGTGACTTGAATGTACAAAGAAACTTGATGCACTTATTTTTTATGTTGAGACAGCAAATTTATAAAACATCTGTGTAGGATCATAGTTGCCCCAGTAAAGAAGTGTTAGTGTGCATAAAGTGTATACTAGAAACCTATCTGACTGGTCAAACAGCTTGGTGCTATGAAGTACGTATGTTAGTTCTGTGAACAATTCATTGATGCACCAGGACAGCTCAACAAGGCAAGATGAGCATTTTTTTTTTTAAAGGTTCTTTTGTACTGTGGAAGTAAGATTGAAGTAGTCTCCGCTATCAGAGTTGCAAAACTTGGTAAAATATTAAGGATGATGAAGGTTACCTGCAAGTCTGTACAGTATTCAAACTTCCTCTGTCTTACCTTATTTGTTTAATTTAAGAGCATATATGGGTACAAATGTACAGAAAACTTTTTTGTAGTGCTGCGTGAACTTTTAATAAATTTTTAACAAAAGTTTTCATTTAAAGGAAAATTCAAAGAAAAGTTTTTCAGGCCAAGACAATTTTTTTAGTTGTAGTAGTAGTCTTGTAAGATAAATTAATGTTATTTAAAGTTCTAGTGAGAATGGATATTGAGGTAAGATTTGTTGAAAATAGTCAACTGCCTTTTTGGAAGCGGCGGGAAGGGGGTCCCTGGTGGAAAAATTAACCTATTGATGGTGACAGAAAATGGGATTTTAAATGCTGATTGCCTAATATTTACAAGAGTGTAATCTACATGCTCAATCCCCCCAAGATCTTGAAAAAAGATATAATAAATGATAAGCTAAAATAAGTTCCTTTCCCCCTTCTTCTCTCTCTTCCTTTCTCCCTTCCCTTCCTTCTTTAGACTGCTTGCAAGCAGAACAGCATATAGAACAGTTATGTCATTTAAGACAGTTTGGACTTTTTAGTCTCAGAAGTTTTATCCCAATTAAAAAGTCTTGTTACATTGTAGAAGGTTTGCAAATCTGAATTTATAGAAGGTGTAAAGGCCTCCAAAATGAAAATATGTGCTGGTCTGTGTGATTCACCATTATGGCTGGTATTAAGCTTTGCAATGTAGTGAACTATGACCTCATTTTATTTTCTTTACTTATAATTTGTTTCAATTTTACATTGTTAGGCCATTTTTGTTTAATAGGTATATGTTTGCACTCCTAATTTTTATGAGGGGTTTTTTAATACTGCTTTAGGGCCCTTTAAATGTGGGCTTCTGAGGCCTATTTAATGCTGTGAATTACTGTTTGTCAATTGTTGAGGTTTTTGATTTATTTTTAATGTCTTCTTCATTTTAGGTATCTCTGGCAGTGCTGTTTTATTTATTGCTATACCTTTTAAGTTGTTAAGAACTTCACTCAGAATGACTATGGCAGAAAAGGCAGATGGAAATGTATTGTGAAAACAAGCATGTTTGCTGGGCTCATAATCATTCACTTAAAATGGCTTTTGTAATACATAGTCTTCAAAGTTATAGGCAAAATATTTGGAAGAATAATTGTACAAGTTCTACAATTCTGCTTTGTCTACATTCTTATATATGTCAAATTTCAAACTTTTTAAGTGGGCGGGAATTGATTTTCTGATAATATCTGAAATGGTTTGTACCTCTGCTTTGGTAGAAAATATAAGTACAGCAATGGTCCTGAGTCTAATCTCACTTATGCCACTTATTCTTGTGAATCAAGAGCAATTTCACTACAATCAGGGAAGTTACAGTCATTAGGTCCTACTGTAAATGAAATTAGAATCAAGCCTTAAATCTTTCCAAGTAAGTTTGTGATGGCTCAAGCATTTATTTTACTTTAAAAATAATAATTAGGCAGTTACAGCTGTTCTTAAAATATTTATTCATCTTTTGCTTTTACAAGAATATTAAAAACCCAGTCTGACTATTCTGAGGTATTGTAATGCCTGTTCCATCCATTCCCTTTTAAATGTTAATCATGCCTGGGTGTAACACAGCAATGAACTCCTCCATTAGCTCCTCTTGCCTTTATGTCTTTCCTGCCTGTGGAACTAATCTAACTGCACTAATCACTACACAATCAGTTTAGAAACAGTCAGAAAAATGTTGCGTGTACATTAACGATGAGTACTGTTGATCAGCATAGATTTCTAGGAGCATGGTTTGTTTTGGTTAATTATAAAGATTCAGTAGGGCATGCCATTTAAATTGGGCATCCCCAGTCATGATCTTCATGCTATTACTTTACTGCTTCATAAAATTCAATAAATTACTTTAGAGGTCACACCCCACTCCTGAACTTAGACAGAGCCATTCTTTCATGCCTTTTCAAAGTCCTGTGGTGGGCCTGACTTCAGTGACCTCTACTTTTCATGCCATCTTTCATAAAATTAATTTTTGATTTTTTTTTATTATTATCTTGCATACTCCAGTGAATGGAGCTAGCTGCGTATATGAATGGGGTTGTTAAATTGTCTACAATAGCTTATGCATTTTAGGAGAGTTCTGGTACTTATTTACTAAGATTGGATCAATTTGTTATTTGAATTGTCAATCCATCCTACCACAAGAAAGTCATCTCCAAAGAACACTTACTGTGCATATAGGATATTTCTGTCATATGCTTCTCTTTGTTCATCTGTTGCAAGAGGTTCTTGCTATGATGTTTTGAGAAAAATAGTAATTTTGTTTAAAATAAAAAAAGAAAAAAGTCTGTTTGTTGTGACTTTACAAAAAAAAATCTAAAAAAAAAGTAACTAAATAAAACAATGACATAAAAATATTGAAACAAAAAAAAAAAAAAGAAGAAAAAACCAGCTTCTCTGCACTAGACTAGCTAGGAGGTCCAGATGTCAGAGCTACCTTTTCAGGACTGGGCTGAAATCACAACTGTAAAAGAGGAAATCTGAAATATCCTTTCACACATTTGCATGCAGCCATCATCTTCCAAACCATGGAAAGAAACAGTCTTGTTGCTGGCTGAGAAGCACCTCACACACCTCCTCTCTTGTTCTGAGTGGTGTTTGTGCCAATCTGCAGCTGTGTATGGTATTATGTCTTATAATTCTGCATCACTTCTATCCAGTCATATCTAATGTAGAAAATTAGTTTCCCATGAAAGTAATATGCAATGCTTTTATGATATTTGTGTGCAATGTCCCCTCTTCCATTGAGCATATCTGATGTAAAAGAAAAAACTCAGTTCCACAATAAAATACAAAAGCAGTAAAGCAGTATTGACATTTCTTGTCTTTGTGTATGTAAGTACTTGTAAGTTTTCCCTTTCCTTCAGTCATGATTACCTACTATATGGGCTTTTTCTCAAAAATTCAATTGAATCAGGGGGATGGGGAGCAGAAGAATTCGTTTGTCAGGAACAATGCATCTAGCTTGGTCAGCATACCAGAGCAGGAAGAAAAGATAAGAGACCGCTGATAAGACCAGCAGGAGTCTCAGACAGACATCCTGTGCTCAACCCAAAACTAGCTCAAACCAGTGCCAAAGCTTAAACCCAGGCCAAAGGTATAAAAGAGCATGCGCAGGAGAGAAAGGTGAAAAGTTCAGACGAGGAAGACTCCCCCTGACTTCATCCAAAGACCCTCGGAAGACCCCTACCACAACCACCAAACAACACTGCGCAAGCGCTACACGGATGTAAATGACTTTTGAGTTCATTATAATACGAAGCGAGGCTGGGCGGGGCTAGGTGATGAATATGTATAAGTTTGTTAGGAAACTTAATGACTATGGAACTTGTAACCCGATAAATACCGAGCTGAATGCAGCTGTCGGCACGCATGATTTTGGAGGAGCGATCCCCTGTGCGTCCCAGCGCTGGAATAAACATACCAACTTTACTACTTATTTAGTAGTGGAGTTCTTTCTGCTTTTCATTTGGCAAGCAGCCAGGAGAAACTCTGCCCGGCTGCAGGATTGGCTGGGGAGCGGACATCCTAGGCGTGCCCCAGGGCTTTCCTGGAGGATCTCCGCCCCTTGGCTCGCTCACTGCGGCGGACAGACAACGACCTGCTGAAGCTGCGGACAAACGGTATGTTTTGCATTTAAGGTGCCTGTAAGTCGTACGCGTGGCCAGGGCTGCTGGTAAGCCGTGAGGAGACGTCCCACACACAGCACAGTCCCTGTGAGGGTAAAGGTGGGGCTTGCAAGCAACCGGCTACCGGAGCCGGCAAGGGGGAATCGCCGACCGATAGAGCGGCCGCTAGCGATCCTGAGGGCGGATTGGGTGATTCCAGGGGGGGGTCCCGCTGGAACTTGTTACTGTGTTGGGAAAATATAAGCGGGACCCTGAAACTATTACAAGCGAGTGTTACGAACATTTTTGCTACTAGTAGCTGGTTTGAATCTTGTTGTGTTGCTTATATGTCTGTGCAGACATTGGTTGTTGTCGGACTGCTTTTATGGGTGTGGATGTGTATTAGGTCGCCTATTCATCTGTAAAACGGGAGCGTGCGTGTTGCCGTGTGTTGTTTGAGAGTGTGATATTGAGACATTTGTTTGGGAGAGTGCTTGCTTGTTGAATTTGGAATCTTGACTGGGAGAACCTCTGCAGGAAGATTAGTGGCTTTTGATTGAGAACAACCAGCAGCAGAGAATTTAGAGTTTGAAAGAGTACGTGGAATAGCTTGTTCTTGTGGATGTATCAGAACCTTTTATTCAACGGGAGGGTGGCAGGTTGCATGGGTATTAATGCAGTGTAAAGTTTGTATTTTGAGCCTGAGATTTTAAAGATTGTGTGTGGGAAGTCGCATTTGGTACCTGAGATTTGGGAGGTTCGGAAAGAAAATTGAGAAAGAACTGTGAGAGAGTGTGAAGAAAGATTTGGGTAGAAAAGAGGTAACACTAGGGGACAAAACTCTCTCCGTTCATGTGTCCTATCTGCTTGAGTGATAGAAAGGACTCCCTGCTTTGTGTGTGGGTGTAAGCTCAGTGCAGATTTTGTGGAAGTCAAAAAGGTTATTAAAAAAAAAAAAAAAAAAAAAAAAAAAAGGAGATTTCAAGCAGCAAAGCAGCCTTGGCAAAAGGCATAGGATACAGGTGACCCGAAGGGGGTGGCACAGTATTTGAGTAAACTCAAATAGGATGGGAACCAGACAAAGTAAGGAAATCCCCAAAGCAAGCCCGCTCGGCTGTATTTTAGCACATTGGAAGGAGATAGTAGGAGCTAGAGGCACAGAAAATAAAAGAACCCTTATAAAATATTGTACCCAGTGGTGGCCACTGTATAAATTAGAAAATGAAGCCAAATGACCATCTAATGGAACTTTAGATTATAATACTTTGCTTCAGCTAATGCTGTTTCTGAGGCGGGAAGGTAAATGGGAAGAAGTTTCCTACGCTGATGCATTTTTCTCTCTCCGAAAACACCCTGAATGGCAGAGAGACTGTGGAATCAAACCCCCCAGTGATCCTATGGTGTTAGCTCTGGAAAAAGAGAATAAAAAGGGCCAAAGAAGAATTAAGCGCTGCTGTTCGTCGTGCAGCATAGGCCAGAGATGCACAAGGTCAGACAAAGTCTATCAAGCAGCAGCTCAGGAACAAGATGATGATGAATTAACCGATTTGCTTAAGCCTCCCCTTAGGAGACAGGAAGAGGATGCGGACTCGGAAGGAACACCAGCGCCAACCCCCTCTCCCCCGGGCAGTCCTGTCTCGTCCCAAACCAGGAAACAGGTACTGATGGCACCCCTGAGAGAGGCGGTGGCACCTGATGGGGATACAATGTTGATTAGAGTACCTTTTTCTACTGCTGACCTAGATGCATGGTATAATATTGCCAAAAATTACCGAAATGATCCAGTGGGTACTGCTGAGTGCTTGCGACTTATAATTAAACAGCATAATCCAGATTGGGCTGATATACAATTACTATTGGGTGGACTAACAGAGACAGAAAGACAGTTAGTTTTGAAAACAGCTCGAGACTTGGCAGAGGATTATTACAAAACGCAACAATTAGATGTAAAAGATTACTTCCCACTCCAGGAACCACACTGGAATCCGAATAGAACAGCTGAATTAAAGAAATTAAAAGGTTATCAAGAATGGATAGCAAAAGGGGTGGAAAAGGCTATTCCCAAGACCCTAAACTGGTCAGCTTTGTACGCAATAAGACAGGGTCCTTCCGAGTCACCATCCGAATTCCTGGATCGTCTGAGGGATGCAAAGCGCCGTAACACATCGCTGGATCCTGGGACCGAGGTAGGGGTACAACAGCTGGTATCTTTGCTTATAGGGCAATCCACAGGAGATATCAGACGTAAATTGCAGAAACTTCAGGGGCCAGAAGGGAGGAATCTGGAATCTCTATTAGATGCAGCTTGGAGGGTATTCAGTAATCGAGAAGAAAGTTACAAGCAAGGGATGAGGAGATTAGTAGCAGCAGTAGAAGAAGGGAATAGAGGAAAACTTAGACAAGGACCGCCCAGACAAGGCCCACCCCGGCTAGGTAGAGACCAATGCGCGATTTGTGGAAGGTCCTGCCATTGGAAAAATGAGTGCCCAGAAAGAAGACAAGAAGACCGCCAGAACAGAGGAAACCGAGGAAGGGGGAGGGTGGTTGCACATGTGAAAGAAGATTGAAGAGGACCGGGGGATTCCACCCTAGCAGATCCACTGGTTATAATGAAGCTAGGGGACAAGGAAAAAGAAATAGAATTTTTGGTGGATACGGGGGCAGCATATTCAGTTTTAACTAAAGCTTTAATGCCTGTGGGGGATGACTATATTGTGGTACATGGAGCAACTGGCCAATCTGAAAAAGCTTATTTTTGTAAGCCATTGAAATATAAAATTGGGAAACAATAGGGTATTCACAAGTTTCTATATTTACCCAATTCTCCAAAAGCACTCTTGGGAAGAGATTTATTAGAACAATTACAAGCAACCATTATTTTTAGGAATGGGGAAGTTATTCTGGAGGTAAATGACCAACAGTATGTAGAAATACTGAGCCTAATATTAACAACCAAAGGCCCTGCGGAGGAAATTAGTGAAGAGATAATAAGCCAAGTGTTCCCAGGAGTCTGGGCCACAGATGTACCTGGGAGAGCCAAAAATGCAACCCCAATACAGATCAAACTCAAAGAAGGGAGACAACCAGTTAGAATTAAACAGTACCCCCTTAAAAGGGAAGACAGGGAAGGAATTGGCCCAATAATTGAAAAATTCTTACAGTTGGGATTGTTAAGAGTGCCAATCTGATTTTAATACTCCTATCCTGCCTGTCCGTAAACCTGATGGATCTTACCGGGTGGTACAGGATTTACGGGCTGTTAACAAGATAACTGAGGATCTCTATCCTGTTGTGGCAAACCCTTACACTCTGTTAACATGCTTAACACCAGAGCTAACTTGGTTTACAGTTTTAGATCTAAAAGATGCCTTCTTTTGCCTCCCTCTCCATGAAGCCAGCCAGAAAATTTTTGCATTTGAATGGGAAAGCCCTAAGAGTGGGCGCAAAACCCAGCTCACATGGACGGTGTTGCCTCAGTGATTTAAGAACAGTCCCACCTTGTTTGGAGAACAGCTCGCAAAAGACATAGAGTCCTGGGAAGCCCCACCAGGAGAAGGGAAGCTATTGCAGTACATGGATGATCTCCTAATAGCTACCTGAACAGAGGAAGCTTGCACAGCCTGGACAGTAAGCCTTTTAAACTTCCTGGGACTCCAAGGGTACAGGGTATCCAAGAAAAAGGCTCAGGTGGTGAAACAGAAAGTGATCTATCTGGGCTATGAAGTCAGTGCTGGGCAACGAACTTTGGGGCAAGATGGCAAAGAAGCGATATGCCAAACCCCGAAACCCCAGACAGTGAAAGAGTTACAGACTTTTCTGGGGATGACGGGGTGGTGCAGACTGTGGATTTACAATTACAGGCTGCTCGTGAAACCACTATATGAGCTCATTACAAAGGAAAGCAGAGATCTCCAGTGGACAAAGGAGGCCATGCGGGCCTTCAGCCAGCTAAAGAATGCCCTCATGTCAGCTCCAGCTCTAGGACTTCCAGACGTGAGAAAGGCATTCTTTCTATTTTCCCATGAGAAGCAAGGGATCGCCCTGGGAATACTAGCACAGGACCTGGGCCCATACCAATGGGCAGTTGCCTATTTCTCTAAACAGCTAGATGCAGCAGCCAAAGGATGGCCTGGGTGCCTCAGAGCTGTTGCAGCAGTCGTGCTAAACATCCAGGAAGCACGCAAATTCACCTTGGGTCAGAGAATGACTGTACTGGTATCCCACACGGTGTCCGCAGTGCTGGAAGTGAAAGGTGGGCACTGGCTCTCTCCACAAAGGTTCCTGAAATATCAAGCCATCATGGTAGAACAAGATGATGTAGAAATAGTGGTAACTAACATTGTCAACCCAGCTTCCTTTCTCAGTGGAAATCAAGGAGAACCGGTATGCCATAATTGCCTGGAGACTATCGAAGCTACCTACTCCAGCCGCCCGGATCTAAAGGATACCCCTTTAGACAATGCAGAGACCTGGTTTACTGATGGGAGCAGTTATGTCATCAGTGGAAAGCGACATGCTGGGTATGCAGTTACCACCTGCAGGGAGGTGATAGAATCCGGACCCCTGCCAACAAACACCTCTGCGCAGAAGGCTGAAATAATCGCCCTAACCCGTGCCTTAGAGATGGCAAAAGGAAAGAAAATAAACATCTATACAGACTCAAGGTATGCGTTTGGAGTTGTACATGCACATGGGACCATTTGGAAAGAAAGAGGACTGTTAAATTCATATGGAAAGAACATCAAACATGCACAAGAAATAATGCGGCTGCTGGAAGCAGTTCAGCTACCTGAGAAGGTAGCAATCATGCACATAAGGGCACATCAAAAGGTGAGCTCAGAATTGGAAGAAGGGAATGAACTAGCGGACAGAGAGGCAAAAGAAGCAGCAAAAGGTGAGGTAACAACAACTGGAGCCTAGATCCCAGATGGACAACTTTCCCTAGAGGGTAAGCCAACATATAATAAAAAAGACAAGAAATTGATTAAAGACGAAAGAAGAACATTTAACCAAGAGGGATGGGCTATCACTGCAGGAGGAAAAGTAGTTATTCCCTCTCATTTGCTATGGGCCGTAGTTAGAGAGGAACACCAGAAAACACACTGGGGAACAAATGCCTTATATAACTACTTAATTGAGAAAATTATCCTTAGAAACTTATACGAAACTGTTATGCAAGTAACTCGACAGTGCAACCTTTGCCTCCAGACTAATCCCAAAAATACCCCCAAACCAAAAATGGGCCAGATTGGGAGAGGCCATGGGCCGGGACAGCAGTGGCAAATTGATTTCACAGAACTTCCAAGAAAAGGGGGATATCGATATTTATTAGTGCTAACAGATACTTTTTCAGGATGGCCAGAAGCCTTTCCTACTAGGACCGCTAAGGCTCGAGAAGTAACCAAGGTGTTACTACAAGAAATAATACTGCGCTTCGGAGTTCCAGCCACAATGTCCTCAGATAGGGGACCACATTTTATTTCAAGGGTTGTACAACAAACTAGCCGACATTTAGGCATAGACTGGGAACTCCACACTCCATACTATCCCCAGTCGAGTGGCCAAGTAGAGAAAATGAACCATTTGATTAAACAGCAAACTGTGAGATTAGGGCAAGAAGCTAACCTACCCTGGCCCCAATCTCTTCCACTTGCATTGTTATGAATTCGGACCAAGCCCAGAATTAAGGAGAAGTTAAGTCCCTTTGAAATACTTTATGGAAGCCCATATGGGGTACAGAAAGGAATATCTACCCAAATAGGGGAAGAAACGCTAACCACCTACATGATTGCTTTAGACAAACAGCTTAGAGAAATTGGAAAACATGTGGCTGGAACTTGAAGTCGAGGCTTGTACATGGCATTCAGCCTGGAGATTATGTATATGTTAAGTCTCTTACAGAAAAGACTCTGGAACCACAGTGGGAAGGGCCATTCCAGGTGCTCCTCACCACTTACACCGCGATTAAGATCAGAGAACAGAGTGCCTGGATTCACCATACCCGAGTAAAGAAGGCTCCAGAGACCCCTTGGAAAGTGACCCCTGGGGATGATGAACTGAAATTGAAGTTTACCCGAACAAAATGAAAATGTTAGGGTGGCACACAAGTATAACCCAGAAAATTGTTTTTCTCACAGTTATAATTGTAACCTTCAGCCGGGAAGTTATTCATAGGAGAGAAGACATATGGTCCCAAGCCTTTATACGGGTTACTGGACTCATGGGGAAATATTCTGATTTAAAAAATTTAAACTTGGTGACTGTAGTCATGCACGGAAACCAAGTGTATACAAAGCAAGAATGGGAAAAACAAAGAACTTGGCAGCTCCAGGGGACTGTAGGAGAAAAAAATCAAGATTGGATGCAGAATGATTAACGGGACTACTCACAGAAAAGCAACCCAAATCAGTGTCTCAACTACTCCTACAGACAAACACCGTGAAATCTGTAGTTATTCAAGTGAAGCAGATTGTTGGTATAATTTTACATTAGTACAGACTGTTGAAGTAGTTTGTCTTTGGGGCCAAGGCAGTAATGGGTTCTCATTCAAATTCCAGGAAATGCCATGGCTAGGCCTACTACGACCTACTCTGGCAATCAGATCCAAACCCAGGTCACACCACTTAAATCTGAGCCAAAGGTTTATGAGATTGGCCCTTATGTAGTAAGGAACACAGGCCAACAATTACTGCTGTTTAACCCAGAATGGTCTCTTAAGCGTGTAGAACTACTAATGCAAATTAACATTTCTGAAATCCAACCAGCCTGCTCCCCTTTAATTCAAACATCCTTTGAAGGGTGGACAGCCTGGCTGCAAAAGCAAACCCCCCTCAAGGGCAGAATGCAGAGAGACCTGACTGGCATGCTGGGAACAGGACTGGGAGTTATAAATGGGATTGATTCAGAGATACTGATGAATAAATTGGCCACAGCGACCAGTGACCTGACCAAATTAAAGCAACCCCTACAATCTTCCCTATTAGCATTAGGAAACAGCCAGTGGCAAGTCTCCAAAATACTCCCAGACCTTGCGAAAATCAGCAACCTGGACCACGAACTGATATTAAACACACTTGGCACAGCTCAGGACAATGTCTCATTAGCCCTTAGCTGCATACAAGCTCAATTATGGATGCAGTCCACAGCTTCCTTAATCATAAGAGAAGGTAATGAAGGTGTATTTCCTACTGAAATCCGAGAGGCTGTTTGGAACAATGCTACTAAGTTAGAAAGAAAGCTCCAATCCTGGTGGACCTTGGTAAAATTCACCTATAACCCAATGACTAACATAGCTACTGCCTTTGTCCTTATGATACGGAATGCCACAGTTTATGTAATTCATCCTATTGTTGCATTAGGACTAAACCATAAAGGGACAGTTTTCTACCCCTCTGAACATAGAGTATGGGCTCGGATGGTAGGAGAAAAATGGCAAACGGTGGATCTAGAATCTTGCATCACACGAAAACAACAAGGATTTAGCTGTGAAAGTAATACGCTTGATGCCAGAGACATATGTCTTGATACAGAACAAGGCATGTGTCACTTTGAGATCCACCCAGACACTTCACCAAAAACTGTACTTGTATATATTAGTGAAGGCTGTGTGTGCTTAAGAACTATCTGCACTTCTATGATGATAGATGACAATGTTATAAATGTAACTGCCAGGAATCACTCTAATTTTTGTATTTGTAATTTTGCCAGGATTGTTGGGTGTGACTTTTCGTATTTAGCACCAGTCGTATCTCATCAATTAATAAGGTCTAACGATACCATTTACCATAAATTGCTACCCACACCTATTGGAATGGACCTAACATTAGTAAAGCAATTAGTGAAACATCAAGACCTAATGGAGATTTTGAGAGAAATCCAAAGAAACGGGGAAAAGACCTTAGTCATCGTCCATTATGACACACAAGAAATCAGCATAATCTTGCAAAGAGTAAAACAAGACGCAAGCCATAACTGGTGGGATTCACTTTTCGGGTGGTCACCGACCGCAACTGGTATCCTAAATACATTATGTCACCCCATCATTGTCTTATTAACCTTGGTTAGTACCTGCCTCGCGCTGTCTATCGCGTTACTTATTTGGAACTATAGAGTACTAAAAAGGCTATCAGTTCTAACTACTTTGTCAAACGCACACGGAAAAACATTAAGAGATGCCTACCAAAAAATTCATTAGGAAAAGAATTTAAGTATTAGTAAAAGAATTTACTAACTCTTTAGAAAAGGGGGGACTGAATCAGGGGGATGGGGAGCAGAAGAATTCGTTTGTCAGGAACAATGCATCTAGCTTGGTCAGCATACCAGAGCAGGAAGAAAAGATAAGAGACCGCTGATAAGACCAGCAGGAGTCTCAGACAGACATCCTGTGCTCAACCCAAAACTAGCTCAAACCAGTGCCAAAGCTTAAACCCAGGCCAAAGGTATAAAAGAGCATGCGCAGGAGAGAAAGGTGAAAAGTTCAGACGAGGAAGACTCCCCCTGACTTCATCCAAAGACCCTCGGAAGACCCCTACCACAACCACCAAACAACACTGCGCAAGCGCTACACGGATGTAAATGACTTTTGAGTTCATTATAATACGAAGTGAGGCTGGGCGGGGCTAAGTGATGAATATGTATAAGTTTGTTAGGAAACTTAATGACTATGGAACTTGTAACCCAATAAATACCGAGCTGAATGCAGCTGTCTATTACCGCAGGCCTGGTTCCTACGGTATAGCACCGTGTCCCGCAGCCATAGGGAGGAGGAGGAGAGAAGATCCAGCAGGCAGGAGTTGTGCAGCAAGATTGATTTATTTAATTATTTTTCAAACTCTTTTATAGACTTTTTTCTTCATAGCCTAATTGGACAAAGGGCCAGCCACCCCTTGGGGGTGATTGGCTAAAATCCTAAAACATCCATTGTCAAAATATTTTTCTACTATACCATAAACAAGACTTTTCAAGGTTGCAGGTGGCTTGGTTGTTTACATTCCCTGCTACCTCTTCTGTGAGAGAGAAAAGTCTCTCACGGACTTAGAAAATAACAAGAAAATCCTCGCTAGCAGCATTTTTGTAACTACAGCTGTCGGCACGCATGATTTTGGAGGAGCGATCCCCTGTGCGTCCCAGCGCTGGAATAAACATACCTACTTTACTACTTATTCTAGTAGTGGAGTTCTTTCCACTTTTCACAATGACTATTAAAATGCTAGATAAGAACTAATCTTTATTTAGAAACTGAAAAATAAATTCTAAAGATTAGTTTTATCTCTTCTGATAAAAAACATTACCATGATGTACTGAGATGTGGCTTCTTTTTGTTGTTCTCATTTCTGTATTCCCTCAGCAGCATGAGAAAACACCTAATTTTCAGTAAGTACATGTTGGGGGAAAAGGGTTAAAACTGGAAGAAGAGGGAATATTTGCGCTTAAATTGACCTTGTAGCTGGGAATGCTAAGAAAATTGGTGTCAGAAAACTCAATTTATTATGCCTAGTGTTGTTCATCCTCTGCCTGTTTTGAGAAGTAGAATTCCTGTGGAGAGATAACACACTCTCACAGACATGCTTTGAGCCTCCTTGTCTTGGTTTGAAAGACCGGTATCTGCTAAGGAAGGCAGGAGCTTCCCTTGGAATGGAAAATGCAACACCCTTCACTCCGAATTATTATAATTCTGAAATTAAGGGGCTTTCAGGCAAAGATATGAGAAATAGGAATAACAGTTCTTTACTAGTATATATAACAAGACAAACAAACAACAATAACTATGGCAGTAACAACAAACAGAACCAGAAACCCAGTGACGAATTCTCCCCACAGTGACTGCAGCCTCTCTCCCCTCCGAATGCCGAGAGAACAAGAGAACTAGGGGCTGCACCCAACCCCGTTTTCCCAGTCCAAATCTCTCGGCATCTCTGCCCTCGGAGAAACCCCCAGGTAAAAGAGAGTAGCCAGCTGGACCCCTCCCCTGAGCTGTGACTTCTTTTGTCTCTCTTAAGTATCCAGTCGTTGTTGTCTCCTAGCAACACATATGGGGGAAAATTCCTTAAGAGAAAACAAAATAAAAGGAGACCTCCTAAAACCCCAACACTCCTGCTGGGAGAGACAGAGATCATAAAAGAACAGCCTTGTAATATACTGTGGGTCGGCGAGGCCCTTTGATATACTGGGCCAGTCAGCAGGCCCCCCCTCCCCCCCGCCCTCCAGGATGAACTGAGCCTGTGTCCCTGTGTGTCTGCCGCCAGGCGTTGTTAGCAAGGTAATGAAATAAATCTACTCGTTGCATTTCAGCTGTGGTTTGGTGGTCGCCTTGGTTACCTGTATGTGTCGATTCACACAGTGCACATTCAAGGGGCTGTATCAGAGATGGCACCAAATAAAACTACATCACTGAGGCAAGCAGCTCCCATGCCAGCATGATCCACAGTAGAGTGCTTTAACACAGTGCACAGGGGAATTTCCTGAATCAGGAAAACTTGGGGGAGCCGAAAGAGCTACCAGGAGGCTGAAGCTCTGAGATAGCAGTTGATGGGACCTGGGCACAGCCAGGAGCAACCACAGCCCTACTCCCCCACCCTGCCCCCTGTATGAAAGAAGCCCTTAAGGAGCATGGCTGTCAGCAAGGATGCTCTAGTTCTGCTGGATTGATCAGGGACCAATGGTATCCACCCTGCAGAAGGTTATGTCCTCTCTTAACATCAGCACATCCTTGGAAGTATTCAATGGTAGGCTGGATGGGGCTTTGAGCAACCTGGTCTAGTAGAAGGTGTCCCAGTCCTGGGGGATTGGTACTGGATGGTCTTTAGGGTCCCTTCCAACCCAAACTATTCTATGATTCTATGTGGAGAGAAAGCTTCCTACTGCCAGGAAAATTAATCCACAAACACCAGAGGTTCATGTCCAAAAAGGAGACAGAGGAGTCCTGTTACTTTATTCGAATTAAGGGAGAGGCCATGGGGCATTTCCCCTGGGGTCTCTCAAATTTTTGGAGGGCGCAGCCTCCTATTTATCCTAATTTCCCGATGGCATTTCCCTCTCTCTTTCCCCATTGGCTGAGGTACTTGAGAGGTACAGACTTCCCAAAACGCCTAATACCTAAGACTTCTTTCTAATGTATAACGCCTCCCTTTATTTTAATTCTTATGGTTCTTCTCATTGTTTCTTTCATCTCTCAATATCCAATTTAATTTATCAGCAGACCTATAGTTTATTTGTAAAGACAAATCTCTTTCTTTCCATTCATCAATCAGTGGAATCCTTCCCATTGTTTCTTTTATCTCTCAGTACTAGTTTTATCTTCCAGCAGGTCCACAGCTTGTTTGTAAAGACAAGTCCCTCATTCCTTTCAATCCCTTCCCTTTTATTTTTTTAATAATTGTCTTTACAAACTTTAGTTATTAGTGACTTAATTTTCTGTTCTTCGGTCTTTTTTTGGTTTTGCAATTATTTGCAGTGACATCATTTTCTGTCCTTTTGTAGCCATCTCTGGATCAGCAGGCATGGCTACTACCTGCATCCCCTTGATTGCATGTTGAATAAGTTGCACTAAGCAGGGGATCATGCATGGTAAAAAGATTAGAGTTGCTACAGCACATAAGAGAAAAAAGCATTTGTTTAACTCATAGTCCACCAGGTAACTATGAAAACATGTCCCATTCCCATCTTTTCCACATTTGGATCAGTACATGTGTTAATTTTCTTATTCCTTTTGTTATTTGTTTCACCATTTTTCCATTGACATCTATTTGCAAACAGCAGTTTGAGTCATTTATTTTTCGACACACTCCCCCTTCTTCTAATAGATAAACTCAGAGATAAAGTCCAGTCACAAACACATTTTCCCACTTATACACCTCTGATTCTATTTAGACAATAAATGCCTCTTTCAGAAGAATGAAGTAGCCATGGACTTCCTTCTTCACCCCAAAATTCTGTTCTATTATGGACCTCACACAGGGTGCTGACTCACCATTTAGGTTTGATTGGGCTGGCCACCCATGGCCAGTTTTCAGATCCTCCTGGCCCTCCACAGCCCCAACAATTGCTAAGGTTAAAGGTTTTTGCTACTTCTCCTAAGGCTAAAAAAATTATCCTCCCACTTTTGGCCCAAACATAACTGGCAATATAAAGGTAATGTGAGGAATGAGACAGCTCTTTGTAGAAATTAAAACAATTTATTAAAACAGAAAAAAAGTTGAAAAATTGCAAAAAACTAACAAAATATAAAAATTTGGGATCCAGATGGCTCGAGAGATATGCCCCAGGAGCGCAGGGATTCAGGAACTTTAGGCTTAAGACAGCTCTGAACCTCAGGTAGAGAAAAAAATAAACTTGCAGTTTAGGCTGGTCAAAAAGAAATCTATTTCTAAAAAGCCCCTAGAAAGGGGTAGGCTTCTCCAGCACTGCCTTAGCAAGCTGGAGAGGATGGGAGAATGAGGATGACCACGTGTCTTTTCTTCCTTTTATAGCTTTTGCTCCGCCCACAGTCCGCCCACAGCCCACCCCCCTGGTTCAAGGCGGTTGGTGTTTTCCCCTTGACAGACCACCTCTGTCCACCAATGGCTCCTCCTGGTCAGAGGGGTGATATTAGTTGAGATAAGGGTCATGTGCTTATGGGGGCTGGGCTGTTTGTTGCAACTGGGGTTTTTTTTAAAATCTGCCTTGAAACCAAGATACAAGTAAAACAAAAAAATACATCCAACACATCTTAAAACACTTGTAAAAGTATACCGTAAACACAGGAAGATCATAAAAACTTGATTAGTGTACCTGGGCTGATGGATTGATTTTAACATTCAATTTAAAAATATTAAGCTCAAATTAATTAAGGCACTTAATATGCAAAGACCAAGCACAAATAGGGATTTCATGTATGACAAGTCCCCCCTTTTTTTCTTATGCTCACATCTTTGGTCTTTGCATTTAAGTGGAGGTGGATAACTCTTCAGGGATAGATTCAAGCTCTTTAAAACTGTCCCACACTTGCTGGGCAATTTTTCTCTCCTTTCTAGTTTTCTTATTGTTACTATTATTGATATGCATAATCTTTTGAGCGAATGGTGGACGCTGCTGTTGTCCTTGAAGATCCTGGATCAGTGGCATGCCTTGGACGACAGTGGTGATTAGACGGATGAAACAAGGGATTAAACAAGGGAGAAAAATAAGTACTGTAAGGGAAAGTCCAACAATAATTAAAGCTTTTTTCCACCATTGTCCTTGGCCAGTAGAGGTCTTGTGGTGCTTCCCAGAAGTGGGGTTGTATACTTGCTGCTGTAATCCAGTACTTGGAAATTTGTGGCAGGACAGAATATGGATTTCCTTGATCCCAGCACTGCCAGAGTTTTTTAACAGGATTCAAAATGCAGTTTTTGTTTTTAACCTTTTCTGCAGACCAGAATACATCTGGTTCTTGAGGTATCCACCAATGTTTTTGCCCATCAGTTACCAGGTACCTTTTGCATATTGTCTCACCAACTTCTTCTAAAAATTTTCTTCCTTTCCTCCAGATGCATTCTTCTCCAATAACAGTATTGCTTAGCAGCCAGGTTTCATTGTCATGTCTGGTTGTGGGGGAGAGATTACTCAGTCGGAGTAAATCGGGGGGTCCAAGACTGACTCCCCGCCAAGGCCAACTCTCCGATTCTAAAGTTCCTCCGCACACCCAGCAATTTGTTAAATTTAGCTGTTGTCCAATCCTTTCTGCCAGGTCAATAAACAAGTTTTTCCTTGACATCAAAGGATTGTTTTCTTTTTGTTTTTCCTTTTCTTCTATGACCACCTCTTGGATCAGGTCAGTGTCATAGGTCTTTCTTTTTAACAAATCTTCTGTCTTGGTTATGTATCTAAAATTGAAACAGAGCCAATCATCTTGGGAGGGGCACTCTCCCTTCTGCTTATGTATTTGGGTGCCAATGTTTTTGCCAATCCAGTACTTATGACCTTTTTCTGAGCAGATACTCAACCTTGTTATGTTGTAACAAGATGGATTAACATAAGTATGTGCTCGGAAAAAGTGTCGAATTTGAAATGAGCCTCCTTCTGCCTGGTACACAGTCTTGTAACATCTGTTACAGCGGCTGTCGGCTGCTTGTGTAAAGGGAGGCCAGAGGACCCAGAGACAGATGACACTTAGTAGCAGGATGTTGCTCACTTTCCCCTTTTGGCATACCCGAGAGGAGCTGTCAGCATTTGGGTTGCCTCTGCTGGTGGGGGTTGTCATCTTTGCTTCTTTCGTCCTTTCTTTAGGCATCTCACCTTCAGATGGTTCTTCAGTGACCTCAGGCTTCTGGAAACTCATGGTTATTTTAGGGTTGGCCTTGTCAAAGATTAGAGTTATCGTGCCCATAATTTTGGAGTCTGATTGGACTGTTATTGGAAGAGAATGCTGGCTTCAAATGGAGCCTTACTATACAGTTGATGTGACAATATGGTTGTGTGAAGGCAGAATCTGTAAAAGGGAATAACAAAGAACAGAATTAACAGCAAAATATTTTCAACTTAGTTTAACAACTTGTAGCTAGCACTTATTACTGAGGTATAACTGGGGAAGAACTGGGAGTACAGGATTTTATTAACTTGGAGTGAGGGATGCTGAGTGGAGCTTTCAAACAGGGTGTTTAGTTTGATGGTTTGTCTGGAGGTTTCTTCTCTTCAATTGGTGGTGCCACTGGACCCTTCACCCTCTTGACATGCGTCCAGCCCTTTTCAAATGTCCGGACAGCTGTTTCAGTGGTTAGCTGGACCTGAAATGGACCTTCCCAGGATGGGGTTAATGACTTTTCTTTCCAGGATTTTATTAACACCCAGTCACCTGGATTGATGTGATGTAAATTAAAATCAAGTGGGGGAGTTTGTGGTAGAAAACCTCTTTCCCTCAGCAACTCTAGATTTTTGGCAATTATCTGTACATATTTTTGTACATTGGTGTTTCCACACTCTTTCACATTCAACTCTTGTGGTGTAGCAAGGTAGGGTAATCCATACAACATCTCATATGGTGAACAACCCAAATCAGATCTTGGCTGTGTCCTAATTTTAAGAAGAGCAAGTGGAAGGCATTTTACCCAGGTCCATTTTGTTTCCAGCATTAATTTTGTGAGGGTGTTCTTGATTGTCTGGTTCATCCGTTCCACTCTCCCAGAGCTCTGTGGATGCCACGGGGTGTGTAATCTCCAATTTGTTCCTAATTGCTGAGCCAATTGTTGTACAATTTGGGAGGTAAAATGAGTACCTCGATCTGAATCTATGCGGTGGACTATCCCATAACGGGGGATAATTTGCTCGAGGATCACCTTACTCACTGTCTGGGCTGTTGCATTGACAGTTGGAATAGCTTCCACCCAGTGGGTAAGGTGATCAACGATTACCAATAGGTATTTCCACCTCTGGACAGGAGGCATTTCTGTAAAGTCAATTTGAATGTTTTGGAAAGGCCTGATTGCTAATTCAATTCCTCCGCCAGTGTTCTTTTTCATTACCTTTTTGTTAACTTTTTGACAGATTACACAGTCCCGGGTTATTTGGTTGGCTATTTCATAAACACCAGTGCATCCAAAGGTTCTGAGATAGTGATCCGCCAGAGCCTTTGAACCCCAATGATTGCTTTGGTGGATATTTTGTAGAATTTCTCGGGTTAAATTTTTGTTTAAAATTTGGCGTTTATCTGGTAAATACCAGCGGCCTTGAGAATCCTCATTGGCACCAATTAAAACTAATTTCTGTTTTTCCTGATCAGTAAAAATGGGCGTGGGTAAAATGTTAGTTTGTGGAATAGTGTCAGATGTGGTGGTGTTAGTTGGAAGTTGGTTTACTTCCATCACTTTTACCTCTTCTTCCACTGCTGCTTCTTTTGCTGCCAAGTCTGCTAGGTTGTTCCCTCGAGCTTCTTTTGTGGTTCCCGATTGATGACCTGGAATATGCACCACTGAGATCACCTGAGGCAGTTGCAGTGCTTTTAGAATTTTTAGGATCAATTCCTTATGTAGGATATCTTTCCCTTTGGTGTTTAGGAACCCCCTTTCGGACCAGATTTTTCCAAAGGTGTGGACTACGCCATAAGCGTATCTGGAGTCAGTGTAAATGGTCCCGATGCTTCCTGCTAGTCGGTGGAGTGCTTTTTCTAGGGCATAGAGCTCACAGACCTGAGCTGACCAGGTTGGTGGCAATCTGCCCTTTTCTAGCACACACATTTGGTGTCCATCGACCACTGAATAGCCAGAGCATCGCTTTCCATCCACCACTCGAGATGACCCGTCAATGAAGAGGATTTCCCCTTCATTGAGGGGACAGTCCACCAGGTCCTCTCTGACTTTTGTTTGGATGTCAATTATCTCAATGCAATTGTGTTCAATTTCTTTTTCTGATGGGGTCCCATAAAGAAATTGAGCTGGATTTTGGTGTGTACACACAACTAACCTCAGGTGGTCTGAGTGCATGAGAATGGCTTCATATTTGACTATTCTTGGGTCAGTTAACCACTCTGCAGCCCTGTGAGCTAAAATGGTTTTGATTGAGTGTGGTGTATGCACTGTCAAGTCTCCACCAAAAATGAGTTTTTGACTCTCCGAGACCAGAACAGCTGCTGCGGCGATGGACTGGATGCAGACGGGCCATCCTCTGGACACTGGATCTAGTAATTTGGAAAGAAAAGCAACCGGCTTCCTGACTCCTCCCCACTCCTGGGTCAAGACGCCATAGGCAATTCCCTTCTCCACATTAACAAATAGATCGAAGGGTTTTTCTAGTGAAGGAAGGCTTAAAACAGGTGCTTTTGTTAATTTCTCTTTCAGATTTTGTAGTTTTTGTGTGTCTGAATTAGTCCAATTAAAAGGTTCTTCTTCTATTAGTTTTTCATATAAAAATTTGGCAGATTGTGAATACTGATCAATCCACAGTCTGCAGTATCCAAATAGGCCTAATAATTGCCGGATTTCTCGTTTTGAGGTTGGAGGTGGTAGATTTAGGATTCCTTCTACTCTTTCAGCACTGAGTTTTTTTGTGCCATGGCCAATTAGATGTCCCAAATACTTCACCTCCTGTAGCACAAATTGTAATTTAGGTTTTGACACCCTCAGCCCGTTCCTCCCTAGAAAATTCAGTAACTGAATTGTAGCAGTTCTTACCGTAGACTCCTGTTCCCCAGAGAGGAGCAGGTCGTCTACGTACTGAGTTACCTGAATCCCTTCGGGTGGAGAAAAGGAACTTAGCAAATCTTCTAGCGCTTGGCCAAAGAGTGTGGGTGACTCGGTGTACCCTTGAGGCAGGCGAGTCCAGCGCAGCTGCTGCTTCCGTCCAGTGTCTGGATCCTCCCAGGTAAATGCAAAGATGTCTCTGCAATGAGAATCTAGAGGACATGACCAGAAAGCATCTTTAAGGTCAATAACAGAGAACCAGGCATGTGCTGGGGGTACCCGACTCAGGAGTGTATAGGGGTCCTGCACCAGTGGGTACCTGGTTTGGACTCTCTTATTGACCTCACGCAGATCTTGTACAAGCCGGAATGACTTATCTGGTTTCTGGACAGCCAAAATTGGAGTGTTGTAACTGGATTTGCAGGTCTCAAGAATTCCATCTTGTAATAAGTCCATGATAACAGGCTTCAGGCCCTTTCTTTTGTCCTTGGAGAGGGGATATTGTGGTACACGTACTGGCTGGCTATTTGGGAGCAACTCAATTGTTAGAGGTGTGATGTCCATTTTTCCCCGGTTGCCAGGTTTGGCCCACACTACCGGGTTAATGTGTTGCTCATCTACTAAAGATAAAACAAACAATTTAGTGGTCATTTTTCCACCCTGCGGTACCACCCCAACCCTCAGAGGTATTTGGAAGTCACGTCCTAAAAGATTGATCCCAGCTTGAGGTAGGTATAGCACATCCCCTGTATGGGTACGTCCTTGTATGGAAAGGATTACATTTTTAATTACAGGAACAGCAAAGCTTTCACCATTAGCACCATATATATCTAATGTATCTTGAGAAATAAAACATCCTGGAGGTGTTTCAGTGACACAGGTTCTTTCAGCACCTGTGTCCACTAAAAACTCCACTTGTTGTCTCTGGGGTCCAGCTTCTAATTTTATCAAGGGCTCTTTAAGATGTTTTTGCCCCAGAGAATAAAGCCCCTGACCCCTTCAGTTGTTCAAAATTTGTCCCTCCATTTGAAGGACTCCTTGATCTCTCTGCTTTTTAAAACAGTACCACTGCCCGTGGCCTGGTTTATTACAGTATGTGCAAATTAACCTCTCAGGTCTTTGAACAATTGGGTTAGGTTGTTTATTGCAAACACAAACCTGTGGCTGTTGCTGAGAGCAGATTTGGGTTTGCTGTTGTGGGATGCCCCTTTGGGAAGTTCTTTGTGTAGGAGGGTTGTGGATTGGAGCATTAGTACTGTTATTCATTATTCGGCTTTTAGCCTTCATCCTCTCTTCATCCCTCCTAACAAAGACTTTTTGGGCTTCCTCCAGTAATTCATCTAGTTCCCTCTCTGGCCATTTTTCCAATTTTTCCAATTTTTTCCTGATGTCAGGCCAGGAGTGAAGCACAAAATGTACCTTTAGCATAGTTTTGCCTCCCTCACTGTCTAAGTCAATGACAGAATAAAGTTGAATGTTATTCCTTAACCGAGCCATCCAAGCTGTTGGGGACTCATCCTTTTCCTGTTCCCCACAAAATGCTTTTTTCATATTATTAACTCGAGGAACAGCTTCTCTAATCCCTTTTATAATTAAATTTCTGTAGTCCTTCATGTTCCTCCTGCCCTCTTCTGAATTTGGGTTCCATTCAGGGTCTGTCAGTGGTAATTTTTGTTCTCCAATTGGGCCTTGATTAGAATTATTTTCTCTGTCCCAGACTGTCACTCCTGCAGCTCTAATCAATTTTCTTTCCTCAATGGTGAATAAGGAGTGAAGGATGGATTGTATCTCTCCCCAATTATAAATATTAGGGCCGAGGAATTGATCAAATTGGTCAGCTAGACCAATTGGGTCAGCCATCAGGCTTTTCATTTCTTTTTTAAATTCCCGTACCTCAGATGAAGCTAGAGGTACAACTACATAACCAATTCCTCCTTGAGCATTTCCCATGGGTACCTCCCTAAGAGGTAGAATTTTAGACTCATGGGGAGTGCTAAGGCAGGTGGGACAGTCAGGTGTTTTAAATGATTTCTTTCTAGTGCAAGATGCTGGGCCATCCTGGCTAGAAGAAATCCTTTGTCTGGTTGTCTTTTTGTGAGAGCAGGAAGGAACAGAATTTTCTTTTTCACTTTCATTCTCATTTTCTGAGTCCCTTTCGATTGGGTGGCTTGATGAAGGAAGGACCCTTTCTTGTTCAATTTGGACCCTCCTTTCTGGAGGAGTTACTGGAGGAAGGTAGTCTAGGGGGTCCCACTTTGGTTTATTTAATTTAGGTTTTTGCTTTTCCTTCTGTTTGTGTTCTTCTGCAATGGAAAAAATTTGGTTTGAATTTTTATTAAGTCCAATTGAATCAGATTTAGTTTCCTCTTCCAATTCTATTTTTTTGCTTTGGTCTTCATTTTGTTTTTGCCAATAATTTAACCAAATTTTAGCATAGTCTAATTCATCAGAATGTTTTGGAGCTTTGTAATGTACATAAGAATGCAAAGCCTCACAAAGCCATTTTTCAGAAGACCCATACTTGGGCCATCTGAGTCCATCTTTGTTAATTTTATGTTTTGGCCACTTAAAAACACAGTACCTAATCATTTGACACTGGTCTTTTTCTTTAGTTAAAAGATTTTCTTCCCACTTTAGGAGCATTTGCCCTAACGGACTGTCTGGGAAGATTTTGTATTTCTTCATTAGGTCTTTCTTTTTGCTATTCGCTTGTCCCATTTTGTTACTGGGAAGCAAACAAGCAGCTAGTGCAGAAGAAAAAAAATTTTTTTTTTTTTCTAATTAAATAAACCAAAGTATTGTATTATATAAAACAATTAAAATATTGCATAAGGAAATAATGTTACAAAATAACCTAAATTCAATACACTATCACAATAAAAAAAAATGATAATAAAGTTATAAGCATAAAATACAATACAACTAATGTAGAGAAAAGCAAGCAGGGTTAGTAGATATATAAGGGAATAAATGATGGCGAATCTGTGGGAAAAAAATTAAATATGGCAGGCTGGTGAGAAACAAATATGTTGCAAGAAAAATTAATTTTAATTATAAAAAGAATAATTAGTGAATATTTAAATTGGTTAAAGTATGACTGAAATTTAGATAGTTTTATACATATATACTTAAAATTTAAGAAACAAGAGTTGTCTTTATTAGCAAAGGAGAGATAGATTAAAATATTTATAACCAAATTAAAGGAAAAAGATTATAATGAATAACACAAGCAGTAATTCAAAATATCAAAGTAGTGTCTTATGATTAAAGCAGATAAAGCAAATTACAACTACAATCCAATAACCCAAACACTCCAAACAAACAGGAAGTATAAAGGTGCTAGATAGCACTGACCACAAGAGTGCAGCTAAAACAAGTTCACACATGCACAGGGGTAGCAAAGGGGTGCAGTTCAAATTAAAAGGACACAAAATGGCGGCCGACCACGTGGCGGCCCGAAATTTCAAAATGGCGGCCGACCACGCGGCAGCCCGAAATTTCAAAATGGCCGCCGACCACGCGGCGAAAAGAAAAAGAGAGGGGTTTAAAATGAGGTTTCTCCTCAGTTCTAGACCCGAGGAGACTGAGACACTAATAAAAATGAATTTGGGGCTGCGCACACCCCTAAAACGTGGAAACCTCCCCCCAGAAAGGCTGATCACCACACTCGATCTTCCCCTCTGTGTCTCTAAAGGGTGATCCCTCGTGGTGCCCTTAAAAATGAACCCTTTCAAGCACACTCACACACACACTGGGGGCGGCCAACCCCCCCACACACTCTCTCACAAAAGGAATTCCACTCGGAGGTTCCCCAAAAACTAATAGCCCTTAAAAAGGGTAAGTCCCTAACTAAGTTCCCTTTAAGAAGGGTTCAAGCCTTACCACAAGTCTTTCTCCACCGGAGGTGTCCTTTCTCTGCTGCAGTAATCCTTGTGGGAGCCCAGAAAATCCAAGGAGAAAAACCAAAAAAATCGCAAAAATTCAAAAATAGTAAAATTAACCAAAATACCTGGATTTTAGGGCAAAAATAGGATCCCGGAGAGCCCCCAAAAGAGTTGTGAGGAATGAGACAGCTCTTTGTAGAAATTAAAACAATTTATTAAAACAGAAAAAAAGTTGAAAAATTGCAAAAAACTAACAAAATATAAAAATTTGGGATCCAGATGGCTCGAGAGATATGCCCCAGGAGCGCAGGGATTCAGGAACTTTAGGCTTAAGACAGCTCTGAACCTCAGGTAGAGAAAAAAATAAACTTGCAGTTTAGGCTGGTCAAAAAGAAATCTATTTCTAAAAAGCCCCTAGAAAGGGGTAGGCTTCTCCAGCACTGCCTTAGCAAGCTGGAGAGGATGGGAGAATGAGGATGACCACGTGTCTTTTCTTCCTTTTATAGCTTTTGCTCCGCCCACAGTCCGCCCACAGCCCACCCCCCTGGTTCAAGGCGGTTGGTGTTTTCCCCTTGACAGACCACCTCTGTCCACCAATGGCTCCTCCTGGTCAGAGGGGTGATATTAGTTGAGATAAGGGTCATGTGCTTATGGGGGCTGGGCTGTTTGTTGCAACTGGGGTTTTTAAAATCTGCCTTGAAACCAAGATACAAGTAAAACAAAAAAATACATCCAACACATCTTAAAACACTTGTAAAAGTATACCGTAAACACAGGAAGATCATAAAAACTTGATTAGTGTACCTGGGCTGATGGATTGATTTTAACATTCAATTTAAAAATATTAAGCTCAAATTAATTAAGGCACTTAATATGCAAAGACCAAGCACAAATAGGGATTTCATGTATGACAGGTAAGATTATTAAGAGAAACATTCTAATGGAGTAATCTAATCTCCTAATCTAATTTTCACTTTCACGTTGTCTTCCGCACTACCTGTGGCAAGTGAAGGCACAGAAACAGCTTAACATAAAGAAAACAATGACAGTGAGGATTGACCCCCCCCAGTGACTGGAGATCTGAGAGGAGGGATGCCCATACAGACTATTTCAGCAGACGGTCTGTGGGTAGGCACACGAGGCTTCTCTCGATGTTGATGAACTGGCTACTGCTTTGGCCCACTCCTGCAGAGTGCCAGTCATGGCCTCCTGTCCTTCTCCTCCAGTTGAGATGTCCAAATCTCTGGGGCCTCAGAGGCCTTGAGCTGTGTGTGATGGGTCCCCCTGTGTTCAGCTGTCTTGACAGATGTTTCTGTGGTCAGTAATACTTGGAATGGGCCACGCCACTTTGCCACCGGTGGTGCTTCTTTTCACTCCTTAACTAGGGCCCAATCTCCTGGCTGGATGTTACAAACAGCAAAGTCCAAAGGCAGGGTCTGTGCCAGCTGAGCTTCCTGTTGAAGAGATTTCACAAGAAACAGTATCCTGGCCACATATTGTTTTAAATATACATTTCCACCCTCCCACTAGGCTGAGAATTACAAGGGTAAGGAATTCCAAACATCAATTCAAAGGGAGATAATTGAATGTCTCCCCTGGGTCTGGTCCTTATTCTTGCTAAAGCCAGTGGCAAGAGCCGCACCCATGGCATCTTAGTTTCTATCACCAGCTTCAGGAGGTGTTTCTTTATTTCTCCATTCACCGTTTCAACCCAGTCTGAGCTCTGGGGGTGCCAGGGGGTATGGAAGATCCATTGTATTCCTAAAGCAGTCATAACCCCTTGAAGAATTTTTCCTGTAAAATGAGTTCCCTTATCTGAGTCTATTGCTTCCATAATCCCATACCTTGGAATTATTTGTTCCAAAAATACTTTAATAACTGATCTTGTAGTTGCTGAAACAGCTGGAAATGCTCCAGGACAATTTGTTAGCTGACATACTATTACCAGAAGATATTTAAACCTTCCCACTCAGGGCATTTCGGTAAAATCCACCTGGCATCTCTGGAAGGGACGTACAGCCCAAGGCCTCCCTCCCCTGGCAATTTTCTTTGTAACCTTGTTAGTGGTTTTAGCACAAATCAAACAATCCTCAATAGCTCGCTTTGTCAGAGTAAAAAGACCCACAGCAACATACACTTTGAGGACTGCATCTGCCAGTCCTCGGGAGCCCCAATGACTACCTACATGAAGTTGCTTTAATAACTGTAAGGCCAGAGCTTTTGGCATCCACTGTTGTTGCAGTGGGGATACTGCAACACGCCTATATCCAACCAGGAGTCCCGTGGAAAAGAAATATATACGGACGGATTCTTGCTAGATGTTTCAGAGATGTTTATTTCCCCAGCCGCATGGCCGGGCTCTGCCGAGAGACTCTGCTCCCACAGTCACAGGACCCGAGCTGCTTTTGCCCGCGCAGGGGAACACAAACCAACCAATGGGGAACGAGGCTGAGCAGGGGCAGGGAAACCCCGTGCCTCCCTCAGGGCTACAGGGCGCGGGGGAGGGACCCCAACACACTGTGAGGAAAGGACAGTCAATAACTAACTCATGTAAGCACAAGTTAACTATTGGGAGACAGCAAATGTTAGTTCAGACAGAAGATGTTAATTACAAAACCTAAGAAGCTGAATTCGCCCTAATCTTGTCAAGATAGAGGGGACAAGGATTATCCCAGAGACTGCTGAATCATTCCTCAAAGGACTATGCATGCCCAGGGAGAAAGGTGAAAAGTGCACTGTGAGGATGACTACTGGTCTTCATCAGAAAGACCCCCAAGGAAGAAGAGGAGCCTTCCTCAGTGCAACCACCAGGACATACAGCGCATGCGGGGCCCGTATGCTAATGATATGAATGACTTCCGAGAAATAATTTGTATAACCACACCTGTCCCAAGGAATGTGATGAATATTCATAATTTAACCCTTAATACTGTGTTGTAGGGAACACTGGTATGCGTGTTTTGGAGGAGCGATTCCCACACACCCGGCACGCCGAATAAAGCAAATACCCACTTCTCTGACTCTGTCTCTGAAGTGTCTCCTGGCCCGGTTGTGGCGCAATTCAACTGTTTACCATCCCTTGTAAACCAATTATCCCCTTTTTCCTCTGCCCCACTCTTTTTAATTATCTCAATCTCCTCTGGTGGAAAAGACAGTTTCTTTGGCAGCCGTGCAGTTACTGGGAGCAAGGGGAGGATCTCAGAGATTTCTGGCAACAATGCAGCTTTCTGAGCCTCTTCATCAGCCAGTTGGTTACCTATTGCCTCCTCTAAGCACCCTGCCTGGTGTCCTCTGACGTGTATAATTGCCACCCTTTTTGGTAAATTCACCACCTCCAATAGGCAAGAGATTAAGTTCTCATGAGCTAACGTTTTTCCCCTGCAGGTTAATAAACCTTTTTCTTACCATAGTTTCCCAAATGCATGCATCACCCCATATGCATATTTAGAATCAGTAAAAGCATTCACTATCTTGTCCCGGTATAATTCACAGGCTCTCACAAGTGCACGCAGCTCTGCTGTCTGAGCTGACCATGTGGGCGGTAACCTCTCCCTTTCCTTTAATTCCCTTCCATTAACGATAGTGTAACCTGTAACTCGCTTCCATCACCCTTGAAGACCCATCAATAAACACATTTTCTCCCTCAGGCCAGGGAGTGTCTCGGAAATCTTCCCTAGCCTGGGTCTGGAGATCCATCACCTGAATGCAGTCATGGGTTTCTTCCCGGCCCCCCTCTTCAGGGCCATTCAGACAGGAGGCTGGGTTAAACCCTTCCCCATTTTTCAATTCTAAATCCTCCTGTTCCATTAAACAAGATTCATACTGTAATAACTGAGTGCCGGTCATCCACTTAGAGGCCCTCTCAGTTAACAAAGCTTTAACCTGATGTGAAACTTTAACAATCAGATACCCACCCCTTGTCAGATTTTGGGCCTCTGTTACCATCAGAGCTGTGGCTGCACAATTCTGCAGACAATGGGGCCAGCCTCTGGCCACTGGGTCTGACAGCTTAGAAAAATAAACAGGCCGCTGTGTTCCCCCATGGTCTTGAACCAAAATTCCTTTAGCATGGCCCTGTTTAACATTCACATATAGCTCAAATTCCTTTTCTGAGTCTGGAAGAGCGAAGACTGGGACATTAACCAATTTGTCTTTTAATTTCTTCAAGCTTTGCTCTCCTTCTGGTGTCCATACCAGGACATTAGGACTGTCTTGGGTTAAAAAGTCATGTAAAGGACTGGCCCAAACAGAAAAAATCCTCAATCCATGCTCTGCAGTACCCCATCAACCATGAAAAACTGCTGTAGCTCTGGTTTTTTTTTGTCTGGAGTAATGGTGATGCCATGAAGATTTTTTGCCTTTTCTTTTATACCCCTGTTATACCTTTTTACAACTTCTGTATTCTTAGTGCTTTTTCCCTACATTCTTGGACTTGTTTGTTCAGCTAGGAGACTAAACATTTTAGAAGCTTCATAGCTAGGGATCAGTGTGCCCCAGACCCCAAGGTCCTCCCCAGAACACATTCTGTAAACTAAGATAGAACCATCCAGGGGAAGGTTCCTTGGGGAGGGGAGCTCACTTGAGCCTCTCATTGGGGAATCATCGATAGATATGCTAATTAGTAAAACCTATAATGTAATACCGGATCTTTGGGGAGACTCTCGGCAGGGTGCATCTCGATGCATATGACCTGGACGTGTGCACCTAAGGATCCTTAAAATAAATACCAAGGTAAAATCCCTTTTCCCCTTCTAATCGTGTATGTACACAAGTACGAATTACCAATTTCATTTATAACAATTCCCTCCCTTTTATATGAACACATTAATTCGTGCTTCCTTTTTAATTTTAATTCTAGTTAACTTTATTACACCGGCATTAGGTCTTGGAACATAAACAGCTAACAAATCTTTTTGCCCTTGGTTTTTCAATCTTTTTTATAAATTTACCTAGTTTATTTTTATTTGTTTTTTGAATTCTAATAGGGCCTTGGCCGCCCTGCTCTTCTCTGATTTTTCTTCTAGTTTTATAATTTTGGAGATCCTAGAAGTTTTACCTAAATTTCCTGCAGCTAGTTCTGGATCTATGGGCATTGCCGCTAACTGCATGCCTTGTACCACTGAATGGATTAGTCTAATAAAACATGGTATTAGGCAAGGTATGAACATAAGATGAAAAATACTACCTTCTTCCACCATGCACCCTCCAATAGTCGATCCCACCATGATGCTTGTAAAATCGAATTCCATTTTTGAACTGGGACATGTGCTACCTTTTTGATTTCAGCAGCTAGCCCCCTTATAGTTTTACCATAGTCATCAATTTCCACACAACACTCAGATTCATTAAATTTTCCACAGACTCCCCCTTCGTTGGCCAGTAAATAGTCTAATGCGATTCGGTTCTTATATACAAAGGCTCGTATCTGGGAATGTTGCTTTGCTAGCAGTTCTAGAGCGTCTGAGGTATGATTAGATACTATCTCCACAACAGCTTGGAGCCTTATAAGACTATTGAGCAAATAAACTGGGGTTCTGGATCCCCAACTCCCGTCTTGGGCCCAAGTTGCAGGACCATACTACTCTATTATTCTTTCCACGGGCCATTCTTCTTCACCCCATTTCTGACTCCCACCAGCTATAGGTATTTCTTTCTTTATTTCTCTTTTCTTTCTGTTCAGGGCTTCGTATAAGGGAGCTCCTAACAGACTGCTCTCAGATCTGGGAAGCGTGAAGAAGGAAGGTCGAATCATTCCTAGTGTGCATGAGCCTTTCCATTTCCTAGGCAGCTCACTATATGCCTTTTTCCCACAAATCCAATATATACCACTGGGGGCTTTCCATTTTACTTTTGTATTCTCTGGTTCCTGCCAGTAATCTTTTAAATTTTCTAGGGATTGATAAGGGTTAGCTCCAGGGCTTTTGTGCCAACATAGACTGACTTGGTCGTTCCATTCACATTCTTTTCCCTTTTTCTGACTCCAGTAGCCTGCAGGGGGTTCCAGTTGCCAGATTTTACATTTATTATTTGAATTTACGGTGAGGGTGGATATACATGGAGTATATCCCATGACCTCAGTATATTCATTTCCTTCCCTGCTAATACAAATGGTCCCTATCACTCGTGGATCTAGGACCCACCCGTCAGGTCTTTGTATGGTCTTTGAGATTTGGCCCTCGTCCCATCTTAAGAGCTGTTCTGGAGCTAAGCCTTCACCCTTCCAAGGCCATTTTCCGGCAGATTTTAGTCCCCCACAGATCCAACAATTAGATAATCCTAGCTTGGTGGCAATTTCCTGCATTAAATTTATGAACAAATTTTGGTTGGGGGCCGGTAATCCCCAATCATTATACTGTTTCTCTAATTCATCATACTGCTTGCTAAGAGTTAACAATTTTTCTTGTGCCACCCTCTTTTTCCTCATTTTGGATTCTTTTCTTTTAAGTTCTGACGATATTATATTTTCTGGGTCCATTCCCTCTTTGTTCCTTGAGAAACAGAAGGTTTTGTCATATTTCAAACATTCCCTGTCATCACTTTCTTCAAGCAGATCTAATATAACAGACTCACTGCCCAGGGTCAGTTTACCTTGATATTTTAAATTTTGCCCCACCCAGTAGGTTTTTCCACCCATAATACACATGCTTAATGTAGAGGTATCATAGCACAGATTGTTAACCTGAAAGTAGGCCACAAAAATGGATTTCATTTTTCCTCCAATCCAAACAGTCTGATTACATTGGTTGCAAGTTGGAATAGGTTTTTGTGTGACTTCCCTTTTATATCTATTAAGGTGGTGTCTACTTTTAATAGGAGGTGCCCTTGACTTAGAGCTTGCAACTTGGGGGTAGCACAAAATTACCCCATTTGTTTTACATATTTGGAATCGAGTGCCGTTTATATGACAGGTCCCGCCTTTCTTTCTGATTTCACAGACTTCTGGGACTTGATATGTACCCTGTTCCTTTAAGAGGCTTGGCAGACACAGCTTACACCTCTCGGTGAGGTCTTCCCCCTCAGTGTAGGACCAGCTATCCGGCTGTAGGTTAGCTGTCTGGCATATGGCTAGGCTCAGAACCATCAGGAATCCCCACAGATGCATTCCTCTGCCTGTGCCTACGCCCACTGGGTTGCCACCAGCGGCAAGGTAAACCATCTTCTCGGCAGCAGGAATATTGTCCTGGGATCCTGTGGCCAGATCAAGCTGCATACTGCCTTTTGTACACGCCCCACCTAGAGAGCTTAACTGTGTCAGTCCCGCAGGGTACTTTATTTAACCTGCGACACTCGACAGTCAGAATCTGTGCCAAAGAGTCCAATTTTCCCCTTACTCCATTTTTGTATAGGCGATACCACTCTAAAGAATCCAATTCTATTATACCCAAATTTGTAGCAAGCTCTAAGACACGGCTAGTCAAGTCTTGTTCTTCTTCTAAACACTTTGTACACAAGTCTCTGGGTCTATAGCCCCTTTGGCAATGAGTAACCGGAACCTCGTGACAATATTCGCATTCAAAAGAGACAAACGGGTAACATGTACAACCAATTACGGTACAACTTATCTGGTCCCTCCCGGTCATTTGCTGGTTTTATCTTTAAGTCCCCTGGGGAAGAAGTGATCCTCCACTCAGGTGTCTCTTCTTGAAGTTCTATTTTCTTCACTCGAGAAGCGTGCATCCAACCTCTCTCTGCTGTCCAAATTGCTGCGCCTGTGGTCAGGAGGATGAGAAAAGGACCTTCCCAGTGAGGTGTGAGAGGGATCTCCCTCTATGTTTTTATAAGTACTTTGTCTACCCGTTGTATCTTGTGGATAGCAAATCCCAGAGGTGAATTTTGAGTTACCAGCCCATGCCTTCTCAATTCTTGGAGATTTCTGTTAATTTCTATTAAGTATGGTTGTATTTGTCCATCCTCTATCCCGGGGTGTCCTACTGGCATCCCGTATAACATTTCGAAAGGTGACAGCCCTGTCACTGAATGCGGCATAGTTTGGATATTTAACCAGGCTAAGGGGAGACATTTTACCCATGACATTTTCGTTTCCAACATTAATTTAGATAATTGAGCTTTTAGTGTCTGATTCATTCTTTCAACTTGACCCGAACTCTGGGGGTGCCAAGGAGTGTGATATTCCCATCAAATTCCCAGAGCTTCGGCCAATTGCTTAATAATTTTTGAGGTAAAGTGTGTCCCCTGATTTGAGTCTATATAATCTATTATGCCATATCAGGGTATAATTTATTCTATTAATATTTTTGATACAGTTTGGGCTGTAGTTCTAGAGGTTGGGAAAGCCTCTACCCAATGTGTTAATTTATCTACTAATACTAACAGATTTTAATATCTCCCCACTTTAGGCAACTCTGTAAAATCTACTTGAATTCTCTCAAAAGGCCGGTGGGCTGCAGGGCAACTTCCCAACACTGCTCGTTGAGATCTAGCATGGCATGTCATGCATCCTTGTACCTCCTGCTTAGCTAACTCATAAATTCCTTTACATCCGAAAAACCTTAAAAATTGTTCTGCTAAGGCTCGTGCCTCCCAGTGGGTCTGCTGGTGTAATCTCCTTAAAATTTTTCTGTTATAATCTTTAGGCAGTAATTCTCTCCCGTCAGGTAATTTCCACTTACCTCCTTCTAGCTTTCCTCCCATTCCTTTACATCGAGTTCTATTGGTCCTGCCACTAATAAATCATCTACATATTGTAGCAATATAGTTCCTTTTACAGGTTCAAATTTGCTAAGTAATTGTTCAAGAGCCTGGCCAAAAAGATTTGGTGAGTCCACAAACCCTTGAGGCAAAGAGGTCCATCTCAGTTGCTGTTTTCGATTAGTCTCTGGGTCTTCCCACTGGAAAGCAAAGTAATCCCGACTTTCTTCGGCTAGGGGGCAAGTCCAGAACGCATCTTTCAAGTCAATCACACTGTACCAGGTATCCTTAGGGGAGATATTATTTAGTAAAGTGTATGGATTGGGGACCGTGGGGAATAAGGTTTTGGTTCTTGCATTTGCTGCTCTTAAGTCTTGTACTAATCTATAACTTCCGTCTGACTTTTGTATTGCTAGGATAGGCGTGTTGTGCCTGGACATACAAGGCTCTAGAGTTCCCCTTTTTATTAGCACATCTATTACTGGTTTTAACCCTTTTCTTCCCTCCATCGGGATAGGATACTGCTTGACCCTAATGGGATCTTCTGGTCTCTCAATTTCAACATGAATGGGCGTAATTTCTAATTTTCTGGCTTCCCCTTCTGAGTACCAGACTCTAGGATTTATTTTGTTCTCATCCTCTGCTGTCAGTTTATACAAACTCACTACAAGCCGAGACTCTTGAACAATTAGACTCACTTCCAATGCCACCATCAAATCTCTCCCTAACAAATTATAATCTGCTTCCTCTACTAATAAAATATTTCCCAGGCATACCCTGGTGTCTGATTCTATTTCTACATCTTTAATAACTGGAACTTTAAAGGGCTTTCCTTTAGCCCTGATTTCTATTATGGTTTCTCTGCTCTTAACACATCCCGATGGCAACCACTAAACCGTACTTCATTCAGCTCCTGAATCTACTAGGAACATCAGCTCCTGTTTCTGGGGTCCTATTTTCAATTTTATCAAGGGCTCTCGGGATGTTCTGGACCCCAGGTTAAAAAGCCCCTGACACCTCTAGTCTTCCTGAAAGATCCTCTCATCTTTCATTCTTTTTCTACAATTTTTCTTAAAATGCCCCTTCTTCCCGCTGTAAAAACACCCCGATGTATTTCTCCGGTTCTCTGAATTTTGTCTCTGGATGGGAAACTGCCTCCTCTGTGACTCAGTATTCTGTGTTGAGCTTGCAGGGTCTGGGGTATGTTCTTGTTTCTGGGCTTCCCTTATTGCAGCTACCAATACCCTTGCCTGTGCTTTCTGCTTTTCTTCATCCCTCCTCATATACGTCCGCTGAGCTTCGTGGAGTAACTCCTGTAAACTTTTCTCTTGCCAATTATCTATTTTCTCAAGTTTTCTCCGGATGTCTTCCCATGACTTCTCTACGAACTGCGTTTTTAACAGGACTTCCCCGATTGGAGAATTTGGGTCTGTCCCAGAATACATCTGTAAATTTTGCCTTAATCTCTCTAGCTATTCAGTAGGCGTTTCTTTTCCCTGGCATTCCCCGAACACTTTGCTCACGTTCTGTCCTCTGGGTACGGCCTCCCGCACTCCTTGTATTACCATATTTCTTAGGTCGACCATGTTCTGTCTCCCTCCCTCTGTTTGTGCATTCCACCTGGGACTCTGAATTGGCCACTTCAGAGTCCCTGGCGTTCCCTGTGGGTTTCTGCGCTCCCAGCCTCATACCCCAGCTTGTCTTATCATTTCCCGTTCTTCAGGGTTAAACAATGATCTTAATATTGCACATATATCTTCGTATGAGTAAATACTAGTTCCTAAAAATTCATCCAACCTATCTGCCACCCCTAAGGGATCATCCATTAGCTTTCCCATTTCTTTCTTAAATGCCCTTACATCCCCTGTGTTGATAGGTACGTTTACAAATCCTATAATCCCTGGCGCTGTTGGTACTTCTCTTAGGGGACATAATTTAGGCTTCTCTTCTTCCCCTTCACTACAATCTGCCCCGGCTTTCTTTGTCTGAAATCATGTTCTGCTGGCAGGGGGGGAGTGGGTTCCCTTAATGGGAGAAGCTAGATCTTCCCTTCTCTCTGCTGGCAGTGGGGGTGGGGGTGGAAGCGGGGGATAGATTTGCTGTACTGGAACCTGTCCCAGCACTGAGGGTGCACCTTCCCTTTGGGGTCCCTGAATTTGCACAGGTTGGTGCAGAGGGTTCAAATATGGGGGCAGTAGGTTATCTAAGGGATCCCAAGCTCCATTCTGGGTTTCGGGACCCAAATGAGTTTTTATCGGGAGTAACTCCGTTTTAGCAAACTCCCATATTTTAGCGTAATCTTTTTCTTCCTCGCTATGAGTATTTTTGGTGTTCACATGTTTGCTTAAGGCTTTGGCATGTCCATTTCTCAAAGGTGCCCAACATGGGCCAAATTAGATGTTCTCTGATCTCTTTACCTCCCCACACTTCTACACAATAATATATCATCCTTTCTTTAGATTTACTTCTCCTCTCAGGACAGTCCCACCAATTTTCTAACATCCATCCTAAGCGACTACCTCTGGGAATTTCAGGTATACCTGGTTCTTTTCTTTCCGTGGATTTTTCTCGAGATTTTCTCTGGGCTTTGCTTTTCTTTTGCCCCATTTTTCCTAAAAGAATTGTTTCGCTAGTGTTCCTTTTCTTAAACTGTAATCGGTACCTACTTTTTGTTCTTTACCAGTTTACTGGCCCCGCAGTGAACCACTCTGGGGGTTTTCCTCTGGTAACAGCTCTCGACTTCAATCAGTACCTATTTTTTTTAATCGGTACCTACTTTCCTTACCTGGACTACATAGTCCCAGACCAGAAGGTTTACCAATTCCCCAAACTCGTAGGGAACGTTCCCTTCCCTTCTGGCCTTCCTGTGATCAATCCCCCGAATGTCCCAAGTTATTCGGGTTTGACGTGTGGAATGGGGTTCTATCCCGTTTCGTTCGCTTCCCCCACGACCGATCTCTTCCCTCGCGGGAGAGAGGAACTGCGATCTTGGGGTCCCCACTCGCTTCGTGATAATATCACATCTCACACAAGCTCGATCAGCCTTCACTCAACCACGCAATACTTACGGTTCCTTTTCTTGTGTGGGTTCTTCGTGCACGTAGAGTTTTCTGAGTGAAAAACCTTATGCCGCGGCTCCAAAGATACTACCCTGGATCCTCCCTTGAGTTCCCCGAGAGCTCCTTTTATCCCCCCTTTTTCTATTGTAGCACTGATCTGAATTTAGTTCGGTGGTCTGATTGGTTCGCAGAACCCACCTATCCTACCAGGCCACTAGAATCAGCAGGGCACCTCCCGGACGGAGAGAGGGTCAGCAATACCCCAAATCGGATCATGTCAGGGTCACCATTTGTAGTAAAGAAATTCAGCCAAATTAAATTTAATAAAGAAATAGATTTTATTCCACGGCCAAAAGATCGGTCACACAGAAAGCCATGATTGGAAAAAGGTCAGCCCCGAGCCCGGGATCGGTGCTGGGTGAACACAGATCTGACCTCTATCGCGTCAGATCCCCAAGCTCACAAATGTTGCTTCGGCTGGTTCCTTCTTATACAGTTCTTGGGCAGATTCCGAATTAATTCTATTCTTTTCACAATTTAGCATATTCATGATGTTTTCTTGTCCCGAAGTTGGACTGCACAAAGCATTTCCTGGGTCTGATGAATTGTCCATCTTGGATGATGAATGGTCCATCTCCGATTCCTGGAACAGTTATTCTTAGTTCCTGGAATGGGATACTCCTTTAACGACTCTGAGATGTTAATCAGTTTCATCATCGTCCAGATCATCGCCCAGGTGTGGTGTTAATGGCTCCATATAAGGTCTACCTCTACCCAGAGATAGACTTTTTTGTATGCTGATTAGTTCCTGGCCATATTGTCTTCTCTGCTGCTGCCAAGGCTTGCGAAATTTTCTCCTTCCCTGGCCTGGGGTTTGGGCTTAGGCGTTTTTATTTGTACAATTAATATATACATTTATGTACACAAGCATGAATTACCAATTTCATTTATAACAGCAAGAAAATGAAGCAGCTTCACAGTAGCCTCTTCAACTACCTTTTCCTGTTCCCTTGATAAAAAGCAAGTCATCCACCTACTGCAACAACCTAACTCCCAAGGGTGGCGTAAACTCTCTTAACATTTTTTGTAAGGTTTGCCCAAACAAAACCAGTGACTCTCTACATCCCTGCGGGAGGACTGTCCAGGTCAATTGTTGTTTTACCATTTTCTCTTTTTCCTCCTGTTCCCACTCAAAGGCAAAATACTGTTTACTGTCCTCTGTAATTGGTCACACCCAGAAAGCATCCTTCAAATCTAGTACTGAATAATACTGATGTGAAGAAGGAATCTGATTCAGGATGGTATAGGGGTCTGGAACTGTGGAATGCCTTGGTCTGACAATTCCATTTATTATTCTTAAATCCTGCACCATTCTGTAGGTTCCATCTGGTTTCTTAACCAGCAGGATAGGAGTGTTATAGGGAGACATCCCTGGCTCCAAAAGACCTGCCTTTAGCAGGGACTCAATGACAGGCTGTAAACCCCTTCTTTCCCTCCCTTGAAAGAGGGTATTGCTTTTTAGACACCACTTGTCCTGGTTGCTTCAAAGTAATTTGGAGAGGCTCCATATCTAATTTTCCGTATTTCCCTGGAGTGGCCACACTTCCGGGTTTATTTCAGCATAAGCCTTCTCAGACATTTTATTTACACAAAGTTACCACAGCATTAGCCTCTGTATCATTTTCACAATACTAATTTGCGTTCCCACTTTAGCCATCAAATCCTTTCCCAGTAAATTACAATCACAATTAGGAACAAACAGGAATTCAGGCATTTCAAACCTATCCCCCACATCTGCGAACAGCAGTTGAATAAAATGCACTTGCTCATCCTTTCCACTCACCCCTTGAATAATCAAAGATCTTTTTGACAATTTCCCCCCTTAGGGATAAAATTTAAAGTGCATAGAGAGGCCCCTGTGTCTACCAGGAAACACACCTCCTCTTGATCCAGACCCACCTTAAAAGTTAGCAAGGGCTCCAGTGTGGTGGGTCCTGGTATAATGGGATACCCTGACAGCCCTAACAACCCATCTCCATTATCCTCTGGACTTCCTCCTCCTGAGGATCCAGCTGTTTCTGCAGACATTCTCACTTGCAGTGTCCCTCTGCCCTGCAGACACACACTAATTCCTTCCCAACCGCTGTTTGGGTTGGCTCTCCCCTGCTGAGGAGGGAATGCCTCTGCCACATCCTTGTGGCCAACCCCCATCCCTTCTATCCCAGGGGACCCCTTGGGCCCTGCAGTTTATCCCTCTGGGGCTGTAAAACTCTGCCATCACCTTTGCCATTGCTTTTGCCTTTTCCTCATCCCTTCTTACATAGACTTGCTTTATCTTTCTAATCAGTTCATCCAGGGACTTATTCTACCTTTCCTCTAGTCCCCTCCAATACTGCCTGTGGGTACTCATTCTCCCAGAGCTCAAAATCTTTTGTTTGTCCAGTGACCCAACCAAAATCCTTAAAAGAAAATTCTAATCCTTCCACGTACAATCTGCATTTCCCAGATATTCCTTCTTCCTCCTCTTTGTGCTCACTCTCGGTGGGAGTGTGTTTGCTTTGGTTCAGTCCGGGTCTCCCCTCTATGTTCCTTAAGTTTGGCGTCCCCCAGTTGGAACCCCCCCTATTTTATTAAAATCACCCTATCTGTCATTTTTGTCTCCTCCCAGGACCCTGTCTGTCACTCTGGCACCCCTCCTAGGCTTCTGGAAAGTTCTAGCCAGGGGGCCAGGTGATTAGTCCTGGGAAAGAAGTCCCTCCCTTCCCCTGTTACAGTTGGTTCCCTTATGTGTCCCTCGTTCTGTTTGCCGCACCCTTCCCTTCCCTAGTTGGTTGTTCTGTACTCCCCCCTCATGCCTCCCCCCCCCCATAAAATGCCCTGCACGAGATTTGCAGGCGCGCTGAGTTGGGCACCCCCTGGTGGTTGAGGTCCCCCCCGTTCGGAGGACCAATAAACTTTCTGGATTTAACCCAACTCTGAGCCTGCCCCCTTTTCTCCGCCTTCTGCCTTTATCACCGTGGTCCCTTGGAAGGACCCACGAGCCAGACCTCTGATCCCTCCGATATCAGAGGCTGGCCCCCGCAGCCTGCTGTGTCCCGAGCTGACTGGGCTGAGAGGGAACTGTTCCTAGGGGACACAAAGGCAGCTTGGCGCCCAAGCGTGGGGCTTCCCGTTCCATCGGACCCCACGGAAGGGGCGTCCTCGGCAAAGGCAGCTTGGCACCCGGGCGTGGGGCTCTGCTTCCATCGGACCCCACGGAAGGGGCTGATTGCTTCGGCAAGTGCGTCATCGGGACGTCAAGCTACCCCAGCTGCAGCACGCTCCGTTTTAGTGAGCTGCGCTCCTGGGGTTGAGGACGGTAGCTTCGCCACGCCGCGAAGTCGTTCTCGAAGGAGGACCCGGTCGCCTGGAGCTAACCTGGACTCCAGTCAGGTAAGTATTTTTCCCCGGGGGGGGAAAAACTTGCCTCAAAGCCGGTAAAGGCTTTCGGAGGGACCGGTACGGTCCCCGGCTCTCGAAGAGCCGAACGTAGGCTGCGCAGCCCCGGAACAAGCGCGGTTAGCTTGTCTCCAGTTGGTTTTTGGGAAAACCGGCGTTCCAGGCTTGAAGTTTAGCTCCAGACGCTGTGCTGTCGGCTATGGGTGCTAAACTCTCCACAGCACAGAAGGGGGCATTTCTCCAAGTTGCAGGACTCCTTGAGGGTGGGGGGATAAGTTTTTCAAAGGGATGTTTAAAACGGTTTATTCGGTGGCTGTTTCTGCACTTCCCTCAGTGCTCTCAGGATTCGGTTTTGACCGTTCCCTTTTGGAATGCCGCGGGAGAAAAACTAATTCTGCCAAAGAGAAAGATTTCTCCTTTCTGTACTTGCAGATTAGGTCGGCTTTGAATAAAAAAAGGGAGAGGGAAGGACGAACAACCCCAAATTCCCCAGTTGTTACCCCTAACCCGTCTCCCAAACCCGTGTCCCCTCAAACGGGCATCCTGAGGAGAGCAACCCGCGATGCGCAGGGCTGCCACCGTCTCCCTGGCTCTCCTCGGGGTTCCCCGGAGCCCCCGCTCAGACAGTCCCGGCCAGACTGCCCGAGGCTTATCCCGTTCCCTGGCTTCCCCAGTTGTTAGACCCCGAGTTTGGTTCGGCTATCCAGAGAGTTTAGAAAATGCCCTCCCTGCCCGAGGAGGACAAGATGGCTGGTGCCACGTGGCAGAAACCCCCTCTTGCTTTTCCCCGCGCTTTTCCGCCCAAAATCCATTTCTCCCGAGTCCCAACCCCTTTCTCCCCGACCCCTCCTACTCCCAAGCTGGTTCCACACCTCTTACCCCTCCTACCTGTCACCAGTGCGCGCCCCCGTGCTCCGCCCCCAGAAATCGCGGTTCCATGCCCGGCTGCCACCCACTTCCTGCTTCCGGTTCCCACGCCTGTCCTTCCGGTTCCCACGGTGTCTGGCCGGAAGGGGGGGGCCCGAGGACCGGAACCCGGAACTGGATCCCATTCCCTCAGCCGCTCCAGTTTTTTATCAGAGGTCCCGGAGAGGAGGAACAACCCATGTCAGCTGGGAACCCCTCTCCCACCAAACAATAAAGGAACTCTGCAAGGCACAGGAGTTTGGGAGAGAAAGCGAATATTTTCGTGGCCTTTTAAAGGCAAATCTCTCCGGAGCGGTAATGACGCCCTTTGATCTGCATCAGCTTTTCTCATGCCTGCTTTCCTCGGCAGAGTTTCTGCTCTGGAAGGCAGCGTGGGAAAGGGAGCTCCGCAGACTCCTTCCAGCGCTCTTTCAAGGTTCTGATACGGCCGTTAATGCCGACAATAAGGAATTCACATTGGACCATCTAAGCGGCGAAGCAGATTGAGCTCTGGCGCCGAAGCAGGCTCAAGGCTTGCCTTTGGAGGTTCTGCAACAGGTCAAGGAAGCGGCCAGTAAGGCATTCCTTGGTCTGAGGCCTGATGTGCCCATAGAATCCTACTCGCAGGTCCAGCAGCAATCCACTGAGTCATTCCTAAAGTTTGTGGAGAGACTAACCCGAGCTGTAGAGTTGCAGGTCAAGCAGCCGGCGGCCAGGGAAGAGGTCATCGCAGAAATGGCTATGGTGAATGCCAACCCTCAATGCAAGGCAGCCATCCTGAGCCTCCCCATGGACCCCCCGCCGACCATACAGACTATGTTGGAAGTTTGTGCTGCGAAGGCACCACACCTGCAACCTACCAGCTCAGAGAGACAGCGGCCCAGAGGAATGGCCTCAGTGGGAACAGCAACGCATCGCCCTGCAGCGGACCAGAGGAGGACCACGGGCCTGAACACCAAACCACCTCCAACTGCAAACGGCCAGAAGAGAGCCCCGCAGGCCAGGAACACCTGCTTCCTATGTGACCGGCCTGGACATTGGACAAGGGACTGCCCGCTCAAGTGGCAGTTCCAGCAATTTAAAAAGGAACATGAACCTGGGGGACAGGAGGGCCAACTGCAACAAAAAAACTGAATGGGGAGCGCGCGCCCGCCCCACGTGAAGACAAAAAAGGGACGGGACGAGAGGGGGAGGGGAAACTCAAAGAGGCAAAACTACCGGACAGAACTTTACAACCGGACTTGACTTCCTTTTCTGATGGTTCTTTCAGGTTGCAGCTGTTGACACCGCTCCACCTAAAGACCAAAGAGTGGCATACCGCACCGGTAAGCGCTGGTGGTGAGCTGTGGGCAGAAGACCAAGGCCCTGACAGGTATGTCATTGTCGGAAATGTTACCTGCACACCACAAGAGATGGATGATGTCCTCGTGTGTGCCCCCGACAATGACATGCTTGCCAGTGTGCTCGACCTGACAATCAGTGCATTGGTTGCTGCAGGGTTTGCGCTCCAAGAGGGAAAGATTCAATGGATGCCACCTTGGAAGTACCTGGGCCTAGACAATGGCCCAGCGTATATGTCCAAGGAGTTCAGGAGCTTCCTGCAGCAATGGGGAATAGAACACATGACTGGCATCCCCTATTCCCCGACAAGTCAAGCCATTGTAGAGACGGCCCACCAAAACATCAAAAGGATGCTCCAGCGCCAGTGCTCCTCCAAAAAGCTAGAGTCACCTGCTGTCAGGCTCTCAAAGGCATTGTTCACCCTAAATTTCCTCGACTGTGCCTTTGAGAACCTGAACCCACCAATCGTGCGGCACTTTGGGCGGTCTCAGCAGTTGCAAATGAAAGAAAGGTCTCCGGTGATGGTTAAGGACCCGGAGACTAGGGAGATACAAGGGCCTTATGAACTAGTTACCTAGGGGAAAGGGTACGCATGTGTATCCACCCCCGAGGGCCCTAGGTGGATCCCATCAAAGTGGGTGAAACCATATGTCTCCCAGACCGTCAGGAAGGGAGATCAAATACCCCCCAAGACCGGGGTAGGTTAGTCGTGTGCCTCTCTGAGCCCCGAGCCCCAAGTTTATCCCAGTTGTTATCCCCAGTTTCAACCTCATTTTTCTAAGTTTTGTTTTAGTTTGGAGACGTCGGAGATGGGTCCTGTGCCGTCAGCGGATGGGGATTATCCAGGTGGACTAGATCCATTCTCCGAACCGGACTGATCTTGTTTTTTATTCTCTTGGTTGTCATAATTATGTTCGGGCTGCTGAAAAGACTGCTAACCAACATGATTATGAGCTCATCCTCCCCTGCAGACATCAACCAAGCAGAGCTCCCCAAAGACTTTGAACTCGAGCCTATGGCCCAGGAGATGACGTGGTTCGGGGACCTGTACCCAGACTCAGAGTACTGTCCCCAAGCCGAATTCATGTCATCTTAAAAAACAAAAAAGGAGGAGATGTGGGAGTGTGTTTGTTTAGTTCAGTCCAGGTCTCCCCTCTATGTTCCTTAAGTTTGGTGTACCCCAGTTGGCCCCCCCCCCGTTTTATTAAAATCACCCTATCTGTCATTTTTGTCTCCTCCCAGGACCCTGTCTGTCACTCTGGCACCCCTCCTAGGCTTCTGGAAAGTTCTAGCCAGGGGGCCAGGTGATTGGTCCTGGGAAAGAAGTCCCTCCCTTCCCCTGTTACAGTTGGTTCCCTTATGTGTCCCTCGTTCTGTTTGCCGCACCCTTCCCTTCCCTAGTTGGTTGTTCTGTACTCCCCCCTCATGCCTCCCCCCCCCCATAAAATGCCCTGCACGAGATTTGCAGGCGCGCTGAGTTGGGCACCCCCTGGTGGTTGAGGTCCCCCCCGTTCGGAGGACCAATAAACTTTCTGGATTTAACCCAACTCTGAGCCTGCCCCCTTTTCCCCGCCTTCTGCCTTTATCACCGTGGTCCCTTGGAAGGACCCACGAGCCAGACCTCTGATCCCTCCGATATCAGAGGCTGGCCCCCGCAGCCTGCTGTGTCCCGAGCTGACCGGGCTGAGAGGGAACTGTTCCTAGGGGACACAAAGGCAGCTTGGCGCCCAAGCGTGGGGCTTCCCGTTCCATCGGACCCCACGGAAGGGGCGTCCTCGGCAACTCTCCTCACCACACCGTATTCCAGAGATGTCCTCTTTCCTGCCGCAGTGTCCAAACAGATCCTCAGCCCCCCGGTGTTCCCGGCGGGCACAGCCAGCAGCACCACAGGCGTCCCGCAACCTCATAGGGGCTGGTAGCCGCTGCCCCCCCTGCCCGGAGGTGGCAGGGTCAGGCACTGCCCAGCTCTGAGCCTGAGCTGCCCCACAGCCCCCACAGGCCCCCAGCCCATGCTCCCAGTCCTGCAGCTCCACGCCCAGTCCTGCTGCTCTTTGCCTTGAAAGGCATCTTCACAAAGAGAGCTGCAGCATTGCCTCAACCATATTAACCCTATTTGTCCATCTCCTCTTGTCAAGACTCCTTCTCGACTCCACTTATTTCCCCCTCTAGGCATGGATTGTCGAGATCCCTTCTCGACTCCCATTATTGCCCCTTCTGGGCATCTATGTCCTTAATTACCTCTGGGAGAATGTGTAAACCAACTCCACATTCGTCCAAGGGATTCTTCTGAGATATTTTGGGATCATCATCCCATTTGCCAGGGCCCCTGAGTAAGGGCAGTCAATAGCTAACTCATGTAAGCACAAGTTAACTATTGGGAGACAGCAAATGTTAGTTCAGACAGCAGATGTTAATTACAAAACCTAAGAAGCTGAATTCGCCCTTATCTTGTCAAGATAGAGGGGACAAGGACCATCTCAGAGACTGCTGAATCATTCCTCTAAGGACTACGCATGCCCAGGGAGAAAGGTGAAAAGTGCACTGTGAGGAAGACTACTGACCTTCATCAGAAAGACCCCCGAGGAAGAGGAGAGGCCTTCCTCAGCACGACCACCAGGACACGCAGTGCATGCGTGATCCGTATGCTAATGATATTAATGACTTCCGAGAAATAATTTGTATAACCACGCCTGTCCCAAGGAATGTAATGAATATTCATAATTTAACCCATAATACTGTGTTGTAGGGAGCACCAGTGTGTGTGTTTGGAGGAGTGATCCCCACACACCCAGAGCGCCGAATAAAGCAAATATCCACTTCTCTGACTCTGTCTCTGAAGTGTCTCCTGGCCCACTTTCAGCACGATTCACCCCTTCCCAGCATTACCTTTGCTACCCTCCATGGGTGCCTTGTTTTACCTGTGCTACCCTCCATGGGTGCCCTCCCAGGTTTGCTCCCCAAAGATCCCATTGTACTCACTGGTGAGATTTTCAGCGGTCCTCCCCTGTGGACCCTTCATGGACCCCCCCTGTTCTGCCACTTGTCTGTCTCCTGGACAGTCTCGGGAATTCAATTGATCGCCCGGTGCCGGCCGCCACCAAGGGGAGCTATCACCGAAACTCGGTGAGGTGCGCCTTCAGCTCTGCTCGCTGCCCTGGACTGTGGAAATATCCCAGACGAGAGTCCCCAAATTGTCAGAAAAATTAATCCACAAACACCAGAGGTTCATGTCCAAAAAGGAGACAGAGGAGTCTTGTTACTTTATTCGAATTAAGGGAGAGGCCATGGGGCATTTCCCCTGGGGTCTCTCAAATTTTTGGAGGGTGCAGCCTCCTATTTATCCTAATTTCCCGATGGCATTTCACTCTCTCTTTCCCCATTGGCTGAGGTACTTGAGAGGTACAGACTTCCCAAAACGCCTAATACCTAAGACTCCTTTCTAATGTATAACCCCTCCCTTTATTTTAATTCTTATGGTTCTTCTCATTGTTTCTTTCATCTCTCAATATCCAATTTAATTTATCAGCAGACCTATAGTTTATTTGTAAAGACAAATCTCTTTCTTTCCATTCATCAATCAGTGGAATCCTTCCCATTGTTTCTTTTATCTCTCAGTACTAGTTTTATCTTCCAGCAGGTCCACAGCTTGTTAGTAAAGACAAGTGCCTCATTCCTTTCACTACCCTGATACAGCCTTTATATTATTTTCCATTATTGACTTTTCAGGTAGGCAGCAATAAAGTTGCAACAAGAAGTCTAAGGGCAACCAAGAGAGACCTCAGGCCTTGGGACTGCTGGTTAAGGGATCAGGAGCACAAGTAGTGTTCTCTTCTATCCTTCCAGTTGCAAGAAATGATGAGGGAAGAAACAAGAAGGGCCAGAAGATCAATAGCTGGCTCCGAGCCTGGTGTCACTGTCAGAATTTTGATTTTTTTCATCATGGTCAGTCTGCACAACACTGAGTTTTCTGGGTACACCTGTCTCAAAGGGATAAAAGAGTTACAGTGCAGATACTGCAACACGATGTATCAAACCAGGAGTCCTGTGGAAAAGAAATACATATGGACAGATTCTTGATAGGTGTTTCAGAGAGATCTTTATTTCTCCAGCCGCATGGCCGGAGCTCTGCCGAGGAACTCTTACAATGTGGGACCGAGGATCCTTGCCCGCACAAGGAAACACAAACCAACCAATCGGGAACGAGACTGCCCAGGGGCTAGGAAACCCTGTCTCTGTCCCCTCAGGGACCCTCTCTCAGGACTACATGGCAGGGGGAGGAGACCCCGACATTTCACCGGTTTATTTTTAACAAAAAGAGATGTAAAACTTAACATTGAAAACAACAAGGGCAGTTTCAAAAGAAAACAAGCCACCCTCCTGAGTCTTTAAATGTCCAAACAGATTCTGTGGAGCATCTTAAGGCTGACAGAAGGGAGACAGAACTCTCTGAGCATGCTTTGTGATGAAACTGAGGCAGGAGAGGGTTTAATTTCTTTTCTCCCCCTTTTCATCCCCCACTCGGCATTGGAAAGGGATTTTTGGGGAAACAATTGGCAAAGGTATGGTTTTGTGAGGGAAACCATGGATGAAAAAACGGATTGGGAATACACTGGGGGTAATAGGATATAGGGTAAAAGGGAAAGGTGGGATTAGGAAAGGGAGACTGTAGGGGGGGACTACAATGGAGATATTGTCTAACATGACTACGATTTTTTGCATATATACTGCCTTTTACAGGAACACCATCAGGCCCAGTGACCTGCGATGCTTGTAACTCTTTTCTACCTTGTATGATTTTGAATTCCACCACCTCTCCATCTCCCAAGCTTGGGATGCATTTTTCAGGGTTATTCTTTTTAATGGCAGTTCTATGCACGAATATGTCTTGCTGGTTGTCACATCTTGTTATAAAACCATAATTTTGTTTAACATTATACCATTTTACTATTCCTAAAATCTTAGCTATGATATTTTCCTTTTTCCGAGTGGCTGCTGTTTTCTGTCTCACTGCGTTCTTGCTTTCTCTTTCGCTCGCTCCCATGTTGGAATTGCTGGAGCTGCTCGTGCCTGCGCGCTCTTCCCGGGGTCGCACTCGGGGCCGCGCAGGCCTGGCCGGGCTGCGCCACTCAGTTCTCCGTGCGTCACCTCCTCTGGTCGCAGCTTCGTTGACGATGCCAGGCGCTGCACCCACGTCTCGGCTGGGCCCCCGAGGGATGACGCCCTCGCGCCCCGCTTCAGCACGTTTCGGCTGGGCGCGGCTCCACTCCACTGCCACCGCTGCCAGCCTCCGCCCGCGCGCCGCCCCTCTCGGTCAGGTGTTGACTGGGCTCACTCCACCACACGCTGCATGGTGCCAGGCAGGCACCGCCGGGTTGCGCTGCTCCCGCCGCACCTTGCTTCTCCGCCGATACTGTGGCTCACGTGGCTCCGCCTGTGCGCGTGAACTGCCTTGCTGCTGCTCGGAGCAGGCTTGGTCCTATTGGTCTGGGTCTCATGGTCCCTGAGGCAGGCTTCTCTTCGCCAGGACACAGCTGACATTGCTCAACAGTCTCGGTAATTCAATAATATTCACGAAAATACTCTTCCATTGGCATATATTTTGACTCAAAAATTAACTGTGTCCAAACGGTGTTCCAAAAGTCTTTGGTAAGAATTAAATCCCAAGAAACATAGAAAAAGTTCTTAAACAACCATGAAAGGAAATGTTTCAGTTCTTTTTGAGCTTGAATTAAGCTAAAATTTACAAATCGTTGTTCAAGAATCTTTTCAAGTTTAAGATAAATGTCCATATGCGGCTCTGAGAGCCAAGAGTCTTCCCACAGTTCCTCCATAGTTTAGATATAGAATAGCAAAACAAAAACAAGAAGAGGAATCTGTTACAGTGGGGATACTGCAACACACATATATCAAACCAGGAGTCCCGTGGAAAAGAAACAAATATATACGGGCGGATTCTTGCTAGATGTTTCAGAGATGTTTATTTCCCCAGCCGCATGGCCAGGCTCTGCTGAGGGACTCTTACAGTCGGGACCCGAGCTGCTTTGCCCGCGCAGGGGAACACAAACCAACCCATGGGGAACGAGGCTGACCAGGGGCAGGGAAACCCCGTGCCTCCCTCAGGGCTACAGGGCGCGGGGGAGGGACCCAACATCTCACCCGTTTTATTTTAATAAAAGGAGAATGAAGACAATTGGATAAACATAACAAGAACAGTTTCAAAACAAAACAAGCCACCCTCCTGAGTCTTTAAATGTCCAAACAGATTCTGCGGAACATCTTAGGGCTGACAGAAGGGAGACAGAACTCTCTGGACATGCCTGTGGGGAAACTGAGGCAGGAGAGGGTTCAATCTCTTCCCTCCCCCTTTTCATCCCCCCATCGGCATCAGAGAGGAATTTTTGGGGAAACAATTGGCAAAGGCAGGGTTTTGTGAGGGAAACCATGGATGAAAAAACGGATTGGGAATAAACTGGGGATAGGGTAAACTTAGGAAAGGGTTCATATTGGGTATAGGGTAAAAGGGGAAATTAGGCTGTGGGTAGGGAAATTGCTGGAATGGATAGTGTTTATAATTTTGTGCATAACGGCTGCCTTTGACGGGAATACCTCCAGGCCCAGTAACATTCGCTGCTTGTAAACCCTTCTTTCCTTGCACTATATCAAATTGAACAACTTCCCCATCTCCTACACTTTGCAGGTAATTTTTAGGGTTATTCCTTTTAACGGCAGTTCTATGGATGAATAAATCTTCCCCTGTATCATCTCGTGTTATAAATCCATAGTTGTTTTTTACATTGTACCATTTCACAGTTCCTGTGACTTTCGTTGCTAGAACGTCTCCTATCACGTGCTTGCGTGTCTGTCGTGGGTGCCGGTCCCGCGTGGCCGCCGCCTCGCCGACTCTGACGTCTCGGTCAGGCCCCCGCGCCGCGGCCGCTCTGCGCTCTCTGCACGGCGCTGCTCCGGCGCGTGTCTGGGCTCTGCACGGCTCCGCTCCGCAAACTCCACGCTGCTTCGAGAGCGGCCCCGTTCCGGCTCGGCGCTGCACTGCGCGGCTTCTCGTGTCGCTGTGGAAACCGCCGCTTCTCCCTCCACAGGGCTCTCCGAGCCGTATGCTCAGAGCGGGCTTCCACGCTGACCTCCGGTTCCTGGCTGCTCGTGGCCCACGGCACCCATGGCGCCTGCGGCGTCGCTCCCTCACTCGCGGCCGCATGGCCGGGGACCCCGAGACAGGGATGGGGTCCGCAGTAAGGCGCGCGCTCCCGAGGGGGCCGGGCACATCCAGCGCAGGCACCTCCGCTGGCACGGCTGCAGTCATACACTCCTGGGGTGGCCGCCACGCGGTCTCGGCCACGGGAGAAGTATGATCTTCTGCTTTAGGGGTAATGGGATCATACAGATGCTCCTGAAGAGCGTCACTGATTATAAAGGATCCACGGAGAGCTTCTATCGCTAGTCCATCCCTTAGCTTATCACAGATCTCGTTCCAGAAACACTCCTGAGAATATCCAGGAGGTTTGATATCAAAAAGTAAGTCTCGAGAAATATAGGGGAACTCTTTGAAAAGCCAGATAAAAAAGTGTTCAAGATCTCCCGGTTCCAATACTTTTTTGTTTTGTTGTTCAAGGATCCCTTTTACTTCTAGATACATTTTTTTCTGTGGCTCAGAGAGCCCCATTTCCCACGATTCTTCCATAGTCCAGATATGCAATAGCAAAACAAAACCAAGAAGAGGAATCCAAAGTTTCCAGGGTTTACTCACACAAATCAGTCGCGGGGATCGTTCTGCTCGCAATCTTCCACCATATGTTACAGTGGGGATACTGCAACACGCATATATCAAACCAGGAGTCCCGTGGAAAAGAAACAAATATATACGGGCGGATTCTTGCTAGATGTTTCAGAGATGTTTATTTCCCCAGCCGCATGGCCAGGCTCTGCTGAGGGACTCTTACAGTCGGGACCCGAGCTGCTTTGCCCGCGCAGGGGAACACAAACCAACCCATGGGGAACGAGGCTGACCAGGGGCAGGGAAACCCCGTGCCTCCCTCAGGGCTACAGGGCGCGGGGGAGGGACCCCAACAGGAATCCAAAGTTTCTAGGGTTTACTCACACAAATCAATTACTTAGGGATCAGGGATCATTCTGCCAGCAACTCTCCACCATTTGTTACAGCGGGGATTCTGTAACATGCGTGTACCAAACAAGGAGTCCCGTGGAAAAGAAATATGTATGGACAAATTCTTGCTAGATGTTTCAGAGATGTTTATTTCTCCAGCCGCATGGCCGGAGCTCTGCCGAGGAACTCTTACAATGCGGGACCAAGGGTCCTTGCCCGCTCAGGGGAACACCAACCAATCGGGAACGAGACTGCCCAGGGGCTAGGGAAACCCTGTCTCTGTCCCCTCAGGGACCCTCTCTCAGGACTACATGGCAGGGGGAGGAGACCCCGACATAAAAGTATCTTTGCACAGGAGCTAGCGGGGATCATTGAAAGACCTTTAAACTAGATTTGAAGAGGGAAAGGGATAAAAACAGGCTTTCTAAAGATAAGACTGGGGCCAGCACACCAATGTTTGAGGGACAGTGTGCTAGTGAGGTCCTTCGGTCTGCCAGTTCAGTGGAAGTAGAGAATGGAGATCCACATGGCAATGCACCAATGCACACAGCATGGGCAGCAAGCAGGAGGAGCTGGAAGCTGTTGTGCTGCTGGAAAACTATGATAAAGTTACAATCATGGAGACATGGTGGGATGACTTGCACAACTGGAGTGCTGCAATGGATGGCTATAAACTCTTCAGAAGGGACAAGCAAGGAAGGAGAAGCTGTGGGGTAGCCCTGTATGTTAGGGAGTGTTTTGATTGTCTAGAGCTTACTGATGGCGATGTCAAGTGTTTATGGGTAAGAACCAGGGGGAAGGCTAAAAAGGCAGATATCTTGGTGAGAGTCTGTTATAGTCCACCCATACATGATGAAGAGGCAGATGAAATATTCTATAAGCAGCTTGTGAAAAGGGCTCAACACCAGAGCCCATAGATGTTGCGAAAGACTTTTAGAGATTGAAGAATAATGCCTTTGCTTTCAGGCTGGAATAGTTCATCCTTTGTCTTGGTTTGACGCAGCTAAGTGTCAAGCACACGAAATCTGTTATTTTCATAAGGGGAAATTAAGAAAATATTGAGGAAAACTAGAGAGCTGAGGCAAAACAGGTTCAAACTTAAACGGTTGCAGTACAAAGAAAGAGAATAATAGAATTAAAAGTAAAAAGAAATGACAAGAAATTAAAGCAACCCCCCCCCCCCCCCCTTCCAGCACTTCCCTCCTTTTACCCAACTCACACAAAGGATAACAGAACATGGGATTTTAGTCAGTGTTGCAGTTCTTGAAAAGTCTCTCTCTTATACTTAAGGATTAAAAGGGTTTTCTTCAGTTGCACGTGGTTCCCAAACTGCCACCAATAGCAGACCGGCCAGGAAAGAAACAATCTGCTGTGGTGTAAAACATCTCTCCCATGAAAAATCCCAGAGTTCCTTCACACTGCAAAACATGAGCCATCACATGGGGTTATTAATCTTTTTAAGGAGAGTTAGTTTGTAAGGATAAGTTATTTTAGCCTGAACACAAAGGCTTTCTTCGCCACAAGTCTCTAAAAGCCTGTCACTGCTTCTATATAGCCTGGCATAGGCACTCTTCACAATCTTCATGGGCCACACGTGAATTCTCCATCCCCCCATGTACTTCAAATGGATTAAAGAGACAAACAGTTTGTGATATTACAGTTTCTTACCACGGCATGCAAGAAGTTTTTTAAGCTATGCGCGAGAAACCCTAACCCTAACACAGCACTGCCCTCTTTTCTCCCATTGCCATTTTCAGCCTCATCTCACATGACTCATGTTCTCTTTCTCTCTGAAGCCACCATGTGGAAAATTGTTCTTGTTCAGGCTTTATTGTAGACAAAGCCTCACTCCCTTTGTGCTGCTGGCTGCATGGTGTCTTCTTCAGTTTGGCACGAAGTGTGCTGGCTGCAGACAGGAGACTACGCTGGCTCCTTTTGGCTCCGCTGGCTCCGCATGGAGAGGAGAGGGTCCCAAGATGCTGTGCCGGATGGGTTTAGCTGTCTGGCAGTCCATGGCTGGTTTTAGCTGCCTGCAGCTCTGGGATAGTTCCCCCTCCCAGCAACCCAGGGTCCATGCCGCGGTGTTGGGAAAAGGGGAGGGGGGCAGGGGCCCTCGCCCGGTGGAGCCTGGAGGCTCCGAGGCCCCCCACCTTCCAGCAGGCGAGCTGGAAAGAAAGGAAATTCCAGCCTTTCTGCACTGTTAAATATGTAAATTGTGAGAAGTGTCATTAGTCTAAAAGACTGCCCATCAACTCAGGTTCAATCCACTACATCTTTAAAAAACTAAACCCCATGTTATTTATGACCCATGATTAGCAATTCTGAGAAGACTGCTAAACCATGGGAGAGATTTCTTCACTGCAGCAGATACAGGCAGGGCTTTGCCTGTGAAAGTTTGAACCACACTAAAGAAGTTCCTAGAGAGCTATCTCTTGTGAGAAGAATCCCATGGCCCAGCAGAAGAAACCCTTTCGCTTAAAAATAAAGGAAGACTCTTAAGAAATGGAACACTGACCAAACCCCATGTTTTGTTTTCCCTTGTGTGGGTTGGTGAAAGGGGGGAGGTACTGGGAGAGAAAGGTGCTTGAAAGTTACTCTAATTTCTTATTCTTTCTTTTTACTTTTTATTCTGTTAGTAATAAATTTTATTTTTACTGTAATTGTTCAGGTGTGGACCTGTTTTGCCTCAAAGTGTCTACGTTTTCCTCAATAATCCTTATTTCCCCTTATGAAAATAAACAGATTTCATGGGGCTTGGCACCTAGCCAGCTTCAAACCACAACATTTTTGGTGCATTGGCGGGGAATAGATCCCAGGTCCCCCACGTGGCAGGCAAGAATTCTACCACTGAACCACAAATGCCACATGGGGTAAATGGATTGCTTTCATCACACAGCGTGCCCATATTGAAAAACTGAATTGCCCTGGGATCTTGGAAATAATCACAAATTGGCCTGAAGGTGAAAACTTTGGTCTCACTGATGAACAGGAACCAGTGACACATGCTGAAGAAGCTCCACTGTAAAACCAACTGCCAGCAGAAGACACACGCTACGGTCTTTTCACCAACGGTTCCTGTCGCATCGTAGGGATGAAACAAAAGTGGAAAGCAGCCGTATGGAGTCCCACACGATGGGTTGCAGAAGCTACTGAAGGAGAAGGTGGATTGAGCCAACTCACTGAACTCAAAAAGCTGTTCAACTAGCCCTGGATATTGCTGAAAGAGAAAAGTGGCCAAAGCTCTACCTCTACAGTGATTCATGGATGGTAGCCAATGCTCTGTGGGGTTGGCTGGAAAAGTGGGAAAAAGCTAATTGGCGGCATAGGGGAAAACCAATCTGGGCTGCTGAAGAGTAGAAAGACATTGCTACGCGGGTAGGAAAGCTAGTTGTGAAAGCCTGCCATGTAGATGCCCATGTCCCCAAGAGTAGGGCTAATGAGGAACACCAAAACAGCAAGCAGGTAGATCAGGCTGCAAAGATAGAAGTGTCACAGATAGACTTAGATTGGAAACATAAAGAAGAGTTGTTCCTAGCTCGATGGGCCCATGATGCCTCAGGACATCAAGGCAGAGATGCCACCTATAGGCAGGCACAAGACAAAGGGGTGGATCTAACCATGGACAGTATCTTAATGCAACCGGGGGCTTGTAACCACAAGCCTTGGTGTGCCCTCTGGCAGAGGGGACGCAGCACTAGCCTCCACAACGTCCTCACTGGACGGCTCAGTGGAATCGGCGTGGGATGAATGCATGTGCTGGCTCCTCCTCAGAGGAAGCACGTCGGGCGGCCGATGGATTAGACCCGCGTTAGTCGGGAGGCAAAGAAGGCGGGAGGGGTTTCTGGTGTGGGTTCCAACAGGTTTATTTGCAGGAGGGTCCAGGAACCAGAAAAAAGCGCCTTGAGAAGAAGCGGGCTCACCCCTTTATGGGGGGATGGAGCAAGGCAGGGAAAGAGAAAACAACCAATGGGGTACAAGCAGAGGGGAGGATACAATTTTTCAGAACAAATGGGGAAAACAGGGAGGCAGGAGTCATAACAGGGAACCAATTAATAACTAAAAAAGGGAGAACTTTCTGGAACAGGGGGAGGTGATTTTGGATTGGGAGCCACCCAGGGGGAGGTAACCTAGATCTCTTCTGGTCCACCTTCCAATCCACTGTCCTGGGTGGGGAAATCCACCCAGTGGATGGCCCTGGTTTGACTGACATTTGATGGTTTCAGCCCGAGAGCAGGCTGAGCCACCCCAACAGTATCTCCCAGGTTATCCATGATTGTGATCAAGCAGGCCAAGTGGGTGAAGCCCCTGTGGTACCGTGGGCGGTGGTCCAAATACAGGTATGGGGAGGCTTGGCAGATTGATTACATCACAGTGCCTCAAACACGCCAAGGCAAGTGCTATGTGCTTACAGTGGTTGAAGCCACCACTGGATGGCTGAAGACCTACCCTGTGCCTCAAGGTACTGCCCATAACACCATCTTGGGGCTGGAAAAGCAAGTCCTTTGGAGGCATGGTACCCCTGAGAGAATTGAATCTGACAATGGGACTAATTTCAAGAATAGCCTTATCAACACCTGGGCTAGGGAACATGGCATTGAGTGGGTATACCATATCCCTTACCAGGCACCAGCTGCTGGCAAAGTGGAATGGTGCAATGGATTGTTGAAAACCACCCTGAAGGCACTGGGTGGGGTGTACCGGTTTGGCCAAATTTAGAAATATATACTCTGAGAGAAGGCACAACCACCCCTCCCCCACCAGGTTCTGGGAAAAAAAAAAAAAATTTCCTCGAAGGAAAGTGAAGAAGATAAAACAATTTATTTAACAAACACCCGGGAAAGGAAAATGAGTTGAAATGGTAAAATCTTTCGCTGTGGAGGAAAAACCTGGGAAAGCGTTAGAGTCCTCCCTTTGGCCTCCTCGGAGCTGGGGCTTGGCCCAGGGCCAGGCCCTCTGTGCCCGATGAAAAGTCCTCCTGATGTGCTCTGAGGTTGAAAGCAGTCCAGTAGCAAAGGGAGAAAATCCGGAATTCTAGAGAAGAAAAAAGCAAGGTCCAACTCTCAGTCTCTCTCCGGAGAACCAGAAACTGAAACAACTGGCCAAAAGCTGACTGGAACACAGCAAGCCGGGTGCTTCCTCCCTCCCCTGCTGCGGCTGGGGAAAAAAAACCTCCTATCTTTATGTGACCTTGAACAAGCTGCAAACTGCTTTGAGAAAGTTTTGCTCAGTTTTTTCTTCTCCCTCTCAGGCTCAGTTTAGAGGCATAGAAAGGCACAAAAATTAATTTCTGGGCATAGGCAGAGATATGGGATACACATCATAACATCACCCCAAGACATGGGGGAACTTTTTAAAATTGGGAGCAGCATCTAGCAAGGGCCACCTGGTTAGTTAACACCCGAGGTTCCACCAATAGAGCTGGCCCCACCCAATCTGAGCCCCTACATATGGTAGATGGAGACAAGGTTCCAGTAGTGCATGTCAGAGGTCTGTTAGGAAAGACTGTGTAGATTAATTCTGCCTCGAGTACAGACAAACCCATCCGTGGGGTTGTTTTTGCTCAGGGACCTGGTTGCACATGGTGGGTAATGCAGAAGGATGGAGAAACATGTTGTGTACCTCTGGGAGATTTGATTTTGGGTGAGGACCGTTTGAAATATCTGAATGCCTATATACCACTGTTTCTTGAATATCACTGCCACTATTTGCATATAGTTCGATGTATATATGTATAGATGTGTGTGCTTAGAATTGAAATGTATTAATTTGGGCATTAAGCCAATGATATGGAATAAGGGGTGGAATGTCTTCGGGTGATCTTATGATGATACTTTAAGCCCTAATCATCTGCTTTATGCCCAGAAATGGTTGTTGTATCTTTAAGATGAACCACGGGGTGGGGCCAGAGCATGGGGACCCCGGGCACGGGTTCTGTTCAAACTGTCTCTCTCCAGTGTGGTCGGCTGCTACACAGATTGTTACTTTGTTGTCTTTGCTGGATTAATTTTTCGCCAAGTTAGGCAAGAAGCTTCTGGGTTTTTTTGGGTTTTTTCCTTCCCCCAGCCTGGAGGCTTTTCAGCAGCAAATCCTTTCAGCAGCTTTTTGGGTTTTTTTTCTCTCCGGCCCAGGGAGCCTGCAGGGGCTGCCCTGGCCAGTCCGAACCCCGGGAAAGACCGAGGCAGAGAAAGAAGTGACATAAAAATCCACCAGTTTTACCTGCTTGGAGGAGGAAAACCAATGCCAGAGGATCAACAGGTTTCCCATCTGCTCTGCTCCTGGCTGCTATGATATGCAGAAAAGACTCCACTACTGGAATAAGTAGTAAAGTAGGTATGTTTATTCCAGCGCTGGAATGCATGGGGGATAACTCCTCTAAAGTCATGCCTGCCGACAGCTGCATTCAGCTTGGTATATATTGGGTTACAAGTTCCATATTCATTAAGTTTCCCAATACGCCTATACATATTCATTACCTAGCCCCGCCTAGCCTCGCCTCGTATTACAATGAGCCCAAAAGTCATTTACATCCACGTTGTGCTTGCTCAGTGTTGTCTGGTGGTCGTGGGCAGGGGTGTCTGGGATGAAGTAAGGATCTTCCTCAGATGAAGTTGTCATAGGTTAGCAAGCATAGTCCCGGAAGGGATATCCTTGCTAAGGGGTGCTTACAGCTTCCTCTGGGACCTGGTAGAACCTATCAGCTGGCCAGTTTGATATGGACAATTCTTTAAGCCACTTAAAGTGGTGACCGCCTCTGTGATACACACTTAAGAATAGACAAACTCCCCCCCCAAGCTCTCTCTCGTTTCCGGCGCTGGGACAGGTGGCTGCAGGCCCCGTGCAGGGGCTAGCAGGCCCGGCCAGGCCCTGCTTGGGCCAGGCTGGGCCGGACCACGGCCAGCCTGGAGCCATGGGCCTGTTCCAGCCATGGAACCCCCCCCCCACTGCCTTGCCGTGGGCAGCCAGAGCGGCTCGGAACCCCCCCCTCCACTGCGGCCGAGATTCAGCAAAGCGGCACCTCTGTCCGGCAGAGGTCAGGTGACCAACAGCGATAAGCCACATTCCAGCTGCAAGGCCGAGGTGAGATTAACCCTTTTATTGCTGTGAAGAGCTGAAAACCTGAGGGAAGAGAGAGGAGATGCTTAAAGCTGAAAGTCTGTTGTGAAGCTATGATATATCAGAGTATCCCGTTGTAATTTCATGAAGATATGGGGGGTGGAGTGTTCAACTCGTAAGCAATAGGCAGATGCTGCCGCAGCTGTAATTTCATGAGAAGTTTGGACAGAGAGAGATGAACCAGATGAACCAGATGAGGACTTTTGCTCCAAAGAGGAAAGGAGAAAAACCTCAATTCCTAGAGATGCTTCCAGAGATAGTCTTAAAGATGAAGATGACCCTTTGCTCCCAGGGAAGGAGAAGGGCCTCTGTTTTTTTTGTTTCTGAACAGCTCAACCTTAAAATTGTACCCCAGAAAGCTTTCAAGAGTGGACCCTCGAAAGCAGTTGCGGGAAAAGCTGCAAGTCGGGGGAAGGGACTCACATCGTAAGCAGAGAGACTCCTCTTCCTGAATGGACTGAACAATATTTGGAAGTGGGTGGCTGTCTCGGTGTGATACTGTTTTCATAGCATGAGCAAAAAGAGACTTCTCTTTCTAAATGGACTGAACAAGGTTATTATGGAAGTGGTAAACAGACTGAACATCTTAAGGGTTGTCTTTACATTGTCAGTGGGAGAAGGGAGGAAGGTGGGGGGAGGAGGAGAGTTCTAAAGGTGGTATAATTTTTTTCTTTTCTTCTTTTAGGTCTGTTAATAAACTTCTTTATATTCATTCAAGTTGGTGCCTGCTTTGCATTTCTCCTAATTCTTATCTCACAGAAGATAAACAGTAATGAGTATTTTAGACCAAACCACTACACTAAATTGGTGTTTCTGCCCGGTTACAAACCCAACCCGCGACAGAAGTAAAGTGTCTTCTTCTTTCTGAACTTTTCACCTTGCTTCCCTGCACATGCTCTTTATGTCCCTGGCCCAAGTCTAAACTTCAAGGCTGGATTAAGTTAGTTTTAGGTTCAAAACCAGGATCTTTGGTCAAGATTCCTTCCCTTTATCAATAGTCTTCTAACTTCTCATTCTGCTTTGGTAGGCACAATAAGCGTTGAGCAAGCTGTATGCATTGTTTTTAACAAACAGATTCTTAGCAAATCATTTAACCTCTGTTTCCCCCTCCTCCCCCTGATTCAGTCCCCCCTTTTCTATAGAGTTAGTGTAGTGGTTTGGTCCAAAATACTCATTACTATTTACCTTCTGTGAGATAAGAATTAGGAGAAAGCAAAGCAGGCACCAAATTTGAAAGAATATAAAGAAGTTTATTAACAGACCTAAAAGGAAGAAAAAAAAAAATCAGACCACACCTTCAGAACTCTTCTCCTCCCCCCACCTTCCCCCTTCTCCCACTGTAAAAAAAAAGACAACCCTTGAGATGTTCAGTCTGTTTACCACTTCCATAATAGCCTTGTTCAGTTCATTTAGGGAGAGGAGTCTCTCTTGCTCATGCTATGGAGACATCTCCACAAGAGATCCTCTCATGGTTTCAGTATCACAATGAGACAACTGCCCAGGTTGGTTCTCTGCTCGCATGTGAGAGTCCCTTCCCCCGACTTACAGCTTTTCCCACAACTGCTTTCAAGGGTCCAATCTTGAGCTAATGGGGTACCATTTTAAGGTTGAGCTGTTCAGAAACAAAGGTTCTCTTCACCCATCTCTGGGAGCATTTTCATCTCTAAGAATAGAGGCCCTCCCCTTTTCCTGGGAGAAAAGGGTCCTCATCATCTTCATCTCTAGGACTATCTCTGGGAGTATCTCTAGGAACAGAGGTCTTCTCCTTCCAATTGGAGCAAGAGTCCTCATTGCTTCCATCTCTCCCTGTTCAAACTTCTCATCAAATTACAGCTGCTTCAGCATTTGCTTATTCCAGCCCAGGTGCTTTTGCTCACAAGTACAAGTTGAACAATCCACCTCCCATGCTTCCATGAAATTACAGCGGGTACTCTGATATATCATAGTCCATCACCACCATAGCTTTACAACAGAATTTCAGCTTTAAGCGTCTCCTCTTTCTCCTCCCTCAGGTTTTCAGCTCTTCACAGCACTAAAAGGGTTAATCTCACCTGGGCCTTGCAGCTGGAATTTTGCTTATCTCTGTTGGTCACATGATCTTTGCCGGACAGCAGGGCAGCTTCAGCTGAATCTTTGGCCACACTGGGGGGCAGGGGGGGGCACGGGTAGAACAGGGCCACACGGCTCCAGGATGGCTGTGTCCCAGCCCGGGCCCAGCCCGAGCAGGTTTCAGCCCGGACCCGGCAGGGCCCAGCAGGGCCCGCTGGGCCCTGTACGAGCCCAGCCCAGTTACCTGTCCCCTGGCCGGAAGCAAGAGAGCTAGCTTCCTGGGGTATGTCCATTCTTAAATGTGGACCACAGAGGCAGTCAAAATTCTAAGTGGCTTAAAAAATTGTCCATATTCAAACAAGCCAGTTGATAGGTTCTGTCTGGTCATAGAGGAAGCTGTAAGCACCTCTTTGCAAGAGCATCACTTCCAGGGCTATGCTTGCTAACCCATGACAGTCAGTAAATTCTTTTAGAAATACATAAATTCTTTTTCCAATAATCTTTTACAATAAGCATCCCTTAATGCTCTTCCATGTGCATTTGACAAAGTAGTTAAAACTGATAACTTATTTAGCACTCTATAGTTCTAAACAAGCAACATAATAGACAACACAAGGCAAGCACTCACCAAAATTAATAAAACAATTATGGGGTGACATAACATGTTTAGAATGCCAGTTGTGGTAGGTGACCACCCGAAAAGTGGGTCTCACCAGTTATGGCTTGCATCTTGTTTTACTCTTTGCAAGATTCTGCTGATTTCTTGTGTGTCGTGATGGATGGTGACTAAGGTCTTTTTTCTGTTTTTTCGGATTTCTTTTAAAATCTCAATTAGGTCTTGATGTTTCATTAATTGCTTTATTAGTGTGAGGTCTATCTTAATAGGGGTGGGTAGCAATTTATGGTATATGGTGTAGTTAGACCTTATCAATTGATGAGACACAACCGGTGCTAAATATGAAAAGTCACACTCAACAATCTTGGTAAAATTACAAATACAAAAATTAGAGTGATTCCTGGCAGCTACATTTACATTACTGTCGTTTATCATCATAAAAGTACAGATACTTCTTAAGCACACACAACTTTGACCAATATATACAAGTACAGTTTTTGGTGAAGTGTCTGGGTGGATCTCGAAGTGACAAATGCCTTGTTCTACATCAGGACATATGTCTTTGGCATCAAGTATATTATTTCACAGATAAATCTTTGTTGTTTCCGTGTGATGCAAGATTCTAAATTTACTGTTTGCTATTTTTCTCCTACTGTCTGAGCCCATACTCTATGTTCAGAGGGGTAAAAAAACTCTTTCATAGTTTAGTCCCAATGCAACGATAGGATGAATTACATAAACTGTGGCATTGCGTATAATAAGCACAAAGGCAGTAGCTATGCTAGTCATTGGGTCATAAGTGAAATTTACCAAAGTCTACCAGGATTGGAGCTTTCTTTTTAACTTAATAGCATTATTTTAAACAGCTTCTTGGATTTCAGTAGGGAAAACACTTTCATTTCTTTCTCTTATAATTAAGGAAGCTGTTGCCTGCATCCATAATTGGGCTTGTACGCAGCTAAGGGCTAATGAGACATTGTCTTGAGCTACACCAAGTGTTTAATATCAGTCTGTGGTCCAGGTTGCTGGTCTTTGCGAAGTCTGGGAGTATTTTTGAGACTTGCCACTGGCTGTTTCCTAATGCTAATAGGGAGGATTGTAGGGGCTGTTTTAATTTGGTCAGGTCACTGGTTGCCTTGGCCAATTTATTCATCAGTATCTCTGAATCGATTATATTTATGACTCAGTCCTTTTTTCAGCATGCCAGTCAGGTCTCTCCGCATTCGGCCTTTGAGGGGTGTTTGCTTTTGCAGCCAGGCTGTCCACTCTTCAAAGGGTCACCACTAGATCCTCATTACTGATGCCAACGACTGGTCGCAGCCAATGCAGGTCACCCAAGAGTTTTTGTGCATCTTTCAGGGTTTTGAGATTGGTTTGAATTGCCACGTTCTGTGGCCTGATTTGTGCCTCAGTGATATTCCACCCCAGGTACTTCCAAACAGGTGTACGTTGAACCTTTTCGGGCGCAACAATCAAACCATACCGGTTCAACTGCTCGGTGAGCAGGAGCTCTTGCTGGGGGGTGATTGGGTCTGGCTGAGTGATCAGTATATCGTCCATATAATGATAAATGATGGCTTTCGGCCACTGCACTCGAACCAGTTTCAGTGCAGCATCAACATACATCCGGCACAAGGTGGGACTGTTTTTCATTCCTTGTGGAAGTACTGTCCACTCATATCGAGAAGCAGGCCCTGCCCTGTTTATAGCAGGGAGAGTAAAAGCAAAACGATGCATATCATCAGGATGCAATGGTATAGTAAAAAACCAGTCTTTTAGGTCCATTATTAGGAAATGCCAGTTCTCAGGTACAACTGCAGGATTGGGAAGACCAGGTTGCAGAGTCCCCATAGCTTGCATTTGAGCATTAATAGCACGCAAATCATGCAGCAGCCGATATTTCCCAGATTTCTTCTTGATTACAAAGATGGGTGTATTCCATGGACTCGTAGATGGTGGCAAATGTCCTTGATTTAACTGTTCATGCACTAGTGCATGAGCTTGCTGCAGACTTTCCTCTTTGAGCGGCCACTGCTCGATCCACACTGAGGCATTTGTAATCCAGTGCAAGGCTATCGGGAAAGTCAGTGCAGCAGCCGCTACCGAAAAGGCGTGTCAGTGGTTAGCACAAAACCCAGCTGGTTGAGCACGTCTCTATTACCGTGGACCTGGTTCCTACGGTATATCCCCGTGTCCCGCAGCCATAGGGAGGAGGAGGAGACAAGATCCAGCAGGCAGGAATTGTGCAGCAAGATTGATTTATTTAATTATTTTACAAACTCTTTTATAGACTTTTTTCCTCTTAGTCTAATTGGACAAAGGACCAGCCACCCCTTGGGGGTGATTGGCTAAAATCCTAAAACATCCATTGTCAAAATATTTTTCTACTATACCATAAACAAGACTTTTCAAGGTTGCAGGTGTCTTGGTTGTTTACATTCCCTGCCACCTCTTCTGTGAGAGAGAAAAGTCTCTCACGGACTTAGAAAATAACAAGAAAATCCTCGCTAACAGCATTTTTGTATCTACAATTCCCCCTTTTTGTTTTATAAGATAACAACTCTACTATTAATGCCAAATAGAAATCTACATCAGTTATTAATTCTAAATATGTCCTTAAGGCTTTAACGATCTGACTCCATAACAAGAAATTTAAAGTTCAGTCTCTGCTTGTGGAAGGACCATCCCAGTCTCTGCTTGTAGAAGGACCATCTGCCTGATGGTTGACATCCTGGTCATCATCATCAGAGTCATTAGGCTGATGATCTACATTCTGGTCACCATTTGGATGGTTGGTGTTCTGGTCATCATTCAGGGGTTGCCTGTTCTGCCTCTGGTGCCGTAGGTCAGGGCGAACACATTTTGAAGGTAGCCACCGTATCCCAGTATCTGTGGAAACGCAAGCATACCCACGACCCCAAACGATGAGCTCATGAGGGCCTTCCCACTGGTTAGTGAGTAAATTCCGCACCCAGACTTTTGCCCGGGGCAGTTGTGTCTCTCCTGAAGACTGCAATGAGAGAAAATGATTCAGAATAACAGGATTATTTGAATTTTGTGGTACTGTAAGGTGATTAATTGCATACAAAGATTTGCTAGTCGGCTCTGTGGGGTTTCTCCATGCATTCCCCTTTTCTGTTTGTCCAAAACACGCTTCAAGGTACCATGAGTGCATTCAACAATGGCTTGGCCAGTAGGAGAATGTGGGATACCGAAGGTATGGTCTACACCCCATAGGTGTAAAAACTGCCGCGTCTTCTCCGAGGCGTAGGCAGGACCATTATCGGTTTTCACAGAAGCTGGCAAGCCCAGGACTGAGAAAGCCAATTTCCAATGGGCAATGACATCACGGCCCTTCTCTCCAGTGTGAGCAGTAGCCCACATAGCCAAGGAGAAAGTGTCAATAGACACGTGCACATATTTCAGCCGACCAAATTCTGGGATGTGAGTTACATCTGTTTGCCAAATCTGCAAGGCTTTTAGCCCTCTGGGGTTTACCCCCGCTGGCAAAGGCGCAACGAGTCCGTGACAGTCAGCACAAGCGCTGACAATGTCGCGCACCTCGGTTGGCGTTAAATGAAACTGCTTCTGCAGGGTATGTGCACTTTGATGGAAGAAACCGTGCAATGTCTTGGCTTGTGCAATTTTGTCAGGCTGATGCCCTACCCATGCAGGGTTGGCCAGCATGTCAGCCCTGGCATTGCCTTCCGTTAGAAAACCTGGTAAATTGGTGTGGCTTCGAATGTGCAGAATGTAATACGGATGCACTCGAGCCTGAATTGCAGACCACAAGGTTTGCAACAGCGAAAACAGAGCCGCATTGTTTACCTTCTTCAGAAGTGAACAATCTAAGCGTTGGGTGATATCTGCTATATAAGCAGAATCAGTAACCAAATTCAAAGGTTCCTGTGAGAATCGCTGAAAAGCCATGGTAACAGCCCTTAATTCAACTAACTAAGCAGAGTCTGACTCAGATTGGTGTATTAATGAACCACCGCAAAGGCAGTGTAGGATACTGTGCGCCCTTACACACAGTGACTCCTGCTAAAAATTTGCCCCAATCCGTACCCCCCAAGCTGCCAACACATCCCGTCCCCAAAGGTTACGGGGGAGTGGTAGCAACATAAGGCCTAATTGTAGCGGTGTGCCCCTCTGGGTCCCTCACCACCACAGGCCGTTCGCTTAAATAGCTCTCTGTGGTTCCTCCTACTCCTGCAATGGCCGATCCCACCGGGGCTAAAGGCCATGCGGGAGGCTATGCAGAGAAGGAGATGATAGTTACATCAGCACCCGTATCAATCAAACCTCAAAGCTGAATCCGGGGTGGACGGGCGTTCGGCAGGATCAGGGTACATGTCATCTGTGGCCTTTGGTCAGAGATGTCGGGAGTCCAGAAGGCCTGCGGAAGTCCCGTAGATCCACTGCAGTTATCTTCGTTCGTTTGTTCTACCCTGGGGACACAAGACTTAAAAGGCACTAATTTAGGAAGGCAGGTCTTTTCAGGAATAGTTACAGGGGGTTTTTGCGTGGAGACCATAGCGCAAATCTGACCTTTAAAGTCAGCATCAATAACTCCTGAGTGCACTAAGATTCCTTGATGGGCAACATAAGGTTTTCCCACCAGCATCGCACTTCATCCCTGGGCTAACGGTCCATATACATCCAAGGGAACCTTATAAATACCCTAGAGTCTAAGACGACTGCGGCTGCGGTGTGGACGTCAAACCCGTCTGATCCCTGGGTGCCGTCTGATCCCTGGGTGCTGTCTCTAGGGTGGCTGGGTAGGCCTGTGCCTGTACCTGTGCCACTCTCTGGGGGAGCGACTGCATTGGAGAGCAACTCCCCCTCCTTGCACCCCGGCGGAAGTTTCCCAGCAACGGCTGGCCAGCGGCATGAGTCTGGGATCTACAGTAGTACGAGCAATGCCCTGGCCTGCCACACCTCTTGCACTGGGGGATCAGTGTGTTCTCTTTTTGGCTCGGCTTAGGCCGCTTCCGTTTCTTCACCTGTTTTGGTTGCTTTGGTTCACGACCAGAAGATGCATGAACAGGCTGCAGGAACACAGCCAAAGCAAGCCTTTTTTGGTTTCCTGAATCCCACCTTAGCGCAGGATTCAACCATGTCTGTTACCTCAGGATCCCCTGGTAAGGCATCTATGATTGTTCTGCACTCTTCATTTGCGTTATCTCTCACTAACTGCCTTAACAAGAACTGTCTTAACCCGTCACCCTCAACCTGCTTCTCGAGAGAAGCAGCGACTTTCTCTACAAAAGAGAGGAATGACTCTTATTTCCCTTGAACGATTTCAGTATATCTCTTTCTAGGTGCAGACAACTCTATGGTTTTCAACAGGGCAGCCATGCCGACCTGTTGAGCTTACTGCAGGAAGCTAGGGGACAAGGTACCCTGTAGACTGGGATCAGAGAAGGGACCAGTCCCCATCAAAGCATCCATTCCTGCTGTCCGTCTAGGATCAGCAGCAAGGAGCTGCATATTCCCTAATGCAGCCTTGTCGGTGTCATGGGTTAGCAAGGATAGTCCCAGAAGGGATGTCCTTGCTAAGGGGTGCTTACAGCTTCCTCTGGGACCTGATAGAAGCTATCAGCTGGCCAGTTTGAATATGGACAATTCTTTAAGCCACTTAAAGTTGTGACCGCCTCTGTGATACACACTTAAGAATAGACAAACTCCCCCCCCAAGCTCTCTCTCGTTTCCGGCGCTGGGACAGGTGGCTGCAGGCCCTGTGCGGGGGCCAGCAGGCCCGGCCAGGCCCTGCTTGGGCCAGGCCGGGCGGGGCCACAGCCAGCCTGGAGCCATGGGCCTGTTCCAGCCATGGAACCCCCCCTCCGCCACTGCCTTGCCGTGGGCTGCCAGGGCGGCTCGGAACCCCCCCTCCACTGCGGCCAAGATTTCAGCAAAGCGGCACCTCTGTCCGGCAGAGGTCAGGTGACCAACAGCGATAAGCCACATTCCAGCTGCAAGGCTGAGGTGAGATTAACCCTTTTAGTGCTGTGAAGAGCTGAAAACCTGAGGGAAGAGAGAGGAGATGCTTAAAGCTGAAAGTCTGTTGTGAAGCTATGATATATCAGAGTATCCAGTTGTAATTTCATGAAGATATGGGGGCTGGAGTGTTCAACTCGTAAGCAATAGGCAGATGCTGCCGCAGCTGTAATTTCATGAGAAGTTTGGACAGAGAGAGATGAACCAGATGAACCAGATGAGGACTTTTGCTCCAAATGGGAAAGGAGAAAACCTCAATTCCTAGAGATGCTCCCAGAGATAGTCTTAAAGATGAAGATAAGAAAGACCCTTTGCTCCCAGGGAAGGAGAAGGGCCTCTGTTTCTTTGTTTCTGAATGGCTCAACCTTAAAATTGTACCCCAAAAAACTCCAAGAGTGGACCCTCGAAAGCAGTTGCGGGAAAAGCTGCAAGTCGGGGGAAGGGACTCACATCGCAAGCAGAGAGACTCCTCTTCCTAAATGGACTGAACAATATTTGGAAGTGGGTGGCTGTCTCGTGATACTGTTTTCATAGCATGAGCAAAAAGAGACTTCGCTTTCTAAATGGACTGAACAAGGTTATTATGGAAGTGATAAACAGACTGAACATCTCAAGGGTTGTCTTTTTACATTGTCAATGGGAGAAGGGAGGAAGGTGGGGGGAGGAGGAGAGTTCTGAAGGTGTGGTATAATTTTTTTTTTTTTCCTTTTTTTCCCCTCCTTTTAGGTCTGTTAATAAACTTCTTTATATTCTTTCAAGTTTGGTGCCTGCTTTGCATTTCTCCTAATTCTTATCTCACAGAAGATAAACAGTAATGAGTATTTTAGACCAAACCACTACAGTCGGCCAGCTTTCTCCAGGTTTTCTCAAAAACTGTAAATTGTACAGGTTGAAATAGAATTTGACCTAAGCGTCTGATATCAAATGGAGAAAGCAAATCTGCATTTATCACCCTTATTATCTGCATAACCTCAGCAGAACCTAGTCCATATTGTGCCACCTTGGATTGGAGGTCCTGGGCAACTTTCCAAGCAATTACCTCATGCTTGTCATGCTCCCCTGAATCTGGGAGAGCCTTATACACTGGGAAAGCTTGGATCTCCCCTTTAGGGGAAGCACTACCATCCTGAACTTCTGGAACAACCTGCGGATGGAGTGTTACAGCTCCCCGGTTACCCCCAGAATCCTCAGATCTATTTGGCATTCCAAGGGTTTCCAATAACCTCCAGTCACCCTCCTCCAATGCTCGCATCTTAATAGACTCTAAGAAGTGACTGTAGTGGGTTGGACGCACTGTTGCCGTGCAGTCCTGAAAGGTCCAGGGGTGAGACCGGCGCAGCCTTTTTCTTCGCCGCACGGCTACAGCCGCCTGAAGACCTGGGGCCAGCACCTCATCTGCCTCACTGCCTGACGAGGAATCATCAGGCAAAGGCAACTCAGAGACGCTGGGAGTGAACAGAAATGGATGGGGATGGTCACTTTGGCTAAGTTTGCTAGAGCCAGAACAGACAGTACAGACTGCAGTTGCCTGTGCTGCAGTTTGAACAGCAATTTCTTTACGGGAGACTGTCTTGGCCGGTCCCGACCGAGCTGGTACTGAAGCTGCTGCCACTGTCTCTGGGGCTACAGCTGCGCTCGGCCCCGCGCTTGCCTCTTGCACAGCAGCCGCGTTCGGCTCGGTCAGCATTTCTGCTGCTGTTTCGCGCTCCCCGGCCATGCCCGGCGCCACTGTCTCTGGCCCGTGCTCTGCAGCCATGCCCGACGCCGTTGCCCCTGTCCGCCGCTCCGCAGCCGCCGCCGCTTCCGGGTTTTCCCATGGCCGCGCAGCTTCTGGGTTCGCCGCTGGGAGCGCCGTTTCTTGGCTCGGAGCAGCTTCTCCCATGGCTGGCGCGGGCTGCGCTGGCGGCACAGGCAGTGCAGCCAGCACTGGCGGGGGGGAGCCCGGGCAGCATGGGCGCAGCGCGCCTCGCACGGCAGGGTGCCTCAGGCATTCGCTGCTCTAGCAGGCTGAGGAGGTCCTCCATCCTTCGGGATAGGTTTGGTAGCTCTGTCAGCAATGGCAGATGCTTTATTAAAAGGTCGATGGCTAGGTTCTGCCACTGCACAGAACAGTCCAGCGCCAAGGAGGGCAGCAGACCACACCCAGGCAGTCTAGGTGCAGGCGTGCCCGGTGCTACGCAAGCTAAGAAGTTAGATCCAGGTGCATACACAACCGAGCTAGGAGCCACTCTGGGCATCCAAGTTGCTAAACAGCTGATTTGCAGCCCTGGATAAGCCGTGGCCGCTGCCCAGCCAAACAGCAAGGCAGGCTGTGTGCCCTCCTGCTGCCCCGACATCCCCGCCTCTGCCGGCGCGGGGTCCCTGGGGGCTGCGGAGTCCTGCGATTGTGCAGGGTGAGCCGGCGTAGGCTCTGCCTGTGGAGCCGGGGGGGTTTTCCGAATCCACCATCATTTGCCCCGGAAGCCCAGTCAGTGGGGCCCCCCTCGGACATTCCTCCGTCACTCATCACTGAAATAGGCGATCCAGCCCTGCTATCACAGTCAAGGTCTGTCAGCAGGATAAACAACAAGCGGCAGGTTTTGTATAATTCTAACGCTGCTGGGTCCCCAGTCGGGAGCTCGTGTCGGACAGCACAGCCGAGTTTCTGCCATAAGGCAAAGTCCAGGGCAGTATCTCTGTCCATGGAAATCCCTTTTAAAGTAGCCCAGTCTAATAATTCCCGAACTGAGTTTTCAGGAATGGAGGTATGCATTATACTAAACACACCTTTCCAGACCAGTACCACAGCATCGGTTTGTGAGCCGCTGTTCGCCATTTCTCAGTCCTGTCGGACTTCCTGGTCCCGGGGGAGGAATGGGAACAGCGTACCTCTAGAGGAATTCGGCATGGCTCTCAGCAGCAGGACACGTCAGAGAGTGCAGATCACGTCGGGCAGCACCAAATATTACCGCAGGCCTGGTTCCTACGGTATATCCCCGTGTCCCGCAGCCATAGGGAGGAGGAGGAGACAAGATCCAGCAGGCAGGAATTGTGCAGCAAGATTGATTTATTTAATTATTTTACAAACTCTTTTATAGACTTTTTTCCTCTTAGTCTAATTGGACAAAGGACCAGCCACCCCTTGGGGGTGATTGGCTAAAATCCTAAAACATCCATTGTCAAAATATTTTTCTACTATACCATAAACAAGACTTTTCAAGGTTGCAGGTGTCTTGGTTGTTTACATTCCCTGCCACCTCTTCTGTGAGAGAGAAAAGTCTCTCATGGACTTAGAAAATAACAAGAAAATCCTCTCTAACAGCATTTTTGTACCTACATGCATATAATCCATTTGAGCCAGGTATAAATCCTGATCCCCGGTTTAGTAAAAAAAAAAAAGAGATTGTTTTAGCTGTAGTAGTGTGAACTGTAGAGCTTGGGTTAAAATACTTTGTGGTCGTTGTAATAGAAGAATTTGGGTACACCAAAGTACCTTAGTCCCTTGCTACACCAGCTGCTGGCACGACCGAGAGAATTGGTTCCAAGCCTTGGAAAATTACACTGGCTGCTCGGTCGAACAATCTTTGCCTCTAATTGAAAGCATAGCTACACGACGATGCTTGTTGATTGTGTGGCAGTGTCAGCAAGGTATAAGGTGGTTAGAAGAGTTTAAAAGGACCTGCAAATTAGACCTACAGTGTGGAAAGGAAGTTAGCATTCCTGTCTCACATGAAGTGTTAGAAAATGAGTGGGATGCACAAAACCGCAGGTGGAAAAATATTAAGTTATCTCGGTCTAATACTCATCATCGCTAATGCTTGCCTGGTACCCAGCTCCCAAGCATGGGTCCCAGTGCAGCCCAAGATGAATATTTGGGTTACTCTGGCTAACCTAACCAAACAGACTGCTATTTGCCTATCTCTTTCTTCTCCCAGGAATCCATTTTCCACTTGTTTAGTAGGGTTGCCAACAGATGTTTGGCCATGTCCAACCCGTACCCCAACCTGTAATGTGACTAATTCATTTGTCACAGTCAACAATTGGAATCGATGGGTACCCTACTTACCTATTGCCCCTGCTGAACTGCAAGAGCTAGAGTTACTAGGATCTGTAAAAGCAGATGCCTGTGTTGTGTTTAATTGGACAAGTGAGTCATGCAAACAAGAAAACTGCAAGATGCCTCCCACTAATGTAAACTCCAGTCTACCAGTGTATCGCAATAGTTCCATTTGGTGCAATTACACTGCTAGAAAGCTGTCTGTATCTACTAACTCTCCTTTAGCTTTGCCATCTGGTTGCTTTTTGATTTGCGGTGATCGAGCATGGTCAGGAATTCCTTCTCGCTTAAGAGGTGGACCGTGTACAATTGGCAGATTGTTATTGCTAACACCAAATACATCAACGATATTGCAAATGACCCGGCATCACCGAATAAAGCGTATGGCTCATCAGTTTACAGCTGAATGCCGGAATGATGTTAAATTTTGGTCCCCAGCAGCCATAATAAGTGCGTCTTTTTTAGCACCTGGAGTTGCTTCTGCCGGAGCCTTGAGTATATTAAACAAGCTAGGCTGTTGGCTTGCTAAACAAACCAATTCAACATCAAAAGCATTATCAGAGCTTTTAGTAGATGTAGATTCAGTGAGGCATGCTACCTTGCAAAACCGAGCTGTGATTGATTTTCTGTTGTTAGCTCATGGACATGGTTGCAAAGATTTTGATGGAATGTGCTGTATGAATTTGTCCGATCACTCCCAATCAATTCACAAGCAGATAAGTGAGTTACATCAATTAACCACCCAATTACAGAAAGAAGATGGTCTCGGCTTAGAAGGATGGTTAAAGTCACTAGGTTTAGGACCATGGCTAGTTTCACTCATACAGCATTTGATTACTGTGGGACTAGTAATATTATTAATAATAGTGTGCCTACCTTGCCTGTGCCAATGCTTCCAAAAGATGATATACAAAGTTACTACATCTGTAGCCAATCAAGTATTGCTTGTACAAAAAGAAAAAGGGGGAATTGTTGGAGAATGGTTAGAGGATCAGGGACATGGATCATTGATAAAGGGAACAAATCAATAACTGTACAAGCAAAAGCCTGCAAGCAAAGGCCTGCATAAGAAAAAGCCTCCATGAGAAAGTGCCTGTGTGAGAAACAGGCCTGGGAACAAAAAGGGAGTTTTTAGGAGGTCCAGTGCTGTTCTGATAAAGATGTGCTGACCATGAGAAGGGAGGAAAAACTTTGATCTCTCAAGACAAAACATACAGCTTACCAAATGCAGTCTTTTACCTAACCCAATTAAGTAGAGGTAAGAATGCGCCTTTGTAAGTTTAAACTAATTAAAGATCTGATAGGCTTGAATTCAATACTATAGAAGTGCCTCTGTATTGCTAATAAACGAAGCTTGCTTACCAATCACATTGATTGTCTGCATGGCTCCCCCCACCCGAAGTCGGCAGGAACTGGCACCTCCAGGAAAGTTGCTGCTGGGAAACATCCGTGAGCGATTCCCTTACTGCAATGAGCTGGCCTCCTATTCCTCTGCAAGGCTCTTCCTGGCCAGGTGCATCCTCAGCAATGAGACGGTTCTGCTGAGAGCTGCAGCTCTGAGGGAGCAGCGAGTCCTGTCCAAAGGGCTTCCTCCGTCTCCAGTCTCTCAGCTCTCACGGAGGCACTGGGAGTCACGGTGAATCTTGTCACAAGTATCCCAAGCGTGGAGATCTTCCTCATCCTGCTCTGCCACTGCTGACATCAGGGAATTCCCTGGAGCTGCAAACATCTGCCTTTGCGGCTTGAGGACCTTCTCTAGCACCATGCCAAAGGCCTTCTCCTATGGCAGCGCAGCAGAAACCTGCGAGTCACGGACTGGAATTGGCACCTCCAGGAAAGTTGCTGCTGGGAAACATCCGTCAGCCATTCCCTGACCGCAATGAGCTGGTTTCCTATTCCTCTGCAAGGCTCTTCCTGGCCAGGTGCATCCTCAGCAATGAAACAGTTCTGCTGAGAGCTGCAGCTCTGAGGGAGCAGCGAGTCCTGTCCAAAGGGCTTCCTCTGTCTCCAGTCCTGCAGCTCTCACAGAGGTGCCAGGTATGGTCAAGTCTCCTGTCAGGAGTATCCAACGTGTGGAATTCATCCTCATCCTTCTTCTCCATTGCTGATGGTTCTAAGTGCCCCGCAGATGGGAACATCTGCCTTTGCTTCTGGATCATTTTTTCCAGCACCACACCAAAAGTCTTCTTCTCTTGTACTGCCACATCATTCTTGGAACCTTGGTCAGGGAACTGGCGGCTCCAGCACAATCGCTGCTCTGCCTCTGGCTTCTGGGAGTGCCTTACTGGAGGCCTCCTCTTTTGTATATCCTGCTTAAACAAGAAAGGCTTCATAACTTGACTGTTCTATGCCAGCTGTGAATACATCATCTCTTCTGTAACTCTTTTATAGTGGACACAGAGTTTGTTTAAGCTCATTCTCACAACTCTTATTGTGACTATGCCTCATAACTCTTACAACTCTTATTAGTTCATAACCTGGATTACACATTGTCCAGATTAGAATTTTAAAATATACAATACAATTCTCAATATCTTCTAGCTACAAGATGTAACTGCACATATTTGTCCTTTTTTATTTTTGCAAAAACATTGGCAATTGTTTCTCTCTTTAATATTTTTCCCTTCAGAACTCATCTGTTTCCTGTTTTCATTCCCTCTTCTCAGAAGACCTTTCCTTTGGTTTATTCTTGTAATGATTCTCCAATCTTTCCATGCTACTTTATAGAGATGTAGCTGGTGCAACAGACACTTACTAGATAGTTTTTGTTGGTTTGATTTATACTACAGGAAGATGATAAAACATGTATTTTACATTACTTTGGACGGCAAAAATTTTTTGCATTTTTAATGGAAAATATATTTTTAAAGTTTGGATAGCATAATTTAAAAAAAATCGTTTCATTACCTGTCCAGTAGCCATAACATAGATCTGTATCCATCATCTAAAAGTAAAGCCAGCTTTTGATTTGATACACACATTGAGACTTTATCCTGTATGAAATAAAGCAGAAAAAATATGCTATTACAGTTTTACCTTCAACTGCACATCACTTCTAACCTTGAGTGAAGGCTCTGCATTATTGAATAGAACCAATTGAGGCAGTACAGCTGTAGGTTAACACATGATCAGAACCTTAGACTGCTAAGTAAGAGCAGGAAATAGTTTGGCTGCCACCACGAGGCAACAGCACATTCTCCTGTTAACATTCTCACTGTCATAGTGAAACTGGAACCGAGCAATCCCATTCCTTTACAACCACCCTTATGCTGCAGAGATGGAGCCCTGATCTCAGAAATGCCATTTGTGACAGAGGTTTCCCAGGTGGGAAGGCATCCTCCCTTCCCAGAGGTATTGCAAGTTCCCCTGTCCCCGCTCCATTCCATCCGTAAATGGAATGCTGACAATCCATAAAGGTTATACACTACAACACTGGCATGGATTTTTTTTCCTGAGGTAGATCTAAGGCAGTCTGGGAGCTGCTCAGCCTCTTGTGCCCTCTTCAAGTGAGCATTTGTAACTTTTCTTCCTACAGTAATCCAACCAAACAACTTGGTTACTGCTCCAAGTAATTACCAGAAGCTTTGGCTGTGTTTTCCCATTAGATTTTATTGAACCCAATATTTTGCAAATATTGACACTTCTATATTTAAAATTCCCAGCATATTACAGAGATTTCATAGGTGATCTTCAAACTTGATAGGTGATATTGACCAAAGAGTAGCAATAAATAGGAAATATCAGGACAAAAGTTAATCCAATACACACCCCCAACAATCCTCCAATTTTTTTTTTAAAATTTATTTTTTATTCTGGAAGAAACAAATTTAACAGCACTGCCATGCATGCAACAAAGTGACCCAGGCATGAAGATGAGCAAGCTGTTGGTCCTTCACATTCCAGTTTTCAAGGGTGACATTAGTGGGACACTGCTTGGAGCACTGCAATGATATCAAAGTAATCCATTAAACTTCCTGCTAACTGGTAATTTCTTTTAAGATGCATAGATAATATATGGCTTATTACTTACACATACAGGCAAAAGGAAAAAACAAGTTTCACCACATTCTCATAAACCTCTGGAAATAAAGTCCTGTAAACTTAACTGCCTTTCTTAATTTGAGAAATTGCTACTGCTATAACATTACCTGTACTGGACCTTGTCAATTGGATGCTTTTGCCCAGACTCCTTGCTCCATATATGTCATTTACACCACAGAAAACAAGACAGAATCCTATCCAAGCAAAAATTCAGTGGCAATGGAGAATGACTTACTCGGCAACACCTAATTCTCTCTGTGCAACATGCACTACAGCTTTCTTTTGGTCTGATCAAACACTTCTTATGGTAAAGATCATCATCCTATAATCTGGACTACGGACTGACTTCCCGACTCGACGTGCCTCATCGCTGCCAACCTGATCCATTATCTGGACATTGACTGAGCCTGACTGTACCCTCTGCAACCACCACCTCCCTGGGCAACCTGTTCCAATGCCTGACCACCCCAACAGCAAAAAAAAAATTTTAATATGTAATCCAAATCCCCACTGTCCCATTTGAAGGCCACTCCCTCTAGTAGCCCGTAGGCTTCTTTTCAGAAGCGATGTGAGGGGAAGGCGGCTCGCCGCTCCCCTTTGCCCACACGGCTGGCTCCCTTCCAGGCCCGATCCCACACACGGTAAGGAAGGAACGCACCCACCCACACGACCGGGGCCACTCCTTCACTGGGGCTCTGTCAGTCCCCCGCCGGGGGCCGGTCACTCCCTCGCCAGGGGTCACTCCCCCACCAGAACCAGAACCAGAACCAGAACCAGAACCTGCTCCCTGCGCCCGCCCCGCCGCCGCCGCTCCCGGTCTGTCGCACTGATGGCCCCTCAGCGGCACAGGCCCCTCCGGGACCCGCCCCCGCCCCACGGCCCCGCCCAATCCCCGCCGAGCCCCGCCCGTCCCGCGGCTCCCCATTGGTGGCGCGCGCTCCGCCCCTGTCCCGCTGCGCGTGCGGAGCACTCGGCCGTGAGCTGGGGAGCGGCGGCCGCGGGGACCCGTGCGGAGCGCCTCTTACTCCGTGGCTGCGCCCGCCAGCACGGCCAGCAACGCGGGCGCGCAGAAGGCGCTTCGGCCACCGGGCAGGAGGGATCACTAAATAAACCCAAACGTTCTGGAAGAGTGGGAATTGCTGTCCAAGGGCATAGTTTACACCTGCACTTGGCTCGCAACATCCCCCTGCAGCGCTACGGGCTGGTTATTTTAGGCGGCCACAGCGGCCACAGAGCCCTTAAAGGGAATTGGGCCGCCTTGACTTGTTAGCAAAGCGGCCACAGAGTCCCTAAATCAGACTGGGCTGCCTGGACTTGTTACTAAACTCCCCACATTGCACTGACCGTTCTATGCAATTTCCAATGGCCCCGCAGAAAAAGACCTGGGGGTGGTGACCAAGAGCTGCTGAACATGAGCCCAGGTGTGCCCAGGTGGCCAAGAAGGACATTGGCATCCTGGCCTGGGTCAGCAACAGTGTGGCCAGCAGGACCACGGCAGTGACTGTCCCCCTGTTTTGGGCACCGCTGAGGCCCCACCTCGAATCGTGGGATCAGTTTTGGGTCCCTCACTGCAAGAAAGACTTTGAGGTGCTGGAGCGTGTCCAGACAAGGGAACTGAGCTGGGGCAGGCTCTGGAGCACAAGTCTGAGGAGAAGCGGCTGAGGGAGATGGGGGCTCAGCCTGGAGAAAAGGAGGCTCGGGGAGGACCTTCCCTCTCTCTCCAACTCCCTGGAATGACACCGGCTTGGGGGGATTCCTAACCATAAGGTATCTATCCCATGATCTTTTGCCCCAAAAAGATTGTCACTGTATCTTTAGGATTTGGCAGCCGGGAAACCTTGGGGAGGATGGAGGGCCTTGCTTTAGGGCACGTGTTTTTAAAGGCTGCCCAGGGAGTCGCACATCGTGCAAAAGGTGTACGCTCTGCGCGAGACTTACGGCAATCCTGGAATTCAGTGACTGCGGTGTAAAACTGCCTGCTTCCCTTCCGCCGGCAGATCAGGGCAGTCGCTTGCGTGGTTGCTGTGGGAGCTTTTGTGCATTCGGCTTCGGGACTTTGCTACACTGCAATTCGGCAATGTGATCGAATGTGCCTGCTTTCCCTGCCTCCCTGCCGCTCGGGAATGCACAGATGGTGCATGGTGTTCCGCCTGGAGCCGGGGTGTGTCCACCGTCCCCTGAGTGCACGGGGAATGGCTCCCTTTGCTCTGTTGTGTCCGAGCCACCGCTGCCCCTGCCCGGTGAGGGTCCAAGCGTGCAGTGAAGCGCCCCCTGCCGGCCGCGAGTGACCCTGGCCCCGCCCCCTGCAGGCCACAGTGGCCTTAGCCCTGCCGCCCGCTGGCCGCGCAGGATCCCGGCCCCACCCCGCGCCCGCCGCAGCCACCAGCGGCCCCTGCCGGGCCTGGTTATAACTACAGCAAAGGGCAAACAGGGCCCTCGGCGGGGGAACCTCCTCTGTTTGTGCTGGGGTTTGTTCTGTGCATATTCTATACTAAGGAACTGTTACTCCTTTTCTTGCATTTTTTTAAGCCCCATAATTTTCGAAGTTATAATGATTTGGAGAGAGCGGTCTTCTTGCCATTCCAGGAAGGTTCCCACCTTCCTTAGCAGACATTTGACTTTTAAAACAAGACACTTTGTTAAAAAAACCAAACCCAGGAACACTTCATGATTTCATGTACTACATGATTTCACATCTAAAGAAACCAGGCTGTCTGCCCTTTTCTTCTCAGGCAGTGCATTCCTCTGTCTTCAAGCACAAAAGCAACAAAGCGACTATAGGTAACTGGCAGAATACGCTGTGTTACTGTCACAGGGACTCCCGGCTTACTTCACCAGCTCCTGTCTGTTGTTTGTTGCTGCCCAGTGAAGAAGAGTCACATTTTCTTTGTCTGGTTGGTGAACATCATATCCTGCTTCTACCAGTTCTTTGCATCGCTCTGCCATTCCATACCTTAAATGAGGCAAAACCAATTTACTTACCGTTTGTTAAATATCCTCCAGTTTGGAGACAGTCACATCCTAAAGAAAAAATATATCTCAATAAGCATCACCCAGCAGTTCCTACTTGAGCAGATTCCACACTGCATTCAATGGAAACCTTGTGTCATAGGTTAGCAAGCATAGTCCCGGAAGGGATATCCTTGCTAAGGGGTGCTTACAGCTTCCTCTGGGACCTGATAGAACCTATCAGCTGGCCAGTTTGAATATGGACAATTCTTTAAGCCACTTAAAGTTGTGACTGCCTCTGTGATACACACTTAAGAATAGACAAACTCCCCCCCCAAGCTCTCTCTCGTTTCCGGCGCTGGGACAGGTGGCTGCAGGCCCCGTGCAGGGGCTAGCAGGCCTGGCCAGGCCCTGCTTGGGCCAGGCCGGGCCAGGCCACGGCCAGCCTGGAGCCATGGGCCTGTTCCAGCCGTGGAACCCCCCCCCACTGCCTTGCCATGGGCGGCCAGAGCGGCTCGGAACCCCCCCCTCCACTGCGGCCGAGATTCAGCAAAGCGGCACCTCTGTCCGGCAGAGGTCAGTGACCAACAGCGATAAGCCACATTCCAGCTGCAAGGCCGAGGTGAGATTAACCCTTTTATTGCTGTGAAGAGCTGAAAACCTGAGGGAAGAGAGAGAGGAGATGCTTAAAGCTGAAAGTCTGTTGTGAAGCTATGATATATCAGAGTATCCCGTTGTAATTTCATGAAGATATGGGGGGTGGAGTGTTCAACTCGTAAGCAATAGGCAGATGCTGCCGCAGCTGTAATTTCATGAGAAGTTTGGACAGAGAGAGATGAACCAGATGAACCAGATGAGGACTTTTGCTCCAAAGAGGAAAGGAGAAAAACCTCAATTCCTAGAGATGCTTCCAGAGATAGTCTTAAAGATGAAGATGACCCTTTGCTCCCAGGGAAGGAGAAGGGCCTCTGTTTTTTTTGTTTCTGAACAGCTCAACCTTAAAATTGTACCCCAGAAAGCTTTCAAGAGTGGACCCTCGAAAGCAGTTGCGGGAAAAGCTGCAAGTCGGGGGAAGGGACTCACATCGTAAGCAGAGAGACTCCTCTTCCTGAATGGACTGAACAATATTTGGAAGTGGGTGGCTGTCTCGGTGTGATACTGTTTTCATAGCATGAGCAAAAAGAGACTTCTCTTTCTAAATGGACTGAACAAGGTTATTATGGAAGTGGTAAACAGACTGAACATCTTAAGGGTTGTCTTTACATTGTCAGTGGGAGAAGGGAGGAAGGTGGGGGGAGGAGGAGAGTTCTGAAGGTGGTATAATTTTTTTTTTTTCTTTTCTTCTTTTAGGTCTGTTAATAAACTTCTTTATATTCATTCAAGTTGGTGCCTGCTTTGCATTTCTCCTAATTCTTATCTCACAGAAGATAAACAGTAATGAGTATTTTAGACCAAACCACTACACTAAATTGGTGTTTCTGCCCGGTTACAAACCCAACCCGCGACACCTCATAAAAAGAGTGGGGCTGTGCCTTGAGGAGTAGAAGCTTCTACTTAACAAATCTGTCTGAAATGCTTTTGGTTTATTTACAATAGTAGCTGTAAGTGATGTTTCTTCTGCCACTACAGGGAGAAAATGAAACTGAAGATGTTTCCTCTGTAAAAATGGAAGCTTTGTAACAGTGGACCTCCTGCTCCCGGAAGAAACATGCCATGGCCCTTGGAGAATTGGCAGTCACCGCTCACAGGCCATCATAAAAGGGATAATTGTCACCCCCAGCTCAACCTCCAGACCAGGGCTGACACACAGGACTCTCGCCATCCCCTCACGGTGGGATCCTGGCTGGAAGCATCACAGCTCGGGTCAGGACTTTGGGTAGAGACTTGGAGAGACATTCAGGGCACAAGAGGGTTGGCAGCCCTCAGAAAATAAAAGAAAAATGAAAGAGCAGGTGCATTTATGAAAAAACTCTTTTTTTTACCGACCCCTGTTTCGGTAGGTCCGGACAGTAGACAGAAGGTAGCACAGATTTGTAGCTGGCACCTGGGCCTGTTCCTGTAACTAGACTGGTTACTGCACTTTCCATCTCCATCAGTTATTTTTTAGGGTAGAGGAAGATATTTGGGAGAGGCACAATGGGCCCAACATCATGGGAGCAAGTCCAGGATATCAACAGCTTTCAGTTGTGAATGAGCAGGAAAGCTAAGAGACAAAGTCAGGCTTTTTTCTCATCCTGAAGGTGGAGAAGGGAAAATTCAGAGCTGACAAAAATATACCGTATTGGGGTGCACAAGTGCAGGGAGAACCCTCCCTTGCTGGACAGGAGGTGCTACGAGCATTCAGTGATTCTTTGTTGACATAGCAAAGTCTCCAGAAGGGAGCTGGGGAGAAATACCACTCCTTCCACCCAGTGTTCTGAAGCTCTGGGCTACACGGTGCAACAAAGTTATCAAGTATCGCTCCGTTACATAACACAACTCCCGAATGTGAGACGGGGTTAGAGGCTGGTAACACCAGGGGGGTTCCCGTGGAGTCCCTAGGGATCACTTTCTCTGCCGCTCCTTCCTCTGCAGCAGGGGTCCCCTCACGCTCTTTTCCTGCCCCAGCGTGGGAGGCTGAGCCTGCTGGAGCGTGTCCATCTGTCCTAGAGTCTCTGTCGGCATCTGCGCATCCCTGCACAGCTCCTTTAGATGCTGCTGTCCCCTGAATCCAGGCAGACCAGGCTGCATTTGCGGGTCCTGTGGGAGCCCAGCCCACTGCTTTTGGGGTCCTCCGCCGCCCTAGTCCCGGCTCCGGCCCCGATTCCGATGTCAGCAGCCCTTCCACCAGCCCCTGTCCCCGCTGTGTTGTCTGCCACTGCTCCATGGAACCCGGCTTCGGCCCCGCGGGCCGCGCTGGGTCCGCTGGCAGCACAGAGTCCTGCCGCCGTGGCTGCTGTGGACCATGTGCAGAGTCCACGCCAAACTCTGCTATCCGCCGGAAGAACTTGTCCCCTTGGCGGTTCCGGTGGCAGTCCCTGCCTACGCCCCCCCCACTCCTGGAGGAATCAGCCTCGGAGAGGATTCCCACCTCCTACCCCCACTCCCTCGCCTGCAACGTTCCCCTGGCAACGACCGCTTCTGCTGTTCCTCTTAAAGAGGAAGCAAAACACCAAAGTACGGGGAGCTCAGTTACAGAATGGCCATCTCCCGACACCCCCCCCCAAGACAGGAAAGAAGTATCATAAGAGAAAAAGGACACAAGAATTGGGATGGGGAGGTCCATTTGTTCCCTTTAAGGGAAGTTCCAATGGGAGCTGGGGGAACAAGATTTGTAAACGTCCCCCTCACTTCTTCAGAGGTTAGAAATTTTAAAATGGAGGTCAAAGGATTATTAGACGATCCTGTGGGTAGAGCTGAACAATTAGATCAATGTTTAGGCCCAAACATTTTCACCTGGAAAGAGATGCAAGCAATAATGAAAATATTATTTTCTCAAGAGGAACAAGAAATTATTAGAGTTGCAGGTATGAGAATTTGGGAAAGAGAGAACCAGCAGGGACTGCCAGGAGACCAGAAGATGCCATTGACATCTCCTGCTTGGAATCACAATGAAGAGGCTGGGTGGAGGAATATGAATGATTACCATAATCTAATAATCAAAGGAATAAAAGAGGCAGCACCTCGAGGGCAGAATTTAAAAAGGGCTTTTGAAGGGCAACAGGGAAAGGAAGAGTCTCCAACTGAATGGTTAGAGAGACTTAGGAGAAATATGGAACAATTTTCTAGGATAGGTCCTGAGACAGTAGCTGGGCAGGCTTTATTAAGAGTCAATTTTGTCACTCATGCTTGGCCAGATATTAGGAAGAAACTAGAAAATTTGGAAGACTGGCACGAAGGATCATTAAATGACTTATTAAAAGAGGCTCAAAAAGTTTATGTCAGGAGGGATGAAGAAAAAGCCAAAGTAGAAGCCAAAATTATGGTAGCCACTATGAGAGAAAGTAACTTTCAAAGGAATCTGAGGTCTCCGAATACCACTCCTAGAAATTCAGGCTTTAGAAAAGGAGAAAAGGGGAAAAACAGGAACTCAGTACAAACAAAAACTCAGGAGCATTCTAAAACTGCTTGCTATTACTGTGGAGAGGAAGGGCATTTTAGAAGAGAATGCCCTCACTTAAAGAGGGATGTGAAAATCTTCTGAGAAACAGGTCCAGACGAGGAGTAGGGATGTCACCAGCTCTATTTTCTGGGGGACAAATACCATCTAGAGCCTGTGATAATGTTAAAAGTTGGTCCCCAGGAGGAGGAGTCAGAATTTGTGGTTGATACAGGGGCTGAAAGAACCTGCCTAGTGAATACTCCAAAAGGTTGTAGTATAAGTAAAGATACCGTAAAAGTAACAGGGGCAAAAGGAGAAAGTTTTACAGTTCCTGTCATAAAAGACGTGGTAATCTAAGGGGAAACCAGAATTTGGATGGAGGATGTTTTATTAGTCCCTGGGGCAGGTAGTAATTTATTAGGGAGGGATTTACAGGTGGAGTTGGGAATAGGAGTTATACCAGAAGAAGGGAAAATGACGGCTAGAATTTTAAAACTTGGTCAAGAAGATGAATAAAAAAATTAACAAGGAGGTTTGGGCTGGAGAAGGGAATAGAGGAGGACTGGACATTGACCCCATAAGGGTCACGACTGAGAAAGAAGAATGTCCCATACATGTACGTCAGTACCCTATATCCTTAGAAGGACGAGAAGGCTTAAAACCAGTAATAGAGGGACTAATAAAGGATGGGACATTAGAACCTTGTATGTCTCCTCATAACACACCTATTCTACCAGTAAGAAAGCCTGATGGGACTTATAGATTAGTGCAAGACTTACAGGAAGTTAATAAGAGGACTCGGGCTCGTTATCCTGTGGTACCCAATCCCTATACTCTCCTGAGTAAAGTCCCACCCCAGCACCAGTGGTTTAGTGTAGTGGATTTAAAGGATGCTTTCTGGACCTGCCCACTGGCTGAAGAAAGCTGAGATATTTCTGCCTTTGAATGGGAGGATCCAAATACCGGGAGAAAGCAGCAACTGAGATGGACAGGATTACCACAGGGATTTACAGAATCGCCAAACCTATTTGGACAAGCTTTAGAAACAATATTACAAGCCTTCCCTACTCCACCAGAAATACAAATAATCCAGTATGTGGATGATCTCTTATTATCTGGGGAAGCTGAAAGTGAAGTCAGAGAAGCAATGATAAAACTTCTGAATTTTCTTGGAGAAGAGGGGTTAAGAGTATCAAAAGGGAAACTGCAATTTGTAGAATCAGAAATAAAATATCTTGGTCACTTAATAAGCAAGGGAAGTCGAGAATTAAGCCCTGAGAGAATCGAAGGGATTCTATCCCTTCCCCCTCCTTCTTCAAAGAGAGAAATTAGAAAGTTACTTGGATTATTGGGATATTGTAGGCTATGGATCGAAGGATCCCCACTAGCTGTAAAATTTCTGTATGAAAAGTTGACAGAAGGAGATGATACAAAATGGACCAAAGAGGATAACGGTAAATTAGAGGAACTGAAATTAAAACTCGCCTCAGTACCAGCTTTAAGCTTACCCTCATTAGAAAAACCCTTTCATCTGTATGTGAATGTGGAAAATGGAGTAGCTCATGGAGTTCTGGTCCAGGAGTGGGGAGGAGTGAAGAGACCAATAGCTTACTTGTCAAAGATATTAGATCCAGTAAGCCATGGCTGGCCAATATGTATTCAAGCTATAGCAGCTACTGCAATCTTGGTAGAAGAAAGTCATAAGCTTACTTTTGGGAGCAAGCTGATAGTATACACACCTCATGCAGTTCGAAATGTGCTAAACCAGAAAGCTGAAAAACGGTTAACAGATTCTAGGATGCTAAAAAATGAAGCAATTCTGATAGATAGTGATGATTCGACACTGGAAGTGAGCAAGAATCTAAATCCAGCTCAATTCTTATATGGAGAGCTGAAAGATAACCTGACACACAACTGCTTAGAAATTATCCAATACCAAACCAAAGTTCAAGAAGATCTCGAGGAACAAGCCCTTTCAGAAGGAGAAATAATATATGTAGACGGTTCTTCCAGATGTGTACAAGGAAAAAGAATGTCAGGATATGCTTTAGTTGATGGGGGAACTATGCAAACCATTGAAAAAGGAAAATTACCCTCAAACTGGCCAGCTCAGACTTGCGAATTATATGCCCTAAAAAGGGCACTGGAATATTTAGCACACAAGAAGGGAACTATAGATACAGATTCAAAGTACCCTTTTGGAGTAGTACACTGTTGGGGTGGCTCAGCCTGCTCTCGGGCTGAAACCATCAAATGTCAGTCACCAGAAGAGATCACTGAGATCTAGGTTACCTCCCCCTGGGTGGCTCCCAATCCAAAATCACCTCCCCTGTTCCAGAAAGTTCTCCCTTTTTTAGTTATTAATTGGTTCCCTGTTATGACTCCTGCCTCCCTGTTTTCCCCATTTGTTCTGAAAAATTGTATCCTCCCCTCTGCTTGTACCCCATTGGTTGTTTTCTCTTTCCCTGCCTTGCTCCACCCCCCCATAAAGGGGCGAGCCTGCTTCTCCTCGAGGCTCTCTGGTCCCTGGACCATCCTGCAAACAAGCCTGTTGGAACCCATACCAGAAGCCCCTCCCGCCTTCTTTGCCTCCGGACTAATGCGGGTCTAATCCATCAGCCGCCCGACGTGCTTCCTCTGAGGAGGAGCCAGCACACGCATTCATCCCACCCCGATTCCACTGAGCCATCCAGCGAGGACGTTGTGGAGGCTAACACTGCATCCCCTCTGCCCGAGGGCACGCCGAGGCTTGTGATAACAAGCCCCTGGTTGCGTTAGGTCGGCGCCCCAAACAGGGACGACACACACGTGCGTTCCTGCATTGTCCTCGCTGCCAGGGGGCTGCGAGCGTCAGCGATTCGGAGCCACCGACCCCTCTCGTGGCAGCGCGCTCTGTTTTAAAAGCCGTGCTCCGAGAGGAGGTTGCCAACTCGTGCCAGGAGAACAGCCTGACTCGGAGGACCCCACTGTGCCTTTTTGTTTCCAGGACCGGACGCCTGTGTCTTCTTCTCGTGTGTGTGAGTATTCTTGTGATTCCCGGCCCCTGGGAAATTACTTTTAGTTTCTCCTTTTTGCCGGTGGTGGGTGAAGTTGAGGCTGGGAGCTAAGCTTTCCCAGCCTCAGCGGGAGGTTTATCTCCAAGTTGGGGAGTCCCTGAAGAATTGTGGGTTAAAATTATCAAAGGGGTTTTTGAAAAGGTTTGTGAAGTGGCTCTTCTTTTATTTTCCCCAGATGTCCCCTGTTAATTTGAAGTCGGCCACATTTTGGCAATTTGTAGGGGACAAAATATTAGAATTAAACCAAAGGGGAGATCCCTCCGGAGAGAGGTTTCTCTACATGGTCTGGGCTTTGAGAAATATACACAAAGCTAATCGGAAAATAAAAGAAGAGCCCCGAGTTCTCCCCAGTTCTTCCCAAGTCCCTCCTCCCCCCCTTGCGTTCCTCATTCCACTACCCCTTCGCTGAGAAGATCGGGAGGTGTAAAATGCCCAGAGGCACAGGGGTGCCACCGTCTCCCTGACTCTCCTCGATCCTCTCAGCCACCCCGCTGAAGTAGCCCTGGCCAGGCTGTTTCGGCTTCTACCCAAACCCGCTCTCCTATGCCCTCTTCCCCGGTTGTTCGCCTGAAAAGCGGTTCCCAGGGTTCACAGTTTTATTGCCCTGAAAATGATAGTGAAGGCTTTTCTTTGTCCACCGTTTTGTCCCCTTTCCCTGCTGTTCCTGCATTCCCCCAAAATGGAGGAGACCGCATGGCACAGCCTGCCTTTTTTCCTTCTTCCCAAAATCCTCTTCTCCCCCCTCCTCCTCGTCCTTTCTTGGCCCCACCCCCTCCTAACGTGACATCTGTGAGCTCCTCCTTCGCGTCGGGTCCTGCCCCCTGCATCTGGAGTCCCCGCCCTTCCCGTGGCCACTCCTCTTTGTCCTCAGCCCCCGCCTACCAGGAGGAGCCTTCTGGTTCCCACGCCTCATCTTCCGGTTCCCACGCTGTGGAAACCGGAACCGACGCCATCTTGAACCGGGAACCGGGTGCCTCTGTTGGTCCCTTCACTGCTCCGGTTACTTATAACCGAGCTGGCGGCAACCCCACTTGGAAAGCCTTTGACCCTGCTGGGCTCAAAGAACTTTGTAAAGCCCAGAAGGAGTTTGGGAGGGAGAGTCCATATTTCCAGAATCTCCTGCGGGCCACCCTCACTAATACAGTGCTGGTCCCAGCAGACCTCCAAAGCATTTTTTCTTGCTTGCTTTCTCCAGCCGAATTCGAGTTGTGGGATGACGGGTGGAGAAAGCAACTAAGAGAGGTCCTCCCAATCCTATTGCAAGACCCTAATAACGCAGGGGTTTCCATGGACCACCTTACCGGTGAGGGGTTGCTTGCCAAGCCACAAGACCAGGCCCGAAACACCCCAGAGCTGGTTTTAAATGCTGTAAAGCATGCAGCGGAGCAAGCATTTTTAATGATGCCCCCTAAATCGGTGCCTCTGCTAAATTTTACTGAAATTCGGCAACTTCCAAATGAGCCATTTATTGACTTTATTGACAAATTAAAATTAGTGGTGGAGAAGCAAGTGGAAGATACAAGAATTAGAGAAAGTATAATCACTCAAATAGCAAAACCTAATGCAAATGAACCTTGTAAGAGAGTGATTATGACCCTTCCACTTGATCCTCTACCAACGCTTAAAGCAGATGATTCGACACTGCACAACCTTAGTTCCAATTGGCCAACCAAATTTAAAAACGAGGGGGAATGTGGTAGGAGCTGCGGGTGCCGCTGAGGCAACTGCACCTCAGGACAAGAGGATGACAAACAGAACCTGGACTTGTCACAGATGTGGCAAGCCAGGACATGTGGCCCGGAACTGCAGAGCTCCAGCCCCAATTAATCAAAGTTCCTGAGCTGTTTCCCCAGGGCAAGTAGCATCGCCCACTCCCATGGAGGTACAGCCGGGAAACTGAGGACCCAGAGCGGATCTGCGGCCCCACGTGATGACATAAATAAAGAAGCCGCAACCAGAAAAACTGTGACTACCACTACTGCAACCACAATGGACTCCATCACACCTCGACGGGTCCTCGTGAGCTGCAAAGGACTGAAAGACTGCTGCTTGTTTGTTATAGGAGACACCACGCGTACACCACCAGAGATCTCAATAACACCAGAGATCGTCCAAGTAGGATCACAAGGACTCGTTACAGTAAACATACAGTGTATTAACCCGCCTTTCTTCCTTGCAGCTGGCCAGGTTCTTGCCCAGGCCATCCTCATGCCCAGAAGTTCACCAGAAAACTACAACCCATCTGTTTTCTGGGCTGAGGTGGTAAGGGAAGATAAGCCAATGCTAAGCTGCAAGATTTCATGCCAGGGCTTGGACATCAGCCTAGCAGGGATGATGGACACTGGGGCAGACGTGACGGTCATCGCCTCCAACAACTGGCTGTCACATTGGGGGTTGCAACCGGCAGAAGGTATTGTTACGGGTGTGGGAGGATCCGTGGCTGCCCAGAGGAGCAGGACTCTTGTCCAGATTGAGGGTCCAGAGGGGTGGATTGCAACAGTCCATCCATTTGTTATTGACTCTGGGTTTACATTGTGGGGCAGGGATCTCATGTCCCAGTGGGGAGCCCGGGTTGAGATCCCATTTCAACCCCGGGATTTTTAGTAGGGGCCACTGCGGAGCACCCCACCCAGAAATTGAATTGGCTCACCAATAAAAGGGTCTGGGTGGATCAGTGGCCTTTAAAAACCCACCAATTGAGAGCGCTCACTGCACTCGTGGAGGAGCAGCTGGGGAAGGGGAACATTGAGCCTTCCAACAGCGCTTGGAACTCCCCAGTCTTTGTCATCTGGAAGCCGGGGACAGACAAGCGGAGACTCCTTCACGACCTGCGGAAAATTAATGAGGTCATTGAGGACATGGGACCCCTGCAGCCCAGAATGCCATCACCCTCTATGCTCCCTAGGCAGTGGAAGCTAGCAGTCATAGACATCATGGACTCCTTCCATATCCCCCTACATTCGGACGATGCACCCCGGTTTGCCTTCTTGGTGCCTTCCCTCAACCGAGAGGCTCCCATGCAGCGCGACCACTGGCGAGTTCTGCTGCAAGGCATGAAAAACTCGCCCATCATCTGCCAGTGGTATGTCGCTCGCATTCTGTCCCCTGTCCGGAAAAAGGCAGTTAGAGCTGTGATCCTACATTACATGGACAATGTTTTGGTGTGTGCGCCCACGCAGCAGTACTTGGACTGAACTCTGGGGGAGGTAATCCGGGCTTTAGAGGCAGATGGATTCGAAATCCATCCCGATAAGGTCCAGAACACCTCACCTTTTAAATATCTAGGACTAAAATTAGAGGAGCAGATGGTGGTGCCCCAACCATTAAAGATCAATGATAACCCCAAGACTCTGCAGGAACTCCATCAACTATGCGAGTCCATCAACTGGGTGAGGCAGCTCCTGGGACTGACGACTGGGGACCTTGCCCCTCTGTTCAACCTGCTTCGTGGGAACGAGGATCTCAAATCCCTGAGGCAGTTGACAGAAGAGGCAAGAAACTCCCTCATCAAAGTCCAGGAGGTGCTGTCATCTCGCCAAGCCCATCATTATGCCCCAGGTCTGCCCTTTCAGTTCATAGTGTTGGGGAAAATGCCATACCTCCATGGGCTGGTTTTCCAGTGGGACAAGGTGCAGAGGGATCCCCTTCTGATTATTGAGTGGGTTTTCCTCTCGCACCAGCTGTCCAAAAGTATTACCACGCCACAGGAGCTCATGGCTCAGTTGATGATAAAGGCTAGGTCTCGCCTCTGTACCCTTGCAGGGTGTGATTTCACGTGTTTACCTGCCACTAACAACCAATGCACTGGACCATCTCCTTCAAAACAACAATCATCTCCAATTTGCCTTTGATAGTTATTTGGGACAAATATCGGCTCACAACCTGAAACACAAATTGTTCAATTCGGCCTTTAAATTAATTCCAAAAGAAATTCAGAGTCATGAACCCCTCAATGCCCTGACGATCTTTACGGATGGTTCTGGGGCATCTCACAAGTCTCTCATCGCTTGGAGGAATCCTTGCACTCAGAAGTGGGAGTCTGATGTGCAGGTGGTTGAAGGATCACCGCAGGTTGCAGAGCTTGCTGCAGTGGTCAGAGCATTTGAGTGGTTCAACGAACCTTTTAATTTGGTAACAGATTCCACATATGTAGCAGGAGTGGTGTCCAGAGCAGAAAGAACATCACTCAGCGAGGTGGCGAATCCAAAAATCTATAAATTTCTTTCGAAGCTAATCCAAATTGTCTCCCACCAAAAGCAACCCTTTTACGTAATGCATGTGAGGTCACACACTGATCTGCCAGGGTTCATCGCAGAGGGGAATCGGAGAGCTGATGCACTAGCCATGCCTATTGAGATGGCAAACTTGCCTAATAGATTCCAGCAAGCTCAGTTGAGCCATGCCACATTCCATCAAAATGTTCCAGCCCTCGTCCGGATGTTCCACCTCACCAAAGACCAGGCGAAAGCCATTGTGGCAACATGCCCCAACTGGCAGAAACATCAGCTTCCACCATTAGGTCAGGGGGTTAACCCCTGAGGCCTAGGCAGTTGTGAGGTATGGCAAAAAGATGTCACCCACTTCCCCCAGTTTGGCCGCCAGAAATATATTCACGTTTCTGTGGATACTTTTCTGGTGCAACCTTTGCCTCAGCTCACCATGGGGAGAGGGCCAAAGATGTCATCAACCACCTAGTCAGGGCCTTTGCTGTGTTGGGGACACCAAATAAATTAAAAACTGTCAATGGCCCTGCGTACACCTCTGCAGAGTTAAACAGATTCATGAGTGAGTGGGGTGTGGAACATGTCACCGGCATCCCCCATTCTCCTACAGGCCAGTCAATTGTTGAGCGCAAACACCAAACATTAAAAAGACTGCTTGAACAGCAGAAAGGAGGCAATGAGACTAATGCCCCCGTTTTAAGACTCGCCAAAGCACTCTTCACTTTAAATTTTTTAAACTGCTCCCGTGAAGAACTGAACCCTCCTATTTTAAGGCACTTTACAAATTCAACCAAGGCTAAGCTAACTGAAAGATCCGATGTCTTGGTAAAAGACCCAGACACGCTGCAAATACGCGGCCCATACCCCTTAATCACTTGGGGAAGGGGGTATGGATATGTATCAACCCCAGAAGGACCTAAATGGATCCCTGGAAAGTGGATCAAACCCTTTTTAACAAAGACATTAAAACCAAAACAGCCTGAAAACGCAGTAGCAACTGCCTGGAAAAGGAGGAGAAACAAGACCTGAATAAACAAGAAATTCTCCTCCCAGGCTGCAAAGACAAACATTCCCATTCCCACCTTCTCTAATGTGTTTTCCTCCCCTAAGTGGCCCTTTGTTTTGAAAGAGGGGGAGTCCAAGGGAGCCATTGTTATTTAAGTTAATTGCATTTGTATTAATTTTATTTATGTTACACTGTCCCTAAAGTTATCTCCCATGACTGCGTGATGACATCCTGCATGCTGCTGTCCCACCTGCTGCTGCAGCTCCTCCTGTACACCGGGAGCTCCAGTGGCCGGATTCCTTCAATTATCAAGGACATTGTATGGGGTTTCTTTATGGAGTTAATTTTATTAGCCCTTCCTGTTTTTAAGTATTTAATTTTTAAATCCCTTAAATCCTCCCTTCCTTTTCAATGTAATAAAGAAGGGGGAGATGTTGGAGTGGCTCAGCCTGCTCTTGGGCTGAAACCATCAAATGTCAGTCACCAGAAGAGATCACTGAGATCTAGGTTACCTCCCCCTGGGTGGCTCCCAATCCTAAATTACCTCCCCTGTTCCAGAAAGTTCTCCCTTTTTTAGTTATTAATTGGTTCCCTGTTATGACTCCTGCCTCCCTGTTTTCCCCATTTGTTCTGAAAAATTGTATCCTCCCCTCTGCTTGTACCCCATTGGTTGTTTTCTCTTTCCCTGCCTTGCTCCACCCCCCCATAAAGGGGCGAGCCTGCTTCTCCTCGAGGCTCTCTGGTCCCTGGACCATCCTGCAAACAAGCCTGTTGGAACCCACACCAGAAGCCCCTCCTGCCTTCTTTGCCTCCAGGCTAACGCGAGCCTAATCCATCGGCCGCCCAATGTGCTTCCTCTGAGGAGGAGCCAACGCACGCACCCATCTCACGCCGATTCCACTGAGCCGTCCAGTGAGGACGTTGTGGAGGCTAACGCTGCATCCCCTCTGCCCGAGGGCATGCCGAGGCTTGTGATTCCAAGCCCCTGGTTGCGTTAGTACACACCTTTGGGAAAATTTGGGAAGAAAGGGGATTACTTAATTCAAAGGGAAAGGGGTTGATACACGAAGGACTTATTTTAAAGGTTTTAGAGGCATTAAAATTACCTGAAGAGATAGCTGTAGTACATATTAAAGGTCACCAAAAAGGAATGACCTCAGAAATAAGAGGAAATAATTTGGCAGATCAAGAAGATAAGGATGCTGCAGAAAACGGGATAAAAAGGGTTATACTAATTTTGACCTCAAAGAACGAAAAATTGGAGACTCCAAAATTTAGTGAAACCGAGGAAAAAGTATTAAGTAAGATAGGGGGAAAGCCAGACGAATGTGGAAAATGGAAACTTCCCGACGGAAGGCAGTTAATAAATCACTCACCAGAAAAATATTAGAAGACATGCATCAAAAAACTCATTGGGGTACCAAGGCTTTGTGTGATCGCTTTCTAATGAATTATGGGTGCATTGGAATTTATGGGTTAGCTAAACAAATAACTGAAAGATGTATGGTTTGCCAAAAAGTAAATAAAAAGGTGATGAGAAAAACAACTCCAGGAGGTCGTGAGTTAGCTCTCTGACCATTTCAAAGTATCCAAGTGGACTTTACCAAACTCCTCCAAGTACAGAGGTGGAAATTCTTGTTAGTAATAACAGACCATCTTACCCATCGGGTGGAAGCTGTTCCCACCGTCAGAGCCACAGCCAATGTAGTATGTAAATGAGGAGGTATCTTTTCAGCTTTTTACCGGCTAGGCTAGTGGTTTAATGCCTTAGAAAGCCTCGAGCTACCCAGAGAGGTAGCACCGGCGATCTAGCACTTTAGTAGCTCTAAAATCGGTAACTGTATCAGCTGCAAAGCAAATACCACCAGCAGAAGCAAAGAGGGAGAAATATAGCTCTCTGCTCACTCAATTTCCTGCAGTTAGAAGCTTCCAAAAGAAACAGACGACAAGAGATCTTTGCAGAAAGGGTAGCAGAGCCAAAAGAGAGCGGGGCCTCCCTTGATTGTCTCTTTTATTCGGAGAAGGGGAAAGGGGAGGACTGGGGGAAGACCCGGGGTGACTGGCCAATCAGACACTGCTAAAGAGTTTAAGTTACATTTGGTTTTGCCCGCGCTTAGAACAAAGGAGCTCAGAGCACGTGGCAGAGGCAAGTGTCTTGGGGAGGGGGAGGGGAAGTTCAGAACAGGCAGCAACAAAAAACCCTCTTAGAACAAATTATTCCCAGGTATGGAATGATTAATAGGATAGACTCAGATAGAGGGACACACTTTACATCAAAAGTTCTACAGCAACTAACTCAAGCCTTGGGAATAAAGTGGGAACTACATACCCCATGGCACCCACAGAGTTCAGGACAGGTAGAGAGGATGAACCAAACTTTAAAGAGAACCTTAACTAAACTAATAATTGAAACTCATGTCGTGGGTAAAATGCCTACCTCTGGCTTTATTGAGGGTTCGGACACAACCCAGGTCAGACCTGGGAGTGTCACCTTATGAGATGATGTTTGGATCACCCTTTCTGACCACCCAACATGAAACTGCTACTTATGAAGTAGGGGAAATGAGTGTTAAAGGAGATGTCAACACAATTGCAAGGACTCTTGAAGATTTGAGGTTGAAAGGGATAATCCCTCAAACCACACCTTTAGACTTTAAAATCCATAATATCCATCCAGGGGAGTGGGTACTAGTAAAAACATGGAAAGAGCAATCTTTAACTCCACAAGGGGAAGGTCCTTTTCAGGTGCTACTGATGACTGAGGCAGCGATCCGGACCAAGGAGCGAGGGTGGATCCACACCAGCAGAATCAAAGGACACGTGGAAGAACCCAAGGAGTGGACTATAACATCTACGCCTGGTGATACCAAGTTAACTCTTAAGCGGGAACTGGGGGGTAATGCACTGGGAAAACCCAAATGATCCAAGGGATACACCAAGAACCACACCTGATTGAGAAATAAGGCCAAGCTTATAGCAGTAGTTTCAACTGTTGCCTGGACAAGTCCTGAGACACCTCCAGTACCCCTCTTGGGGAGGAATACGTCCACTCCAAACAGGAGGATCAGGACTATTTCGGTCTGAGAGTTCTCATATTCTGGCCTTAGCCTGTGATTTATTTAAAAAGGAGGAGGAATTGCTACCTCCAACAGTGCCATACCATATACCTTGTCTGATTCACCCCAATACTGGACATGCTAGCTGGGTTAACTGTAAATGTCTAGACTGTAAAAACTATTGGTATCGTAGTTCATTAAAACGACGCTCTCATTGCATGAAGTGCCGAATGCCAAATCTATTCCCCATCCAGGTAGAGCAAAGAACAGCTGAAATAGTAACCCTGCTTTGTGGATGGGAATTACTAGTGCCTGTTGAATGGGAGATACCTGAGGAACGGTGGGAAGCTACAATTAAGAAGTGTCAAAAGCAATTTGCCTGGAAATCAGAGAAAAGGAAGTGACGAGGAAATAGAGGGCAAGACCGAATTGACCACTGTACTTGCCACCAAGAAGATCACATACCCTTGCTGTGGGTAGCAACCTGTTCCGGTTTGGCCAAATTTAGAAATATATACTCTGAGAGAAGGCACAACCACCCCTCCCCCACCAGGTTCGGGAAAAAATAAATTTTCCTCGAAGGAAAGTGAAGGAGATAAAACTATTTATTTAATAAACACACGGGAAAAGGAAAATAATGCTAAATAATAAAATCTCTTGTTGTGGAGAAAAAACCTGGGAAAGTGTCAGAGTCCTCCCTTTGGTCTCCTCGGAGCTGGGGTTTGGCCCAGGGCCAGGCCCTCTGTGCCCAGTGGAAAGTCCTCCCGATGTGCTCTGATGTTAAAGCAGTCAAGCAGTCCAGTAGAAAAGGGGAAAAATCCGAAATTCCAGGGAAGGAAACATTCAACTCTCAGTCTCTCTCTGGAGAACAAGAAACTGCAAAAACTGGCCAAAAAAAAAACTGTCCTGGGAAGCAGCAAGCTGGGTGCTTCCTCCCTCCCCTGCCGCAGCTGGGAAACAAATTGCTATCTGTGTGTGACCTTGAACAAGCTGCAAACTGCTTTGAAAAAGTTTTGCTCAGTTTTTTCCTTCCCCCTCTCAGGCTCAGTTTAGAGGCATAGAAAGGCACAAAAATTAATTTCTGGGCATAGGCAGCGATATGGGATACACATCATAAGGTCACCCCAGGACACTGGGGGAGGCCAGGGAAATGCTGATACCTGCCCATGACGTTCAGTGCCAACACTCCCTCACCAACACCCTCCACGACCACCAGGATATACCGGTAGTATTCCATCATGGTGTTGGAACACAGGGTCACCTGGTGGAAGAGAAGAGCAGTAAATTCTTCCTTACAAAAGCTCATTGCCCACGTGTGGTGTCCTCCAGTTCTTGTTTTATGGCAAGAAAGGGGAGGATTTTTCCTTAATTCTTCTGCTGGTCCATGTGTAGAGCACAGTCTCTGGGAGTAACACAAGCCTTCTGGCAATACCGGATTTGTTAAACACACCCTTCTATCAGGGCATAGGTCAGGTAAATTAAAACATTAGAGTAAAGCTCTATGCACTACTGTATTCAAATTAAGGGGCCAATTTTTCATCTGACTGCAATGACATAAATGCAGAGGAAGTCTGATGATTTGAACAGAACTAGTCCAGCTTTACAGCAAGAAATTGAGGGCAAAGTGTGTCCCAGCAGGTGCTGGGCAGTTCATGGCTGCAGAGTTTTTTCTGTCTTCCCTGGAGATCCCTGCAGTGAACACAACTCATCTGCTCCCCAGGAGAGGAGAAATGAGACCAGGAAGAAAAGCAAACTGCTTTATACAGTGACATCTCTCTAACAGCCACCTCCTGTCCTCATCCTTCCTCTGCCCACTTTCAATCAAAGAAATCTCTCTCAAAAGCACAAGAACGGCTTCTGTACTGATCATCTGGTACACGGTTTCAGCTTGTGATTTTGGAGACAAAACAGCTCCTTCAGGAGCATCCCCAGCACCCCAGATAACAGAGGCCTCACACCAGTGCAGGTCTATTAATGCTGTAAAATATTACCGTGTCCCGCAGCCATAGGGAGGAGGAGAGAAGATCCAGCAGGCAGGAATTGTGCAGCAAGATTGATTTATTTAATTATTTTACAAACTCTTTTATAGACTTTTTTCTTCATAGTCTAATTGGACAAGGGATCAGCCACCCCTTGGGGATGATTGGCTAGAATCCTAAAACATCCATTGTCAAAATATTTTTCTACTATAGTATAAACAAGGCTTCTCAAGGTTGCAGGTGTTTCATTGTTTATAGAACTCTGCTACTATCTTCTGTGAGAGAGAAAAGTCTCTCACGGACTTAGAAAATAGCAAGAAAATTCTTGCTAGCAGCATTTTTGTATCCACACAGGTCTCTCACGCACACAATGCTCAAAGCTGGCAGAGCTAAAGCCCTCCCACACTCCAGTGAAGCTTCAGCCCCACCATCTGGACTCTTCCCATACCTCAGTATCCTGGTGTCCCTAGGGGAGGATGGTCCCTTGGCTGGGAGTCATTGTAAACTCCTTTGGCTCCACATAAAAATGAATTCCCTTCCTCCGGGATGGGTCAGTATTGTTGCGCATTTGGTCATAGCAGGTAACAACAGGCCCTGAACCATCGTCCGGAATGCAGAGCTTGAATGTCAGGGACGCCGAAGAGGTGTTAGTGAGTCGAAAGTTCTTGGTGTAGGGAAGGCCTAGGAAAAGGACACAAATATCCATTCAGGCACCAATTACATCATGACTCCTGGTGTGAATATCTTGGTAGGATGAAAGTGTGCTTGGAGTTTTGTAGAGAAATGGCTGAGTGAACACGTATACGTGCACAACCCAAGCTATATTAGTGAACTGTCCTTGACTAGGGAAAAAAGAGAGGAGCAATGCTGATGTGGCAAGCCAACAGGATGTTGTGGAGGGGGATGCTGACCATAGAAAGAGAAAGACTTATGTTAGTTAGTCGCGTGCATATTAATCTGTAACCAATCGCTTGCTATTAAAGGCCGCGTGAACAGTAGCTGTAACCCAATAGTGCGGAGCTTGCTTACGCGTGCTTGGAGAATTAGGGTATAACTATGGGACTGACAACAGAATAAACGGAGTTCCATCATATCTCTATGAGAAGCATGGTTCATCCTGGCAGATCTCTGGCTATTTCTGGCGCCCGACCAGGGACCGTTCCTCAGAGGAAGATATGCTTGCTGATCACCGAAAGAAGGGTGACAATGACTAGCAACAGAGACACTGCAGGCGGAGAGTGTCGACCACGAGTCAAAGGACGTCGGTCAGGCCAGTAAGAAGGGTCACTACCTTCCCTCCGTGGTACCCTGCTAGCATGGATTTAGAGTTTGCGGCAGCACAGAAATTACTCCTCAGTATCCTCGCTAAGCGAGGGGAGGAGGTCAAGGAAAAGTGTGGGATGTGCCCAGCCCTTGCCCTGGAGGGATCTCTGCTGAGACAAGAGATTTCGCAATCGCCCAGCAGGACTCCCTGAAAAGGCAGCCACTTCTTGGTCATGGCGAGGAAAAGTGGGCCCACAATCCTTTGAGAGACACTATGCAGATCTTTCTGTAACCCATTGGTCTGTCCCAGACCCTCTGTAACCCATTGGTCCCCCCCAGACCCTCTGTAACCCATTGGTCCCCTACTGATCCCCTGTATCCCTATAAAAGGAAGTCCCCTGGCTCTGTGGGGAGAGAGAGCTCGTCCCTGGCTTTCCCCTTCACTGGAGGGGACCCACAATAAAGCTACCTCTGTGTGGAACCAGCCACACGGGCCTTCTCGTCTCTCTCTGGTCTGGTTTGGCCTGGAGGCTGCCCTGCAGAGCTGAGCTGGAATCACGAGCTGAGAATCACTAAAGAGCTGATAGCCTCTGCAAGGGCCCTCCTGCCAGCAGCTGAGAGGAAGACACTGGGCCTCGGGAAGGCGATCCCTTTCGGGACCATCTCTCCGGACCAGTCACCTCTTCCTGGGTCAGAGCCACGGACCCCACAACCAGCTGTAATAACTGGCGCCCGAACAGCCTTGGACCCCGGACCTTGGACTCCTGGCCTGAGCTGCGTCTTGATCACCAAGACAGAACCAGCTGTTCGTGTGCTGACCCTCTGAAGATAGGCCTACGTTTTAGCAGGACTTTTGGACGAGGACAGTTCGAGACCCTCACCTCCCACCAAGGACTGAAGTCCCTGAGGATCGAACTGCCAGACCATCCCCCCAGCAGACCTTTCCAGGAGCCAGCCCCACCAGAAAACGGGATTTGTAAGTTTAAGTTTGGGGCTCTCCTTCTTTTGCGCTCATTTTACTTTTGGTTTGGTTTTTTTTCTCTTTTTCTGCTGAGGGAGGAACCTAAGATGGGACAAAGGCAAGCTAAACCCAGCCTTTCCTATTCTGAGAGAGACCTATACCCCTTTCTTCTGACCCTTCTCTTAAAATCTGACTTTAAATTCTCTAAAGGTATTCTTTCTAAGAAAAATCTTAAATCTTTCAGTAATTGGATATCTCTAAATTTCCCTGATGCTACTACAGATTCTGTTCTTTCTGATTCATTCTGGGACAGTGTGGGAAACAAACGGTATTCTTCTCAAGCCTCGGGAAACCTCTCCGTTTCCAAATTCATTCCTTTATTTCATTTACTGGTTAAAACGTGTAGTGCGAACCCCCCCCCTCAGCCAAACCCCTTCTCTGCCCTTCCCCCCTCCCACCCCCCCTCTCCGCCTCTGGAAATGGCCAGCCAGGGTGCGGACTCGGCCAGCCGCCCCGACCCTGGCCCGGCCGGGGCGCCGGCCCCCCCACTTCCCTTCCCCAACCCCCTGTTCCCGGCGGTCCTCCCGTGCCCGCCCCCCCCCCCGCTCGCCCCCTCGGTTCCGCTGCCACCCCCCAGGCAGCGTGAGCGGGATCCATCCCAGACCCACCCCCCCTCCTCGGGATGGATGCCTCTGGGCCGCTCCCAGCCCCGTCTCCCTGTGCCCCTGGTATCTCGCAGCCCTCCCCGCACGACACCACCCTTCCCCCTCCCGCACCGGCCCGCGGTGCCTCCAACCCCCCCCACCCCACCGCGTCCCAGCCTCCTGCCGCATCCCTGCCACACGCGGCCCTGGTTCCCCCCCACCCCAGCACGGCGGCCCCGTCCCAGCGAGCCGCCCAGCCGCCGCTGCCCCCCCCTGCACCCTCGGAGCAGCCATGGTACAACACAGGGCCGGTCCCGCAGAGCCCCGCGCACGCACTGTGGGGCCCGGAACAGGCGTCACGCCCCCCGCCAGCATCTGCCCCTCTCGCCACTGGCGGGACCCAGCTATCCGCGGCACCGCCCCAGGCTATCGCCCATAGACCCTGGCAGGCGCCGGCACACCCGCTCCCCCCCTCCCCAGCTGCATCTTGCGCAATTCCTGCTGATGTTCCCCCTCTCCCTGCACCCCCCCCCCCTCCCCCTACCACGGGTTCTTGCGCAATCCCCATTCCCCCCACTGCTGCGCTAGAGCCCACCGCCCCCCCACACCCTCCTTTCGCCCATCCCGACTCCACATGGAATTGCGAAACCAGCACTACCTGTAACCCGACCTCTCCCCAAACGACCTGCTGCTGTACAACCTCTCCACCCCCATGCTGCCATAACGGGACCCCTTCCCACCCCTCAAACCACCCCCGACCCCCCGCTATTCCCGACCTAGGTAAAGGAAAGTAGGCATTTCAAAAACGCCGCGCTACACCCCCTGTATCCCGGCCCCGCCCTGCCACAGCTTATCCCTCCTGTTCAGATGACAGTAGCAGCAGCTCTGACTCTGAATCGGAGGACCGGTGGGCACAGACACGCAGGGAAGCGAACCGGGAGGGAGATTGGGAATTGGCTCAGAAAATTTCAGCCTTTCCAGTCATTATAGGGAGAGGGAGGAGGGGTGGTCCAACTACAAAAATATGGGAACCTATCCCATACAAAGAAATCAAAGAGCTTTGCAAGGCAGCAAAAGAACATGGGAGAGGGTCACATTTCTTTAGAAACCTCTTGGAAGCCACTTTCTCTGCCTACACATTAGTACCACATGATATTAAAAACCTTATTAATTGCATCCTTTCCCCTGCTGAATATATGTTATGGGAAAGGCATTGGAAAAGACATTTAAAAACACTGTCTGACACTTATGCTAAAGATGCAAATCAGACAGATTGGACAATAGAACAACTGGCTGGAGAAGGTGACCTCCAAAAACCCCTAGATCAAGCTACAACCTTACCTGAAGTAGCATTACAAGACATAGCTATTGCAGCTAAGACATCACTGTTTCTTACCCCTGATGATTCTGTTCCTACACAATATTTCTCTAACGTCAAACAGTCAGCAAATGAAAGCTTCATTCAGTTTGTTGATCGTTTAAAAGCTAGCTTAGAAAAACAGATAGAAAGTCCAGATGGATGAAAGGAACTTTTGGGCAAACTTGCCATGGTAAATGCTAACGAACAATGTAAGAATATCTTGATGGCCCTACCCATGGACACAGAACCTACAATAGAACAAATGATAGAGACCTGTACTAGACACACATCCACAGAGAACACAATGACCCAAGCAGTTGTAAAGGGCATCACAAAGGGAGTTTCTGGTGCATTTGCTGCAGCAGTCTCTAAGGAGAATGCCCGCTGTTTCTATTGTGGTGAACTTGGACACTTTATAAAGGACTGCCCACAAAGGTCACCCACCCAGGACCGTCGTGCCACCTACCAAAGGCACCAGAGACAGCAACAGCACCAGCAGCGTCCAAAAAACTTCTATCGGAGCGTGGTGTCAAGGCCCCGCGCCCAGACAACAAATCAAAGGCCATACTACCCCGCCCCAGCTGCGAACTCCACATCGGACCACTGAGAGCAGACAACTGGACCTCACCCGGCACCATCATCCCAGGCGATCCCAGAACACATGAGAAGGATCCAACACACGGAGTGCTACCGATCGGAACCAGACGCCAACTGGTAACATCACTGCCATTTAACTTTGTTGACAAGCGTTTTTATCGTATTCCCGCAGGAAAGTATGGACCGCATGACGGCCCATGGGACATTCTTATCCTAAGCGATACCATCCATGGTCCAGAACAACTCTTTGTATTACCTGAGATACAAACAGTGCAACCTGGACAAGAGATTCTTGTCCAGCTTTGCTGCACGGACATACCTTTCTTTCTCCCACAGGGAGCACCGATTGCCCAAGCCTTTTTACTTCCACAGAACCGCCCAGAACAGCTTCCTCTCAATCCTACAGCAATGTGGATAGAGATTGTGGGCTCAAACAAACCAACCATCGAGTGCAGCTTGTTCTGTAAAGGAGAGAGGGTCTACCGCCCAGGGATGCTGGACACCGGAGAAGACGTGACCATCATCGCCCGCTTCGAGTGGCCAGGGAATTGGGAACTGGAGCCAGTGGCAGGTATGATCTCTGGGATTGGTGGAGTTGCAGTATCCATGAGAAGCAAACAAAATGTTGTCATTGAAGGACCTGAGGGCAAGATAGCGACCACCCGACCATTCGTGGTAAGAGCCCCCATCACCCTATGGGGCAGAGACCTTCTATCCCAATGGGGTGCCACTCTTACCATTCCCAGCCAGGATTTCTGACTGGGGCCACTGAGAAACGCGTGCTGCCATCTACTCCCCCGCTCACCTGGAAGACTGACAACCCAAAATGGACAAGGCAGTGGCCCCTTAAAAAAGAAAAACTCAGCGCGCTGGAAGCCCTGGTGGAAGAGCAACTTGCCAAAGGTCATATCACCGAGACCACCAGCCCTTGGAATTCCCCTGTCTTTGTGCTGAAAAAGCCCGGCACAAACAAATGGAGACTACTCCATGACCTACGAAAGATCAATGAGGTCATTGAAGACATGGGCCCCCTCCAACCCGGCCTGCCATCACCATCGATGCTGCCCCGAGACTGGCTGCTGGCCATCATAGACATTAAAGACTGTTTCTTTAACATCCCGCTCCATCCTCAGGACACACCACGGTTCACCTTCTCCATCCCCTCTCTTAACGATGAAGCCCCACTCAGAAGATACCATTGGCTCGTCCTCCCACAAGGCATGAAGAACAGCCCAACCATCTGCCAGTGGTATGTCACCCACATTCTGTCCCCCATCAGAAGCCTGTTCCCAGAGGCAATCATTTACCACTATATGGATGACATACTAATCTGTGCATCAGAAAAAAACTTACTTGGACAGAACTCTTAAAAAGACAATTGAGGCCATAGAAGAAGCAGGATTTGAGATTCGTGAGGACAAAGTGCAACACTCCAGCCCATGGACTTACCTCGGCCTCCAGATCCATGAGAGAACCATCGTACCCCAGCAACTCACCATCAAAAAGGACCCTAAAACCCTAAGGGACTTACACAGCCTGTGTGGATCCATAAATTGGATACGCCCCCTACTGGGAGTCACAACAGAAGACCTCACTCCTCTCTTCAACCTCCTCCATGGCAGCAAAGACTTGGACTCTCCATGCGCCCTCACACCTGAAGCCCGAGATACCATCACCAAAGTTCAAGAAGCCCTGTCTTCACGCCGAGCCCATCGCGTTGAACCCAGCCTGCCTCTTCAGTTTGCAGTTTTGGGTAAAGCTCCCCGTTTCCATGGACTGATCTTCCAATGGGACCCTAAACTCAGAGACCCTTTGCTGATACTTGAATGGGTCTTCACAAGCCATCAACCTACAAAGACACTAACCACCTTCCAAGAAGTAATGGCACATTTAATAAAAAAGGCCAGAACTCGTCTCCGCTCTCTTGCAGGGTGTGAGTTCACATGCATATACTTGCCATTGACCACTGAGGATCTGAAGCTGTTGCTCCAGACCAATGAGAGCCTCCAGTTAGCCCTAGATAGCTACACAGGCCAAATTTCCATCTACATGCCAAAACATAGACTTTTCTACCGTGATGCAGCTTTTAATTTGATTCCAAAATTAATCCAAAGTAGAAAACCTCTTAAAGCTCTGACCGTCTTTACCGATGGGTCAGGTTCGTCACATCGGTCTGTCCTGACATGGAGACAACCCAATACCCAAAAATGGGAATCTGATATCCAAATAGTAGAGGGATCTCCACAGATTGCTGAGTTAGCAGCTGTTGTCAGAGCCTTTGAGAAGTTTAAAGGTGAACCTTTTAATTTGGTCACTGATTTGGCTTATGTCGCTGGTATAGCTATGAGGGCTGAACATGCTTTTCTAAAGGAGGTCTCCAACAAAAAATTATATCAATTGGTTTCTACATTAATCCATTTAATCTCACACAGAAAACAGCCTTACTACATTATGCATGTCAGGTCACACACCGACCTCCCTGGTCCCATTGCCGAAGGGAGCAGGAGAGCAGATGCACTGGCCATGCCAGCAGAGACTGCAAACGTCCCTGACATCTTTGCCCAGGCGAAGTTATCACATGCATTTTTTCACCAAAACATTCCTGCCCTCGTCAGAATGTTCAAGCTTTCAAAAGATCAAGCAAAAGCTATCATTGCAACGTGCTCGAACTGCCAGAACTACCAAATACCCTCTATGGGTACCGGAGTCAACCCCCGTGGTCTGAACAGCTGCCAATTGTGGCAAACTGATGTAACCCACTTCCCATCCTTTGGGAGATCCAAATATGTGCACGTGTCAGTTGACACATTTTCTAGGGCAGTGTTTGCATCAGCCCATGCAGGGGAAAGTGCCATCCACGTCATCAAGCATTTCCTCCTTGCCTTCGCCACCCTGGGAGTCCCTGAAGAAATCAAAACAGATAATGGGCCTGCCTACACCTCTCATAAGCTAAAAGATTTCTTCAACCAATGGGGAATAAAACACAAGACAGGCATACCTAGCAATCCCACAGGACAATCCATCATAGAAAGGACCCACCAAACCCTCAAAAGAGTCCTCAACCAGCAACTGAGAGAAACAGAAATCTTGTCTCCTGTTGAAAGACTCTGTAAGGCTCTCTATGTCATTAACTTCCTAAATGGCACATCGTCAGAGCCTGACCCCCCAGTACTCCGCCACTTCTCAAACTCAACCCAAGCTAAGCTCACGGAGAAGCCACCAGTGCTGGTAAAGGACCCGGAATCACACCAGGTCTCTGGGCCTTTCCAATTGATTACCTGGTGGAGAGGCTACGCCTGTGTCCAGCTACCATCCGGCCCAAAGTGGTTCCCAGGAAAAAAGTATAAAACCATACTTAGGCCCTACAAACACTGCTACCACAAACACAAAGAACTCTCCTGAGACAAATACAGGACCTCCCCAAAACCAGACCAGCTCGGCATGGAGACGAAAATGTTGCCAGATGCTCACCAACCAGGAAAAAGATCGTCCCACCACACAGCAGCAGACGAAACAGAAGGCTGAACAAGAAGCAACAGCAAAAAGTCAGGCCGTAGGCCAGACACAGCCTGAAAAAACTGATCCTTAGTTTATATGTTATCACCCCTTGTTACCCCAAAATATCCCCTTCCCTCAACCCTTGTCAAACCTCCCTAAACCCCAAGACCTCCCCTCCCACCACAGAGCTAACAAATCTTGCTTATATTCCCTCTCAGAAGCCCTACCCCTGCCCAAAGATGAAATGTATCTACGTTGATGCTGTCCTCACCACAGCCTTGATAATGACCTTTTTGGACGATGAGGAATAACGGGATGGATTGCATCTTTGATTAAGGGAGTTTTGTGGGTATTCATTGTAATTATTACTGTGTTACTTATGTTCTTGCCTCCTACGTTGCTGCAGAAAGGCTGCTGGGAATGCCTTTTTAATAAATACAGAAGGGGGAGTTGTGGGATGTGCCCAGCCCTTGCCCTGGAGGGATCTCTGCTGAGACAAGAGATTTCGCAATCGCCCAGCAGGACTCCCTGAAAAGGCAGCCACTTCTTGGGTCATGGCAAGGAAAAGTGGACCCACAATCCTTTGAGAGACACTATGCAGATCTTTCTGTAACCCATTGGTCTGTCCCAGACCCTCTGTAACCCATTGGTCCCCTACTGATCCCCTGTATCCCTATAAAAGGAAGCCCCCTGGCTCTGTGGGGAGAGAGAGCTCGTCCCTGGCTTTCCCCTTCGCTGGAGGGGACCCACAATAAAGCTACCTCTGTGCGGAACCAGCCACACGGGCCTTCTCATCTCTCTCTGGTCTGGTTTGGCCTGGAGGCTGCCCTGCAGAGCTGAGCTGGAATCACGAGCTGAGAATCACTAAAGAGCTGATAGCCTCTGCAAGGGCCCTCCTGCCAGCAGCTGAGAGGAAGACACTGGGCCTCGGGAAGGCGATCCCTTTCGGGACCATCTCTCCGGACCAGTCACCTCTTCCTGGGTCAGAGCCGCTGACCCCACAACCAGCTGTAATAGAAAAGGATCTAAATAAGCTTGTTTTATGGGTGCGGGAGCATGGACATTTGCGAGTTCCCCCCCTCCTCTTCGATGCAGCCAAGTGGAGGGAAGTAGGGGATCACCTGTGAGACTGTACTATCCAGGGAAAAGGGAAAGAAATGACAAACTTAGGGCCCACCTGGAGAACTGTTATAAATACCTTGAAAAATATGCAAGCCGAATTGAAAATAGCTGTGGCTGCGGTGGAGGCAATTGCAACACCAACTGGGGTTGTTGCTCCTGCCCGAACTATGGAGCACGGAGGGCTGAGTGGACTGTTTAAAAGCCCAAGCGCGATAAAAGGACAGAAAGCAGAGAAGCACTTTGAGACTGTCAGTGAGCTCCTGCGGGAGCAGGAGAAAGAGCTGTTGCAATCAGAGCCAAAAGAGGAAGTTACCGCCGCCGCGCCTCAGAGCAAACCGAAGGCAAATGCGGAAGTTACAGTCGACCAGTGTCCTGGGTTGAGGTGTATTCTATTACCATCCTCATGAGCTGTTGAAATCAGGTGGGGCAGTGTTTCCTTGCCTCCTCCCCCCAGACTATCTTTCTGTTAATGGCCCATCATTGTCCTGCTGCATGACTCAGAGATAACTCCCTCCAGACTATCTTCTGTTAACGAGCCTAATCAACACTTGGCCTCATGACTCATTACCCCATTGTGAGATGCTCCAACCAGAGGGAGGAACCAAGCATCCCATCGTGGATATAACTGGGACTCTGAGCACCAAAGAGACGGGGTGCTCCACTGGATTTTCAGAGGACAGGAGCTACACAGCCACCACTGGACTTTCTGAGGAAGAGCAGACCCCTTCTACTACAGGATCACCACTTCAGAGGATTGCAGCCACCATTCCACCAGACTGCTACCACTACCCTGCCTAATAGGGACTCAGGTTGTATCTTGACTCTGTCAGTGTTTTCTTTTACTTTCTTTTCCTTTTCTTTAATTTCCATTAAATTGTTATTCTGACTTGGTGCCTCTCACTGGTTTGTTTTCAAACTAGCACAACCAGTCAGTGGGCGGAGCAACGGGCAGTCCTTCTTGTCAGCAGCGCCTCTACCCTGCTTGCCCACCCCCTCCACCTCCACTGCCAGCAGAGATTCATCCCGGACCACAGACTGCTTCTCTGCCACACACTTTTTCTGCCAGAGCCACAGACTGTTCCTCTGCCAGATGATGACATACCAATGACAGAGGCGACAAATGAGCTACCTGCTCATCCCCCAGGATCTTGCGTGAACCCACAAGCATTGGAAAGATGGGCTCATCAAGTAGAAGAGGCAATGCATCAAATGAAACCACACTTTGATTGTGCTCTGTCTTCTATGGAAGAAAAGCTCCATCGGAAGCACGAGCCTCAACAGGGTCCCACTGAGTCCCTAAAGGGTGTGGCCCAGACGGCCCTGCAACTACAGGAATGGGCTCAAGTAGAGCCCTCCGCTCCACCTCCCGACTCTGATAACTCACCACCTCCACCCTATGTCACGGGTGCTCCCACTACTTCTCGATTGGGACAGAGGTGGTCTGGAATTATAAAAGATGCTATCCTGGAGGGAGACTGGGAAGCAGCAGGGCAAATTGCCTGCCCCATCATATTCCAGAATGGTGAACAACGATATGAGCAGCATTGCTGGAAAATTTTACAACAAGCCAAGAAGTCTGTAACAGATCATGGAATAAAATCTGAGGCCACCCGCATGGCCTTGGATTGGATTTTTACAGCAGATACCAACTCTCCTATAGACAGCACTAACCTGGCAAGGCTTCTGTTGACACCTTCTCAGTTCCTTCACTGGGAGCGAGAGTGGAAAAGACTAGCACAGATGGAGGCCAATCGTCCACGACAGCAGAATGAACCTCTATATGGTATTAACCCAGACATGTTGACCAGGTCTGGAGTATATGGACATTTACAAGTGCAGTTTCAATACCCGTTGCCCATACATCATCTGTCAGCGCAGCTTGCCCGCCAAGCCTTCAACGCAGTACCTGATTCCTGGCCTCAACCCAGCTTCGCCACCATCTGACAAGGCCATTCTGAAGGATACTCGCATTTCATCGATAGGCTTTGGCAAGCTCTGGCCAGCCAATCAGACATGACAGAGGATGCAAAGCAGAGTATGTTTAAGTTGTTGGCATTTGAAGGAGCCAATCCAAATACGAAACGTGTCCTCGCCACCCTTCCAAGGGGTGCGGAAGGAAGTGATATGCTCGAGCTAGCCAATCGAGCGGTACAACAACAACAAGGACAAGTTATGGCCAGTATGGTAGCAGAGGCCATAAAACCTGCTATGAAGCTCCTGGCCGCTGCAGTTACAAAGATGGGTGTTAAATCACAAGAAGAAGAGTCAGGAACTTGCTTTCACTGTGGCCAAAAAGGACATTTTCGTCGCATTTGCAAGGTGGCTGCATGGTGTGACCAATGCCAAAAGGATACCCATTCTACAACCATATGCAAGAGGTCAAAAAACGGGAAATCCAGTGCAAGGCCTTACCATGCTCCGACACAAGTAGTCGGCCAGGCATCAGCATCCAAGACCTTCCCCCCCCCCACCACCAGGGGAAACCTGGGAGTCGATTTGGCAGCAGCAGTGAATATCACCTTAAAGGACAGCACTGTCCACAAAATTCCCATGGGTGTTTTTGGCCCCGTGGTAGAAGTGGACAGTTCATTTGGAGCATTGCTATTAGGGAGATCATCAACAGGACTTGCTGTACTAATAGTCTTACCAGGGGTCATTGATGCTGATTACACCGGAGAAATTATAATTTGCGCTTATACCTTGTTTCCCCCTCTTACCATTAAAGCGGGACAACGGATTGCTCAGCTTGTGTTTATAGACAAGCCCGCAGGAGAAGAAATTCATACTCGTCCTTATCGCAAAGACCGTGGCTTTGGGTCCACCGGGGAAACAGTCGTCAATTTTGTACAGCAAATGAAACTTCGGCCCATGGTCACTATTACCATGTTAAATGACACTGAGGCACATCAAATTACTGCAATGATGGATACAGGCGCTGATGTTACAATCATCAGCAGAGACAAGTGGCCTCGACAGTGGTCTCTGTGCCCTGCAATTGATGCAGTACAAGGTGTAGGGGGAGGAACCACCCCCATGCGCAGTTTGCAAGCAATAAAGATAAAGTTGCCAGAAGGGCAAGAAATTACTCTTTTCCCATATGTCATGACCCTTCCAGGGGGCTTGGGAGGTCTCATCGGAAGAGACATCCTCAGCCAGATAGGGGCCACATTAAATGTGCCAACACCTTTTTAGGTGCGGCCACTGCAGAACAGCCACCTACCCCAAGAATTCCATGGAAAACTGATAAATTTGTATGGGTAGAGCAGCGGCCTTTAAATGAAGAGTGGCTCCAGATTGCTAAGCACCTGATACATGAACAATTGCAAGCAGGCCACATAAAGCCCTCCATCAGTCCATGGAATACACCCATCTTTGTAATTCCCAAAAAATCCGGAAGGTGGCGCCTTTTGCATGATCTACGAGCAGTAAATGAACAAATGTGGCCTATGGGCGCCCTCCAGCCTGGCATGCCATCTCCTACTATGTTGCCTCGAGACTGGGAAATTTTGGTTATTGATCTTAAGGACTGTTTTTTCACTATTCCCTTACGATCCGAAGATACTGTGCACTTTGCTTTCACAGTGCCCTCTGTCAACAAAAGCGCCCAAACAGAAAGATATGAATGGATCGTCCTGCCTCAAGGCATGAAAAACTCTCCCACTATGTGTCAGTTATACGTGCATTGGGCGTTGGAACCAGTTCGAGAGCACTTTTCTGCCACCATCATCTACTATTACATGGACGATATTCTGTTTTGTCGGCAACGACCCTTTACTGATGAAGATGTTTCTTACATCACTCGATTGCTACAGAACAGAGATCTTATAGTGGCACCAGAAAAAGTGAAACGATCAAGCCCCTGGAAGTATTTGGGATGGGTGCTTACCTCTAGCTCCATACGCCCTCAAAAAGTTACTCTTGCCACTGATGTCACCAGCCTACACAATGCTCAGACTTACAATGGGTACAAAACATAACAGGGCTCCAGAATGATGAAATAGCTCCACTAATGCCCCTATTATGCGGTACCTCTCCTCAATGCCCTGTCCAGCTTAGCAATGACCAGCGCCGCTGTTTGCAGCATCTTGGGAACAAGATAACAGGTGCCTTTGCTGATCACTGCTTCCCAGACGAACCCATAGGGGTGCTTGTATTTAACCAAGAGGCTTCCCCTTTTGCAATGCTCTGTCAATGGCCAGCCTGGCAAAAGGAAAAGGGGGGAAACGACCCTGTTGATAACACAATCTGTAGTGCCAGGCTGCAGTGACAACAACAACAAACACAAGCACCCGACAAAGTGACAACAAAGCGACTGAAAACTCCAGATGACAAATTTGCCCTATTGGAATGGGTGTTTACGTCGCACACGCCTCCAAAGAGCATTTGGGCCAGAACAGCGGCAATTGCCCACTTGATTCACAAAGCCAGGACTAGGACTCTTGAAATTGGTGCTATGGAACCTGCATTCATAGCTTTACCTCTGAAAGCAGAGTCGAAAGAATGGATGTTATAACACTCTGAACCGCTACAAGTGGCATTACTGGCCTACCCCGGAGATGTTATTGATCGGTACCCAAAGGATGCACGACTCCAAATGTTAGGAAAACAACTGTGGCTTGAGACTGCAAAGGTGTCCAAGCGTCCTGTAGAGAGACGTACGGTATTTACTGATGCAGGCAAACAAAGTAGAAAAGCTGCCTGCACGTGGCTAGAGGGGACCACATGGAAGCATCACCTGGTGTATGGAACTGATCAGGACTCGTTACAGACACTTGAATTAGCTGCAGTAGCATGGGCACTAATACAGTGGAGGACAGAACCATTGAATGTGGTATCCGATTCATTGTACGTGATGGGTGTAGTGATGAGAATCGAGGACGCTTTGATTAAACCACCCAGCAACCTACGTCTTGGACAGTTGTTCTTTAAAGTGCGGCAAGCATGATCGGACTGAGCCATGCAGCATACTGCACATCAGAAGTCACCTCTCTGACTAAGGATTAGGCGAAGGCAATACCTGAGCCGATGCCTTGGTTAGCCCGCTATTGAAGGCACCTCAGGACTCTTTTGCAGCAGCCCATAACAGTCATGCTATGTTCCACCAATCCGCAAAGCCTTGCAAAGACAGTTCCGCATTACCAACACTGATGCACACGGGATTGTGAGGGCCTGCCCACAGTGCAGCCAGCACTGCTCAAGTTTAGGCCTCAGAGTGAACCCAAAAGGGCTGCAGGCATGCGAACTGTGGCAGATGGATGTCACACATGTGCCTGAATTTGGGCATTTAAAATACGTGCATGCCACTGTAGATACCTTTTCTAAAATGATATGGGCTACTGCACAGGCAGGAGAGAAGGCAATCCATGTGATTCGCCACCTAACTGCATGTTTTGCCATCATGGGTGTACCAGACTCCTTAAAAACTGATCATGGGCCTGCTTACATGGGGGGTCGAGTGCAGAAGTTTTTACAGCTATGGGGTGTTAAGCATAGTACCGGCATTCCTCATGTGTCTACAGGACAGGCTATTGTAGAACTGGCCCATCAGACAATCAAGGAGTATTTAGCTAAACAGAAGGGTACTGAGCAAACAGATCCTGTAATTAGGCTGCAACAAGTACTGTTCACTCTAAATTTTTTGAGTTTGGCAGGAGATGCCGAACAGCCCCCTGTAGTCACACATAACAGCCATATTAGGTTACAAGCCACCCCAGGGGTACAAATTTGTTATAAAGACCCACGGACGGGACAATGGGGGGGCCAGCTCCATTGTTATTTAATGGTTGAGGTTATAGCTGTGTTTCTACAGATACCGGACCAATATGGGTTCCTAGCAGATGGACCAAGCCTGCTCCCAGTCCCGCTGTTGACAAAAGCGGCTCCAGCGAGTGCGTGACCAACTGAGCCAGGACGTGGCACGTACAGCAGATGTTCCCAACCTTTGGGAAGTGAACCTTTGCTTGGTGGCCGGTGACCTCACATTTGGACAACCACTTGGAGTCTGGGAACAGTCACCGAGTGTGCATGCTAATCGCCACAGAAATTGTTTACGCTGTTATAATAGCTTGTGCTTGCGCTTGTGCTGTGGGGGCTGTGGGGAAGAGCTTACTAGGGGAACTTGGAATGTAGATGAGCGAGGTAGTTTATGCCGAGAATGTTATCAAGTGCCTGAGACAAGAAGTTTTAGGCAGTGTGCGTCTATTGTGTTCGGAATTCCACCATAACAGGTAAGAGTTAGCTCATTCAGGGATCCACACAAGTTTGTACTAAGCTTGGAAGTGTGGGCAGGGAAGGAAGCCATCAGACGTCTGTAAGTGAGTAAAAAGACCACTGTAACCCAGGCATGGTGCCCTACATGTGGCTCCTCCTCTCAAGTACTTTCATCCTGAGTAAAGTTGTGATAACTTCAGTGTCAGAAAGAGAAAATGTGTGGGTAACATGGGGTCACCAGGCGAACCAGACAGACTTCTGTCTGGCCATGGCGCCGGCAGCAGATCCATTTCGCACATGTCTAATTGGCGTGCCATGGATCTCACTCGAGGACACTTTTCAAAAATGGGTGACAGATATAGGGAAAATCAATGAGGAAGTGGAGCAACAAATGCAAAACAAAAGAAACTGGGGCGAGTGCTTAGGTTGTTGGTCTAGTTATTGGCACTCCTTGCAGCAAACCTGTATTATTGACAATTTAACAAAAAATGCAACCTTGCCTCTTCAAGAGCTACAGCTTTATGGGTCCCTCTTTCTCAGTACTCTTGTTAACATAACACCATGGACCAACTGTTCCAATGTGGTGCCTCCAATGCAATATGCCAATGGGTCTGGGGTTTTCTTCTTTGGAGATCCTTGGGAGGACTATCAGGCACAACAGGGCATGGCCTCCATTCCATGGAAACAGAACATATCAGGACACTCCATCGGAGGCTGGAACGTGCTGGCCATGTTGGGAGGAGCTGAGTCTATTGACACAACCGGAGGAAAGATTTTACCTCCTGGAGTGTTTTTGATATGCGGAGATAGAGCATGGAGTGGGATTCCGCATAGTCCGATTGGGGGTCCTTGCTACCTGGGAAAGCTAACTATGTTTGCCCCTTCTATACGAGCATGGAAAAACATTACGGCATCAAAAAGTTGGAAAAGTAGGATGCGGAATAGATACCAGCGTAGTGTTTCCACATTTGATAAAGATTGTAATGATAAGGTAAACATTATGAGTTTGAGTGCATTTATACCATTGGCTATTTTTAACCCAGGGGGTGCTGCAGCTCATGGCTATAACAATCTGAAAAAGTTGGCCTGTTGGTCAGAAAAGGAATTTAATAGGACTTCCCATATATTAAATGAGCTTTTAACTGATGTAGATGTACTACAAAATCGAGCTGCGATTGATTTTTTATTGCTAGCTCACGGCCATGGTTGCAAAGAGTTTGAAGGTATGTGTTGTATGAACCTATCAGACCATTCCCAGAGTATCCATCGACAGCTCTCAGAACTGCAAGATGCTTTTCAGAAGATACAGATCCATACAGACAGCTTCTCTGAGTGGCTGTCCTCGCTTGGTCTGACAGGGTGGTTAGGAAACCTGGTTCAAGAAGGATTACGTCTGCTAGCTACACTAGTAATTGTGGAAATAATAATTTGTTGTGGTTTTGGGTGCATATGGAAAGCTTCAGAGAAAGTTGTTCATTGAGCTTGGCTTGTGCAAGAAGAAAAAGGGGGAATTGTAGAGAAATAGCTGAGTGAACAGGGACATGTATACGTGCACAATCCAAGCTATATTAGTGAACTGTCCTTGACTAGAGAAAAAAGAGAGGAGCAATGCTGATGTGGCAAGCCAACAGGATGTTGCAGAGGGGGATGCTGACCACAGAGAGAGGAAGACTTATGTTAGTTAGTTGCATGCATATTAATCTGTAACCAATCACTTGCTATTAAAGGCCGCGTGAACAGTAGCTGTAATCCAATAGTATGGAGCTTGCTTATGCATGCTTGAGGAATTAGTATAGTATAACTATGGGACTGACAATAGAATAAATGGAGTTCCATCATATCTCTATGAGAAGCGTGGTTCATCCTAGCAGATCTCTGGCTATTGAGTTTAGCTTTTTGTTATCTGAACTACAGCTCACCGAGCAGCTGCATGAGGAATTAATAGTCACTTAGTTCCCTTTGACACTGATCCCAGACTGCTGCCTTGGAAATGCCCACTCTCAGCCCTGCTGAACACCACAAGTTTCTCTCTTTCTCATGGGGAGAAGCTCCTTCACCTGCTCCAAACCAGCACCAGTTACTTCTCACTGATGAGTGTGCACCCAGACCGAGCACTTACCTCTGAAAATTCAAGCTGTAAAATTCCCTGTTAAGTCTGCCAACACTGACACTGTTTTCAAGATGTATCAGCAATGAGCTGTCATTGAGAAGAAGCTACAGCAAAAGAAAGTGAGGATGGAATCAGGAAACAGAACGTGTTGCAAAGCACCCTAATGCAGTTTCTCTCTGCAGGATCTTTAAGGCATGTCTTGGTTTGGGCCTGAGCACGTGACAGCTCAGGCCCACTCCACTGGAGACAAACCTGAGCCTTTCTTCAAGATTCGCAATTAGGAACCATATCGCACCTCACCCAACAAATGGGGCCATCACACCCATGCTGCTCACGGTGATTGCTGCCTGCAAGGGTTTACCCCACTTCAGCTCTGAGATTTGCTTTCCATACTGGAAAGCCAGAGATACAACCACGCATGGTGGGGGTGTCCCACAGAGCGCAAACACCAGCCACAACCTGCTCTACAGTGGACATCTGGCTTGGCTGGCCAGCTCTGTGGAGAGGAGACTTCTCCCCAGGCTTCTCACCAAGAGTCATTTGAACACAGGTGGGGGGGAAAAACCAACAGCAGGCACAGCCCAGAGCTCCTCCGTGCCCATCAACAGTGACCATTGCCAGCTCCAGCAGTGACTCCAGCACGCAGGCAGAGAGGCACAAGAAGGACAAAAACAGATGTCACAACCTCAAACGAGACTGAGGTCACCACATGCAGACAACAGTCAACAGTTAAAAAGAAGCAAAGACACAACAGCGCTCTTCAGCTGAAGGGACCTTAGGAATGAAATTGGATTAAGCAGGATGAATCTCCTATTACAGAACTGTGTTTCTACCTGCTGCCTTTGTTTCATTTATTCAAAAGGCAGCTTAACAAGTGCCTCAGTGCTGATGCAGGGAGGGGGTGAAGCAGCTCAGGAAGGCAATGAATTTTCTTTAAAAAGTTCATGAACTTCATTGTTTGGGTTCAGGCTTCGTAGCAAATTTTTCCCTTGGTCTGGGAAGGGGGATAGAGGTTTTGGGGGGTTTTGGCTGTGGGGGTGTGTAGGTACAAAAATGCTGTTAGTGAGGATTTTTTGTTATTTTCTAAGTCCGTGAGAGACTTTTCTCTCACGCAGAAGAGGTAGTAGGGAATGTAAACAACCAAGCCACCTGCAAACTTGGAAAGTCTTGTTTATGGTATAGTAGAAAATATTTTGATAATGGATGTTTTAGGATTTTGGCCAATCACCCCCAAGGGGTGGCTGGTCCTTTGTCCAATTAGACTATGAAGAAAAAAGTCTATAAAAGGGTTTGTAAAATAATTAAATAAATCAATCTTGCTGCACAATTCCTGCCTGTTGGATCTTCTCTCCTCCTCCTCCCTATGGCTGCGGGACACGGTGATATACCGTAGGAACTAGGCCTGCGGTAATAGGGGTGAGCTTCTGCATTTGGAGTTTTTCAGGAATTGTGGTGTGATGCCGCGAGTGGTTGTGAACTTGGACCTGAGATTTCGCAGGGAGCGGACCTTTCCTTCCTTCCTCTCAGTGATCGGGAAGGTCGGCCACGTGGTGCTGCGGGAGCTTGTGTGCTTGGCCCCGGGACTCTGCTACGCTGCAACTCGGCACTACGATCGAACCTGCCTGCCTTCCCCCCTCCTGCCTGCTGCTGTTCGGCAGTGCCGAGATCGCCTGCTGCCCCTGAGTTTGCAAAAGGAGTGATTTCCTTGCTTCCTTCCCTGCCGATGCCAGCTGGGAGAGGATCACTGCCCTACCAGAGCCAACAGCTCCTCCTGCCTGGGATCATAATCACACCCAAAGGGAAACACAGTACTCGGCGGGTTGGAATCTTCTGTTATTGTATTGTTGTTTGTGCTGTCCTGATCTATTCTAGTAAAGACCTGTTATTCCTTTTCCCAGATCTTTGCCTGGAAGCCCTGTAATTTCAAAGGTATAATAATTTGGAGGGAGGGGGTCATCTTTCCATTCCATGAAGATTCCTGCCTTTCTTGGCATACATCTGTCTTTTAAACCAGAACAGAGACACACCAGAACATACTGACATTCTATTCCTTGGTTCTATTTGATCTCATGATGGCAAAATGCTACCTGAGGCACCAGCAGCCCTGGAGTTCACACCCTGAAGAGGCAGAACGTGAGTGATGGATGCTCTTACGTGCTCAATTTTGGAATGCACAGACCCCTCACGCTGCGTCCAAGCCCAGGGAACACTCACCAAAGGCGATGTCACCAAAGTCGATCTCTTTGATGTCCAAGTGTAAATTCGGTCCATCGATGCACCCCCTGCGATGACAAGGACAGAGGAGGCAATGGCTTGGTTAAAGGGAATTGCAAAGCGTCCGCCTGTCGTGGCTCGGGGGCAGAAAACCTGGTGTCAGGGGCACCATGGGTTTCAAATCAACACACCACCATGTGCTCAGCACAGTGTCCATGTGGACAGGAGGCAGCCAAAGCCAAGTGGTCAGCAGCCAACAGCCCCTGATGGGGCTTTGGGCACAGGGCAGGCAGGAAGTGCCCTGGAGTTGCTGCTGGTCCCATGAAGGACCCTGAACACACACCCAGACACGGCTCTGTGTCAGTTTCCTCATCTGAAATGTGATGGACTTCTGTAACCGGCCTTTCCAGCCACAGCTTCCCTGATTTGCTACTTCTTAGCTGTAACTGGTGTTTCCATAGAGCTTTCTCAGGACCCACACAGTAATTACAGACAGAGTTTTGAGACATGAAGCCAGGGGAGCCCCAAACATCTTCTGAAAAGAGCAGCAGCAATCCTACACAGTGGACAGATGAATCTTAAGAGGAAAGGACCAGCTTGTCCCCAGTACATCAGCTGACACAGCCAAGAGCAATGGTTTAAACAACCAAACATGGGTGTCCTCAATCTACCACACCACCTCACCTGCCCTTGAACTCAGCAGACACAGGCTCCAAAAGTCATCAACATCCATTGAAATCAGCACTTGAAGCTGCACAACACTCACAAGTTTATTTAATGGTTGATGCCAATCAATGCCCACTCTGGCTTCTGGTTAAAAATCAAGCACCAGTGAACTGTGCCTTCTGTTGTATTCACAGGACTGCCATTGGCTCTGCTCTACACATGTCAAGAAGAGACGCCTTGCTCAAGGAGAAAGCTGCTTATGCAATAACAGCCCATGACCAGTTTGGGGGAGGGACAGAGGAGAATCAATTATTTGATGTTAAAAGGTTCCCTCTTGATTTCCAAAATAAAAACCCAGCACTTTTCCTCCAAAAACAAAGCCAGCAGAATTGTTTCTCTACTATGGGCAGACCTACTTACCACTTTTCTCTCGCTTAGTAATAACCTTCTTGTTCTCTTTCATCCATTTCCCCTTATCGATACAAGGTACAATCGACTGCAGATTTCTTTCATTTCTTTACTGCCTTAACCCAGTGCCCCCCAACAGCAGCAGCCTAGCTCCAAAGCTCCAGAGCAGCCAGCATCAGCTTTCCTGCTTACACTACATTATCCCACCAGCACATGGCTCAGGCTAGCAGGGACAAGCCCTCACGCTGCTGTGGTTCTGAGAAGTGAGCTCTGCCTCCCCTATTATCACCCCTGCTCCCTTTTGCTGGGCAAGGATTATCTCTTGCAATGGCACCAGCCCATGGGATGAAGGCCAAGTTCTTGTGACAGTCCCTGCTGCAGAGTTCCCTGTCCCACATCAGCCCTTTCCTGGCTGTGGAAAGGAGGTACCAGAGCACTCTCTGCACAGGAGTTGGGAGCTCAGCCTGTCTCCATGCATGAGCATAAGAGCTGAGGTGAGGCTGCTGCTGCCCCATTAGGACCAATTATTAACAGAGGATTTTAAAAATGCTGCTTCTGGCGCACAATCACCCAGGCTGGCCCATCTCCAAAGCCCTGGAGGCCTTGCTTGTTGCTGCCTGTTCTGAGCTTCCCCTCCCCCTCCCAAAGACACGTGCTCCTGCCCATGTGCTCCGAGCTCCTTTGTTCTAAGGGCGGGCAAAACCAAATGTAACTCAAACTCTTTAGCAGTGTCTGATTGGCCGGTCACCCCGGGTCCGCCCCCAGTCCTCCCCTTTCCCCTTCTCCGAATAAAAGAGATGGTCGAGGGAGGCTCCACCCTCTCTCGGCTCAGCTACCTTCCTGTGAACATCTCTTGTTGTCTGTGTCATTTGAAAGCTTCTAACTGCAGGAAATTGAGCGGGCAGGGAGCTATATTTCTCCCTCTTTGCTTCTGCTGATGGTATTTGCTCTGCAGCTGATACAGGTACTGATTTTAGAGCTACTAAAGTGCTAGATCGCCCGTGCTACCTCTCTAGGCTGCTCGAGGCTTTCTAAGGCATTGTAATACAAGCGCTAGCCGGTATAAAGCTGAAAAGATACCTTCCACACTTGCTGGCTGTTATTCAGGTGGGACATGCCAGAGCAGCTACTGCCCAAAGCTGATCCATCCCACTGCCTGCCATGGTTCAAGGCAGAGGGAGATCCGTGCAGGGAGGAGTCACTCCAGCTCCTGGGTACCCACACAGGGCAGCAGGCATCCTCACACTAAGGCAATGTCAGGATCAGAGCAGAGATTATGACCTCAGGAAACACCTTTTTTCTCTGCTCCACCCCAAAATGAGGTAAGTGGGGGATGTCCCAGAGTCAGCTACAGATGTGCCCACCAAGCTCCCAGAGTCCTTACTTGATTCTCAGCACTGCAGGCATAGGAGATCCAGCCACACTGAACTGGAATCCTTCATCAAACATCCCCAATAGGGTGGCTTTGAAGGAGATCTGAATAGTCTGTCTCTCGCCTGGTGCAACGATGTCCTTCCTGGGCACAAGCTCGAAGCAGAAGGCCACGTGTGCAGTTGGAGGCGTGAAGGTGAAGTGAGCATCAATAGGGCCCTTGTTAATCAGATCCACCTGCAGCAGCAAGAAAGCGAAATGGAAATACATGTGGAATCTTCCCTTCTTGGGAGTTATTTTCTAATGAAGCAACTGACACCTGGAAAGGGCAGAAGATGCTTTGTGCTTCTGAACGACAGAAGACAAAAAAATACAATAGGACAAGTTCTGCCTTTGGGTTTTCATGCAAAGCAGTGGTAACTTCACATAACCAGAGTCACCCTGGGGTTACCCCATGGACACAGAGCAGTCCACCTCTGGTCAGCATCACCAAGCTCATGCAGACCTGGCCCTGGGAGCAACGTGAGGTGATTGCAGCTGCGTAGTGAATCACCACAGAGCTGCTGCTGCTGCCCTGGTTAGCACAGCTCCAACAGTACCATCTACTCATTCGCCTTTTCTCAGATCACGGAAACAATTCGTTGATAAACAATGAGGCACAGCATGAAAATGTATAGACCGTCACCACCTTTCCCTTCCACAGCCAAGCTTTTGAAAGTGTCTGGCATGATGTAGTTCCTCGTTTCCTACCTATTTCAGTTGCTCTCTTTGTTTTTTTGGTTTTTTGTTGGTTTTTTTTTTTTTTTTTTTTTTTGCAAACTTGACAGTATTGGGGTGGAGGCAAATACGTAGAAAATTCCTTTACTTTATTTCCAGGAACACTTTTTCTAAAGCCAGAGATGCACCAAGGCTGAAGTGTGGTGAGGGACTGCTCAGCAAGGGAAAGCACTCCCAAGCCCCCTTGACCAGTGCTGAGCCAGGAGGGTGGATGGCTTTCCTCCGACTGCCAGGAATAGGCAGGAGGCACTGGACTGAAAACTGTTTGCAACGGACTCGAACTCAAATGCAGCCAGTTTGTTCCAGCTGCTTTTGGACAGCTTGAGCACAAAGCTGATTTGTGTCTGGGACTGGAACAAAAGCCTCTGCACATGCAGCTTTTTGACCCAGTGTTGCTTTCATGGGGCAAGGTTTTGCAGGAAGCCTCCCCAGCTGATGGCCAAGGAAGGCTGCCAAAAAGCAGGGCTTGGGGTTTCATGAACAGCAGACACGCCTTTCTGACCCCTCCAGATTTGAGCAGTACATCAAATATTCCCTGCTCACAACTGCCCAAGTTGCCAGGAATTCCACAGGTCCACCAGGCTCGCTGTTGCCTCAGGAGCCATCAGGATCCACCCCAACCCTGCTGCTCACCTCATAGGTGTGGGGTGTATTGACATATATGTTCCCAAGGTTCAGTGTATGATAGCTGACTTCAACCCAGGGTCCTTTGCCCTCCCCTCTGAGCTTCAGGGGCAGCCTGGTCTCACAGCCTGTGGAAGGATGTCCATTTCAGTACAATAGTTCTCTCTGTTATCCTGTATTTTCCAGGCTGCCTCAATGGTAGTCCCTGACTCTGAGCTGGATGCAACCAGCTCCTGATGCTCCAAGAGAAGATATGGACCCTTTTCTTCCCTCAGGAGATATCCCTTAGGGCTGACTTCCAATTTCTAACCCATTCCTTGGGCTGGTTTCTAATTTAGCCACCAGTTTGCTGAGTTTAAAACATCTCTGATGTCCTGTAGTGACAGGACAAGGAGTAATGGGTAAAGACTGAAAGAAAGGAAATTTAGGTTAGATACTAGGAAGAAATTTTTACTGTGAGGGTGGTGAGACACTAGAACAGGCTGCCCAGGGACTTTGTGGAGGTTCCAGCCCCGAAAGTGTTCAAAGCCAGGCTGGATGGGGCTTGGAGCTACCTGGTCTAGTGGCAGGTGGCCCTGCCCATGGCAGGGGGCTTGGGACTAGGGGATCTTTAAAGTCCATTCCATCCTTAACATACTTAACGTGATTCTATGGTTTCCTTCCCATGCACTTAGAGGAGCTTTGAAATCCATCCAGTGAAGGCACAAAGCTCATAAAGAGTTTGGCAATTGCTACCTGGAAAATTAGGTTTTGTAGGTGGCCCAGCAGCACAGGACTCTGTTGCCAAAGCCCTCAACTTCTGACACTCAGCACTGTGTTCTATTTCCACAGACTGAGAACTTCAAGGTGACAATTCCCACACAGGAGAGAAGCAGGTGCTGGCCAAGGGTGGTCCTTTCACAAACACCCTGGGCTCTGCGGGCCTCAACCACCTCTGGTCTGGTGGTGTCTGGGCAGTGGAAGGTGATCCAGGGTCAGGGAGCACATTTCTAACTCAGCTCCCACTGCCTGATGATGGATCCATGTAAAATGGACCCATCCTGGAGGTCAGTGGTCTAGAAGGACTTAGTGCTCATTCACTAAAACTCTTTTGCTCTGTAGCTCTTTGGCCTTTGAGGAAATGCTGGCAAAGCCATGGCATGAAAGCTTCTCCCTGCACTGCCTGAGTTGTTCTGGGATCAGTAATCCAGACAGGTGCTCTGCGCCCTGGCCTTGCACAGGAGACTCCCTGGAAGCTGCAGGGACAGTGGGGATGTGCCAGCACTGCCCCGCTGACCACAGACTCTTCCCAGCAGTTACATGGGAGCCCAACGGGCTCAGGCTTGCACCATGGCTTCACTGTGGGTGAGAGGAGCAGGGGAAAGGAGCTGTACCTGAGATGTTGCAGTAAGCCACACTTCGATACTCTAGCGCTTCTTGGGGTTTAAAGGTCACCTTGATTTTGGCCGAACAATTTGGCCCAATCTCTCCCTCCTAAAACAAGAAAGAGACAGCAAACCACTTATCACATTTCTTGTTTTCACCCACAGTCCTGTAAGCCTTTATTTAGAGCATCAATGTTGAGGCAGGAGTGAACAACACAAGGAGCCCGAGGAAACCAAACCAAGCTCAACACACTGCTGGGAGCTCTTAATGCTCAGCCGATGAGCTCCCACTCTCCACAATATTCCTACTGCTCTTACACAAGCTCTTGGTCATTTCACGCTGCTGTCAGCTACAGTGGTGTGTAACTGCCATTGTGCACTGGCGGCTCTTGGCCTTAGATGGGCCACAGGAGTAACCAAGAAGAGAACACAATCCCCTTTGTTAAAAATGGGCTCAGGATTGAGCTTTAAAATAAACTTATTAACAAGAAATAAAAGACAGTAAGAGACCACTTGTGGCTAGTTGCCTCACACAAGACAAAGGGAGCAGCACTGAAAGCTTGACGCAGGCCAGGGCAAATAAGAGGCTCCTCTCCCAGCCTCGGGCAACACATTTTATCCCCCTAGTCTCTGCCTCCCGGCCGCCCCTTTCCCCGCCCAGCCATAGCATCCCCATTGCCTCTCCCATGTCTAGAGTCCTTTGGTTGGCTCCTTGTCCTTTGGCTGTTGTCTGGGGTCTTCTGACTGCTCCGGGGTACATCCAGTAAAAGTCCTTCTTTTCCACCCTTATGTAGATAATGGCTGAAGCCCTCCCTTTTGATTACCTCATGGGTTCGGGGGACCTCCCTCTTTGGTTACCTCATAGAGGTTCTGGAACATTCTCCTGTTCCCCATTTTGTACCACAACCCCTATAATGATTTTTATTAACAATAAATATAATTAACACAGTAACTAATGACTTTTAACCTTGAATAAATTACAACAATTAAAACCTGATCAATGCACAACTGCTCAACTGTAGAAACCCTCAACCAACTCATTAACAACTTTCTTTATCCCCTAATTACCAATTTTTATTTCAACAATTAACCAACAACTTTGTGAAAGCCAACTTTTCCTAACTCTGATCCTAACACCTTCCTTGGAAATAAAAATATTAGTTTAACCTGTTTGTAAGAAAGCAGAGGTTGGGATTATTCTAGGGTTTACTCCAGGATGAGAAGGGATTTTGCACTGTGCAGACATTAGGCATTCATCATCTCTCACTATGCCAGTACTCAGAATCAGGGCTCTGGTTGATGGAAGGAGGTGGGGCTTTGCTTGCATAAACAGAAAAGGAAAAGGTTTTCTGTCCCTGTGTGCAACAGAACCCAAAAAGCCCATTTAAACCTGCCAGCCTTGTGTCCAGGCTCGCAGATGACACTGGAAGGGAGACTCAGAAATAGTGCAAGTCGTGGTTACACGAAGGGATTGGCATTTCTATGATTAACCTTGGGCTGAATTTGGCCTCCTTTTCCCAGTGAACCATTGCATGCTTCAGGTCAATATGTGAACTGGCAGTGCTCCAGCACCCCTGCTAAACCCCACACACCACGTGTCGGGGTAGCCCCTACCTACAATAACTGGTCCCTGTGGACACGGCAAGGACAGGCCTTGGCTTTGTCAGGCTCCCACCCCTGCCTTGAGCCTGCAGGGCAGAAATGCTTTTAGTAGCGAGCTCTCTAGCCTCACCAGAAACTCGATGTCTTCCCTGTCAGCACATCAAGCCAGCTGAGGATCTGCCGAGTGACCACATGGGGGGGGAGGTGACGGGAAGGGGGGAGGGAGGAGGAAGAGGAGATGAGGTTCTCAGCTATTACTCACCAGTGGCTCAATGAAAAAAATGTCATCGGAGAACAGTATGGGGTCTTGTTGCACCTTTGTCATCTCCTCATCGAACATGTCGCTCAGGATGGCAGTGCGATCTTCACAAGTGCCCAGCACCTCCATTACTTTTTTCTCCTCCAGTAAATTTTCAAGCCAGACCCCTTTCTCCGGACTAAGCAAATGATACAGCCTGCAGCCGCAGGGAGAGACGAACCCAGCAGATCGTTTAATAAGCCACATATTTGCAGAGATCACTGTAAGTGAAGGAGAGCAAAGCACCTGGGGAGTAGCAGCAGCAGCTCCTCAGCAAGGGGCTGACCCCGAGCCACGGGGTCCCAAATGGATCAGAGGATCCCTTGTTGTTCACTGGCAGAGCATGCAGTTTTACTCCACACTTACAAGCTCAGGAGAGGTTTCAAAAGCCAGCAGCCCTCAAGAGAACCTCCTGGCTCAAAACCTCTGCCACAGCTGAGGGGAATCCACCAGCCACCCCAAGTGGCTTTTCCTACCACTGAGCTACTCAGGGGAGGCAGATCAAGATCAAGGAGCATCCATTGCAGGACTTCCCTGGGAAGAGGAGACAAAGCTGGTTGCAGCTACAGGTCACCAGCATCACTCTTTGTTTCTTTCATTTTTGACCTGCCCTGTTCCCTATTCTGCCTTCCATGAGAGCATCCCAGAGCACTTCCAAAGGAAATTGATGAATTCAGACATTGCATCCTTTCAGTGACATTCAAGGTTTTATATGCATGAAAACAGAGGCCCTGAGAAGGGAAGGGACTTTTGTTGTGCAGGAGGGAGACAGCAAACTCCTGGAGAGACTTGTTCATGATCCAGGGCTTTTTGGGTCCCATCCCAGTGCATGGTCATAGAATGTGTTGAGAGGGAAAGGATCCTGCACTGTCTCCTCTCATAAAAATGTCCTCTCTGCTCTGAGATCTCACAGCAGGACAGTAGCCTTGGAGCTAAAACCATCCCTAAGACTGGAAGTAAGGAAGAACAAAATGTCCTGGTCAAAGTCTAGGACACAAACTGGCATAAAAACAAATGTAATTGGAAAAAAACCCCACAAAACCAAAACCAGGCTGAAGTTAACTGTGGGGAAACCTAGTTGCTTCTAGGAAAGTGGATCACTTGGGGTCCAGGCTGAGGCAGGCAAGTGGGAAAAAATGGAAATAAACAGCCTGGGGAATTAGCCAGAGAATGTCAGGAGGTTTTCTTTTAACACACAGAGCTTGCATGGAAGTCAGATACTGTGTAAGTAGATAGAGAACAGTAGAAAACCAAGAAGCCCAGGGCACTAAAGGACCCTCTTGCCATCCATTCAAGCTGGCGAGGGTCGATCACCTGGTCCTTGGCAGGCAATTTAAAATGGCTCTGGGGAGTGGGAGTGACCCAGACCGCGGCAAACAGGGGCTTGCTACAGCAGTTTTGGCACAACGGTTTTGGCATGCAGTTTGTCAGTTTTTGTGCGGCCATTCGCGCAAGCAGGCTGAACAGAAAGGGTGCAGCCACCCACCCTCCTGGTAGTGGCTCGTGTCTTTTGGCTGGTTCTGAGGAGCCTGCCTTTTTTTTTTTCCCCCCAGGAATGGCTTACAAATTATCAAAAGCCATTGCTGCTGCTGCCAGCAAGAGTGTACTAACCCAAACAGAACCCCCAGGAAGGATGCAGCTGTCCAGGCCCCTGGCTGCAGGGAGGGTCTGAGCCTGGCATTAGTGCCAGAGGACAGCGCACAAGACACCTGTGTGTGGTGTGAGCAGGTGGATGATCTGCTCTGTCCGGTGGCAGAGCTTAAGGAAGAAGTGGAAAGACTGAGGGAGTATTAGGGAGAGGGAAAGGGAAAAAGGTTGGTGGAGTTACACCCTTCCAACCCTGAGAGAAGCTCAGCAGCAGTCGGAGAGCCCTGCCCTTCCTGCCACCAGGCAGGAGAAGACCTAGGAGACGGTGGGGAATGGAAATGGGTCCCTCCTGGGGAGGTAATAAAATTCCATCCTGACCCCCATCACCTACCCAGGTGCCCTGACAGAAGAGGTATGAGGCACTGGATCCAGAGGGTCAGGCAGATGACACTAAAGAAAAAATTCTGTCTGAAGAGTCTTTCAGTTACACTTTGTCTGTCAGACAAATCACAATCTCAAGTGTTAAGAAGAGTAGTTGCAGTAGGTGGCTCCCTTCTAAGGGGAGCTGAGGGCCCTGTATGTCAACTGGATCCATTCCACAGGGAAGTCTGCTGCCTCCCTGGGATCCAGGTACTGGATATCACCAGAAGATTCCCTAATAACTAAATGAACTAAATCAACTCTCTGATTATTACCCACTGTTGGTTGTCCAGGCTGTCAGTGATGAAGCTGACAGGAAAGGCACCAGGGTAATTAAAAAGAACTTCAAGGCTCTGAGTCAACTGGTTGATGGGGCAGGAGCACAGGTGGTGTTCTCAGTTCTTTCAGGAGCAGGGATGAATGATGAAAGGAACAAGAAAACCCACATCATCAATAAGTGGTTTAAGGACTGGTACCATCAGTGAAATTTTGGGGTTTTTGATCGGGGGCAACTTTTACGGCACCTGGCCTGCTAGAGCCCCTGAGCTGGCAGGTCTGATTGAGAGGGCTTTGAACTAGATTTGAAGGGAAAGGGGATGAAACCACACTCTCCAGAGAGGAGCCTAAGGGTAGTAAGCCAGAGCTAGGGGTGAAGTCAGCAGCCCAGCTGAAGTGCATGTACACTAACGCAGGCATTAGTGACACGTAACAAACAGGAGGAGCTGGAAGTCATGGTAGAGCAGAAAAGCTATGATGTAGTTGCCATCATGGAAACATGGTGGGACGACTTGCATGACTGGAGTGCTGCAATGGATGGCTATAAGCTCTTCAGAAGAGATGGGAGAGGGAGAAGAGGTGCAGGGGTGGCTCTGTATATTAGGGAGGCTCTTGACGCCATGGAACTTGAGATTAATGATGATAAAGTTGAGTGCCTGTGCGTGAGAATCAGGGGAAGGCCAACAAGGCCGACATCCCGGGGGGGGTCTGTTATAGACCACCCAACCAGGACCAAGAGGTGGATGTGTTATTCTACAAGCAGCTGAAGGATGTTTCAAGATCGCCAGCACTTGTTCTTGTAGGTGACTTTAACCTGACAGACATCTGCTGGGAACTCAACACAGCGGAGAAGAGGCAATCTAGGAGGTTCTTAGAGTATATGGAGGAGAGCTTCTTATCACAGCTGGTGAGTGATCCTACAAGGGGTGGAGCTCTGCTGGACCTGCTGTTCATAAACAGAGAAGGGCTGGTGGGAGATGTGGTCGGAGGCCGTCTGGGGTACAGTGACTGTGAAATAATAGAGTTCTCAATATTCGGTGAAACAAGGAGAGGCATCAACAAAACCTCCACTCTGGACTTCTGGAGGTCAGACTTCGGCCTGTTCAAGAGACTGATTTGGAGAGTACCTTGGGAAGCAGCCTTTAAAAACAAAGGGGTCCAGGAAGGATGGACATACTTCAAGAAAGAAGTCTTGAAGGCACAGGAACACTGTCCCAATGTGCTGAAAGACGACCTGATGGGGAAGACAACCAGCCCGGATGGGCAAGGAGCTTTTGAAGGAACTAAGGGAAAAAAAGAGGGTGTATGACCTTTGGAAAGAGGGTCAGGCAACTCAGGAAATGTTTAAGGATGTTGCCAGGTCACGTAGGAAGAAAATTAGAGAGGCAAAAGCCCAATTAGAACTTGAGGAAATCCAGTCATTGTGATCAACCTTTCCTCCCCAAAACGCCATCCTTGGCTGGAGTATAAATGGAACTGGAATGCAAAGTGCTGAGCTCCTGAAGCCCAGGGACACACACCCTAATTTCAGAGATGGTTTACTTGACCTAAACCATTCAAAAGCACCAAGAAACCCCTAAGGCCATACGTTAGTTTTAGTCTTGGGCCACGTATTTCACTGAAATGCATCTTTCAAACCCACCTCATCTTCTTTTGATTCTCTTCTTCCTCATTAGGATAAGTCCTCCACTGGAAGTGGGCTGTGGTGTCACTCCTGTTTTCGATGACCATGGTTGTGTGGCACAACATGGTGATGTAAGTCTTCTCAAGCTCCACGGAGTAGGTGCTCAACCCAACGTTGAGATCTATAGCTTCTCCATGAAGCTTTGTCTGGATAGTTTCATCTGGAACAAAGCAAAGAGGAGTCTTTGCTCATCTCAGGCGCTGATGGAAGCACAAGGAACAGAGCAAACCACAGGTGACAGAAGAAAGTGTCACAGCTTTTAGCTGAATGAGCAGTTCTATGGATCAGTACATTTATCACATCCTGACAGCTCTGTGTGTACAGTGAGGATGTCCTGGGCACCTCCTTAAACGCCTTATTTCTGAGTGTGTTTGTAGAGATTTGGCCCCAAGGTGACAGTATTTACAGTGGGATTTGTCAGATGTGCTCAGGTGACCCACGCCGATCACTGGGAATTCTGCATCAAAGTCCTTCAGGTGACGCTGAGGAGCCCTGTTCAGTCCTGACTTGCCCAGGGTCTCCCCTGGGCATCCTGCAAGACTCCTGTCTCTCCTGATCCCTTGTTGCTGACAAGAAAATATGCCTGGGGGCATGTGGGCAGAAAAGGAAGGCCCAGAGGAACAAGTGAAGTGACAGCCCACAGCAGGAAGGGACACAAGTGAGGAAACACAACCCAGTGCTCTGCAATATGACAAACAACTACAAAATGAACACCATGAAAATCATCATCATCTCTCTGTCCAAATGCACAGCCACATCAGTCTTGAAATATTTGATATTGTTCTCATCTCAAAAACCAAGCTGGAGCATTTTAAATTAAATAAAAAAGGGACAAATGAAAGATTAATAAGTAGAGAGCAGCTTCTATATGAAGACTGAATGGGATTCTCAGTCTGGAAGTCAAATGGGAGATAGATGGGAGAGGTTTGCAACAGCATGAGTGGCCTGGGGAACAGGGATGAGGAAAAATTTGTCTTGATTTGTTATCAAACAGGAACTCGAGGACCTGAAAATGAGACAGAAATTACACACATGTGTAGAGGGCAACATAGAAAAAGCGTCCGTGACAAGACAATGGAGAAGCAGCACACAGGACAGAAGTGTGCAAGAAATACATTGCATTGGAGAGAGTCTGATGGACACCTCACACACAGCACTGCCCAGGAATAAAATAAAACTTCACCCAGATATAGCCACAGAGTAGTGGAGAATCAAGGGTCTGACCGTCAGCAATCCCATCAGAGAATGGTTTGTGAAAAGCACAGAGAGGGTTAAGAACTATCTGCATGCACAACTTGACACTGACTGCCTCAGGAATTTCTCTTTTCCTGCTGCCTATAAACCTCATCTCAAGAGATGCAAATGTTAGGGCACTACCTGCCCTGTGAGATTACAGCCTAGGAATCAGACAGGGAGAAGGAGCTCCTCCTTGAAGACCAAGGAATAATTACTGTTGAATTTGCAGTGTGGTTCTTTGGTTTCTTCTACCTTGAAAACATCCTGATTTAGCCTAAAAAGGGCACATTTTATCAGCATTTCAATGAAAGCTGTTTTAAGAAAAGGAGCAATCAAAACTCTGAAAGAGTGCAAATGCACATTAGAGCACTACAGTGGCATGGAAACAAGACCCAAAAGGAGGACACCATTTACAATCTGAAGGATCCAGTCCCAGATAAATGAAGCACCATTACCAGGAGCACATCAAGGAAACAGAACAGAAGGTTTCTGTGTATTTACCAGCAATGCAGTCTGGGACTCTGGGTTGTCATCCAGGCTGGTAACTGTTTGCTTGGCCCCCCAGACAAACTCAGTGCAATGTGTTGGAAATAATTATGCAAATGTGTTGGTGCACTTTGATTTAACAGGAGCAATTAGGATTGGTCACCAGGTGAACAGCTCTTGCCTGATAAACACAAGACTCTGTGCTTTGATGCACAGGGACAGGTTAGGTGAAATGTGCTTCTGCCCAGCAGCTGCTGGGCTTTGTGCTCTTGCAGAGCGTCACTGAGGAAATAAAAGTTCCTGGCCTTGGTGCTTTGCTAGTGGTCAATCTGTCACCTTAAAAGCGTGTTCTGGGGAGTTTGGTGATGAATGCATCACACACAAAAATAAGGAGAACATCTGGCAAGCTGAACTTTATTCATGTCAGTAGTGACAGCTGATGAAGGCACTTCAGGTTCTGCTCATTAAGGACATATTGTTGCAATTATGGGCCTGGCCTGTTCCCATTACCAGTAGTGAGAGCATCACTACTGGCTGATGGAGAAGCCTTGGGCCAGAAATGTTTATGTGCTGGACCTGAGACTTTGGAGAGAGGGGAGGAAAGACAAGGCCCCACCAGCCTCAGAGCTGTATTACTGTATGTGTTTCTGCATCTGCCCCAGGGGTGGTGCCAGGACTGCTGTAGGTCTCTGCTGGGGCTAGGGGGGATCAGTGCCTGGTGTGGGCAAGGCACAGGATTTTTTTCTTATTCTTTTGCCAGAGATTGCACCAGAACAGAAAAGCTGCAAGTTAAGGGAATCTCTGGCCACACGTCAGCGCTGCCTTCCATCCCATCCCTTTCCCACTCCTGTCCCATGTCTACATACTCCTGCCCTCAGATAGCAGGATGGGAAATAACACTCCTGGGGGTGACTTCAGGGGTTGCCTGAGAAAGAAGGTATCTTCTTATTTCCAAATTTTCAGAAGAGGATCCAGCCAAGCTCAGAACTCAGCTGTCAGGACTGAAAAACTGAGTGCAAATCAACCCCTGCATCTCCTACATCCCAACCTGGGCTGTACCCACTAGACTCCTCTGTTACTGCTGTAGCAGTCATCTCTCACATATAGACTTCGCTCCCCAAGACCCAAGGACACAAGCTCTGCAGTTAAACTTAACTCCTCTGAATTTCAACCAACATCACTAAGCTCTTCCCTGAGCCCACACATATGAAGAGCTGTGAAGGAGACATCCCTGTCACTGTAGTAACCAAATGAAAACCACTGCCAAGAGATGGGGCTGGCAGGCTACATTTTGGCCTTTTATCTGTTCATTGTGAGCTGTTCCTTAAGATAGTTCTCATCCTGTTAGATCTACCCTTTCCTTGAATCACTACTGCACCTGACAGGCAGAAAAAGTAAGGTATGAAGGGGGTTCTAATAGCTTGTTTTCTTCCGCTTTTTAACTAGGTCCATTTGGATGTTTGTTTTCTTGTATGGCATCCAAAGACAGGTCCAGATCTCCCAAGGGCACCTTGCAAGCCCCAGACACTGGTCTTGCTTTGAGCAGTGTGTTTGCTCAGATGATTTCCAGAGGTCCCTTCCAGCAAAAGTTATTCTATATTTTTATCTTCTAAATCCGCCCAATTGCTTTTCACATATTCTCTAAATGTGTCGTATTTCCTACACACCTGTGCATATACCTATGGGCATGTGCTATACTGACAGGCATTAGAGGAGCTTGACCTTTATGAAAGTTCCCAATGAAGAATTCATGATATTTTGGCAAACATTTAACACAAAACAAAATTTAAAAACAGAGCAGAAACACAGGAACTTTAGAGTATTTACAAAGAAATCTCAATGAAAGGGGGCCTGACCTTATTCAGAGATTTAAATCATCTGTTTGAAATTTTAAACTGGCTTTCAAAGGTTCATCATGGAACAGAAGAGGTGACTGATGCCCTCAGCTGACAAGGGAAATCAGATCAGCTTTAAGTAACAGGAACCGCACAGGCTGCCCACAACATAGCTCATGTTGGGCATCCAATGTGGGGACCACTGGAATGCCACGTGCCTGTGTCTTCCCAGAGAATTTGGTTACCTACTCCTGGCTATTTGGCTGACAGTGCTGAGTAACCATTTCAGAAGCTGCTTGTGCTCAGGAGGGTGCAAGCCAGCTACTAACATGTTCCAGCACCCTCCAGGAAACCTGGGACAGAGAAAGCTCAAAGGTTGCATCCTGCTAAGAACACTGGAAGCAAGAACAGATGCCACCCATCCTGCTCACTTCCAGCCAGGGCTTCAGGGCAGCAGCTCCGATGCTCTGCTTCCTTTTGTTACTCTTTCACAACTCTGTTTTCACCCAAAGGTGTTTTGCATAAGAATAGATGAGCTGCCTCACCTCTTGGTGCTCATCTCGTAATGAGCTTCCAGGTTTCCAGTGTTTTGAACTAGCAGAGTCTTCTCACTGCTGCATTTGACTATACAGACTGGGAAGTCCAGCTGGTCAGGGAAGTCCAGGATAGGTCGGCCACCAATGGCCTGAATTGGCACAACTATCCTTTCCTTTCCACTGGTGCAGGAGAGCTCATGGGAATAATCCTGCAGGAAAAGAAACTGGCTCAGCACAGGGCATTTAGTGCCATCTCCATGGCAGAAGAAAAACCATTTCCTATAACCCTTCAAGGGCATCAATTTACCACTTCCACCCCCAAAATCAACACTAAGTCCTACCGAGATGTCGCATTTTAAAGGCACCAGTGCACTTTGCAAAACCTGTCTCAGTGGCATTAAGCTCTTGTGTCATACAGAGAACTGCCCTACGCCACCATAATTTTTACTCTAAATTTTAATGACGTTAAATAATTTCTAAGTCTCTTCTAAGGAACATGGAGCTAGGGAACACAGGACATTCCTCTTTAGGTTTCTATATTCCTGCTGTTTGAGAATAGGACAAAGTGTTAAACTGACTCTAAGCAGCAAAAGGAAGATGAGAAAACAGCTGTACCCAAAGAGATCCTGCACCTCTGGCCTGGTGTAGAAACATCAGTTGGCTCAGAGCTTCCCTTTAACTTTGCCTGTCCAACCAAGTCAGGAGAAGAACAGTGCTAAGAGGTAGCAGGATGCTGTTGGAAAGAGCCTCTCTTTGTTTCCCTGCAAGGCATCCTCCCTTCCATGCCATGCCCTAAACCCTTCTGTATGAACGAGCCCCAGATCACAGCATCAACCCTTCACATCACAGCACTGAGATCAGACTTGCCAGGGCCTCAGCACTGCTGTTCAAACCTCCAAGGAAAAGCACGTCTGGCACAGAACGGGTACTAGTTGACATAGCAACCACAGTGACAGGCATGAAGACAGAGACACAGCAGTGTCACTGCCACAGGTTCTGGGGTCACAGGTCTGTCTGCCTGCAGGTTATACCTGCCCTACACGAGCTCTTTCAGGCAGGTGTCTAAGTCACCTGCAGCTCACTAACCTCCTGCTGACTAAGGGCACCTAGAGATCAGTGTGCCTGTGCCAGGCCACAGGCATGGCAAATCCTCTGCCCTGGCCCTGCAGTAGTATCATGGTCAGTATCATGCATCTGGGACAGCACAGCTGCAAGGCTGGAGAACAGAGGGTGTGAAAAAGCACTGTCTGTGCTCCAGTCCAGGGTGAGGCAGGGAAGCTGTTGCCAGTTGGGAAGGAGGAAAGCTCTCTGACCTCTTTGTTCCTCTGGTATTCTCCACAATAATTAAACCCCTTCCACTGTGCCTAGAGATGGCTGAACACGTATCAACACTCCTCTGTCATTTTCATACTGTTCCCTGTGCATCTGCCCTTGTGAATGCTCAGCAATGTGCGGGGAGGGGAAGCAGAGCCTGCCAGGCCTGCGTGCAGTGCCTGACAGCACATGCCAAGGTGTGACTGGCTGCAGGCTGCCCGCCCAGGGCCTGAAGCCAAGCTCACAGCATGGAACGGGCTGTACCCAGAGTGCAATGGAAACAATGTGTTGGAGAATGGAATTATTGGGATCAATAAAAGAACTGTGCAAGCTATTGAGCTGGAGGTTTTTGGGCCTGTGTGTGTGAGACACTTTCCGTGGGAAAGTCTCTGTGAAAAGCAAAACAGTTTCAGCCTGAGAAATTTCAGGGAGTAACGGACTTGCAGGTGCAATGGGGAGGCAAGGACAACATTCTTTTGAACATAACAAGACTGTGGAAGACTGCCAATGTAGTCTGATTGTGTAGAAATAGAAATATGTCCTGATAAGTAAGCCACTTAGGAGCTAACAAGCTGGTATACTATTTAAGTGCCTCTAGACTGCTAATAAATCGGAGTGCAATTTTCAACCATATTGGCTGGTGTCTGTTCTTCTCCCTCCGCCGGGGATCTGACCTCCCCGTCCCGCCGCGGCTTCCGATAACAATGGCTTTGGTCTCACCTTGTTCTTGTCAGGGGTGAAGTGGATGCGCGCAATGTGACACGCGCCTGCCGGCACTCTATGGTACGCATCTGTAGATACGATATTGCTGCTAACAAGAATTTCTCTTGCTATTTTCTAAGTCGTGGGATACTTTTCTCTCTCAGAGAAGATATTCACAGAGTTTGTAAACCATGAACATCTGCGACTTTGCAAAAGCTTTGTTTATAGTACAGTAGAAAAATATTTTGACAATGGATGTTTTAGGATTCTAGCCAATCAGTCCCAAGGGGTGGCTGACCCTTTGTCCAATTAGACTATGAAGAAAAAAGTCTATAAAAGAGTTTGTAAAGTAATTAAAGAAATCAATCTTGCTGCACAATTCCTGCCTGCTGGATCTTCTCTCCTCCTCCCTACGGCTGCAGGATACGGTAATATTTACTGCACTAATATTTGGTGTACGCCGACGTGATCTGCACTCTGCGAAGTGTCCTGCTACTGCGAGCCAAGCTGAATTTCTCTAGAGCTACACTGTTCCCCTTCCCCCCCGGGACTGGGAGGTCCGACGGGACTGAGAAAATGGCAAACAGCGGCTCACAAACTGACGCTGTGGTAACGGTCTGGAAAGGTGTTTTCAGTATAATGCACACCTCCATTCCTGAAAACTCAGTTCGGGAATTATTAGACTGGGCTGCTTTGAAAGGGATTTCCATGGACAGAGACACTGCCCTGGACTTTGGGCTGTGGCAAGAACTCGGCTGTGCTATACGGCACGAGCTCTCATTTGGAGACCTGGCAGTGTTGGAATTATTCCAAACTTGGTGTTCAATGTTTATTCTGCTGACAGACCTTAACTGTGGCAGCAGAGCTGGCTTGCCTGTCTTGGTGGCGAGTGAAGGAGAGATATCCGAAGTGGACCCCACTGACCGGGCTCCAGGGGCGCATGGTGGTGGATCTGAAAAAACCCCTCCGGGTCTACAGACGGAGCCTGGCCCAGAGCCTGCACCGGGTCACCCTGCGCAGTCACAGGGCTCCGCGCCCCCCAATGACCTCGCGCCGACAGATGAACTGGTGGGGGTGTCGGGGCAGCAAGAGGGCGTGCAGCCCGCCTTGCCGTTTGGCTCAGCAGCGGCCACGGCTTATCTGGGGCTGCGGGTCAGCGGTCTAGCCTCTTGAACCCCCATGGCGGCTTCTAGACCGTCTACGCATGCGTCTGCTGTGCTGAGAATGCCCAGGTGCAGCCCATCGCCCTCCGTAGTGCCAGACTGTTCTGCGCAGTCGCAGACCCAAGCAGTCGACCTTCTATTATGTCATTTGCGTTTGTTGACTGAACTGCCGCATATATCACGACAGCTATCGGAACTGCTCAGCTTGCAAAAGCACCTGCTGCAGATGCCAGAGGCACCCTGCCGTGTGGGGTGCGCCAGGCCCGCACCGCCCATGCCACCCGCGGGAGACATGGCGCCGAACCTGGAAGTGCCGTTGCCACCGGCGAGCACAGAACCCACGGAGGAATGCATGGAGAAACCCCACAGAGCTGACTAGCAAAAGCTTTGTATACAATTAATCACCTTACAGTACCACAAAATTCAAATAATCCTGTTATTCTCAATCATTTACTCTCATTGCAGTCTGCAGGCAAGAGACAACTGCCCCGGGCAGAAGTCTGGGTGCGGAATCTACTCACTAACCAGTGGGAAGGCCCGCATGAGCTTATCGCTTGGGGTCGTGGGTATGCTTGCGTTTCCACAGATACTGGGGTACAGTGGCTACCTTCAAAATGCGTTCGCCCTGACCTACGGCACCAGAGGCAGAACAGGCAACCTCCAAATGATGGTCAGAACACCAACCATCCAAATGGTGACCAGAATGTAGATCATCAGCCTAATGAGTATTCTGATGATGACCAGGATGTCAACCATCAGGCAGATGGTCCTTCCACAAGCAGAGACTGAACTTTAAATTTCTTGTTATGGAGTCAGATAGTTAAAGCCTTAAGGATGTATTTAGAATTAATCACTGATGTAAATTTCTATTTAGGATTAATAGTAGAGTTGTTATCAAACTAAAAGGGGGAATTGTAGATAAAAAAATGCTCTTGGCAAGAAATTTTCTTGCAATTTTCTAAGTCGTGGGATACTTTTCTCTCTCAGAGAAGATATTCACAGAGTTTGTAAACCATGAACATCTACGACCTTGCAAAAGCTTTGTTTATGGTACAGTAGAAAAATATTTTGACAATGGATGTTTAGGATTTCCAGCCAATCACCCCCAAGGGGTGGCTGATCCTTTGTCCAATTAGACTATGAGGAAAAAGGCCTATAAAAGAGTTTGTAAAATAATTAAAGAAATCAATCCTGCTGCATAATTCCTGCCTGCTGGATTTTATCTCCTCCTCCCGGCGGCTGCAGGATATGGTAATATTTACAGCGCATTAGTGAACTGATCCAGGGTAAAAAGCATAAGCCTACGAAAACCCGGAAAAAAAAAAAGAAAAAAAGCAACTCAAATGCCCAATTCACAGATGTAACTCTTGCAAAACTTTTTAAAGCAGTCTCACTCCCTCCGCTGAACAATCAACTGGGGGAAATCCCACTCAAAATCTGTGGGAAACAACAAAAGTGGTGCAACAAGCACTTCATAGAATAAAAACTAATACTCAACCTGAATAAATTAATGCAATTAACAACTTGTTTCACCTGGCCTTTTTTATTTTATTTTATTTTTCTTTTTTTGGGGGGGAAATTTGTTTCTTTTTTCTAAGAATGCCAAACATCCCTGCATTGGTGATAAAGAAAGCAGTTTGAGGGCAGAGAAAGTGCAAGCAGCAGAATCACACCTAAATGTGATAACCATTTATTCACGTGGACGCTGTCACTTTGTGTTAGCCCCAAGAAGTTTTACTTCGTTTTAATAATCGGTCTAGTGGGCCAAATTTTCACTTTTTAAGAACCTACCAACACATGGGATGGAGCTGCATGAAAACCAATGAAGTATAAAGTGTCACCATAATTGCTTGCATTGTCAGTTTGTTAGCGTTTGTCATTTAAGAATTTATACATATTTGAAATCATACAAATATGTTCTAACCTTCCCAGTTCTGCCTCAGAAGACTTCAAAATTATTTTAATTCAGCTAATTTTTTTTATTTACTATTTGGTGAATTAAAGAATCTTGACAAAACACAAGCAAATGCTACATAAGAAATGATTAAATCTCCCTTCCTAAACCAGGAGGGTTTTTTGCAGCCATAGACTGCAAATAGGACATGAAGAAAATACAGAAAAGCCTTCTTCCAGCTCTCAAACTAAAGTGCTGTTCAATCTCCTGCCATATGTCTTAAGAAGGTATTTTATCTTTGCCTCACTCCACCTATTTATAGCACATTCTGCAATCTCAGACGGGGATGCAGAATGTGATGAAGGCAATTTAGTCACTAAAATTCAAAGGAAAAAAAAGGCTACTTGGATTAATGAAACTAATTTTGAAAGAGAATTAATTTCTTTTTAATCCCACCAACAGTAAAGCCCCAGTTTCTAGTTTGTGTCAAGATTACATTACAACAGTGCTATAATCTGTCTCCTAGAAAACAGAGCATAGCCCTGATGTAAAGATATGTTTGCATGAGAACATTTTGTATGGAAATGCTTTGTGTGTTGATTTGTATCCTAAAAACTAATCCTTCATAATGTATAAAATTATCCAGCAGAGTAAAAATATTAATGTAACAAAAACTGTATAAAGAAGCTACAACCAAAGAAGCCTCCCCGAAGATACCTGACTAAGACTTTAAAGTTTAAGTTAAACCACTAAGATTAGATAAAGGGAAAACCCATTCCTTAATCATCTCAGGCCTAGGAAAACAAACAAACAAACAAACAAACAAACAAGGCTGAAAGAGGAGAAATACCCATAGATAATGAAATAACAGATCAAGTGATCCCATTAGTAGGAGATGTTGAAATTCCAAAGAAATCAAAACGGGCTTCCCCACTGATTATTGAACGCCTGGAAGGGGCACAACCAGTGTCAGTTAAGCAATATCCTCTAAAGCATGAAGCACCAGTAGAAATAAAACCAATAGTCACTAAATTTATTGATCAAGAGTTGTTAAGAGAGTATAGGTCTCCCTACAATACCCCAATTCTACCAATACAAAAGCCAAATGGAAATTATCAATTAGTTCAAGACCTGAGAGGCATAAATACAATATCAAGAACACTGCATCCTGTAGCAGCCAATCCTTGCACTTTACTTACAAAATTACAAAGTGACTGGGTGTGGTTTTCAGTTCTAGATTTAAAAGATGCTTTCTTTTGTCTGCCATTAGTTGAAAGCAGTCAGGAAATTTATGCCTTTGAATGGGAAAACCCCAAAACAGGGAAAAAAGCCAGATTACATGGACCCTATTGCCACAAGGATTCCAAAAATAGCCCCACAAGAATTTGAGATCATTAGCTAAAGAACTGGAAGCCTGGACACTGCCACTCTGGGAAGGTACACTTCTGCAGTACATTGATGACCTACTAATGACAACAAGAACCCATGAAGACTGCAAGGAATGAGCTGTAAGTCTTTTAAATGTTCTGGGACTAAGTGGATATAGGCTCTCCCCTGAAAAGGCTCAGCTAGTCCTTCAAAAAGTGAAATATGAACTGGCAGGAGGAGAGAGCCTTGGAAAATAACAAGAAAGAGACAATTTGTCAGATGCCCCAGACAACTGCAATTAAAAAAAAAAAAAACAAAACTAAGAACTTTTCTGGGAATGACAAGACAGTGTAAGTTATGGATCTACAGCTATGGACTAATTGTGAAACTCTCCTAAAATAAATGGAGGGGACCCACCTGTCCGTTTCTCACGCTTCACGTGTCGGAGGAAAATAACTTTAAGGGATGGGACTATGCAACTACACGAATTTATTGTTTAAAATAACAAACGCATCAGTCGAGGCGTGAGATTTTACAACACCTCCGAGTAATGGCGACTAGTCACAAGATTTAGGGTTACATCGTAATTTATAACTTTCTAATCCAATAGATACTTAAAACGACACTTTGTTTTAGATTAATGACCTATCACCTGTGGCACTTCTCACTGCAGTGCAGCTATGTCTTGACCAATAACTTCTCATGTCACGTACACACAGATGTCTCTCTTATACCATCTAAATTCTTAACTTAAACTATATAAAATCACACTATTATATTTTAAAACCCTTCACCAAAACACCCAGTGTACAATTTTACTTATAATGATAGGAACACAAGTTTGTAATCCTTTTGCTTAAAGTCCACAAATCTCTGTCAATTAAGCCAGACCTAGTCTCTTCCAGGGTTGTAAATCAAAGCCTCCTTTAATTGCAGGAGTTTCTACTCCTCTGTCTCCCACATCTCCCCCTCCTTTCTGCACCAAAAAAACTTCTTTGATGGATTTATCAATCATTCGCTGTACACATTGAAATAGACACGGCACCATTATGAGAACTATAACTATGACTGCCAAAATATATAGGCCTGTTGTAAGACACTTTTTTACCCACGATGCTAAACCCCATCCACTAAACAAATTATCCAGCCAAGTTCCATCATCGATTCTTATTTTCGACACACCCTCTTTAAGTTGTTGTATGCTCTTGTAAATAGACTCTGAGTGGTCAGACAGATTCATACAGCACATCCCCTCAAAGTCTTTGCATCCATGTCCATGGGCTAGCAAAAGAAAATCAATGGCTGCTCTATTTTGCAAAGTGGCATGCCTCACATTTTTGACATCTGCTAAAAGGCCACTTAATGCAAGGGATGTAGCGTTAGATTGTTTACTCAGCCAACATCCCAACAGATCCAACTGCTTTAACGCAACTACTGAGGCAACTGGTGGCATAAGAAGAGATGTTACAAGCCTTTTTCCATAGCCCCATGGGGTGAAATCATTGCACTCTGGTCCATATTGATGCGGAGCGGATCTTTTTTGTCTGTGTCTCACATTGGCAATTGTCTTCATATTAGGAGTAAATAATGTAAGCTCTCCCAAAGTACACGGACCACCCTTAATGTTTGAAGGGATAGCTGGCCGTGCTCTGTCTCCACATACAAAAAACATTCCTCTTGGTAATTGCAGAGGAATAGAGCTAGGTGCAGATGAAACTACAAAAGTATTATTATACCAAAAGGAGTGGTTCTTATAGACAGGGTGATATGGAGAAACATCTCTCATCAGTGATTGATTAATGTTTGTAGAATGGAACTCAACACAGAATTTCACTTTTACAGAACCAAGGATTTCCAATTCTTCAGGTTCATCAGAGGTTTTAGGAAGATAGGGAGTCCACCATTCCCATGTATTTACTGGAGAATAGTGCTCCCAAACTTCTGATCTTGCAAAGGTACCTCATAAGGCCCTGTCAATTTTCTCTGGGATTGGCCAATTCTCTATTGGAACATTGACTAGACAAGTTGAAAATGGATTTTCTGGAGTTGTGGTAGACAGACATAGAGTATCCAACCCTGAAGCATTAGCTAAAGTCACCCAAACATTGGTCTTAGGTTGATCGACCGGCAAAGCTACTCCACAGAAAGTAAATAAGACAAACAAAGCAAAAAACAAACTAACATTTGATTAGATCTCATGTTTCTTGAAAGTTCTCTTGGCAAAAGACTCCTTCTCAAATCTCAATCTCTAAACTAATTTGTAAGAATATTTTTGTATTTCCCAATTTTACTTTCACTTTATCTAATGATGAGGATTATTTGCCAAAAGATCTTTACAACACATTTGCTTACACACTCTTACATTGATCTAAAACCTAAAATTTACAGCTTTAACAATAAAACAAAAGATTGCAGGTATGGGCTGTAGTCTCTGCGAAGTTCACGTCTGCGTACTCTCTTCTGTACTCGTAGAGTTGTCAGCTTCTTTCTGCACGTGATGTGGTTTCACATTCTTCGCAGGAAGCCACCTAGGTCCCATACCTGTAGAAACACAAGCAAACCCTTTGCCCCAGGTTATTAATGGGAATGGACCTTCTATTTGTCCTGTTTCTGGATTTCTAATCAGAACCAAAGGATTTTCTCTTAACTTTGCATGTGTGCTATTAGAGAAATGCCTAAATATTGGAGGATCAGGCTCTGCAGAAGAACTATTCAAAAAGTTATAAACATACAAAGCTTTACTTAATCGCATCTGTGGTGTTGCTTGTGCTAGATCTCCCTTTTGCTGATCTAAAATACGTTTCAAGGAATGATGTGTCCTTTCTACAATTGCCTGACTCGTGGGCGAATAAGGAATGCCGAAAGTATGGCGAACACCCCAATTCATCAAAAATGTGGCTACTTTCTGGGCTGTATAAGCAGGACCATTATCTGTTTTTATTTCTTCAGGCACCCCCAAGGAAGCGAAAGCTTGCAAAAAATGCTGACACACATGATTTGCTGTCTCTCCTGTGTGTACAGAAGCAAAAACTGCATTGGAAAATGTATCCACTGATAGATGGATATTTTTATATTTTCCAAAGGACGGATATTTAGTGATATCCGTTTGCCACAATTGCAAACTCTGTAGCCCTCGAGGATTTACTGCTCCCATGGAGACAGGAGGCTGCACCAGTTGGCAATCTGGGCAGGTATTTACAATTGCTCTAGCCTGATCTCTGGAAAGACAAAACATTCTCATAAGAGCTTGTGCATTCTGATGAAAAAAGGCATGACTCAACTTTGCTTGTTCAAAAATATTTGGCAAGGTGTTCACTATGGCAACTGTTAACTTATCAGCCCTGGAGTTGCCCTCCGCCAGGAATCCTGGGAGTGAAGAATGAGCTCTAATATGGGAGACAAAATATTGATTAGTTCTATTTTGCACAAATGTATAAAGACATTTAAGATGACGACACAGAGCATTATTGCTAACATCCTTCAAAACTGATCCTTCAATTCTCTTGACTATATTAGCAACATAAGCAGAATCTGTAATCAAATTAAAAGGCTCGGGGAAAAGCTGAAATGCCCTAACTACTGCTGCAAGTTCTACTACCTGGGTTGAATCCTCTACTATTTGAATATTCTGTTTCCATATCTTAGTTTCTGGGTCTTGCCACATTACCACCGATCCATGTGTCTTCCCTGACCCATCACTAAAAATTGTCACAGCATCCAAAGGCACTTCACTTAACAGTGGTCTTTCTCTAAAGCTTAATTTTGCCTGAAATAGTTTATGACTAGGGAAATGAATAGAACAAGTACCTGGATAATTCAATAATGCAATCTGAAGTTCTTCTGAGTTTAGTAATGCCCAATCAAAATATTGCTTCTTCAGAGGCAAATAAATTACCGCAAACTCCTTGCCTGCCATAGTTAACAACCTTAACCTGCCTCTGATTATAATCTGAGCTAACATTTCCATCGTTGTGAAGATTGTTTTTGGAGATCTGTAAGGCAAAAAAACCCATTCTATTATCAATAAGGGATCTTTGGCAGAAGCATCCCATTGAAATATAAGACCATACAATTGCATTTTTTCCCCCAGTACTGCAAGGAAGAATGGTTGTGAATCTACACAACGATGTGCTTATCTTTTCTGTAAAGCCTCTGTTACTCTGTCAAGTGCCTTTAGAGCTTCAGGTGTGAGGGTTCTTGGGGAAGTAATGTCACAATCTCCCTTTAACAAATCAAAAACTGGAGCAAGTTCATCATTAGTAATCCCTAAAGTAACTCTAATCCAATTTATCTCTCCCAAAAGCTGCTGTAAATCTTGTAAAGTATGAACTTTAATTCGAAGCTGTATTTTCTGTGGCCTTATTGACTGTTCTGTTATTTTCCATCCCAAATATTTCCACGGTGGAGTTTCTTGTATTTTTGACGTAGAAATCTCAAGTCCAGCCCTTTTAATCTCTGTTACAACACTGTCACGAGCTTCCTCCATCTCGGGTTTGCTCCTCTTCTCTCATACCTCACCGGCAATGCTAACAACGATTTACGAGCTGGGACAAGATCATCCTCTTTAGATACCTCCCGATGTATAACATTCCAATTTGTTAAAACAGGCTTTTCCCTTAGATTTATTTCTCTCTGCTTATCAGCAGAGGAAAGCCTATTCATATCTTGAAGGCTTAAATTAGATTCATCCACTGATGGTAAACACTCATCCTGAGTTTGCACCTCTGCTGTGCTACCGGCAACCCTCCGAGCTGTCATGGGGGCATCCATCTTTGCTTTCATCACTTCCGAAGATGTCATTTCCGGAGATGTAATTTCCGGGGCCTCCCGCCCTCCAGCACCATACATCACTTCCGAGGGCTCCCCCCTCTTTTCTTCACCACCTCCCCCTTCGGGTGCAATATCACAAGCGGCCGGAGGGGGCGACTGCGAGGGAGCCCGTGGCGCAGTTAAAATTTCGGAGCCGCCATTAATCACTGAGCTGTTCAACAATTCTATCACCACGCGGCAAGCAGGGATTAACATAGCCACCGCCTTATCACGTTTTGAAGCGAGATCGTAAAGTCTAGTTGCAATATCATCCCAAACTGATTTAGTAAGAAGTTCAAAGTCAACATCAGGGCAATTACGGAAAACCCAAAGCAATAAATCTTTCACTTCTTTGCTGGGAAGAGGCTCCGAATGTAACTTCAGCAAGGCATCTAACTTATTATAAACATCCCTCTGTTCTTTTGAAATATTCTCACCCCTCTCTTTACCTCCCCGGCCCCTGCCTTCACTCAACGTTGAAGACAGTTGTCCTACCGGCGTGCTTGGGAGAAATCGACCCGCGACCCTCCGTTAAGCTTCCTTTCAGCTTAAGCTCTCGCCGGATAACCCTTCCTTTCAGGGTACGGTTACCTCAGGTCGACCGGGGGAATCCTCTTCATCCTACTCCGACCTCTGCGCCGTAAATCCGCCGCACACCGGGCACCACTTGTCCGTTTCTCGCGCTTCACGTGTCGGAGGAAAATAACTTTAAGGGATGGGACTATGCAACTACACGAATTTATTGTTTAAAATAACAAACGCATCAGTCGAGGCGTGAGATTTTACAACACCTCCGAGTAATGGCGACTAGTCACAAGATTTAGGGTTACATCGTAATTTATAACTTTCTAATCCAATAGATACTTAAAACGACACTTTGTTTTAGATTAATGACCTATCACCTGTGGCACTTCTCACTGCAGTGCAGCTATGTCTTGACCAATAACTTCTCATGTCACGTACACACAGATGTCTCTCTTATACCATCTAAATTCTTAACTTAAACTATATAAAATCACACTATTATATTTTAAAACCATTCACCAAAACACCCAGAGTACAATTTTACTTATAATGATAGGAACACAAGTTTGTAATCCTTTTGCTTAAAGTCCACAAATCTCTGTCAATTAAGCCAGACCTAGTCTCTTCCAGGGTTGTAAATCAAAGCCTCCTTTAATTGCAGGAGTTTCTACTCCTCTGTCTCCCACACCCACCTGTGCTGGACACCAGAGACTAATAATGCATTTGTAACTCTGAAACGTGAGTTAATGCAAGCTCCGGCATTGGGCATACTGGATGTCATTAAACCTTTTCTGTTGTTTTCACATGAAAGGCAAGGACCGGTGTTGGGACTTTTGGCACAGAAGCCGGGACCATACAAAAGGCCAGTGGCTTATTTCTCCAAGCAGCTGGACGTGGTCAGCCAAAGATAGCCCGCCTGCCTGTGTGCAGTGGCAGCTGGGACCCTGAACATAGAGGAAGCCCTCAAGTTCACAATGGGCCAGCAGATAACCATTTTTGTCTCACATACAGTGTCAGCAGTGCTCACACAGAGAGGAAATCACTGGTTAACCCCATGTCGCTTTCTCAAACACCAAGCTGTCCTAACAGAATCGGAGGACGTGAGTATCCAAGTAACTAACATCTTCAATCCAGCAGCTTACCTCCAGGGCAAGGCCGCTGAGGAGCCTGTACAGCATGACTGCACTGAAACCATGGAGGCAGTTTACTCTAGCCACCCAGACTTGAAGGACTCTCCACTAGAAAATGCAGACAACTGGTTCACTGATGAAAGCAGTTATGTCAAGAATGGTAAGCGGTTTGCTGGCTATGCAATTACAAGCACAGACGCTGTCATTGAAGCAAATCTGTTACCTGTGCGGACATCAGTTCATAAGGCTGAAATAATAGCCCTAACTGGAGCCTTAGTATCAGCTGAAGGAAAACCTATCAACATTTGGACTGATTCAAAGTATGCTTTTGGAGTAGTACACACTCCCAGGGCTTTTTGGAAAGAAAGAAGTTTATTGACCTCACAGAAGAAACAAATCAAGCATGCTACTGAAATTTTACACTTGCTGGAAGCACTGTCAAAACCTTCAAAAGTGGCTATAATGCACTGTAAAAGATACTCCCCAGGTAACACCATCCCTGAACTGACAAATGCTATGGCAGACAAAACAGCAAAGGCAGTGGCTAGTAAGGTTCAAGTTCAAGCCCTAGCTTGAATCCCTTCTACCATCCTTAGGAATAAAAAACCCCCACCATACAACACTGATGATTTAAATTGGATACAGGAAGAAATGGCACAAGTAAGAACAGATGGGTGGGCTAAAATAAAAGATCTCAGAGTCATACCCAGAAAACTGTTAAAATTATTTATCCAAAGCAAACGTTCTAAAACACATTAGGGAGTTGACGCCTTACATAACCACTTAGAAGACAAAGTAATAGCACTGAAATTAAAGGAGACAAAGGAGGAAAAACAACCCTAATACCACTGTTAGGCTAAGCACAGAGACTATCTCTAAAAGAGTTTTCCCAAGAGATGCGTGGCAAATTGACTTCTCTGAATTCCCTAGAAAAGGGACATACAAGTACCTCTTAGTCCTCACAAATACTTTTTCAGGTTGGCCAGAAGCTTTCCCTTGTAGAACAAACAAGGCTAGAGAAATTGTTAAAGCTTTAGTACAAGAAATTCTTCCACAATTTGGGGTACCGAGGGAAACGAATTCTGGTAGGAGATCACACTTTGTAGCCCACGTAGTGCAAGGAGGGAGTCATCTACTAAGTATACAGTGGCAACTACATACACCATATAGGCCACAAGCAAGTAGACAAGCAAAAAGGATGAATCACTTAATAAAGCAACAATGAGCCAAAATTTGTCAAAAAACTAATTTCTATTGGTATCAGGCTCTGCCCACGGCTTTGCTAAGTATTTACGTCCAGAATTACAATCAATAAGCGCTACAGTTGTTCATTGTCAACCACCACCACCTTATCATCCATAATATGAATCCAAAAGACTGGGTTTATATTAAGTCTCTTTCCGGAAATCCACTCCAGGAAAAATGGGAAGGACCTTACAATTTGGGACAAAACGCGAACCTTGCATCAGATTACCTTAGGTAACACTTCTTGCAAGTTTAAAGAGAGAGAAGATAAACTCACAGCATGGTTACCCAACTTATCCTGGCTCAAACAATTGTTTGTAGCAGTTATTTGTCTTGTGATGTTCTTATTTACTGATTGTATTAGTAGTCATTGTTATATGATATTAGGTACTTAGTATCTCAATGCGTATACACAATGGCAAAAGCACAAACTTAGAAACAAGATAGAGAAGGGTACTTACATTCAAGACATGCAAGGTTTGTAAAGAATTAATAACAATCAAGGAAAAGGGGGGATTGAGAAGGGGGATGATCCATAGTTTACTCATGTAATCACGAATAAACTATTAAGAGACAGCAAATGTTAATCACAAAACCTAAGCAGCAGGATTCGCCTTAATCTTGTCAAGATAAGAGGAACAGGATCTTTTGAAAACCAGCACAGAGATCGCTGAATCATCCAGCAAAGAACTGCGCATGCTCCAGAAAGAAAGGTAAAAAGTGCATTGTGACGAAGACTACTGATCTTCATCAGAAAGACCCCCGAGGAAGAAGAGGAGCCTTCCTCGGTGCGTCCACCTGGTTACACAGCGCATGCGTGGCACGTCTGCTAATGATATTAATGACTTCCGAGAAGTAATTTCTATAACCACTCCTATCCCAAAGAATGTGATGAATATTCATAAATTTTACACATAACGCTGGACTGTATGGAGTGCTCTGCGTGTGTGTGTTAGGAGGAGCGATCCCCAACACACCCAGCGCCAAATAAAACAAATACCCGCTTCTCTGACTCTGTCTCTGAAGCATCTCTAGGCCTGGTTTTGGGCATTGCAAAATAGGTGAATACACATTACGACTACCCCTGAAGTTGTTGCGTAGGCAGATTGAAGAGGAAAGGATTTCATCTTCATCACTCTCCTTCTTTCTTGTTTTGACAGAATTAAGAACTTGTAAAAAATCTGATATTACTGATGCTCACCACTCCTCCAATTAGACTACGCTCACTTACACTGTGCTGAGGACAACAAAGTCCAGAGCTTTGGATATCTCCCACTTCTGCCCTAGGAATTGCTTCCAGTGCTGTACCTTTGCTCCAGCTGCGAAACCAAACCAGCAGAACCAAGGAAGTTCTCTCTGAATGAACCAAGAATTCTCACACAGTGCTAAGCCTAGCCCATTTCTCTTGAAGGCTACAACAGCAGTCATGGCAGTGAACACTGCTCTTCACTGGGCCATTCCTCTGAAAAAAACGTGCACCACCTCTCAACCTAAACCGTTAAGCCTCCTGGTGATGCTGACTGACAAAGCGTCCCACTGCAGTTAGATTCCAACAGCTACTTCCAATGACCAGTCAACAGAGCTTTGCAGACTTGAAACAGTCCAACAAATTAAAGGAGCTATGTTTTATGGCTGCTTTTCAAACATCATTGACTTACGTTCCTTTGCCAGGTTAAGTGAAGGTGGCCCATCCACCTTGATCAAAGTCAGCAGAATTTTGGCCCAATTTGCTGTTATGCACCATGTCATGACACGATCTCTTGGTGTGGATGCAAAATTCCCACTGAAGTGCATGTCGCTACATGACTTAAGGCTACCTACTCACAGAGTGTCCACTCCACTGCCACACCCATTTTCTGGCCACCTTTAAATGACTGAGCAGTCTTACTTTTTCAAACATTTCTCAGGGGAACATGACCACCAACTCCTCCTTTCTGAAGTTTAGGAACCTAATTTAAAAGTACTACTACCAATACCAGATTATCCAAAATCCATTTGCTCCATCAACAAACTCTGAGCAAGCGCTGATAATTAGTTTCAAGACTTTTACATATTTTTACAGTGGGCTTTTTGTTTGCGTCTTTGTTTTTAAAGCAGATGGAGTAGTCTGCTGTTTCCCTGAGGCTACCAGGGGTGCGAAGCAGGCAGGCAGAGCCCCGGCGTGGGCAGCACAGGGGACCCCGGGCGCTGACGGCTGCCACCGGCGTGCTCCAGGTCTGGAACGGCAGGCAGGGCTGCACCCCGCGTCTGCCACAACAGCTGCAGCTTCTGCAGCCTGAAACACAGCTGGCTCAGGGGTTTAAATCAAGAGCCAAAATATTTTGCTGGTTAATTTGGGGCAGAGAAAGGTCATCACTTCTAGTATGGCATAAGCCTGCCACTACATTTCTGTGAAGGAAAATCACCTTGTTGGAGTGAAACTCCTGGGTAAAATACTGAAGCGCTTTCAGATTCATATTATCCGACATTTCTGTGACCTTCTTTTATACCTGCATTGCCTCATTCTGCTGGTTTTGGGCACAAGTTCTTTGTACGCTATTCTGGATATTAAAAAAATGAGAAACAACACCCACCCCTCCCCCACCACCACCCCTTCCCCAGCCACAACCCTAACAAAACCAACCTGCAGAATGTTCAGGATTTCAAATGAGAACAAGCATAGATGGGACATAAAAAGATGGATCCTCCTTAGACATTTGTGCATGCAGTGCCCTGCAATCAACTCCTAAATTCTACTTCTCGTAAACCAAATATTTCTATTCTGAACTCCTTGTTCTCCATTCAAACCCTTCTGGGAGGGTAATCGAGGAGATACTCTACATATTTTTAGCACATGTTGCACTAGTCAATTAAATCCAATGCACAGCATAACTTGACTAACTGAGGCGGTGACAAGGTCAATTAAGACCTGTTCATATCTTAATTTGGAGCTCTTCCAACTGCTTGAAAAGTGAAGCCTTGGACTCTTGGGGTGACCCAGCCCACTACAGGGCTGGGGCTGCGTAATGGCAATCAATCCCAGCTCCTCCCCTGGATCGAGTTCCCCGAAGAGTCAGACTCAGGGGGCGGCTCAGAAGCCTAAGCCGCAGCCCCTGGGCGGAGCCCGGGTACAAGCCTCCTCCCCCGGTTCGGGAAACTTCTCCGTTACTCGGTCGTTCATTGGTTCTGTTATAACTCCCGCCTCTTGGTTTACCACAGTGGTTCTTGTTACATTGTATCCCCCCCCCGGCTTGTAACTCATTGGTTGTTTTCCCCTTTCACCGGGGTTTTCAAATTCCCTATAAAACTGAAGACAAGACTCCGAGGAGCGATTCCCATCAATCCGACCTCATAATCATCCCATTGCATTAAACCTGTTAGAAGCCAGACCTGAACGGCCTCTCTTTTCCTTTGAGCTAATATGAGCCGACATCATCAGCTCCTGCCGTGTTTCCCTCTGCAAAGAAGCCAGCTAGCTAGCCCAGCAAGCAGCTCTTTTCCTGATCCCGAAGTCGCTTCAGCGACGCGTGGAGGTAACGCAGCTGGACTGTCTCTGACCTGGGGCACGCCAGAGTCGGTGCCTCGAGCACCAAACGCTGCGTTATTGGACATTGAAGGTTCAGACTAAGGAAAATCCAAAAAGTGGACAGCATCTCCCTTCTCCAGGAAGCCTTGAAGTTCACCACTGCAGTCTGCAGCCTACACAGATCATCTGAATATTGTAAAAGTTCTCCAAGGAAGAACAAGAACAAGACTAATGCATGCACACAAACGCTGATCAAAAGCACTTGGACAAAAATATGTAACCTTCACTTTTGGAAAGACAAGGTGACTATGGTTGTCTCTACAGTACTCGTAGAAAAAAAAACCCTGAAGTTTTGCAAAACCTCTTTTCAGGGGTTTGTTAACTTCATTTTTGTTAAGAAATGGGGAACACAGAAAGACCTGTCACTTTTTTTGCAAAATGCCATAGAAACTGCTACATTCACTTCAACAACAGTCCAAGTAACCTTATCTGCAAATACTGACCATATGCAGTTCTGGTTGATACAAACCCCCATTACCTAAGAAAGGAACAACTCGGCAAGCAGTTTGCAAAGATGAACAACTTAGCACGACTGCGGCTGATGACATGCCCTGAACTTTTTTGCCTTCAGCTATGGGTGCCGTACCCTCCTACCCTCACACATGCCACTCAAAGCTCCTTGCGTGGAGCTCTCGCACCATCTATGCCAGCAACTGTGCCAAGACACCGCCCCTCTTCAGCACCACCGCACCTACCACAAGGTAGCTGAATCGGAGGGCAGGAAAAAGACATCTACAATGGAGGGGAGTTGCTCCCACTGACAGCTCAGCTCCAAGTTCAGCGTCCCTTACGTCTTGCCCAGGACGGGCGGGAAAACGCCTCGGCGGAGAGCAGCGCTGGGCGGGAGCGGCCGGCAAGTCACCGAGCGTGCTCCCCACTCCCTCCCGCCCGCGCCGCTGCGGAGACCCCGGGTTCGCCGGAATCGGCCACGTGCTGTAGGGAGGGCAGCGCGGCAAAGGCGGCCACCCCTCGTCACCCTAGGAAGGCCGGCCTCGGATCCCCGCTCTCTCCACCGGCACGGGCAGTGCCAGCAGCCTCTTGCTGCGGCCGCCGCTGGCCGAAAGCCTCGCCGCGCACCGCCGCTCCGCGGGGTCACACGGCACCTGCCGTGGGCGGCCGCCGAGCGACAGGAAGCAGAAGCGCTCACCGCCGCGCCACTCGCCGCCCCGCTCGGGGGCTCCTCTCCTCGCGCTACCACGATGGCGCTGGCCCGCCCCACCTTCCCCGTCGCCTGCCGCGCAACGCGGGTGCCACGAGCCACGCAGCACGCGTGCGGCCAGGCCCTGCTGAGCCTCAGGCGGAGCCGGGGCACGGCCCGGGCGGGAGAGCTTCCGGCAAGGCTGAGCGGGCGGCGAGAGCGGCCGAGCGTGAGCGCGCCAGGCGGGGGGCGGCCGGCGGCGCGATGAAGAGATAGATGGAGGCGGCACCACCGCGCGGCATAAAATAGCTGATCGTCCCAGTAAAACGAGGTTCGCTGTCCTGTGAGAATTTAATGGGTTTAATATAAAGACAATAAGAGACACATAAAATAAAGCAAAGAGGTAACGGCCGGGTGCCTTGGCGCTCTGCCAAGAGCACACCTGATGCTCGGAGATAGTCTTTTTTATACCATTTTTACTGTCTGTTCTCTATGCATATTCAAACTTTTCCAGGAGCTGTTCTGCATGGCCACTCCTTGGTTCCGCCTTTTTAGAGCATGCGTATTCTTCTACCTTGTGGTTTTATTTCTTTTGATTCTTGGGGTTGGGCTTGCTAGGTAAGAGTCGATGGTAGGGTGGATCTCTTAATTCTCCAGACAGTCAGGGCTGATTGTAGCTTTGGCCTCTTTGCCCCCCCCCCCCCCCCCCCCCCCCCCCCGCCCCGGGCAGAGCCGTGATAACAGCTCTCGGACTCTCCTGGCCGCCCGTTCTCCGGGCAGAGTAGCCTTTGGGCCCTTTTGTTCCCTGGACAAAGTGTAGATTAGCAGCTTCTTGGGCCTCATCCTCTGTTCGCTTGGAGGTTATCTTACTTGCTCACACATGCTAGCATTCTTGCTAAAAAGAGAGAAAACTACATCCACACAGCAAAAAGCATTTCTAACATTATATAATATCTACCTTTATACTTGCGAGAAGCCAATATTATAATATGTGGTTATAACAGTCCCGCAGCCGCCTGCTCCCCAGCCCCTCAGCTGCTTTCAAGAAGGGCCACGGCCCTGGCCGCGCCGGTGGCGAGATGGCTCTGAAGCCCGCGGGCAGCCCTGGGGGGGCAGGGGAGCACTGCGGGCAGCCCCGGGACCGCGCAGCCATCTGTAACGTGCGGTGGGAGCCGCCGGGAACTCTTTTACACCTCCCGAGGGACTGGAGAGGCGCACGGAGACCACGCGGCAGGTCGCTGCCGTTAGGGAAAATTAATCCACTATGCCTGAGGTTTATGCCCGAAAAGGAGACAGAGGAATCCTGCAACATTCTTCGTCTTCAGCGAGAGTCCATGGGGCTTTTCCCATGGGGTCTCTCAAACAGTTGCGGGATGCATCCCCCTTTTTAGGCTACGTTCCTGGCTGCAACGCCCTCTTCCTTTTCCCCACTGGCTGTGGTATTCGGGAGATACAGACTTCCCGAACGGCCTACTCTATGCCCCCCTCTAATATGCACCCCCCTTTTGGCATCGAAAAGAAAGAAGAAGAAACCATTCCTAATTTTACTGTCTTTGTTTCCTTGCTCTAGGTTAAGAAATTTAATACAGCCTTGATTAATCAACAGTCTCTGTTGATTAGTAACAGTTCTAGAGAACTAATAGTTTCTTCTGTTACTTCACTACCCATAAATTCCTAGCCTTGTCGACACGCCGACTCACACGGTCTGTTTGTAAAGACTCATCCATCTCATTCCTTTTAATCCCTCCTCTTTTTATTTTATCTGTATTTGTCTTTACAAACCTTATTTACCATTGATTTAATTTTTTCTTCTTGAGTCTTTTTGGGTTTTGCTATTATTTGCAGTGACATCCTTTTCCTTCCTTTTGTAGTCATTTCTGGATCAGGTAGGCATGGCTGCTACCGGCATCCCCTTGACCACCTGCTGAAAGAGCTGCACCCAGCATGGTGTCATACATGGCAAAAAGATTAGAGTTGCTATAGCATATAAGAGGAGAAATCGTATTCATTTAGCCCATAGCTGGCCAGTTAACCATGAAAACATGTCCCATTACCATCCTTTCAACATTGGGACAGGTCCATGAGCTGACGTTATTTCCTTTGTTATTTGTTTGACCACTTTTCCGCTGTCACCTGGTTGCAAACAGCAGCTCCCACAAACTCCTCCTTCTTCTGCTAACAGATAATCTAATACCATCCAATGTTGAGATATCGCTTTCCTCATTTAAGTGGGTTGGTCAGCAAGAAGGTCAAGAGCTGTGGCTGGCTGGTTGGTAATTATTTCTGAGACAGCTTGTAACCTAATTATCTCATTCAAATGACAAATGGGTTCCCAGGCATCTGGGATTAATTCCTTAGGTTTCCAAGTGTCTGGTCCATCGTGTTGCGTAACTCGTTCTGGTGGCCATTCATCATTTCCCCGTTTTGGGGTGCTCCATCCAGCCAGGGCTGCATAAGCAAACTGTTTTCTCTGATTAAATCATCACAGATTTTGATTCCTAAGCGATTTCCCTGAACTTGTGGTAGCAAAAAGATCAACAGTCTAATATATACACCATACCCCTTACCAGTTTGGAGGTAACCTGAGCTAAGCATGTTGGCCACAAATCCAAGAATGTCCTTTTTTGAAATGCCCGTGTTCCATTAGCAAAGGGGCCTTCCTACCCTTGGTCATCAATTGGTGGGGCAAAATACAGCAGGATTCCCGGGCCTAACGGTCCTCCAACAATAGTTGCCCCACCATAAAGGTCACAATATTTGCCTTTCCAAGCTCCCACACAGGGTTCCCATCTACATTTACATCTGCAAGCTGCTTGGTTGGATTTGGAGCAGAACTCACTAAAAGGGTTTGAGTTCCAATCCGGTGTTGCCATTCCCACTGATAATCACAAACAACATGTCTTCTACTTGTGGAATTTTTGTGGGGACAGCTTAAAAATAGGTGGTCAAAAAAACCCCTTGTCCCTCCCCATTGCTTTACAGGCTTCCAAATATTTTTGGTAAGTGTGGCAAGAACACCTTACCCAGCTACCATTAGCGAGCTGAACAGGTATTTGATTGCATTTGTCTTGATATTTGGAACAATTGTAAGGAGGGCAATTGGGGGTCCAAACCCAATTGTTTAAACCCAGAGGGAAAGTCAATTCACAAACGCCTTTTCCTACATAGACACGCCCTGTCCTGTTTAGGCAATAAGTGCCTGAGAAGAATGAAGTGGCCATGGACTTCCTTCTTTGGCCCAATATCCCGTCCTATTATGGACCTCACGACGGGTGTTGACCCACCACTTAGGTTCAGCCGGGCTAGCCAACCATAGCCGCTCTTCAGATCCTACTGGCCCTCCCCAGAGCCAGCAATCGCTAAGGTTAAAAACTTTTGCTACTTCATCTCCTAAGGTTGCAAATTGATTCTCCCACTCCTGGCCTAAACTTAGCTGACCATATAAAAGTAGAACTTTTAAGGAAAATATTTTAATAATGTGATCTAATTAGCTAGTCTAATTTTCCCGTTGTGTTCTGCACCACCTGTGGCAATTGAAGACACAGAAACCACTTAACATAAAATAATCCAGCAAGTATTAGCCCCCAAGTGAGTGGAGATTCTAGAGGAGGGATGTCCATACAGACTATTTCAGCAGATGGTCTGTGGGTAGGCACGCAGGGCTTCCTCTGATGTCGAAGCACTGGCTACTGCTCCGGCCCACTCCTGCAGAGTGTCAGTCATGCCCTCCCGGCCTTCTCCTCCAGCCGAGATGTGCAAATCTCTGAGGCTTCAGAGACCTTGACCCAAGTGTGATAGGTCCACCTGTGTTCAGCTGTCTTTACGGCTGTTTCTGTCGTCAGTGCCACTTGGAATGGGCCACGCCGTTTCAGCGCCACTGGCACTTCATTCTACTCCTTAACTAGGACTCAATCTCCTGGTTGGATGTTACAAGCAGAAAAGTCCAAAGGTGGGGTCTGTGCCAGCTGAGCTTCCTGTTGAAGGGGTTTCACAAGAAGCAGTATCCTGGCCACATATGGTTTTAAATATACATCACTTACCTCTACTCCCCCACTAAGTTGAGACTTACCAGGATAATTCATAACAACGACTGAAAGGGAGGTCACGGAATCTCTCTTCTGGGTTGGGCCCTCATTCTCACCAAAGCCAATGTCCAAAGCCCTACCCACGGCATCTTGGTTTCTATTACCAGCTTCAAAAGGTGTTTATTTCTCTGTTCACTGTTTTCTACCTGAGCCGAACTCTGGGGGTGCCAGGGCCTATGGAGGTTCCATTGTATTCCTAAAGAAGCCAAAACCCCTGGAAGGATCTTTCCTGTAAAATGAGTTCCCCTATCTGAGTCTATTGCTTCTACAATGCTGTATCTTGGAATTAGTTGTTCCAAAAATGCCTTAATAACTGATCCTGTCATTGCTGAAGCAGTTGGAAATGCTTCTGGCCACCTTGCTAGCTGACATACGATTACCAGAAGATATTAAGCCTTCCCACTTGGGGCATCTCAGGAAAATCCACCTGGCATCTTTGGAAGGGACATGCAGCCCAAGGCCTCCCTCCCCTGGCAAGTTACTTTGTAACTTGGCTGTTTGCTTTAGCACAGATCAAGCAACCTTCAACAGCTCGTTTTGCCAGTCTAAAAAGACCCACAGCAACATATATCATGAGGAAGGCTTCTGCCAATCCTCAGAAAGTGCAAGGACTCTCTTCACGGAGTTGTTTGAATATTGGTAGGGCCAAAGCTTCAGGTGTCTATTGTTTGCCATCACTTGTAAACCAATTATTGCCTTTTTTCTCTGCCACATGACTTTTAATCATATCTCAAGCTCCTCTGGTAGAAAAGACAGATTCCCAGGCAGTGATGGAGTCACTGGGAGCAAAGGGGGGGAATCTTGGAGAGTTCTGGCAAAAGTGTTGCTTTCTGAGTTTCTTCATCCACAAGAAAGGAGACAGAGGAGTCCTGTAACATTCTTCAACTACAGGAAGAGGCCATGGGGCTTTTCCCATGGAGTCTCTCAAATGATTATGGGATGCAGCCCCCTTTTTATGCTAAGTTCCTGGCAACAGCACCCTCTGAGGTACTCGGGAACTACAGACTTCCAGAACTGCCTACTCTATGCCCCCCTCTAATATGCAACCCCCCTTTTGGTATGGAAAAGGAAGAAAACGAAACTATTCCTAATGCTATTAAGTCTTTGCTGCCTTGCTCTAGTGTCCTGGGTTGAAGTGTATTCTATTACCATCCTCATGAGCAGTGGAAATCAGGTGGGGCAGTGTTTCCTTGCCTCCTCCCCCCAGACTATCTTGCTGTTAATAGCCCATCATTGTCCTGCTGCATGACTCAGAGATAACTCCCTCTGGACTATCTTCTGTTAATGAGCCTAATCAACACTTGGCCTCATGACTCATTACCCTATTGTGAGATGCTCCACCCAGAGGGAGGAACCAAGCATCCCATCGTGTATATAATCTGGGACTCTGAGCACCAGAGACACTCTCTCCACTGGATTTCCAGAGGACAGAAGCTACACAGCCACCACTGGACTTTCTGAGGAAGAGCAGGCCCCTTCTACTACAGGATCACAACTTCAGAGGACTGCTACCACCACCCTGCCTAACAGGGACTCAGGTTGTATCTTGACTCTGTCAGTGTTTTCTTTTACTTTCTTTTCCTTTTCTTTAATTTCCATTAAATTGTTATTCTGACTCGGTGCCTCCCACTGGTTTGTTTTCAAAATAGCACATCTAGGTTCAGGAATTTAACACGGCCTTGGCTGAGCAACAGTCCCTGATGATTAGTAACAGTTTCTAGAACTAATACTTTCTTCTGTTACTTCCCTCCCTGTAAATTCATAGCCTTGTTTAAGGACAGATTCATACTGTCTGTTTGTAAAGACACATCTATGTTACTCCTTTCACTCCCACACCTTCTTGGAGGTGGGACGGCTCCCCCCGGCACAGCACCTGGCACAAAACCCCCGTATGCGCACACACACACACCTGCACTTACCCTGCACTCTGCTGCACACACACACACCGCCCCCCCCGCACACTTACACCCCCCTCCACATCCCCACCATGCTACTTGCAGTGGCCCCGCCCCTGCCATCCCGGCCGGCTGGCATCACCCACTCCTCACATGCTTCCCCATGCCTTGCATTTCCTTGCTGCCCCCTCTGTAGCCTTCCCTCAACCTGACTTTTCTCCTCTGCCTTGCATTGACTTGCTCACCCATCCCCCACCTGACTTCCTTTCACATTCGTCTAGGTCTGGCCTCACCTTTCCTTTTCCTTCTAGGACCCTCATTGCCTTGCCTCGCCTCGCAAAGCCACCACTTGCCTTGCCTTGCCCTTGAACCCCTCCCTTGCCTTGCATGACCTTGCTCACCCCTCCCCCACCTGGAATTCAAGACCCCTTTTCAATGACATTTCATGGCCTTGCCCTGCCCTTTCTGCTCCTCCTAGGAATCTCAAAGCTCTCAAGCATCTCCGGTGTTTCAGGATCACATGAGAGGAAGACCAGGTGAGGACGCATGTTGCCACACTCATCTCTATGGGCAGCCTTTGGGAGCAAATGAGAGGAAGACCAGGCGAGGACGCATGTTGCCACACTCATCCCTATGGGCAGCCTTTGTCTGGGAGCAATCCTTGCATGTCTTAAATCTTGGAAGGGCAATTCACATTTTGCCCTTGAGCTCGGGGACCAGAATGAGAGTTCTTTTGCATACAAAGGAAAGCAGGTAGCTCAAGTCTTTTAGGTGCAGAGGAGAGATGACCCACGCGGGATCAAGGCCACACAGAGCAGTTGGTCCTGGCCACTTTTGTGTACCCGCAGTCCTCGAATGTACTTCTCACCTGCCTTGCCTTGCCTTGCCTTGGCAACACAACAGTTTCCTTGCCTTGCCCTGCTAGCCCTCTGTAGCCTTGCATTCCTTTGCACAGCCATGCCCCGCACTTGACCTGCCTACTGCTTTCCTCCAGGGCCTTGGCTTGCCGAGCCCTTCTCGTTTCTGCCTGGCCTACCCATCAGTGGACTTTCCTCCCTACGGCCAGCCTTGCCTCTAACTTCTGGGCCTTCTCTTGCCTACCACTCCATTTGCTTTCCCCTCATGGCTCTGGCCTTGCCTACCTCTCCCTTGACTTGCCCACAGTTGCCTGCACTTAGGTTGCAGCACCTTGCCTGCATGGAAGGCAAGGTAAAGAGTGGTAGGCAGGGCAAAGCAAAGCCAGCAAGTTGTAGGTAGTGTGAGGCAAGTCAGACGTAGGCAAAGGAAGCAGAGCAAGGGTAGCTTAGGAAGAACTAGGCAAGGTACTGAAGGCAAGGCAAGGCCAAGAGACTCGGAGTGCCTTTCCTTGGGAAGGCAAGGACATAGTGCCAGTTTTGCTGGAGCAGATGTTCAGGTACCATGGGGAGGAATACAAGACATTTCTCTTCTGGCCCCTGTGCGTGTAGGGGTAATTGTTGGACATATTCAATACTGGAGGTGGATCAATCCCTGGATGTGTTGTATTTTGGCTGAGGGGATGCCATTTCTTTGAAGATGGGCTTCTAGTTGCTCTCTTTGGCAAGGAAAGCAGGTTTGGATGTGTACATTAGGTGCTCTTAGGGATTTTAAAGGCTTTTCCCAACAGACAGTTCTCTGGGTTAGAGCTATTGAGCTGTCAGTGGGAATGCAAAGGCCAAGCTCGTGAGCCTTTTGTCCTGGTGCCTTTAGTGTGTGAGCAGTCCCTGGTGCCGTTGTCTTTGGATCCTGACTCTGGGAGAGGGAAGGCTTCGGATGGTACCTAGAGCTGAGAAGGAGAGAGCTGAGAGCAGCGTGTGTGCTGCTAGTTTGAGGGGTGCAGGTGAAGTTGTCGGCAGCAAGAGCTTCCTCAGCTGGCACTGTTGTGAGCTCTGTTTTTGCCAGATGGTTTCAAGTTGGTGGGTGGAATCTGCGAGAGGGAAAAGATTCGTTTGGGCCAAAGAGGTTTGTCTGGCTCTTGGAGTGTGGTGTAAAGAAGAGTCTGCCCTTGGAAGGGGAAGATTAGGGAAATCGTTTTTGCCCTGACACCGTTGATTTGAGTGCAGGGACGTTTCCAACTTGCCTCTGCCCTTGGGGTGGTTTCGAGCTGCGCTGGTGCTTGGCCTTCTTTTGCAAGTCCTCAGCGCCAGCGAGTGGTTGTTTCGATGAGCACTGACAGTGCCCAGGAAAAAGCCAAGCCCTTCGCTGGCGCGGCCCCAGTCATGTGGGAGCAGTTGGTGGAAGAGCTCCGCTGTGCATCCTGCCTCTTGGAGACATAAAAGAATGTGATCCTGCATGTAGTGGGGAAGCAAGAGGAGTCTTTTCATTGTTGGCTGTGCAGTTTCTAAGTGGCAAAAGTAAAGGCAGTTCCAGCACGGCCTCTTTCTTTCAGAACCTTTTCTGTGCCATCATGAACATGCACAACATGTGACTCGCACCCACTGAACTGCATCAAAGACCCTGGAGATACACACTTTCCTTCAAGCTCTATGTACCATCCTACCCTCCACCTCTCGCCGATCCCAAACCCCTTCCAAACATCCAGCAGCTGCACGCAGAGAACAAGTGCTAGAACAAGGCGTTGGCCTTCATAGTCCCTCTAAAGTCTGTAAACTAGGCGAAACATTCCAGTGACCAGCACTTTCCTTCGCAACTATATATAGAGCATCATCACATTCTCTCAAAGTGGGTAAGTCCACCCTTGCAGCGCAGCATTTCCAGCCACAGATCGGACTGGGAGATGGGCCAGGTGAGAAAGCATTTGTTGACTATCCCTCTTCTCTGGAAGACTTGATACTCGCAGCGCAATCATGTCCACACACCTTCAGTTTGGCCAAGTTCAAGCAGCTACAGCTCACAGAGATGGGAGAGTCAGGACAGAAGACGTTCCAAAAGTACCGTGTACTTACAGCAGCATTAAAACTGTGCACAGCAGTCTGCAGCACTGTAGCTTCCTTCTCCAACAGATGTGCCATCCCATTGTTGGCTCTGGCAGCTCCGTTGCTAGCTGCTCTCCTGAAGAAAAGAACTAGAAGAAAAAGCCAATGCTGGGCTGCACCTTCCCCTTGCCTCACGTAAAGCCACCTAAACTCCCCAGTGCCCTCTCTACTTCCCCTCTCCTTGGCATTGACCACTGTGTTTTCTGCATCTCGGAGCCTAAAGGGAAGCGCCAGTGTTTCCAGGGATGGTTGGAAGAGGAATAAGTAGTAGCACAAGTAAGTAGCTGCCGTTGAACTTCCTCCTTCCCAATGCTAACGTGAATTCGGCAGGCAGGCGAGTGCCAGCTACGCTCCTTTCTCAGTTTGTACGCTGCGGACCGGAACCCGGTGCTCTGTGCCTTCGTTCGGCATCTTTAGTGCCCATGTTGCGCTTTCATTCTGCCGGAGTCGAACCGTCATCTACTTCTCACACAGAGAGCACTATGCCGGCAGCAAAACGCTCCAGCCGACTGCTTCTGCCGAAACACGCCTGGGCTATGCACTTTCCCTCGCAGCAACATACACCAGCACATTCGGTCTTTTTTGTCGTCCAAATGTAATGGGAAAGATTCTCGGCTACATCTCACACAGACAACAGTTTTAGGTCAACAAGCTCACCCAGAGCTTACCCTCGACGCGTGGAAACCTGTATTTGCACCACATTCCAGTGGCAGCCCTCTTTCCTTTACAGCCTGCACAGCGCCGTCAGATGGCGGTGCTCTCTGCACTTTCCTTTGCAGTTCCAAGTACCACCGCGAACCTTACAGCCTTGCAGGGAGCAAAGACGCGGATAGGCGTCTCGCACAGAAGAACGTGCCAGGACGAAAAGATGTTCTTCCTTTCTCCTCCTCGTCGCCCAGATTGTGGTGCTGTGTTAAACGTCTTGGCCAGCAAAAGGCTAATCCAGCAAGTGTTTCTCTTCTGACACATTTTGCTGAGCAAGAGCTACACGGACAGTTTAGACTCTGTGAAACAGCAAGAAAATGATTGTACGTCGAGCTGAGGAAAATCCATGCACAGCACACTGTGGATGCGTGCAGTACACACGCTGAAGAGTGGCAAAGCTCAAAGCCATCGCTGGGCTTCAGTTCTGTCCAGACCACAGAAGGCGAAGAACAAAGCATCTGGGCACCGGCTTAATGTACTCAGTGGACCAAATTTCAAATGTCCAGCCAAGAGCTGCTTCACAAGCAGATTCAGCTGAGAATGCTCTGGCTGCTTCAGAAAGTAAGGCGCAGCCATTGTACTCCATCACACAACCTGGCCAGAAACAGTTTCTTAAACCTTCAGTGCTGCAGAGTCCATGCAGCTTGAGCACACCCAGAGGGACGCGTCCAGAAAGAAGGCGTTCTTCAAGTACCCCCCTCCTCCAAGTAGCCTTGAAACTGAGCACAACACACTGCGGCTCGGGAGCTTCCTTCTCAGATAGACGTGCTGTCACATTATTCACTCTCGCAGTTCCGTTGCCCACTTGCAGCAGCTGCTACCAAAGAAAAAGGATCCAGATGTAAAAGCCACTGCTGGGCTGCACTTTCCCTTTGCCTGGCGTAAAGCAACAGAAACTGTCCGCTGCACTCTGTATTTCCATTCTCTGCCGCATCTGCCACTGTAATCTCTGCATCTCGAAGCATAAACCTCAGCACAATTCTTTCCAGGGAAAGCTGGAAGAGAAATAGGTAGCAGCACAAGTAGCTGCAAGTTGAACTTTCTGTTTTCAGCTGCTAACGTGAATCCGCAAACAAGCGAGTGACAGCCACGCTTCCTCTTGCCGCCTGTGTTATGCACACACCAGCCCGGTGCTCTGCGCCTTCATTCTTCAGCTCTTCGTGCCATGTCTTGCTTTCATTCTGCCGGAGTCGAACCGTCGTCTGCTTGTTGCACAGAGAGCACGGTGTCGGCAGCGAAACGCTCCAGGCTGCTGCACGACTGGGCTATGCACTTTCCCTCTCAGCGCTGGGTAGCACAACATTCTGTCTGCATTGCGGTCTTAATCTTAAGGGAAAGATTCTCAGCTACGTCTAGCACAGAGAACTGTGCCGGGACAATACATGTGTTTTATTACTCCTTCTCGCAATAAGACTATGGTGCTGCGTCAAACTATTAGCCAGTGAAAGGCTAATCCAGCAAGGTCTTTCTCTAATGGCACATTTCTCTGAGCGAGAGCTTGAGCGGACAGTTTGGACTCTGCGAAGCAGAAAGGCAGTGCTTGCACGTAGCGCTGAGGAAAATCCGTGCACAGCGCTCTGTGGATGCGTGCAGTACACACACTGAAGAGAGCCAAAGCTGAATGCTTCAGTTGTGTGCAGTGTGGGTAAGGGAGAAGAACGCAGCCCCAGGGAACTGGGCTGGTGTGCGCGATGGCTGTGAGCTGTGGCGATCTTCTGCGTCTATACTGCATGCATCCACAGTGTCCTGTGCACAGATTTTCCTCAGCTCTCACTCAGCGAAATGCGTAAGGAGGGAAGCACTTGCTGGATTAGCCCTTCGCTAGCCAAGGCTTTCGACACAGCACCACAATTCGGGCAACAAGGAGGAGAAAGGAAGAACATCTTTTCGTCCTGGCACGTTCTTCTGTGCGAGACGCCTATCCGCGTCTTTGCTCCCTGCAAGGCTGTAAGGTTCGCAGTGGTACTTGGAACTGCAAAGGAAAGTGCAGAGAGCACCGCCATCTGACGGCGCTGTGCAGGCTGTAAAGGAAAGAGGGCTGCCACTGGAATGTGGTGCAAATACAGGTTTCCACGCGTCGAGGGTAAGCTCTGGGTGAGCTTGTTGACCTAAAACTGTTGTCTGTGTGAGATGTAGCCGAGAATCTTTCCCATTACATTTGGACGACAAAAAAGACCGAATGTGCTGGTGTATGTCGCTGCGAGGGAAAGTGCATAGCCCAGGCGTGTTTCGGCAGAAGCAGTCGGCTGGAGCGTTTTGCTGCCGGCATAGTGCTCTCTGTGCGAGAAGTAGACGACGGTTCGACTCCGGCAGAATGAAAGCGCAACATGGGCACTAAAGATGCCGAACGAAGGCACAGAGCACCGGGTTCCGGTCCGCAGCGTACAAACTGAGAAAGGAGCGTAGCTGGCACTCGCCTGCCTGCCGAATTCACATTAGCATTGAGAAGGAGGAAGTTCAACGGCAGCTACTTACTTGTGCTACTACTTATTCCTCTTCCAACCATCCCTGGAAACACTGGCGCTTCCCTTTAGGCTCCGAGATGCAGAAAACACAGTGGTCAATGCCAAGGAGAGGGGAAGTAGAGAGGGCACTGGGGAGTTTAGGTGGCTTTACGTGAGGCAAGGGGAAGGTGCAGCCCAGCATTGGCTTTTTCTTCTAGTTCTTTTCTTCAGGAGAGCAGCTAGCAACGGAGCTGCCAGAGCCAACAATGGGATGGCACATCTGTTGGAGAAGGAAGCTACAGTGCTGCAGACTGCTGTGCACAGTTTTAATGCTGCTGTAAGTACACGGTACTTTTGGAACGTCTTCTGTCCTGACTCTCCCATCTCTGTGAGCTGTAGCTGCTTGAACTTGGCCACACTGAAGTTGTGTGGACGTGATTGCGCTGCGAGTATCAAGTCTTCCAGAGAAGAGGGATAGTCAACAAATACTTTCTCACCTGGCCCATCTCTCAGTCTGAACTGTGGCTGGAAACGCTGCGCTGCAAGGGTGGACTTACCCACTTTGAGAGAATGTGATGATGCTCTATATATAGTTGCGAAGGAAAGTGCTGGTCACTGGAATGTTTCGCCTAGTTTACAGACTTTAGAGGGACTATGAAGGCCAACGCCTTGTTCTAGCATTTGTTCTCTGCGTGCAGCTGCTGGATGTTTGGAAGGGGTTTGGGATCCGCGAGAGGTGGAGGGTAGGATGGTACATAGAGCTTGAAGGAAAGTGTGTATCTCCAGGGCCTTTGATGCAGTTCAGTGGGTGCGAGTCACATGTTGTGCATGTTCATGATGGCACAGAAAAGGTTCTGAAAGAAAGAGGCCGTACTGGAGCTGCCTTTACTTTTGCCGCTTAGAAACTGCACAGCCAACAATGAAAAGACTCCTCTTGCTTCCCCACTACATGCAGGATCACATTCTTTTATGTCTCCAAGAGGCAGGATGCACAGTGGAGCTCTTCCACCAACTGCTCCCACATGACTGGGGCCGCGCCAGCGAAGGGCTTGGCTTTTTCCTGGGCACTGTCAGTGCTCATCGAAACAACCACTCGCTGGCGCTGAGGACTTGCAAAAGAAGGCCAAGCACCTGGCGCAGCTCGAAACCACCCCAAGGGCAGAAGCAAGTTGGAAACGTCCCTGCACTCAAATCAACGGTGTCAGGACAAAACGATTTCCCTAATCTTCCCCTTCCAAGAGCAGACTCTTCTTTACACCACACTCCAAGAGCCAGACAAACCTCTTTGGCCCAAACGAATCTTTTCCCTCTCGCAGATTCCACCCACCAACTTGAAACCATCTGGCAAAAACAGAGCTCACAACAGTGCCAGCTGAGGAAGCTCTTGCTGCCGACAACTTCACCTGCACCCCTCAAACTAGCAGCACACACGCTGCTCTCAGCTCTCTCCTTCTCAGCTCTAGGTACCATCCGAAGCCTTCCCTCTCCCAGAGTCAGGATCCAAAGACAACGGCACCAGGGACTGCTCACACACTAAAGGCACCAGGACAAAAGGCTCACGAGCTTGGCCTTTGCATTCCCACTGACAGCTCAGCAGCTCTAACCCAGAGCTCTGCCTGTTGGGAAAAGCCTTTAAAATCCCTAAGAGCACCTAATGTACACATCCAAACCTGCTTTCCTTGCCAAAGAGAGCAACTACAAGCCCATCTCCAAAGAAATGGCATCCCCTCCTCCAAAATACAACACATCCAGGGACTGATCCACCTCCAGTATTGAATATGTCCAACAATTGACCCTACACGCACAGGGGCCAGAAGAGAAATGTCTTGCTGGACTATTCCTCCCCATGGTACCTTAACAACACTGGCACTATGTCCTTGCCTTCCCAAGGAAAGGCACTCCGAGTCTCTTGGCCTTGCCTTGCCTTCAGTACCTTGCCTAGTTCTTCCTAAGCTACCCTTGCTCTGCTTCCTTTGCCTACGTCTGACTTGCCTCACACTACCTACAACTTGCTGGCTTTGCTTTGCCCTGCCTACCACTCTTTACCTTGCCTTCCATGCAGGCAAGGCGCTGCAAACCAAGTGCAGGCAATTGTGGGCAAGTCAAGGAAGAGGTAGGCAAGGCCAGAGCCATGAGGGGAAAGCAAATGGAGTGGTAGGCAAGAGAAGGCCCAGAAGTTAGAGGCAAGGCTGGCCGTAGGAAGGAAAGTCCACTGATGGGTAGGCCAGGCAGAAACGAGAAGGGCTCGGCAAGCCAAGGCCCTGGAGGAAAGCAGTAGGCAGGTCAAGTGCAGGGCACGGCTGTGCAAAGGAATGCAAGGCTACAGAGAGCTAGCAGGGCAAAACAAGGAAACTGTTGTGTTGCTAAGGCAAGGCAGGGCAAGGCAAGGCAAGGCAAGGCAAGGCAGGTGAGAAGTACATTCAAGGACTGCTGGTACACAAAAGTGGCCAGGACCAACTGCTCTGTGTGGCCTTGATCCCGCGTGGGTCATCTCTCCTCTGCACCTAAAAGACTTGAGCTACCTGCTTTCCTTTGTATGCAAAAGAACTCTCATTCTGGTCCCCGAGCTCAAGGGCAAAATGTGAATTGCCCTTCCAAGATTTAAGACATGCAAGGATTGCTCCCAGACAAAGGCTGCCCATAGAGATGAGTGTGGCAACATGCGTCCTCGCCTGATCTTCCTCTCATGTGATCCTGAAACACCGGAGATGCTTGAGAGCTTTGAGATTCCTAGGAGGAGCAGAAAGGGCAGGGCAAGGCCATGAAATGTCATTGAAAAGGGGTCTTGAATTCCAGGTGGGGGAGGGGTGAGCAAGGTCATGCAAGGCAAGGGAGGGGTTCAAGGGCAAGGCAAGGCAAGTGGTGGCTTTGCGAGGCGAGGCAAGGCAATGAGGGTCCTAGAAGGAAAAGGAAAGGTGAGGCCAGACCTAGACGAATGTGAAAGGAAGTCAGGTGGGGGATGGGTGAGCAAGTCAATGCAAGGCAGAGGAGAAAAGTCAGGTTGAGGGAAGGCTACAGAGGGGGCAGCAAGGAAATGCAAGGCATGGGGAAGCATGTGAGGAGTGGGTGATGCCAGCCGGCCGGGATGGCAGGGGCGGGGCCACTGCAAGTAGCATGGTGGGGATGTGGAGGGAGGTGTTAGTGTGTGTGGGGGGGGTGTGTGCAGCGGAGTGCAGGGTAAGTGCAGGTGTGTGTGTGTGCATACGGGGGTTTTGTGCCAGATGCTGTGCCAGAGGGAGCCGTCCCACCGCCAAGAAGGTGTGGGAGTGAAAGGAGTAACATAGATGTGTCTTTACATAGAGACCGTGTGAATCCGTCCTTAGACAAGGCTATGAATTTACAGGGAGGGAAGTAACAGAAGAAAGTATTGGTTCTAGAAACTGTTACTAATCATCAGGGACTGTTGCTCAGCCAAGGCCGTGTTAAATTCCTGAACCTAGAGCAAGGCAGCAAAGACTTAATAGCATTAGGAATAGTTTCATTTTCTTCCTTTTCCATACCAAAAGGGGGGGTGCATATTAGAGGGGGGCATAGAGTAGGCAGTTCCAGAAGTCTGTAATTCCCGAGTACCTCAGAGGGTGCTGTTGCCAGGAACTTAGCATAAAAAGGGGGCTGCATCCCGCAATCATTTGAGAGACTCCATGGGAAAAGCTCCATGGCCTCTTCCTGTAGTTGAAGAATGCTACAGGACTCCTCTGTCACCTTCTTGGTGGATGAAGAAACTCAGAAAGCAACACTTTTGCCAGAACTCTCCAAGATTCCCCCCCTTTGCTCCCAGTGACTCCATCACTGCCCGGGAAGCTGTCTTTTCTACCAGAGGAGTTCGAGGTACAGTTAAAAGTCATGTGGCAGAGAAAAAAGGCAAGAATTGGTTTACAAGGGATGGCAAACAATAGCTACCAGAAGCTTTGGCCCTACCAATATTCAAACAACTCCGTGAAGAGAGTCCTTGCACTTCCTGAGGATTGGCAGAAGCCTTCCTCATGATATATGTTGCTGTGGGTCTTTTTAGACTGGCAAAACGAGCTGTTGAAGGTTGCTTGATCTGTGCTAAAGCAAACAGCCAAGTTACAAAGTAACCTGCCAGGGGAGGGGGGCCTTGGGCTGCATGTCCCTTCCAAAGATGCCAGGTGGATTTTCCTGAGATGCCCCAAGTGGGAAGGCTTAATATCTTCTGGTAATCGTATGTCAGCTAGCAAGGTGGCCAGAAGCATTTCCAACTGCTTCAGCAATGACAGGATCAGTTATTAAGGCATTTTTGGAACAACTAATTCCAAGATACAGCATTGTAGAAGCAATAGACTCAGATAGGGGAACTCATTTTACAGGAAAGATCCTTCCAGGGGTTTTGGCTTCTTTAGGAATACAATGGAACCTCCATAGGCCCTGGCACCCCCAGAGTTCGGCTCGGGTAGAAAACAATGAACAGAGAAATAAACACCTTTTGAAGCTGGTAATAGAAACCAAGATGCCGTGGGTAGGGCTTTGGACATTGGCTTTGGTGAGAATGAGGGCCCGACCCAGAAGAGAGATTCCGTGACCTCCCTTTCAGTCGTTGTTATGAATTATCCTGGTAAGTCTCAACCTAGTGGGGGGGTAGAGGTAGGTGATGTGTATTTAAAACCATATGTGGCCAGGATACTGCTTCTTGTGAAACCCCTTCAACAGGAAGCTCAGCTGGCACAAGCCCCACCTTTGGACTTTGCTGCTTGTAACATCCAACCAAGAGATTGAGTCCTAGTTAAGGAGTAGAAAGAAGCGCCAGTGGCGGTGAAATGGCGTGGCCCATTCCAAGTGTCACTGACGACAGAAACAGCCATCAAGACAGCTGAACACTTGGGTCAAGGTCTCTGAAGCCTCGGAGATTTGGGCATCTCAGCTGGAGGAGAAGGCTGGGAGGCTGTGACTGACACTCTGCAGGAGTGGGCTGGAGCAGTAGCCAGTGCTCTGACATCCGTGGAAGCCCTGCCTGCCTACCCACAGACCATCTGCTGAAATAGTCTCTATGGGCATCCCTCCCCTAGAATCTCCACTCACTGGGGGGATAATACTTGCTGGGTTATTTTATGTTAAGTGGTTTCTGTGTCTTCAATTGCCACAGGTGGTGCAGAACACAACGGGAAAATTAGACTAGCTAATTAGATCACATTATTAAAATATTTTCCTTAAAAGTTCTACTTTTATATGGTCAGCTAAGTTTAGGCCAGGAGTGGGAGAATCAATTTGCAGCCTTAGGAGAAGAAGTAGCAAAAGTTTTTAACCTTAGCAATTGCTGGCTCTGTGGAGGGCCAGGAGGATCTGAAGAGTGGCCATGGTTGGCTAGCCCAGCTGAACCTAAGTGGTGGGTCAACACCCGATGTGAGGTCCATACTAGGACAGGATTTTGGGCCAAAGAAGGAAGTCCATGGCCACTTCATTCTTCTCAAAAAGGCACTTATTGCCTAAACAGGACAGGGCATGTCTATGTAGGAAAAGGCGTTTGTCAATTGACTTTCCCTCTGGGTTTAAACAATTGGGTTTCGAGCCCCAATTGCCCTCCTTACAATTGTTCCAAATATCAAGGCAAATGCAATCAAATACCTGTTCAGCTCACTAATGGTAGCTGCGTAAGGTGTTCTTGCCACACTTACCAAAAATATTTGGAAGCCTGTAAAGCAATGGGGAGGGACAAGGGGTTTTTTTGACCACCTATTTTTAAGCTGTCCCCACAAAAATTCCACAAGTAGAAGACATGTTGTTTGTGATTATCAGTGGGAATGGCAACACCGGATTGGAACTCAAACCCTTTTAGTGAGTTCTGCTCCAAATCCAACCAAGCAGCTTGCAGATGTAAATGTAGATGGGAACCCTGTGTGGGAGCTTGGAAATGCAAATGCTGTGACCCTTATGGTGGGGCAACTATTGTTGGAGGACCGTTAGGCCCGGGAATCCTGCTGTATTTTGCCCCACCAATTGATGACCAAGGGTAGGAAGGCCCCTTTGCTAATGGAACACGGGCATTTCAAAAAAGGACATTCTTGGATTTGTGGCCAACATGCTTAGCTCAGGTTACCTCCAAACTGGTCAGGGATATGGTGTATATATTAGACTGTTGTTCTTTTTGCTACCACAAGTTCAGGGAAATCGCTTAGGAATCAAAATCTGTGATGATTTAATCAGAGAAAAGCAGTCAGCTGATGCAGCCCTGGCTGGAGGGAGCACCCCAAAACGGGGAAATGATGAATGGCCACCAGAACGAGTTACGCAACACGATGGACCAGACACTTGGAAACCTAAGGAATTAATCCCAGATTCCTGGGAACCCATTTGTCATTTGAATGAGATAATTAGGTTACAAGCTGTCTCAGAAATAATTACCAACCAGCCAGCCACAGCTCTTGACCTTCTTGCTGACCAACCCACTTAAATGAGGAAAGCGATATCTCAACATTGGATGGTATTAGATTATCTGTTAGCAGAAGAAGGAGGAGTTTGTGGGAGCTGCTGTTTGCAACCAGGTGACAGCGGAAAAGTGGTCAAACAAATAACAAAGGAAATAACGTCAGCTCATGGACCTGTCCCAATGTTGAAAGGATGGTAATGGGACGTTTTCATGGTTAACTGGCCAGCTATGGGCTAAATGAATACGATTTCTCCTCTTATATGCTATAGCAACTCTAATCTTTTTGCCATGTATGACACCATGCTGGGTGCAGCTCTTTCAGCAGGTGGTCAAGGGGATGCCGGTAGCAGCCATGCCTACCTGATCCAGAAATGACTACAAAAGGAAGGAAAAGGATGTCACTGCAAATAATAGCAAAACCCAAAAAGACTCAAGAAGAAAAAATTAAATCAATGGTAAATAAGGTTTGTAAAGACAAATACAGATAAAATAAAAAGAGAAGGGATTAAAAGGAATGAGATGGATGAGTCTTTACAAACAGACCGTGTGAATCTGCCTGTAGACAAGGCTAGGAACTTATGGGTAGTGAAGTAACAGAAGAAACTATTAGTTCTCTAGAACTGTTACTAATCAACAGGGACTGTTGATTAATCAAGGCCGTGCTAAATTCCTGAACCTAGAGCAAGGCAACAAAGACTTAATAGCATTAGGAATGGTTTCTTCTTCTTTCTTTTCGATGCCAAAAGGGGGGTGCATATTAGAGGGGGGCATAGAGTAGGCATTTCGGGAAGTCTGTATCTCCTGAATACCTCAGCCAGTGGGGAAAAGGAAGAGGTGGCCATGGCCAGGAACTTGGCATAAAAAGGGGGCTGCGTCCTGCAACCGTTTGAGAGACCCCATGGGAAAAGCCCCATGGACTCTCCCTGTAGTCGAAGAATGTTGCAGGACTCCTCTGTCTCCTTTTCGGGCATAAACCTCAGGCATCGTGGATTAATTTTCCCTAACGGCAGCGACCTGCCGCGTGGTCTCCGTGCGCCTCCCCAGCCCCCCGGGAGGTGTAAAAGAGTTCCCGGCGGCTCCCACCGCACGTTACAGACGGCTGCGCGGCCCCGGGGCTGCCCGCAGTGCTCCCCTGCCCCGCCAGGGCTGCCCGCGGGCTGCGGAGCCACCTCGCCACCGGCGCGGCCAGGGCCGGGGCCCTTCTCGACAGCAGCCGAGGGCCTGCGGAGCGGGCGGCTGCGGGACGATCAGCTATTTTATGCCGCGCGGTGGTGCCGCCTCCATCTATCTCTCCATCGCGCCGCCGGCCGCCCCCCGCCTGGCGCGCTCACGCTCGGCCGCGCTCGCCGCCCGCCCAGCCTCGCCGGAAGCTCTCCCGCCCGGGCCGTGCCCCAGCTCCGCCTGCGGTTCGGCAGGGCCCGGCCGCACGCGTGCTGCGTGGCTCGGAGCACCCGCGTTGCGCCGCAGGCGACGGGGAAGGCGGGGCGGGCCGGCGCCGTCGTGGTAGCGCGAGGAGAGGAGCGCCCGAGCGGGGCGGCGAGTGGCGCGGCGGTGAGCGCTTCTGCTTCCTGTCGCTCGGCGGCCGCCCACGGCAGGTGCCGTGTGACCCCGCGGAGCGGCGGGGCCGGCCGGGCGGTGCGCGGCGAGGCTTTCGGCCAGCGGCGGCCGCAGCGAGAGGCTGCTGGCACTGCCCATGCCGGTGGAGAGAGCGGGGATCCGAGGTCGGCCTTCCCAGGGTGACGAGGGGCGGCCGCCTGACGAGGAGCGGCCGCCGTTGCTGCGCTGCCCTCCCTGCAGCACGTGGCCGATTCCGGCGAACCCGGGGTCTCCGCAGCGGCGCCGGCGGGATTGAGTGGGGAGCGCGCTCGGTGCCGTGCCGGCTGCTCTCGCCCAGCGCTGTTGTAACAGCGCTCCGCCGAGCCGTTTTCCCACCCGTCCTGGGAAGGACATAAGGGACACCGAAGTTGGAGCTGAGCTGTCAGGGGGAACAACTTCCCTCCATTGGCAACCTCCTTTTCCCTCTTGATATAAACATATATTATAATATTGGCTTCTCGCAAGATATAAAGGTAGATATTATATAATGTTAGAAATGCTTTTTGCTGTGTGGATGTAGTTTTCTCTCTTTTTAGCAAGAATGCTAGCATGTGTGAGCAAGTAAGATAACCTCCAAGCGAACAGAGGATGAGGCCCAAGAAGCTGCTAATCTACACTTTGTCCAGGGAACAAAAGGGCCTAAAGGCTACTCCGCCCGGAGAACGGGCGGCCAGGAGAGTCCGAAAGCCGTTATCACCGCTCTGCCCGGAGAGACAAAGAGGCCCAAAGCTGCAATCAGCCCTGACTGTCTGGAGAATTAAGAGATCCACCCTACCATCGACTCTTACCTAGCAAGCCCAACCCCAAGAATCAAAAGAAATAAAACCGCAAGGCAGAAGACTACGCATGCTCTAAAAAGGCGGAACCAAGGAGTGGCCATGCAGAACAGCTCCCGGAAAAGTTTTAATATGAATGAAGAACAGACAGTAAAAATGGTATAAAAAGGACTCACCTCTAGCATCAGATGTGCTCTTGGCAGAGCGCCAAGGCACCCGGCCGTTACCCCTTTGCTTTATTTTATGTGTCTCTTATTGTCTTTATATTAAACCCTTTGAATTCTCACAGGAGAGTGAACCTCGTTTTTCACAATTGGGGGCTCGTCCCGGATCTACACCTCGCCTCTGAAAAGCGTGGGAGGATTCAAAAAGCGAGGGTAAGGCGCATCCCGCCCACACTGGCAGGATCCTTGCTTAGCATCCTCTGGCGTGGTTTGGTGGCAGCAGGGCAACACCCGGAGGACAAGAAAGACACAAAAATAAAGCAAATGAAAGAGAGCGCTCTCGATAAAAGTCCCACAGACACTGGAAAAGAAACAGGACTGGTAAGTATTGTCCAAAGAAAAAGGGGGTGGTTACAGGAGATGAGTGTGTGTGAATGAGACGCGGACTGGTTGCCCCCAGATCTGCGAAGCGAGTGTGGCAGTCTCTGAGTGCTGCGGTTCCGTCTTGTTCGCGAGAACAGCGGCCAGCGAGGAGACGAAGCGAGAGATAAGAGGAGTGAAAGAATCTCCTGGGGTGACTGCGACGGGGTCCCAGGGAAGCGGTTGCAAAGTGGGAGCTACACCCCCATATGCTGGGTTGAGGAAAACTCCAAGAGCACCCAGGGTCTAAAGGTGCCCCAAGAGAAGTTGGGGTTGGATGCTAGCAGTGCTGGGTTGAGGGAAATCCAAGAGCACCCAGAATCCTAAGGATTATATCATACCCATGGGTAGATACTAACAAGTGACTTGAAAGAGGTACCTTATTATTCTGTTGTGAGTAGGAATGAGTGAGTGAACAAATATTAAAAAAGAGTGAATGTGTGAATGAAAAACTGTGTAATTAGAAGTTAACTTTGTTTTTGGGGAAGGTGGGCTATAATAATTTTTTTTTGTTTTTTGTACTGTGAAAGGGTGGGTAGTATTTTACAGCAGTGAAGATTCGTGTTTTAAAGGAATTAGTTAGTATTTCAAAGGGGGGGATAAATTAGTATTTTGAGTAAGTTGGAATAGAGAACTCCTGGAAAAATGGGACAACAACCTAGTAAATTAAGTTCAAATTATAAAAGGGTGCCAGAGGATATACCCCAAGACAGTCCCCTTGGGGTCAAACTCGCAAACTGGGAAACTGATCCTTCTACAAAAGGAAAAGATAAAGTAAAAATGATTCAATTCTGCATGAAAGAGTGGGTAAAAAAGGAAATCAGATCTGATCATGTGTACTGGCCAAAATATGGGTCTGATGAGGCATGGATTTGCCAGGCTCTAAATGTATTTGTAAATTCAAAAGAGCCATCTCACCCTGAGGAGGGAGAATATGCTTCTTGCTGGACAGGAATTACAAAACCTCTGGGAACCAAAGTCTTTAAAATATCAGAAACCCCAGAGGAAAAGCAAACAGAAGAGAAAAAAGGCTGGGACCCTTTAGAAGTATTGCCTCTGCCTCCAGAGGCTGCCCCCCCCCCCTCCCCCCACCTCCGGGGTTTCCCCCGCCGCCAGTATCAGAGGCTGCCCCTCCCCCCTCGGTTCCGGGACTTCCCCCGCCAGCCACCCCTCCACCCGCACCGGGGGCCTTTCCCCCGGCAGCCCTCCCGCCCCAATGGAGCTGGGGGGGAGCCCTGTCCCTGCCCATGCCGGGGATCCCACCCTTCCCATATATCTCGGGAATCCCAGCACCCTCAATTGAATCAAGGGAAAGGTCACACGTCCCGGCTTCAGCCCCCACCTCTCCTGCCTTGAGAAACCCCGCTCCAGCGCCGGTCCCCGCCTCCTGTGCTCCAGAATATTTGGCTTCACTGTCATACCCCACCCCCACCCTCTGCACTTCAGAATATTCGGCTTCAGCGCCAGACTCTGAATCTGCCCCTCCTCCCCAGGGGAGTTCGGTGCTTTCTTCTCAAATAAACCCTCTTCTTAAAGAAGGAGCACCATACCAGAATACAAGAGGTGCCATTAAGGCTCAAAGGCAGCCCAACAATCCCTCCATTGCTAAACAAACAGAGGCAAGACAAGAAATTCATTTATTTCCATTAAGAGAAGTACCTATGGGAGGAGGGGGAACTGGCTTTGTGAATGCTCCTCTAACCTCTACAGAGGTTAGGAATTTCAAAAAAGAAATTAAAGGATTATTAGAAGACCCCATAGGTACAGCTGAGCAGTTGGACCAGTTCTTAGGTCCCAACATTTTCACTTGGGAAGAAATGCAATCAATAATGAAAATAATATTCTCCCAAGAAGAAAGAGAAATGATTAGAATTGCTGGAATAAAAATTTGGGAAAGAGAAAACCAACAAGGTCCACCCGGGGATCAGAAAATGCCCATTACACCTCCTAACTGGAACCAAAATGATGAAGCTGGGAGGGGACATATGGATGATTACTGTAATTTGATAATCAAGGGAATAAAAGAGGGGGCACCCCGAGGACAAAATGTCAGAAAGGCCTTTGAGGGGCAGCAAGGGATGGAGGAAAGCCTGACTGAGTGGCTGGAGAGGCTCCAAAAGAATATGAAACAATATTCTGGGATAGACCCGGAGTCCCTAGCAGGGCAAGCCCTGCTAAGAGTTAACTTTGTCACTCATGCCTGGCCAGATATTAGGGAAAAATTGGTAAAAATAGAAGACTGGTATGAGAAACCATTACAAGACCTAGTAAGGGAAGCTCAAAAGATATATGTTCGGAGGGATGAAGAAAAAGCCAAAGTGGAAGCAAAGATCATGATAGCCACTATGCGAGAGAGTACCTTCCAAAAAAATCTAAATCGAAAGCCCTCAGGTAACACTCCTAAACACTCAGGGTTCAGAAATGGTGGAAGGGAGAAAAATAAAACTTCACCACAGTCAAGATTCCAAGAACAACCCAGGGATGCCTGTTTCTATTGCAAGGAAGAGGGGCATTATAAGAGAGAATGCCCCCACCTGAGGAGGGATCTGAAAATATTTCAAGAGACACACACAGAAGAAAAATAGGGAAGTCATGGGCTCTATTTTTTAGTAGATAAATACCATCTGGAGCCTTTGATAACTTTAAAAGTAGGCCCCCAAGAGGAAGTATTAGAATTTATAGTTGACACTGGGGCAGAAAGGACTTGTGTGATGAATATCCCAAAAGGGTGTGATGTAAGTAATGATATGGTAAAAGTAACGGGAGCAAATGGGGAAGGATTTAAGGTCCCTGTCATTAAAGATGGGGTTATTGAAGGGGAAACAAAAATAGGGATAGGGGATGTTTTGTTAGTTCCTGAGGCTGGCAGCAATTTATTGGGAAGGGATTTACAAATCCAACTGGGGATTGGAGTCATACCAGAAGAAGGGAAAATGATGGCCAAAGTGTTAAAACTTAGCCAATAAGATGAAAGAAAAATTAACAGAGAGGTTTGAGCTGGGGAAGGGAATAGGGGTGGACTAGATATTGACCCCATAGGGGTCACAATTGAAAAAGAAGAATGTCCCATTTGTGTACGTCAGTACCCTATATCTTTAGAAGGGAGAAAAGGCTTAAAACCAGTAATAGAAGAATTAATAAAGGATGGGACACTAGAACCTTGTAAATCCCCTCATAATACCCTGTTGGGGTTTTACTTTAGTCCTAGTTTTTTTTCTGTTAAAGGAATTTTTTCCCATAGCATGTTGCTAGGAGATAAATGGCCATACTTGAGAGGAGATAGCCATACTTAAGAAAGACAAAAGGGCCCGTCCAGGCTTTTGTTTTCACCTGGCGGGCAGTTCAGTTCGCTCTCAGCGTCTGGAGAGAGAAGCCGCGGAGAGAAGAGCTGCTGGTTCCCGTTTTCGGCGTCTTTCCTTTCTGCTGGAAACAACACCGGGATCCCAAGGCTGCTTTCCCTGCCCTGCTGGAGGCTGGGGCTGGGGCCGCCCTGCACCGCTGCTGTTTCGAGCCTTCGCTACGCTGTAGCCGTGCTCACCCTGCCTGCCTGGAGCCCCGGGGGTTCCCCTTTTGGATACATCTCGTCTGCCACCCGGGATTTGTGTTTGTGCCTGCAGCTCCGGCCTGCCAGTCCAGCCTGCGGTTCCGGGAGTCCAGGACCGGCTGACCAGCCGGGATTTGTGAAGTTTTTTTGTTCCATCCTTCCCCGGGATCCCAGGGCACCAAAGCAGCCGCGGGGGAACCATCGCACCTGCCCTGCTCACCGGGAGCCGCCAGCGATCCCTGTCGGCTGCGAGCGGAACTGCACCCGAGGGGAAAGACCCTGACAGCCGAGAAGGCTGGGACTGGGTTTGTGTTTGCTGTTACTGTCATAGTTGTTGTTGTTTTGTTCAACTGGTTATATATCTACCTATCTATCTATCTATCTATCTATATATATATATAGTAAAGAACTGTTATTCCTATTTCCCACATCTTTGCCTAAAGACCCTTGATTCCAAAATCATAACTCAGAGGGAAAGGGGTTACATCTGCCACTCCAAGGGAGGCTTCTGCCTTCCTTAGCAGACACCTGTCTTTCAAACCGAGACAGATCTTGGCGCCCAACATGGGGCCTGAGGGCATTAAGAGAGAGAGGTGAAAAAGGAATAACAGTTCCTGGATAACTTAATTTGGTGTGTTGGATATAGGAACCTTGGTAGGCAGCACTATGTGGTCTACTTTGCCCTGGTTCGGGTGGCATGTGGCCGTGGCTATATTCTTCCCCTTTACAGCTCCTTACTTGAATATGGGTCCTCTGACTAAGGCTACCATTGCTGTTATCCAGCTTGTGCTATGGGTCGAGAAGGTGAGGAATTCATGGGTTTTTAACTTCCTCCGGAATGTGGGCACGTGGATAAATGGCTATCACACACTGAGCGCATGTTTTTGGGGTTATGTTAACAATGGTACCTTCTGTGAGGAAATGACACCAGGGGAAGTTTTCCCCCAACCCCTCAACCAGTTCTTTGGACCCACCCCATCAATTTTCGAAGGGTTTAGATTCCCTCTGAATACTAACCACCTGCTGCTGGTAGGCCTACTCTATTTAGCATTCAAGGATAAGTTGAGATTGGCTTGGATAACTACCCAGACACCAGCCCCAGAGACTAGAGATCCTGCCCCAGAGCCTGATCCTGCCCCAAAACCTGACATGGCCCCAGAGAGTAAAGTTCCTACCCCAGAGCCTGATCCTGCCCCGGAACCTGACACGGCCCCAGACACTAGAGATCCTACCCCAGAGCCTGATTCAGCCCCAGAGCCTGACACAGCCCCAGACACTAGAGACCCTCCCCCACAGCCAGATACCGCCCAACAGCCCACCTCAGAAATGGACTACCCGAAATGGGTGGGGGTACTGGCGAAAGGGATGCAGGAGATGTGCCAGGAGATGGGCCAGGTGCGCCAGGAGATGGGCCAGGTGCACCAGGGGATATGCCAATTGCTAAGGGAATATACCTCCTCAGCTAGTGAAAAAACCTCTCCCTGCCCCAAAAAGGGTGAGTCTGACGGTGCAGCAGTGGAACCCACGGATGTTACAACCACCCAGGTTTCAGCTGAACCCCAAGGACAAGTACAGCCAGCAGCAGTCGCCCCTGTGCAAAGGAGGAAGTGTAAGACCAAATCAGTACGACCAGTTAATGATGATGGGGAACCAGGGCCCTCACAACCAGCAGGGGAGCCAGAGCCAGAAATCATCATTGAGTCCCTCTCGTACGACAGTCTCCGTGGTATGCGAGCCGACATTGTGCGAAGGGGGCGTGAGCCTTATACCACCTGGCTGCTTCGGGTTTGGGACCTTATGGGCACAAGTGTGCAACTGGATAGTGGTGAGGCAAGGTATCTGGGATCGTTGACCCAGGACCCAGGTGTGAACCAGGTATTTGTGAGGGAGCCAGGACCCCTTTCTCTCTGGGACCGGCTTTTAATGAGTGTGAGAGAAAGGTTCATTCACAAAGAGAGAATGCAGGAGTACCATCATAGAATGCAGTGGAAGACACTCGAGGAAGGGATCCAACAGCTAAGAGAGGTGGCAGTATTAGAGGTACTCTTTGGGAGGGATGGACAGCACGGTAATGACCCCGATAAGGTCAGGTGCACAGGACAGATGATGTGGAACCTGGCAAGACTAGGGCCATCGCAATACACCACCTTCATTGCAACCATTGATGCTGACAATAACCGAGAAACAGTGGGCTCTGTTGCCAACAAGCTCAGGAATTATGACAGCATGGTCAATGGTCCGCTGAAAGCTCATGTCTCTGCTGTGGTCCAGGACCTCAAAGAGGAGATGAAGGAGATGAGGAAGGAAATGAGGGAGGAGATGGAGGAGATGAGGAAGGTCAGTGTGGCACCAGTGCGAGTCACAGGCCCCCAGGTCAGAGCCCGTCGTCCCCCTGCTAGAGAGAGAGGGTACACCCCACGAGCTGAGCTGTGGTTTTTCCTGTGTGAGCATGGGGAAGACATGAGAAGGTGGGATGGGAAACCCACCTCTGTCCTGGCAGCGCGGGTGCGTGAACTCAAGGAGGGAGGCACTAACCGAGGGGGTTCCGCTAAGGTGAAAGTAGCCTCAGCCTCCCGTGACCGAGCTGCCAGGTATTACAGACAGGAGGATGATATGTCAGATCCCCTCGAAGGTACCTCTAGTATGTACGCCCAGGGAAAGAATGATAACCAGGGCTAGAGGGGCCCTGCCTCTAGCCAGGAAGAGGCACGGGAGAACCGGGTTTTCTGGACGGTGTGGATCCGATGGCCTGGCACATCAGAGCCACAAAAATATGATGCATTGGTTGATACTGGGGCACAGTGTACTTTAATGCCATCGGGACATGTGGGGGCAGAACCTGTATCCATTGCTGGGGTGACTGGGGGATCACAGCAGTTGACCCTTTTGGAAGCTGAGGTGAGCCTGACTGGGAAGGAGTGGCAAAAGCATCCGATTGTGACCGGCCCAGAGGCCCCGTGTATTCTGGGCATAGACTTCCTCCGGAATGGCTATTACAAAGACCCAAAGGGACTCAGGTGGGCGTTTGGGATTGCTGCTGTGGAGGCAGAGGGCATTAGGCAGTTGAACACCCTGTCCGGACTGTCTGAGAATCCTTCTGCAGTTGGGCTCCTGAAAGTGGAAGAGCAACGAGTGCCAATTGCCACCTCGACAGTGCACCGCCGGCAGTATCGGACAAATCGAGATGCTGTGATTCCCATCCACAAGATGATTCGTGAGCTGGAGAGCCAAGGGGTGGTCAGCAAGACCCACTCACCCTTCAACAGCCCCATTTGGCCTGTGCGCAAGTCTGATGGGGAATGGAGATTGACTGTGGACTATCGTGGCTTGAATGAAGTGACTCCACCGCTGAGCGCTGCTGTGCCCGACATGTTGGAGCTCCAGTATGAGCTGGAGTCCAAAGCAGCAAAGTGGTATGCCACTATTGACATTGCCAATGCATTTTTCTCCATTCCTCTGGCAGCAGAGTGCAGGCCTCAGTTTGCTTTCACCTGGAGGGGTGTGCAGTACACCTGGAACTGACTGCCCCAGGGGGGGAAGCACAGTCCCACCATCTGCCATGGACTGATCCAGGCTGCACTGGAAAAGGGTGAGGCCCCAGAACATCTGCAGTACATTGATGACATCATTGTGTGGGGGAACACCGCAACAGAAGTGTTTGAGAAGGGAGAGAGAATAATCCAAATTCTCCTAAAAGCTGGTTTCGCCATCAAGAAGAGCAAAGTCAAGGGGCCTGCCCGAGAGATCCAGTTCCTGGGAGTGAAGTGGCAAGATGGACGGCGTCAGATTCCCACTGAGGTCATCAATAAGATCACTGCGATGTCTCCACCAACCAACAAGAAGGAAACACAGGCTTTCCTAGGCGCCATAGGTTTCTGGAGGATGCACATTCCTGAGTACAGCCAGATCGTGAGCCCTCTCTACCTGGTTACCCGCAAGAAGAACGATTTCCACTGGGGCCCTGAACAGCAGCAAGCCTTTGCCCAGATCAAGCAGGAAATCGCTCACGCCGTAGCCCTTGGCCCAGTCAGGACAGGACCAGAGGTGAAGAACGTGCTCTACTCTGCAGCCGGGAACAATGGTCTGTCCTGGAGCCTCTGGCAGAAGGTGCCTGGTGAGACTCAAGGCCGACCGCTGGGATTCTGGAGCCGAAGCTACAGAGGGTCCGAAGCCAACTACACTCCCACAGAGAAAGAAATCTTGGCAGCCTATGAAGGAGTCCAAGCTGCCTCAGAGGTAATTGGAACTGAGGCACAACTCCTCCTGGCACCCCGACTACCAGTGCTGGGGTGGATGTTCAAAGGAAAGGTTCCCTCCACGCATCACGCCACTGATGCTACTTGGAGCAAATGGATCGCCCTCATCACGCAGCGTGCCCGAATTGGAAACCCAAGTCGCCCTGGGATCTTGGAAATAATTACAAACTGGCCAGAAGGTGAGACTTTTGGGTTATCTTCTGAAGAAGAAGAGGAGCAGGTGACGCGTGCCGAAGAAGCCCCACCATACAACGAGCTACCAGAGAGTGAAAGACAATATGCCCTCTTCACTGATGGTTCCTGCCGAATTGTAGGCGCTAGCCGGAAATGGAAAGCCGCTGTATGGAGCCCCACACGACAAGTTGCACAGGCTACTGAAGGAGAAGGTGGATCGAGCCAATTTGCTGAACTCAAAGCCGTTCAATTAGCTCTGGACATTGCTGAAAGAGAGAAGTGGCCAAAGCTCTACCTTTACACTGATTCATGGATGGTAGCCAATGCTCTGTGGGGTTGGCTGGAAAGGTGGAATAAGGCAAAATGGCAGCGCAGAGGAAAACCAATCTGGGCTGCTGAGGAGTGGAAAGACATTGCCGCTCGAGTAGAGAAGCTATCTGTGAAGGCCCGTCATGTAGATGCTCACATTCCCAAGAGCCGGGCTAATGAAGAACATCGTAATAACAAGCAGGTAGATCAGGCTGCGAAAATAGAGGTGTCCCAGATAGACCTGGATTGGCAACATAAAGGAGAGTTGTTCCTAGCTCGATGGGCCCATGATGCCTCAGGCCATCAGGGCAGAGATGCCACCTATAAGTGGGCACGAGACCGAGGGGTGGATCTGACCATGGACAGTATCTCCCAGGTGATCCATGACTGTGAGACATGCGCTGCGATCAAGCAAGCCAAGCGGGTGAAGCCCCTGTGGTATGGTGGGCGGTGGTCCAAATACAAGTATGGGGAGGCCTGGCAGATTGATTACATCACACTGCCTCAAACCCGCCAAGGCAAGCGCCATGTGCTCACAATGGTAGAAGCCACCACAGGATGGCTGGAGACCTACCCTGTGCCTCACGCTACTGCCCGGAACACCATCCTGGGCCTTGAAAAACAAGTCCTTTGGAGGCATGGTACCCCTGAGAGGATTGAATCTGACAATGGGACTCACTTCAAGAACAGCCTTATAAACACCTGGGCTAGAGAACATGGCATTGAGTGGGTGTACCACATCCCTTACCATGCACCAGCAGCTGGGAAGGTTGAGCGGTGTAATGGACTGCTTAAAACCACCTTGAAGGCACTGGGTGGGGGGAGTTTCAAAAACTGGGAGGTGCATTTAGCAAGAGCCACCTGGTTAGTTAACACCCGAGGCTCCACCAGCCGAGCAGGCCCTGCCCAATCCGAACCCCTACAAACAACAGATGGGGATAAGGTTCCAGTGGTGCACATGAGAGGTATGCTTGGAAAAACTGTTTGGGTAAAATCTGCCTTGAGCAAAGACAAACCCATCCATGGGGTTGTTTTTGCTCAGGGACCAGGTTGTACCTGGTGGGTGATGCAAAGGGATGGAGAGACCCGATGCATACCGCAAGGGGACCTTGTTTTAGGGTGAACTACCCATGGCTCTGTACTTGTATCAGTATCAGCATGTACATATGTATATAATTTAGGTGATGCTTGTATTTATATGGTTAAAAAGTTAAGTTTCATGTAACATGTTAGTATGGAAAAAAATTCGGGGTGGATAATGTTGGGGTTTTACTTTAGTCCTAGTTTTTTTTCTGTTAAAGGAATTTTTTCCCATGGCATGTTGCTAGGAGATAAATGGCCATACTTGAGAGGAGATAGCCATACTTAAGAAAGACAAAAGGGCCCGTCCAGGCTTTTGTTTTCACCTGGCGGGCAGTTCAGTTCGCTCTCAGCGTCTGGAGAGAGAAGCCGCGGAGAGAAGAGCTGCTGGTTCCCGTTTTCGGCGTCTTTCCTTTCTGCTGGAAACAACACCGGGATCCCAAGGCTGCTTTCCCTGCCCTGCTGGAGGCTGGGGCTGGGGCCGCCCTGCACCGCTGCTGTTTCGAGCCTTCGCTACGCTGTAGCCGTGCTCACCCTGCCTGCCTGGAGCCCCGGGGGTTCCCCTTTTGGATACATCTCGTCTGCCACCCGGGATTTGTGTTTGTGCCTGCAGCTCCGGCCTGCCAGTCCAGCCTGCGGTTCTGGGAGTCCAGGACCGGCTGACCAGCCGGGATTTGTGAAGTTTTTTTGTTCCATCCTTCCCTGGGATCCCAGGGCACCAAAGCAGCCACGGGGGAACCATCGCACCTGCCCTGCTCACCGGGAGCCGCCAGCGATCCCTGTCGGCTGCGAGCGGAACTGCACCCGAGGGGAAAGACCCTGACAGCCGAGAAGGCTGGGACTGGGTTTGTGTTTGCTGTTACTGTCATAGTTGTTGTTGTTTTGTTCGACTGGTTATATATCTACCTATCTATCTATCTATATATATATATAGTAAAGAACTGTTATTCCTATTTCCCACATCTTTGCCTAAAGACCCTTGATTCCAAAATCATAACTCAGAGGGAAAGGGGTTACATCTGCCACTCCAAGGGAGGCTTCTGCCTTCCTTAGCAGACACCTGTCTTTCAAACCGAGACATACCCCTATTCTCCCAGTAAAGAAATCTGATGGAAATTATAGATTAGTGCAAGATTTAAGAGAAGTAAACAAAAGAACACGGGCCTGCTACCCTATGGTTCCTAATCCCTACACTCTTTTAAGCAAAATTCCACCTCAACATCCGTGGTTTAGTGTGGTGGATCTTAAAGATGCCTTTTGGGCTTGCCCACTGGCAGAGGAAAGCCAAAATATTTTTGCCTTTGAATGGGAAGATCCAAACACAGGGAAAAAGAACCAATTGAGGGGGACTAAACTGCCACAGGGGAATTGTGAGGCCCCAAATTTATTTGGGCAAGCCTTGGGAGAAATATTACAAACCTTCCCCACTCCCCCAGGAATACAAATTATCCAATATGTAGATGATCTTCTAATATCAGGAGAAGATGAAATTAAAGAAGCTACTATAAAGCTTCTAGATTTTCTTGGGGAAAAGGGACTAAGGGCATCAAAAAGGAAATTACAGTTTGTGGAATCAGAAGTAAAATATCTCGGCCACCTGATAAGCAAAGGTAGCCGAAAACTAAGTCCGGAAAGAATTACAGGGATTTTATCCCTCCCTCCTCCCTCTTCAAAGAAGGATGTTAGAAGATTGCTGGGGCTACTGGGATATTGCAGACTATGGATTGAAGGATATACACAAACAGTAAAATTTTTATATGAAAAATTAACAGGGGGAGACAAGATACAATGGACCAAAGATGATGATAATAAATTAGAAAAACTGAAGTTGAAACTAGCCTCGGTACCAGCCCTAAGCTTACCCTCACTAAAAAACCCCTTTCATTTATATGTGAATGCAGAAAATGGAGTAGCTCATGGTGTATTAGTCCAGGAATGGGGAGGGGTGAGAAGACCAATAGCTTATTTATCTAAACTATTGGACCCAGTAAGCCGTGGCTGGCCAGTATGCATTCAAGCCATAGCAGCTACTGCTATTTTGGTGGAGGAGAGCCGTAAGCTCACCTTTAGAAGTAAACTGATTGTATACACACCCCATGCGGTTCGAAATGTGCTAAATCAAAAAGCTGAAAAATGGTTAACAGACTCCAGGATATTAAAATATGAAGCAATTCTGATTGACAGTAATGATCTAACTATAGAAACGAGCAAAAGCCTCAATCTGGCCCAATTCCTGTATGGGGAACCAAAAGATGACCTGGCACATGATTGCTTGGAAATTATTCAATACCAAACAAAAGTTCAGGAGGATCTAGCAGAACAAGCTCTCTTAGAAGGGGAAAGAATATATGTGGATGGTTCATCCAGATGCCTGCAAGGAAAAAGAATGTCAGGATATGCCTTAGTCGATGGGATAAATATACAGACCATCGAAAAAGGAAAACTACCTTCAAATTGGTCGGTGCAATCTTGTGAATTATATGCTCTAAAGAGAGCACTGGAGCATTTAGCACACAAAAAGGGGCCCAAGAAGCTGCTAATCAACACTTTGTCCAGGGAACAAAAGGGCCTAAAGGCTACTCCGCCCGGAGAACGGGTGGCCAGGAGAGTTCGAAAGCCGTTATCACCGCTCTGCCCGGAGAGATGAAGAGGCCCAAAGCTGCAATCAGCCCTGACTGTCTGGAGAATTAAGAGATCCACCCTACCATCGACTCTTACCTAGCAAGCCCAACCCCAAGAATCAAAAGAAATAAAACCGCAAGGCAGAAGACTACGCATGCTCTAAAAAGGCGGAACCAAGGAGTGGCCATGCAGAACAGCTCCGGGAAAAGTTTTAATATGAATAAAGAACAGACAGTAAAAATGGTATAAAAAGGACTCACCTCTAGCATCAGGTGTGCTCTTGGCAGAGCGCCAAGGCACCCGGCCGTTACCTCTTTGCTTTATTTTATGTGTCTCTTATTGTCTTTATATTAAACCCTTTGAATTCTCACAGGAGAGTGAACCTCGTTTTTCACACTCTGATTCAGCTACCTTGTGGTAGGTGCAGTGGTGCTGAAGAAGGATGGCGGCTTGGCACAGTTGCTGTCATAGGTGGTGCAAGAGCTCCACGCAAGGAGCTTTGAGTGGCATGTGTGAGGGTAGGAGGGTACGGCACCCATAGCTGAAGGCAAAAAAGGTCAGGGCATGTCATCAGCCACAGTTGTGCTAAGTTGTTCATCTTTGCAAACTGCTTGCCGAGTTGTTCCTTTCTTGGGTAATGGGGGTTTGTATCAACCAGAACTGCATATGGTCAGTATTTGAAGAGAAGGTTACTTGGACTGTTGTTGAAGTGAATGTAGCAGTTTCTATGGCATTTTGCAAAAAAAGTGACAGGTCTTTCTGTGTTCCCCATTTCTTAACAAAAATGAAGTTAACAAACCCCTGAAAAGAGGTTTTGCAAAACTTCAGGGATTTTTTCCTACGAGTACTGTAGAGACAACCATAGTCACCTTGTCTTTCCAAAAGTGAAGGTTACATATTTTTGTCCAAGTGCTTTTGATCAGCGTTTGTGTGCATGCATTAGCCTTGTTTTTGTTCTTCCTTGGAGAACTTTTACAATACTCAGATGATCTGTGTAGGCTGCAGACTGCAGTGGTGAACTTCAAGGCTTCCAGCAGAAGGGAGATGCTGTCCACGTTTTGGATATTCCTTAGTCTGAACCTTCAATGTCCAAGGCTTCACTTTTCAAGCAGTTGGAAGAGCTCCAAATTAAGATATGAACAGGTCTTAATTGACCTTGTCACCGCCTCAGTCAAGTAATGCTGTGCATTGGATTTAATTGACTAGTGCAACATGTGCTAAAAATATGTAGAGTATCTCCTTGATTACCCTCCCAGAAGGGTTTGAATGGAGAACAAGAAGTTCCGAAGAGAAATATTTGGTGTACGAGAAATAGAATTTAGTTGATTGCAGGGCACTGCATGCACAAATGTCTAAGGAGGATCCATCTTTTTATGTCCCATCTATGCTTGTTCTCATTTGAAATCCTGAACATTCTGCAGGTTGGTTTTGTTAGGGTTGGGGCTGGGGAAGGAGTGATGGTGGGGCAGGGGTGGGTGTTGTTTTTGGGGTTTTTTTTTTGTTTGTTTCCAGAATAGCGTACAAAGAACTTGTGCCCAAAACCAGCAGAATGAGGCAATGCAGGTATAAAAGAAGGTCACAGAAATGTCGGATAATATGAATCTGAAAGCGCTTCAGTATTTTACCCAGGAGTTTCACTCCAACAAGGTGATTTTCCTTCACAGAAATGTAGTGGCAGGCTTATGCCATACTAGAAGTGATGACCTTTCTCTGCCCCAAATTAACCAGCAAAATATTTTGGCTCTTGATTTAAACCCCTGAGCCAGCTGTGTTTCAGGCTGCAGAAGCTGCAGCTGTTGTGGCAGACGCGGGGTGCAGCCCTGCCTGCCGTTCCAGACCTGGAGCACGCCGGTGGCAGCCGTCAGCGCCCGGGGTCCCCTGTGCTGCCCACGCCGGGGCTCTGCCTGCCTGCTTCGCACCCCTGGTAGCCTCAGGGAAACAGCAGACTACTCCATCTGCTTTAAAAACAAAGACGCAAACAAAAAGCCCACTGTAAAAATATGTAAAAGTCTTGAAACTAATTATCAGCGCTTGCTCAGAGTTTGTTGATGGAGCAAATGGATTTTGGATAATCTGGTATTGGTAGTAGTACTTTTAAATTAGGTTCCTAAACTTCAGAAAGGAGGAGTTGGTGGTCATGTTCCCCTGAGAAATGTTTGAAAAAGTAAGACTGCTCAGTCATTTAAAGGTGGCCAGAAAATGGGTGTGGCAGTGGAGTGGACACTCTGTGAGTAGGTAGCCTTAAGTCATGTAGCGACATGCACTTCAGTGGGAATTTTGCATCCACACCAAGAGATCGTGTCATGACATGGTGCATAACAGCAAATTGGGCCAAAATTCTGCTGACTTTGATCAAGGTGGATGGGCCACCTTCACTTAACCTGGCAAAGGAACGTAAGTCAATGATGTTTGAAAAGCAGCCATAAAACATAGCTCCTTTAATTTGTTGGACTGTTTCAAGTCTGCAAAGCTCTGTTGACTGGTCATTGGAAGTAGCTGTTGGAATCTAACTGCAGTGGGACGCTTTGTCAGTCAGCATCACCAGGAGGCTTAACGGTTTAGGTTGAGAGGTGGTGCACGTTTTTTTCAGAGGAATGGCCCAGTGAAGAGCAGTGTTCACTGCCATGACTGCTGTTGTAGCCTTCAAGAGAAATGGGCTAGGCTTAGCACTGTGTGAGAATTCTTGGTTCATTCAGAGAGAACTTCCTTGGTTCTGCTGGTTTGGTTTCGCAGCTGGAGCAAAGGTACAGCACTGGAAGCAATTCCTAGGGCAGAAGTGGGAGATATCCAAAGCTCTGGACTTTGTTGTCCTCAGCACAGTGTAAGTGAGCGTAGTCTAATTGGAGGAGTGGTGAGCATCAGTAATATCAGATTTTTTACAAGTTCTTAATTCTGTCAAAACAAGAAAGAAGGAGAGTGATGAAGATGAAATCCTTTCCTCTTCAATCTGCCTACGCAACAACTTCAGGGGTAGTCGTAATGTGTATTCACCTATTTTGCAATGCCCAAAACCAGGCCTAGAGATGCTTCAGAGACAGAGTCAGAGAAGCGGGTATTTGTTTTATTTGGCGCTGGGTGTGTTGGGGATCGCTCCTCCTAACACACACACGCAGAGCACTCCATACAGTCCAGCGTTATGTGTAAAATTTATGAATATTCATCACATTCTTTGGGATAGGAGTGGTTATAGAAATTACTTCTCGGAAGTCATTAATATCATTAGCAGACGTGCCACGCATGCGCTGTGTAACCAGGTGGACGCACCGAGGAAGGCTCCTCTTCTTCCTCGGGGGTCTTTCTGATGAAGATCAGTAGTCTTCGTCACAATGCACTTTTTACCTTTCTTTCTGGAGCATGCGCAGTTCTTTGCTGGATGATTCAGCGATCTCTGTGCTGGTTTTCAAAAGATCCTGTTCCTCTTATCTTGACAAGATTAAGGCGAATCCTGCTGCTTAGGTTTTGTGATTAACATTTGCTGTCTCTTAATAGTTTATTCGTGATTACATGAGTAAACTATGGATCATCCCCCTTCTCAATCCCCCCTTTTCCTTGATTGTTATTAATTCTTTACAAACCTTGCATGTCTTGAATGTAAGTACCCTTCTCTATCTTGTTTCTAAGTTTGTGCTTTTGCCATTGTGTATACGCATTGAGATACTAAGTACCTAATATCATATAACAATGACTACTAATACAATCAGTAAATAAGAACATCACAAGACAAATAACTGCTACAAACAATTGTTTGAGCCAGGATAAGTTGGGTAACCATGCTGTGAGTTTATCTTCTCTCTCTTTAAACTTGCAAGAAGTGTTACCTAAGGTAATCTGATGCAAGGTTCGCGTTTTGTCCCAAATTGTAAGGTCCTTCCCATTTTTCCTGGAGTGGATTTCCGGAAAGAGACTTAATATAAACCCAGTCTTTTGGATTCATATTATGGATGATAAGGTGGTGGTGGTTGACAATGAACAACTGTAGCGCTTATTGATTGTAATTCTGGACGTAAATACTTAGCAAAGCCGTGGGCAGAGCCTGATACCAATAGAAATTAGTTTTTTGACAAATTTTGGCTCATTGTTGCTTTATTAAGTGATTCATCCTTTTTGCTTGTCTACTTGCTTGTGGCCTATATGGTGTATGTAGTTGCCACTGTATACTTAGTAGATGACTCCCTCCTTGCACTACGTGGGCTACAAAGTGTGATCTCCTACCAGAATTCGTTTCCCTCGGTACCCCAAATTGTGGAAGAATTTCTTGTACTAAAGCTTTAACAATTTCTCTAGCCTTGTTTGTTCTACAAGGGAAAGCTTCTGGCCAACCTGAAAAAGTATTTGTGAGGACTAAGAGGTACTTGTATGTCCCTTTTCTAGGGAATTCAGAGAAGTCAATTTGCCACGCATCTCTTGGGAAAACTCTTTTAGAGATAGTCTCTGTGCTTAGCCTAACAGTGGTATTAGGGTTGTTTTTCCTCCTTTGTCTCCTTTAATTTCAGTGCTATTACTTTGTCTTCTAAGTGGTTATGTAAGGCGTCAACTCCCTAATGTGTTTTAGAACGTTTGCTTTGGATAAATAATTTTAACAGTTTTCTGGGTATGACTCTGAGATCTTTTATTTTAGCCCACCCATCTGTTCTTACTTGTGCCATTTCTTCCTGTATCCAATTTAAATCATCAGTGTTGTATGGTGGGGGTTTTTTATTCCTAAGGATGGTAGAAGGGATTCAAGCTAGGGCTTGAACTTGAACCTTACTAGCCACTGCCTTTGCTGTTTTGTCTGCCATAGCATTTGTCAGTTCAGGGATGGTGTTACCTGGGGAGTATCTTTTACAGTGCATTATAGCCACTTTTGAAGGTTTTGACAGTGCTTCCAGCAAGTGTAAAATTTCAGTAGCATGCTTGATTTGTTTCTTCTGTGAGGTCAATAAACTTCTTTCTTTCCAAAAAGCCCTGGGAGTGTGTACTACTCCAAAAGCATACTTTGAATCAGTCCAAATGTTGATAGGTTTTCCTTCAGCTGATACTAAGGCTCCAGTTAGGGCTATTATTTCAGCCTTATGAACTGATGTCCGCACAGGTAACAGATTTGCTTCAATGACAGCGTCTGTGCTTGTAATTGCATAGCCAGCAAACCGCTTACCATTCTTGACATAACTGCTTTCATCAGTGAACCAGTTGTCTGCATTTTCTAGTGGAGAGTCCTTCAAGTCTGGGTGGCTAGAGTAAACTGCCTCCATGGTTTCAGTGCAGTCATGCTGTACAGGCTCCTCAGCGGCCTTGCCCTGGAGGTAAGCTGCTGGATTGAAGATGTTAGTTACTTGGATACTCACGTCCTCCGATTCTGTTAGGACAGCTTGGTGTTTGAGAAAGCGACATGGGGTTAACCAGTGATTTCCTCTCTGTGTGAGCACTGCTGACACTGTATGTGAGACAAAAATGGTTATCTGCTGGCCCATTGTGAACTTGAGGGCTTCCTCTATGTTCAGGGTCCCAGCTGCCACTGCACACAGGCAGGCGGGCTATCTTTGGCTGACCACGTCCAGCTGCTTGGAGAAATAAGCCACTGGCCTTTTGTATGGTCCCGGCTTCTGTGCCAAAAGTCCCAACACCGGTCCTTGCCTTTCATGTGAAAACAACAGAAAAGGTTTAATGACATCCAGTATGCCCAATGCCGGAGCTTGCATTAACTCACGTTTCAGAGTTACAAATGCATTATTAGTCTCTGGTGTCCAGCACAGGTGGGTGTGGGAGACAGAGGAGTAGAAACTCCTGCAATTAAAGGAGGCTTTGATTTACAACCCTGGAAGAGACTAGGTCTGGCTTAATTGACAGAGATTTGTGGACTTTAAGCAAAAGGATTACAAACTTGTGTTCCTATCATTATAAGTAAAATTGTACTCTGGGTGTTTTGGTGAATGGTTTTAAAATATAATAGTGTGATTTTATATAGTTTAAGTTAAGAATTTAGATGGTATAAGAGAGACATCTGTGTGTACGTGACATGAGAAGTTATTGGTCAAGACATAGCTGCACTGCAGTGAGAAGTGCCACAGGTGATAGGTCATTAATCTAAAACAAAGTGTCGTTTTAAGTATCTATTGGATTAGAAAGTTATAAATTACGATGTAACCCTAAATCTTGTGACTAGTCGCCATTACTCGGAGGTGTTGTAAAATCTCACGCCTCGACTGATGCGTTTGTTATTTTAAACAATAAATTCGTGTAGTTGCATAGTCCCATCCCTTAAAGTTATTTTCCTCCGACACGTGAAGCGCGAGAAACGGACAAGTGGTGCCCGGTGTGCGGCGGATTTACGGCGCAGAGGTCGGAGTAGGATGAAGAGGATTCCCCCGGTCGACCTGAGGTAACCGTACCCTGAAAGGAAGGGTTATCCGGCGAGAGCTTAAGCTGAAAGGAAGCTTAACGGAGGGTCGCGGGTCGATTTCTCCCAAGCACGCCGGTAGGACAACTGTCTTCAACGTTGAGTGAAGGCAGGGGCCGGGGAGGTAAAGAGAGGGGTGAGAATATTTCAAAAGAACAGAGGGATGTTTATAATAAGTTAGATGCCTTGCTGAAGTTACATTCGGAGCCTCTTCCCAGCAAAGAAGTGAAAGATTTATTGCTTTGGGTTTTCCGTAATTGCCCTGATGTTGACTTTGAACTTCTTACTAAATCAGTTTGGGATGATATTGCAACTAGACTTTACGATCTCGCTTCAAAACGTGATAAGGCGGTGGCTATGTTAATCCCTGCTTGCCGCGTGGTGATAGAATTGTTGAACAGCTCAGTGATTAATGGCGGCTCCGAAATTTTAACTGCGCCACGGGCTCCCTCGCAGTCGCCCCCTCCGGCCGCTTGTGATATTGCACCCGAAGGGGGAGGTGGTGAAGAAAAGAGGGGGGAGCCCTCGGAAGTGATGTATGGTGCTGGAGGGCGGGAGGCCCCGGAAATTACATCTCCGGAAATGACATCTTCGGAAGTGATGAAAGCAAAGATGGATGCCCCCATGACAGCTCGGAGGGTTGCCGGTAGCACAGCAGAGGTGCAAACTCAGGATGAGTGTTTACCATCAGTGGATGAATCTAATTTAAGCCTTCAAGATATGAATAGGCTTTCCTCTGCTGATAAGCAGAGAGAAATAAATCTAAGGGAAAAGCCTGTTTTAACAAATTGGAATGTTATACATCGGGAGGTATCTAAAGAGGATGATCTTGTCCCAGCTCGTAAATCGTTGTTAGCATTGCCGGTGAGGTATGAGAGAAGAGGAGCAAACCCGAGATGGAGGAAGCTCGTGACAGTGTTGTAACAGAGATTAAAAGGGCTGGACTTGAGATTTCTACGTCAAAAATACAAGAAACTCCACCGTGGAAATATTTGGGATGGAAAATAACAGAACAGTCAATAAGGCCACAGAAAATACAGCTTCGAATTAAAGTTCATACTTTACAAGATTTACAGCAGCTTTTGGGAGAGATAAATTGGATTAGAGTTACTTTAGGGATTACTAATGATGAACTTGCTCCAGTTTTTGATTTGTTAAAGGGAGATTGTGACATTACTTCCCCAAGAACCCTCACACCTGAAGCTCTAAAGGCACTTGACAGAGTAACAGAGGCTTTACAGAAAAGATAAGCACATCGTTGTGTAGATTCACAACCATTCTTCCTTGCAGTACTGGGGGAAAAAATGCAATTGTATGGTCTTATATTTCAATGGGATGCTTCTGCCAAAGATCCCTTATTGATAATAGAATGGGTTTTTTTGCCTTACAGATCTCCAAAAACAATCTTCACAACGATGGAAATGTTAGCTCAGATTATAATCAGAGGCAGGTTAAGGTTGTTAACTATGGCAGGCAAGGAGTTTGCGGTAATTTATTTGCCTCTGAAGAAGCAATATTTTGATTGGGCATTACTAAACTCAGAAGAACTTCAGATTGCATTATTGAATTATCCAGGTACTTGTTCTATTCATTTCCCTAGTCATAAACTATTTCAGGCAAAATTAAGCTTTAGAGAAAGACCACTGTTAAGTGAAGTGCCTTTGGATGCTGTGACAATTTTTAGTGATGGGTCAGGGAAGACACATGGATCGGTGGTAATGTGGCAAGACCCAGAAACTAAGATATGGAAACAGAATATTCAAATAGTAGAGGATTCAACCCAGGTAGTAGAACTTGCAGCAGTAGTTAGGGCATTTCAGCTTTTCCCCGAGCCTTTTAATTTGATTACAGATTCTGCTTATGTTGCTAATATAGTCAAGAGAATTGAAGGATCAGTTTTGAAGGATGTTAGCAATAATGCTCTGTGTCGTCATCTTAAATGTCTTTATACATTTGTGCAAAATAGAACTAATCAATATTTTGTCTCCCATATTAGAGCTCATTCTTCACTCCCAGGATTCCTGGCGGAGGGCAACTCCAGGGCTGATAAGTTAACAGTTGCCATAGTGAACACCTTGCCAAATATTTTTGAACAAGCAAAGTTGAGTCATGCCTTTTTTCATCAGAATGCACAAGCTCTTATGAGAATGTTTTGTCTTTCCAGAGATCAGGCTAGAGCAATTGTAAATACCTGCCCAGATTGCCAACTGGTGCAGCCTCCTGTCTCCATGGGAGCAGTAAATCCTCGAGGGCTACAGAGTTTGCAATTGTGGCAAACGGATATCACTAAATATCCGTCCTTTGGAAAATATAAAAATATCCATCTATCAGTGGATACATTTTCCAATGCAGTTTTTGCTTCTGTACACACAGGAGAGACAGCAAATCATGTGTGTCAGCATTTTTTGCAAGCTTTCGCTTCCTTGGGGGTGCCTGAAGAAATAAAAACAGATAATGGTCCTGCTTATACAGCCCAGAAAGTAGCCACATTTTTGATGAATTGGGGTGTTCGCCATACTTTCGGCATTCCTTATTCGCCCACGAGTCAGGCAATTGTAGAAAGGACACATCATTCCTTGAAACGTATTTTAGATCAGCAAAAGGGAGATCTAGCACAAGCAACACCACAGATGCGATTAAGTAAAGCTTTGTATGTTTATAACTTTTTGAATAGTTCTTCTGCAGAGCCTGATCCTCCAATATTTAGGCATTTCTCTAATAGCACACATGCAAAGTTAAGAGAAAATCCTTTGGTTCTGATTAGAAATCCAGAAACAGGACAAATAGAAGGTCCATTCCCATTAATAACCTGGGGCAAAGGGTTTGCTTGTGTTTCTACAGGTACGGGACCTAGGTGGCTTCCTGCAAAAAGAAGCTGACAGCTCTACGAGTACAGAAGAGAGTACGCAGACGTGAACTTCGCAGAGACTACAGCCCATACCTGCAATCTCTTGTTTTATTGTTAAAGCTGTAAATTTTAGGTTTTAGATCAATGTAAGAGTGTGTAAGCAAATGTGTTGTAAAGATCTTTTGGCAAATAATCCTCATCATTAGATGAAGTGAAAGTAAAATTGGAAAATACAAAAATATTCTTACAAATTAGTTTAGAGATTGAGATTTGAGAAGGAGTCTTTTGCCAAGAGAACTTTCAAGAAACATGAGATCTAATCAAATGTTAAGTTTGTTTTTTGCTTTGTTTGTCTTATTTACTTTCTGTGGAGTAGCTTTGCCGGTCGATCAACCTAAGACCAATGTTTGGGTGACTTTAGCTAATGCTTCAGGGTTGGATACTCTATGTCTGTCTACCACAACTCCAGAAAATCCATTTTCAACTTGTCTAGTCAATGTTCCAATAGAGAATTGGCCAATCCCAGAGAAAATTGACAGGGCCTTATGAGGTACCTTTGCAAGATCAGAAGTTTGGGAGCACTATTCTCCAGTAAATACATGGGAATGGTGGACTCCCTATCTTCCTAAAACCTCTGATGAACCTGAAGAATTGGAAATCCTTGGTTCTGTAAAAGTGAAATTCTGTGTTGAGTTCCATTCTACAAACATTAATCAATCACTGATGAGAGATGTTTCTCCATATCACCCTGTCTATAAGAACCACTCCTTTTGGTATAATAATACTTTTGTAGTTTCATCTGCACCGAGCTCTATTCCTCTGCAATTACCAAGAGGAATGTTTTTTGTATGTGGAGACAGAGCACGGCCAGCTATCCCTTCAAATATTAAGGGTGGTCCGTGTACTTTGGGAGAGCTTACACTATTTACTCCTAATATGAAGACAATTGCCAATGTGAGACACAGACAAAAAAGATCCGCTCCGCATCAATATGGACCAGAGTGCAAAGATGATTTCACCCCATGGGGCTATGGAAAAAGGCTTGTAACATCTCTTCTTATGCCACCAGTTGCCTCAGTAGTTGCGTTAAAGCAGTTGGATCTGTTGGGATGTTGGCTGAGTAAACAATCTAACGCTACATCCCTTGCATTAAGTGGCCTTTTAGCAGATGTCAAAAATGTGAGGCATGCCACTTTGCAAAATAGAGCAGCCATTGATTTTCTTTTGCTAGCCCATGGACATGGATGCAAAGACTTTGAGGGGATGTGCTGTATGAATCTGTCTGACCACTCAGAGTCTATTTACAAGAGCATACAACAACTTAAAGAGGGTGTGTCGAAAATAAGAATCGATGATGGAACTTGGCTGGATAATTTGTTTAGTGGATGGGGTTTAGCATCGTGGGTAAAAAAGTGTCTTACAACAGGCCTATATATTTTGGCAGTCATAGTTATAGTTCTCATAATGGTGCCGTGTCTATTTCAATGTGTACAGCGAATGATTGATAAATCCATCAAAGAAGTTTTTTTGGTGCAGAAAGGAGGGGGAGATGTGGGAGACAGAGGAGTAGAAACTCCTGCAATTAAAGGAGGCTTTGATTTACAACCCTGGAAGAGACTAGGTCTGGCTTAATTGACAGAGATTTGTGGACTTTAAGCAAAAGGATTACAAACTTGTGTTCCTATCATTATAAGTAAAATTGTACACTGGGTGTTTTGGTGAAGGGTTTTAAAATATAATAGTGTGATTTTATATAGTTTAAGAATTTAGATGGTATAAGAGAGACATCTGTGTGTACGTGACATGAGAAGTTATTGGTCAAGACATAGCTGCACTGCAGTGAGAAGTGCCACAGGTGATAGGTCATTAATCTAAAACAAAGTGTCGTTTTAAGTATCTATTGGATTAGATAGTTATAAATTACGATGTAACCCTAAATCTTGTGACTAGTCGCCATTACTCGGAGGTGTTGTAAAATCTCACGCCTCGACTGATGCGTTTGTTATTTTAAACAATAAATTCGTGTAGTTGCATAGTCCCATCCCTTAAAGTTATTTTCCTCCGACACGTGAAGCGTGAGAAACGGACAGGTGGGTCCCCTCCATTTATTTTAGGAGAGTTTCACAATTAGTCCATAGCTGTAGATCCATAACTTACACTGTCTTGTCATTCCCAGAAAAGTTCTTAGTTTTGTTTTTTTTTTTTTTAATTGCAGTTGTCTGGGGCATCTGACAAATTGTCTCTTTCTTGTTATTTTCCAAGGCTCTCTCCTCCTGCCAGTTCATATTTCACTTTTTGAAGGACTAGCTGAGCCTTTTCAGGGGAGAACCTATATCCACTTAGTCCCAGAACATTTAAAAGACTTACAGCTCATTCCTTGCAGTCTTCATGGGTTCTTGTTGTTATTAGTAGGTCATCAATGTACTGCAGAAGTGTACCTTCCCAGAGTGGCAGTGTCCAGGCTTCCAGTTCTTTAGCTAATGATCTCAAATTCTTGTGGGGCTATTTTTGGAATCCTTGTGGCAATAGGGTCCATGTAATCTGGCTTTTTTCCCTGTTTTGGGGTTTTCCCATTCAAAGGCATAAATTTCCTGACTGCTTTCAACTAATGGCAGACAAAAGAAAGCATCTTTTAAATCTAGAACTGAAAACCACACCCAGTCACTTTGTAATTTTGTAAGTAAAGTGCAAGGATTGGCTGCTACAGGATGCAGTGTTCTTGATATTGTATTTATGCCTCTCAGGTCTTGAACTAATTGATAATTTCCATTTGGCTTTTGTATTGGTAGAATTGGGGTATTGTAGGGAGACCTATACTCTCTTAACAACTCTTGATCAATAAATTTAGTGACTATTGGTTTTATTTCTACTGGTGCTTCATGCTTTAGAGGATATTGCTTAACTGACACTGGTTGTGCCCCTTCCAGGCGTTCAATAATCAGTGGGGAAGCCCGTTTTGATTTCTTTGGAATTTCAACATCTCCTACTAATGGGATCACTTGATCTGTTATTTCATTATCTATGGGTATTTCTCCTCTTTCAGCCTTGTTTGTTTGTTTGTTTGTTTGTTTTCCTAGGCCTGAGATGATTAAGGAATGGGTTTTCCCTTTATCTAATCTTAGTGGTTTAACTTAAACTTTAAAGTCTTAGTCAGGTATCTTCGGGGAGGCTTCTTTGGTTGTAGCTTCTTTATATAGTTTTTGTTACATTAATATTTTTACTCTGCTGGATAATTTTATACATTATGAAGGATTAGTTTTTAGGATACAAATCAACACACAAAGCATTTCCATACAAAATGTTCTCATGCAAACATATCTTTACATCAGGGCTATGCTCTGTTTTCTAGGAGACAGATTATAGCACTGTTGTAATGTAATCTTGACACAAACTAGAAACTGGGGCTTTACTGTTGGTGGGATTAAAAAGAAATTAATTCTCTTTCAAAATTAGTTTCATTAATCCAAGTAGCCTTTTTTTTTCCTTTGAATTTTAGTGACTAAATTGCCTTCATCACATTCTGCATCCCCGTCTGAGATTGCAGAATGTGCTATAAATAGGTGGAGTGAGGCAAAGATAAAATACCTTCTTAAGACATATGGCAGGAGATTGAACAGCACTTTAGTTTGAGAGCTGGAAGAAGGCTTTTCTGTATTTTCTTCATGTCCTATTTGCAGTCTATGGCTGCAAAAAACCCTCCTGGTTTAGGAAGGGAGATTTAATCATTTCTTATGTAGCATTTGCTTGTGTTTTGTCAAGATTCTTTAATTCACCAAATAGTAAATAAAAAAAATTAGCTGAATTAAAATAATTTTGAAGTCTTCTGAGGCAGAACTGGGAAGGTTAGAACATATTTGTATGATTTCAAATATGTATAAATTCTTAAATGACAAACGCTAACAAACTGACAATGCAAGCAATTATGGTGACACTTTATACTTCATTGGTTTTCATGCAGCTCCATCCCATGTGTTGGTAGGTTCTTAAAAAGTGAAAATTTGGCCCACTAGACCGATTATTAAAACGAAGTAAAACTTCTTGGGGCTAACACAAAGTGACAGCGTCCACGTGAATAAATGGTTATCACATTTAGGTGTGATTCTGCTGCTTGCACTTTCTCTGCCCTCAAACTGCTTTCTTTATCACCAATGCAGGGATGTCTGGCATTCTTAGAAAATAGAAAAGAAACAAATTTCCTCAAAAAAAAAAGCCAAAAAAAAAAAGCCAGGTGAAACAAGTTGTTAATTGCATTAATTTATTCAGGTGGAGTTTTAGTTTTTATTCTATGAAGTGCTTGTTGCACCACTTTTGTTGTTTCCCACAGATTTTGAGTGAGATTTCCTCCAGTTGATTGTTCAGCAGAGGGAGTGAGACTGTCTTCAAAAGTTTTGCAAGAGTTGCATCTGTGAATCGGGCACGTGAGTTGCCTTTTTTTTTTTTTTTCCAGATTTTCGTAGGCTTCTGTTTTTCACCGTGGATCAGTTCACCTTGGATCAGTTTGCTCTTTTTGTTCCAGTGATTTTTTCTTTTGGACATGTGTCACGATCTGTTAATACAAGTGAGGGTCGTGATTGTTTGTTTACAGATCTCAGAGTGCAAAAGGACACAAGGGATTTCAGTTTTAATCAAAACAGTTCACCTTTATTAAGTACCCACAACACGGTAATGCCATAGAGGAGAGAAAGAGAGAGAGAGAGAGATAAAGAAAAACAAAGTAAAAGAGTAGAGAGGAAGAAAGGGGGGGTAATGGCTACCAACGGATGAGACGAAGTCCTCATGGTCTGCTGCCAATAGATTTGTCTTCTTTCCGTGGGGAGATCTCATCTCAGTTATTTCAGAAAGTCCCTTTATAGCCCTGTTTAGAAACGAGAGGCAACTGGCCAAGACCATATCTATGTTTCGTAATAACATTGCAAAACTAAAAGCTAGCACTAACTATCACAGGTACATACCAAGCATGCCTTTCTCCTGTGCTAACTATACTGCCTGCCATGGTTCGCGGCCTAGCAGCATTAGCGCGTCTACTTCTGGCATGAGTTTAGCAGTGCTCTCGCTTCTGCTTTCTAGCTGTATCCCCACATCTCCCCCTTTTCCCCAAGAGGTGGGGCAAATATACAGCCATTGTTATGAGGCCTGTTGCTTTGGGAAACAGGTACAGGACAGGTCATTCCTTTCCGCTTCAGCGCAGTCCTTCCCGCCTGGGCAGCAAGAACAGCGCAGTCCACTGTGACCTGCACAAATTTCCTCAGGAATGCGTACCAGTTCCCAGCGGGCTCACCTGCAGGCAACACTTGGCAGACATCCCACCTTAGGCAGGTCGGAACTCCTGTGTTTAGCCTCTGTCCTCGGCGATGATCGTGAGGCAGATGAGGGATCTTCAGACCGTCTCTTACACCACCCTGTGACTCACGATTGTCATCAGGAGAGCTCCATCAGCACGATTTCGCAGTGTTGCGAAGTCTTCAGGACTCGTCAATGTTGGTAGCATATCCCAGAAAAGGGTAGAGAAAATAAGAAAAGAGAAAGAAAAGGAAAAAGAAGGAATAAGTAATTTTTGATCAAAATACACATGTAATTTTTAATCACGTCTTATTTTAATACTCATGTAGCTCATCTTGTGTCAATAACCTTAGGGGTGTCCACAGTGGATGGGATATTGTCCAAATCGTGCACATCTATTACAGATGTCAATTGTGTTAACCGTTTCATCATTCTGCAATTCATGATGTGTAAGTTTGCTGACAAAACAAAACCAATCAAAACTAAAATCAAGGGAACAATGATGGGATGACACAATTTGTTCAGGACACCTGTAGCAGTAGGTGACCACCCAAAAAGAGTATCCCACCAGCTGTGTCCAGCATCTTTCTTTCCTCTTTCTAGAACACAATGTATTTCTTTCACATTGTGATGAACAGTTACCAAGGTTTTCTGTCCGTTTTTCTTGATCTTTTCCAAAATTTCAATGAAATCTTGGTGAAGCAACAAGTGCTTTACCAAAGTGAGGTTCATCCCAATGGGGGTAGGCAATAATTGGTGGATCAGTGTGTAATTGGACTGTAAAAGGCGATAAGAAGTAAGTGGGGCTAAATAAGAGAAATCACATCCTGTGCTTTTAGTAAAGTTACAAACACAAAAATTTGGATGAGTTTTAGTATCTACTACTAAATTTTCTATAAATACCTTATCACATGCAGTTCTTAAGCATGCACATCCATTGCCTATATATACAAGCACTGTTTCAGGAATCTTGTTAGGATGAATTTCAAAATGACAGAGATTTTGTTCTGTGTCCAAACAAATGTCTTGAGGTCTAATTGCACTACTTTCACAGATGAACCCTTGTTGTTCTCGGACAATACAAGTTTCCAACTTAACAGTTTGCCACTTCTTACCAATTTGACGGGCCCATTCTCTATGCTGGAAAGGGTAGAGAATAGCTGCATCATGGTACAGCCCTAATGCAATGACAGGGAATATCAAATGCACTGAAGCATTACGTATGGTTAGTACAAAGGCTGGGGCTGTGTTTGTGATGGGATTGTAGGTAAAATTCACTAAATTCCGCCAGGATTGGAATTGTCTTTCAAAATCAGTGGCACCGTCCCAGATTATTTTCCAAATTTCAGTCGGAAAAGTGCCTTCTTTGCCTTCTCTTATAATTGAGGCAGCAACTGACTGCATCCATAATTGAGCCTGGACGCAGCTGAGAGCCAAAGAAATGTTGTTTTATGTAGCACCGAGCATGCCAATTATCAATTTGTGGTCATTCACATTTACCTTTTCTCAATTTGGTAATATGTTTGATAACAACCACGGATGAGTTGTTGTATTTTAGTCAAATCTGTAGTTGTGGCAGCCAATTTATTCATTAGTACTTCTGAATCAATACTATTTAAGATTCCCAATCCTGTTCCCACAACACCGGTTATGTCTCTTTGCGTTCGTTTCTTAGAAGGGTTCCGCTTTCGCAACCAGGTTGTCCACCCCTCGAAGGAAGTTTGCAGAAAAGGTTAACAAGCTGGCTGAATTTCTGAGACATTGTTTTGCATCAGCAACTTGACTTGTTTAAGGGACCATGCCGGATTGAACAATATTTGTTGTTGGCCTGTTTTTGTGATTATACAAGGTCCAATTTCAAAAATTCTCGGGCCTAGCATGACTGGTGGTTGGGTGGTATTTATTGCAGCATCAACTTTGAGTTCCCCCAGTATTTTGTATTGGTTTTACCACACATGACTTTATGGGAAAATTGTACAGCAATTAAGTTTAGCCAACAATCTTGATTTTGAATTTCACAAAACAAAACATGGCCATGAGATCCAATGCTATAACTGTGTATAGGTTCGGTAAAAAATTCAGCAATTAATCTACATCGCATTGTAACATCGTGTCACGATCCGCTAATGCAAGCGGGAGTCGTGATTGTTCGTTTATCGATCTCAGAGTGTAAAAGGACACAAGAGATTTCAGTTTTAATCAAAACAGTGCACCTTTATTAAGTGCCCACAACACAGTAATGCAATTGAAGAGAGAAAGAGAGAGAGAGAGAGAAAGAAACACAAAGTAGAGAGGAAGAAAAAGAGGGGGGCAATAGCTACCAACGGATGAGACGAAGTCCTCGTGGTCTTCTGCCAATAGATTTGTCTTCTTTCCGTGGGGAGATCTCGGACTTGGTTATTTCAGAAAGTCCCTTTATAGTCCTTTTCAGAAGCGAGGGGCAACTGGCCAAGAGGTTGGGAAATCTACAGCCATTGTTATGGGGTCCGTTGTTTTGGGAAACAGGTACAGGACAGGTGCACAAGAGAGGTGTGCAGGACAGGTGTACAGGACAGGTCGTTCCTTTCCGCTTCAGCGCAGTCCTTCCCGCCTGGGCAGCAAGAACGGCGCAGTCCATTGTTACCTGCACTAATTTTCCTCAGGAATGCGTACCAGTTCCCAGTGGGCACACCCGTAGGCAACACTTGGCAGACATCCCACCTCAGCAGGGCCAGGACTCCTGTGTTCAGTCTCTGTCCTCGGCGATGATCGTGAGGCAGATGAGGGATCTTCGGACCGTCTCTTACACATCGTCACCTCGGGTTACCATAAAGGGTGGAAAAACTTTATTCTTGTCATCTAACACAAGGGGGGTACTTATACCATGGTATGTGATTACTGCACTCAGTATGGGCTTTGCTATGGCGTTTATTTTGAATTTATAAGTTAAACCTTTCAGACTTGGCTGATCTGCCGGGTTATTTTGCCAATTGCATGTTACATTGGTTGGTTTGGTTAGAGGAAAGTTATACCAGCAGTCAGTTAGTTTGTTTCTGCAAAGCTTTGTGATTTCAACATTGTTGGTACTGGGGTCTAAGGTGTAGTTACCGACATTCTTCTGACAACAACACAGGATGAAGGGGGTTTGTTTGTCACACGCCCTCTCTGTTGTAGGGCAGAGTTTGGCCGTAATGTTGGGGTGCAAATCACTTTTCCCATCTGGTTTTAGAAAATTTCCAGCGATTGCAATGGTGGAAGCTTTCTCGTAAAGACATCCTTCTACTTTTCTGCATCCTACCTTAATTTTTTTCATCAATTGTTCCTTTTAGGATTCTAGTCCAATCCTTCAAGTCCCATCCCCATTCACTTGGACGGTATACCTCAGAGTCGTGCAGTACAGTGGCTAGGTTCGGGCAACGATTTCTGGGATAGGATCCTAGAGCACTGGTGTACCTAATGGTAGCTTCAGACCATGGCCACTCAGCTGGTTTTTGGCCCTGGTGTTGTGGTAGGATGCAGAAAAGTATCACTAGTCTAGCATGGTTTATGTGGTCTTCTTCATGTCCCTCAGAGTTCTTCTGTGAAAAGCAAACACAAACAGAGTCTGCCACCAAAAGGCAGAAAATTGGAATGATGGAATTATGCAGCGTGTATGTATCCGATGCTCTCTCCCTAGGGCATCAGAGGCTACCCATGCATATTTTTTTAGAGGGGTTTTTAGCACTAGTGGTACTTCTCCTACGGTAGGGAGGTCTACCAAAACAGGTTGTCCGGGGTAGTGTGCAGGATTCTTAGGATCATTTGGTCCCTGTAGTGAGAGAATTATGCTTGGAGCTGTTGGGAAAAAGACAGTGATTTTGGGACACCCGTTTACCCCCCATCTATCATTCACACCTTTCACAGCTTCCCATAGCTGAGCATCCCAATTTCCCTCCTGTGGTTTCAAAAGTCGTTTCAAGAGACCATTGGTCCTTTCTACAATGCCGTTAGCTTGAGGGTAGTAGGGGGTGTGAAAAGTCCATTTAATCCCTTCACCTTTTGCCCAGTCCTGTACAACTTTGGCAGTAAAGTGAGACCCATTATCAGATTGAATTTCTTGGGGTTTTGGGAAAGTTCCAAACCATCCCTGCAATGCTTTAACAGTGTTATCTCCTGTAGCTCTTTTAAAGGCATCGGCCTGGACTAACCCAGATATAATCTCTACTCCTACCAGCACAAAGTGTTTACCTCCTGACTTTTTAAAGGGGCAGATATAATCTACCCGCCACGCGTCCCGTAAGCCTTTACCCTTTCTTAAATGCAGAGAGTCATCTTCCAAAGGGCGTCTTTCTAACCATCTGCGGCATTGTTCACAGGCTGATATGCATGTTTTACACATTTCTCTGGTAACAGGCCAACCGCGAGCAAGGGCTTCTTTGTACAAATCTTTTGCACCTGTGTGTTGTCTTTTTACATGCAACCATTCTAAGAAGTGCTCCCAGTCCTCTGTAATTTGATCTTTTTTCACAGGACTTAGTCTTGCTAATTCACCAGCTTTATTGTTCCACTCTCCTGCTGGATTTCCATCTGTCTGGTGAGAGGCTACCCACCCCACGCCAAAATTCCCTTGACTTGCAAGACTTAGAATTTCTTGCTACTTTTCCTTTTGCCATACTGGGATTCTGTTAACTTCCCAGTCATTTTGCTGCCAAAAAGGAAGCCACTCAGTCCATCCCTTAAACACAGCATAGGAATCGGTGTAGATACAGACAGGAGAAATATTCTGTGCCTCACATTGCAAAACACTCCAAACAGCTATCAGCTCGCCAACTTGGGCGCTGCCTTCCCCCTCTGTGATAATTCGTTCACCTGAGGAAGTGTGGAGGGCTACAGCCTTATATTTCCACACCTTTCCTTCTCGCTTGGCAGAAGCATCCGTAAACCAAGAATTTGCTGACTGTTTGGGGGAAAAAGGAGGGGCTACTTTAATGACTGAGGCAGGTTTGTCCTGGCTGCTACTCAAGTTTTCAGTTTCTTGGATTGCCAGATTTTTTACAGTTCCTTCAGTTATTGAGAAGACGCTACAATAATGTTCAATCTGAGCATACCACTTCCTTACTGAGGCCCTCTGGGCCACCCGTCAGGTGGGGGTGGTGCCAGTAGAGACTGCCTTAATAACTTTGAAAGGGCCTCTCAAAACAATTGGTTGTTGTCGTGCAATCTTCTCCACTTCTAGGAGAGCTAAGCTAACCACAAACAATCCTTTCTCCCAGGTAGTGTACCTTATTTCAGCATCTTTAAAGCCACGGGAGTAAAAACCAACAGGCTTCCTCGGACCCTCAGGACCCCGCTGCCATATGTGTACTGACAACCCTGAGGAGACAAATCCCCATTCCACCTGGAAAGGATCTGTAGGATGAATAGGGCCCAGGGCTTGGTGAGCTGTTGCTTCAAAAACCAACAATTGCAATGCTTCTTCTTGAGAAGCACTCCATTCCCATTTTGTCCCTTTTCTTAACAAGTTATAAAGAGGTCTGGCAATTATGGAAAATCTGGGATGTGTTTTCTCCAGAACACTAATAATCCTAAAGCATGTTGGAGATCTTTTTTGGATTCAGGCATTTTAATCTGTTTTAAAGAGGTTAGGGTATCAGGTGGGATACATGTCATACCTCCTTTCCACCAAATTCCCAAAAATTTCACTTCATGTGAAGGGTTTTGGGTTTTTTCTGAGGGAATTTGCAAATCAAGGCTTTCTAAGTGGGAGATTATTTTCTGTTGGGTATCTCTCACTTCTATTTCATCTCCTCCCACAAGGGTATCATCAATGTCTTGATGAACAGCTAGATTGTCCGCTTTGGGTACTTTATCTAACTCTTGGGATAAAGCATGATTAACCAGGGTGGGGGAATGTTTGTACCCTTGGGGAAGCCTAGTGAAAGTGTATTGCTGTCCTTCCCATGTGAAAGCAAAACGGTCCATATCTTCTGGCTGTAAAGGTATCATAAAAAACATGTCTTTGACATCTATAGTTGCCATGATTGAATGAGCCTTTTCTTGAATCAATGTTATTAATTCTGCTAGATTTGGGACTGCTGCTGTAAGAGGGTCTGTGTTGGCATTTAGCCTACGAAAATCTATTGTCAGCCTCCACTTCCCATTAGGATTTCGCACTGGCCACACCGGAAAATTGAAAGGAGAATGGGTATTTAGTATTACTCCTTGTTCTCGTAGCTCCTGTATCACAGGCTTGATACCCTCTTTGGCACCCAGGGGAAGGACGTATTGTTTCACATTAGTTACTTTGCTGAATGGTAGGGAGGCTGCAGCTTGGAACAGTCTGATGTTAAAATGTGGTGTGCCAAAAGACCACAGAAGACCCTCTGAGTCCTCCCACTGCCTCCTAGCAAGGGCATTCATCCCTAATAAATTGGTTGGAATATCTCCATCACCACATTGATAGAGAGTTGGTTTTCCTCTCCAGGCAAAGTGAGCTTGACTAAGGCCACATTCATAGATTCTGTTGTTCCCAAGGCATTTAAAACACAATATCGGTTCTTTGTTGGAACAATTCCACACCTCTGGGCATTTTTCTTTGTCAGCCCAGAGATTTGTGCCCCAGTGTCAATCAGAAAAGTTACAGGTGCCCGTTTAGGACTTGTAATAGCTGTGACCATTATATCTCCTGTTTTATTTTTAGTGAGCATTCTCAGGTATACCTATGCTCCGTTTCATTGCCCACTGACAAGAAACAGAGGGTCTAGTTTCCCTGGTTTTGAGGAAGAATCTGTTTTGGCTCATTGGCCGGACTTTGAGGGAGAAGTGGCTTTTGACTCACTGCCCAGATTCTGAGGGAGGAGGGGTGCACTGGGTTGAAGTGACGGATTGCGTAGAATGGGTTTTCGGCAGTGCCAGTTAGACACTACCTTACTGAATTTATCAAGGGGTAAGCCATCCATCACATCTCTGGGGACCCCCTTTTTGATACCTAATAACCACCAATGCTGATGGTTAGGGATCTGTTTTACATTCTCTGGTTTTTTCACTATGAGGAGGCCTAATGTACCTGACACCTTTTGTTTTTTCTGATTTTTCCTCTGGGATTTTTATAGGTCCATATTTCCTACTGTAATTAATCAGATCTTCTGCAACCTCACTCCATGTCCAAACTTTGCAATCACCGGCAGGTGAATTTGATTGTGAACCTGGTGGCCGAGAGGGTGTTGAATATGAAGTAAACCCAGGATCGGTAGATGCAGTTTGTTCACTCAGGTTTCCAAGGAATCTATCCAGCCTTTCTATGGGACCTAAAGCTGCTATGGTTTTTTGAAGGACAATTGCTGTAGGTTTGAGTGATTCTGGAAGGCCTCGAATTAAAGGGGTCATCAGTTCAGGTTTAACAGGTAATTGCGTGGGGGATTCATATCCAGGAGTTAATTTCCTTTCATGGATCATTTGCAGACAGGCGGCTTTGTGGACACTTTATAGAAGTTGGTCGGGGGTACCAACTATAGCGAAAGGGTCTCCCCTTTCTAAAGGATTGAGTCCCCCGGCCCAGAAAGCTGCGCGCTGAGTCAGCGACCGTGTGTTACGTTTGTCTCCTGTTGTTAATAAAACTCCATGTCCCCAATATCCACTGGCCTCCTGTTCAGTTAATTGAATTTGGTCTCCTCCGGTGAGAGACACTTGGAAGACATATTCCATCTCAGATTCTTGGGGGAGCTGCCCCTACTCCTTTTTTAACTTAGCCAATTCAGTAGCAGTGTATGGTATTTGTTTAGTGGTGATATGCAGTTCAAAATCTTCATCATTGCTGTAATTATATTATTTTAATTAGAGGTCTCATACGAGGGCAGCAGTTTTCCCCACAATTTTTCACTAGCACTAGTTCTTCCTGGGGGTATATTTGGTTAATGTTAGGAGTTTTCTTTTCCTCTTTCTCTTTTGGTGAGTCAGCATTCTTTGAATTCCTAAAATATTCCTCCCTCAAAGCAGCCCATAGCAAATGATTTTCATTCCTTTCTTCATCTGATTGTTCCTGTAAAATTTCCACTAGGTTTTGAAGGGAATCTATGATTGCTTTCTCTTCACTACATAGCTTAAAGCGGTCATCTATAGCTGCTGTAAGGCATGCTCCTAAAATGGAGCAGATTATGGTTTTATTTCGGCCAAATTTAAACTTTGTCTCATGTTGTAATGAACATATTCTATCAGTCACACTCTCCAAATTAAACCAGTTATTTGGAGCCCATTCTTCCCCTCCCGGAGAGGGCTGGGCATTATGTTTTGCTAGCAGAGCATAAAATGCAGCTTTATTATTTGCACTAGGGTTTTCAGTCATTTTATGAAGGGATCAAAACCACTACAGGGAGGTAAAACCTAATTACACACTGCAACACACACAGCTTCGGCGTGTCTCCCTTCGCTTCCCTGGGTGGGTGAAGAGACCAAAATCTGCCTGGGAGGTACTCCTTAAGTTACTTATGGTTGTCTCTTCACTACACCAAGCAGTCCAAATTCACACACGCCCACCAAAAGAGTTCCCCCTTTTACACTAAGAGATCTCTTTGTGAAAAATCTGAAGACAGAGCCCTCAGCTGAGTATGGGGTGCTTTTCACCAGGGCGTGTGCAATTTGAGGGAAATTCGAGTCACCCCCCTTGCTTTCTAGACACCGCTGACCGTTTTCGGGGTGTCAGGCTAGGTGCGGCTGGAGTGAAATGTCCTTCCCCTATTGCAGACTACACACAACCTTGCAACCCCTTCTGTCTGTCAGAAATCCTGTCCGTGATGCCAGTTTAATGTCACTATCTGCTAATACAAGTGAGGGTTGTGATGGTTTGTTTACAGATCTCAGAGTGCAAAAGGACTCAAAGGATTTCAGTTTTAATCAAAACAGTTCACCTTTATTAAGTACCCACAACACGGTAATGCCATAGAGGAGAGAAAGAGAGAGAGAGAGATAAAGAAAAACAAAGTAAAAGAGTAGAGAGGAAGAAAGGGGGGGTAATGGCTACCAACGGATGAGACGAAGTCCTCGTGGTCTGCTGCCAATAGATTTGTCTTCTTTCCGTGGGGAGATCTCATCTCAGTTATTTCAGAAAGTCCCTTTATAGCCCTGTTTAGAAACGAGGGGCAACTGGCCAAGACCATATCTATGTTTCGTAATAACATTGCAAAACTAAAAGCTAGCGCTAACTATCACAGGTACATACCAAGCATGCCTTTCTCCTATGCTATGATTTACCAAAATATGAATATCTATCTAATATCGATATCCAACTGAGACAGACAAAAACTCTAACAGTTTAGAGTTAGAAAGTGCATGTTTCATTTTTGCATGGGATAGCTCCCTACGTCGCAGGCCCCAATACAAGCAAACATGATACCTTTTATTTCCACATATTATGAATATCCAAGATACAAAATGCATATTCATAGTGTTGACACCTCCCATTCTCTGCTTCGTATGGAGATGAGTTTACATGCCATTAAGCATGCGTAGTGTGTGATCTGAATTGAGTCGGTGGTCTTGAATTGGGTCAGTGGTCCTAAGGAAGATGAAGTAACTCATCTTCTTCACTTTGACCTTTTTGCCTTTCTGAGTTTTAACAATTCTAATTACTTCAGTGACCTCTAAGTTTCTTCTTGAGTGACTTTTGGATGGGCTCCCACAAAGGGAGGAAATTGGTAATTGTCTTTATTCTATACACCAACTTATCAATGTTTCTGCTCATTATTCTAAGCACAGCTAAACAAACATGCAAATGATGGATCATCAGTTATTTGGTAATCAGTTACTAACATCTAAAACTCTATTTCAGGTCCAGCTCTCCTAACTATTTTGATTAAACCTCACTGGGCCCAAGCCTACAACTGAAATACCAAGCCTATGACTAAAATCTTTATGTTTCCTCTAAATCTATGTTTCATTCCCACCAAGGGAGGAAATTGGTAATTGTCCTTGTTCCCTACACCAACTTATCAATGTTTCTACTCCTCATTCTAAGCACAGCTAAGCACACATGCAAATGACAGACCATCAGTTATTTGGCAATCAGTTACTAACATCTTAAAACCCATTTCAGGTCCAGCTCTCCTAACTATTTTAATTAACTCTCACTGGGCCCAAGTTCTTCCTATTCCAACTAATCTCAACACAGCTGGCCTATAACTAAAATCTTTATGTTTCTTCTAAATCTATGTTTCATTCCTCACTTCTCTTTTAACAGTGAGTAAATTCTTTTACTCAGTACACAGATTTCCTCTTCATTTATCAAAGCCGCGTGGCCAGCCTTTTTCTCATTCAAGACTAAACCATACGCTTTGGATAGTGATGTCAAGGTTGCTATTCTCCACAGCATCTTCCAATACCAAACAAGCATCACCATGGATAAAATCCAACTTGCACTAACTAAAATGAGCAATACAAGAATAGGATGAATCAAGGCATTGAGTATACCAGTTGCTGTCGGTGACCATCCGAAAAGCACATCCCACCAATGATGAGACAAATGTCAGATTCATTCCTATAGGGACAGGCAAGACTTCTTGGACAGTAATCATGCTTGCCTTTTTATACTGATGTGATTCTCCAATTTTTGTAAAATTCCAAATACACAAATTAAGTTGGGTTATCATTTATGATTAAATTGTCTATCGTTATGGTGGGACATGCCATCCTGAGGCAGATGCAACCTCTTCCGTATACACTAGCTGCGTTGTTTGGTTAATTAAATGCACCTCAAAGTGGCAAATGCTTTGGTCTGTGTCCAAACAAATGTCTTTACCTAAAATCCTTCCACATATGTACCCTAACTGCTCCCTCATAGAGCAGGGCTCTAGGTTAATGGTTTGCCACTGGCTTTTAATTTCTCGTGCCCACATTCTATGTTCAGAGGGGTATAATACAGTTCAATTCATGGTCTTGTTCTTCTGTATCTTCCCAATCTGGTAATATTTTGGACAGTTTCCAATGCTTATTACCCAGGGCCAGCAAGGAGGATTGCAACGGTTGCTGCAATTTAATTAAGTCACTCCTTACTGCGGTCAATTTGTTCATAATATGCTTTTGTTGCATACCCCTCTATTTTAAGTCTAAACTTAATTGCTCAAGCATTTGTCACAGCATTCAGGGCCAAATCGGATAAGCTTCATGGGCGGATGGTAAGCCTCATGAAACCCATCTTGCACAAATGCATATTTACATCTTCAAACATCCCTTCCTTCCCACAGGCTTGCGTCTGTGACTTTGAGCAAGAGACTTAACATACACATAATCTCCAGGTTGTACATCATGTACTGGCCCATCTAATTCTCTGCTTTGGGCCCCAGACACATATTTTTCAATTTCTCTCAGTTGTTTCCTGTAGAGGGATTCCTTGTGGAATATAGGATACTCCAGGAGGGTTTGGGCATCCCAGGGCTGTTGCAGAAGTACCCCTGACGGGGCCTCAGGCTGAAGATAGGCTTGCAAGGCACTTGCTAGCTGGCAGCCTTGAACAGCCTTGAGAAAAGGTATATACTGGTCAGCTCCCCCGCTGCTTAGAGGCTTTCTCATGGGAAAGGGGCGTGAACTTTGGGAAAAGTATAACTTGGGGTAACCGAACAATAAAACGGGAGCACAATGCTCAAATCGGATCGGTGTTCGTGTCATGACTCTGGCTGGATTCCCCTGCTCCTGGGACCCCCCCTTGCTACACGTGGCGCCCGAACGGCAGGGACCCGAGTGAGTTTTGCTTCGGGCAGGTTCGCTTCAATGCGGTAAGACTCCGAATTTCATCGTATCGGTGCGGCGGAGCCAGGGGAACCAGAGCGGGTGGCCCCAAAGCCAAGTAAAGCCGGGGGTCCAGTCTCAAAGCAGAATAGAAAGCCGGAGGATAAGTCCCAAAGCCAAGTAAAGCCGGGGGCTAAACCTCAAAGCCGAGTGGCTGGAGACCGTATTTTCTCGCGGCTGAGTGAATACCCGCAGCACAGAAGCTATGGACTACAAGGCAGGACCTCGACTCCTAGCTAATATTCTCTCTATGCGAGGCAAAATCGTAAAAGACCGAGATCTGAATGCCCTCGTTACGTGGGCCCGGGAACATGGATTATTGAGTTACACTTCGCTTTTGTTCTCAACGGAAGCGTGGGGGGAAGTTGGATATAAATTGTGGCTGTCTGCGATTGAGGGAGGAAAGGAAGCTAAAGAAACTAAAGCTCTTGGCTTAACCTGGAAGGCAGTAACTGGCACTCTCGCAGAGATGAAAACAGAGAGGACAGTGGCTGCGGCTGCCATAGAGGCTTTAGAGAGTAGCAGTTCCAGGAAAGAAACAGATAGGGGTCTTATGGAGCGGTGGCCAGAGACCAGAGTGGAGTCCAGGGTAGCACAGTTCTTCGGGCTGGCCGCAAGAAGACCGATTAAAGGCACAGCAGCACCCGTCCGCTGACTGTGGGAGTTGCTGGACTCGGCAGGGGAGGATGTTATCCCTCCAACGGCCGAGAGACAAATGGCTGCGAACGCAGAAGCAGACCCGCCCGACTCAGGGGGCGGGGCACAGGTGGGCGAAGGAGACACAGGCAGTCCTGGTGCCCAGCCGAAAGCAGCAGAGCAGTCATGCGGTCCTAACTCCCGGCCAAAAGCGGCAGAGCGCGACCCCCCTCTGCAAGACAGCAGAGCAACGTCCGGCAGCGATGTAGCTTCTGTGGTTTTGTCGCCTGCAGAGCCAGAGCCAGCCGGGGCTGCCGGGGGTCAGCCCCAAGAGGGGGAGAAGCACCAAGAAATGATGCAAGAAGTAATCAAAAAGCTTGCTGACTTATCTACACAGCAAGACGCGCTAGAGTCCAAAGCTTGTGATGTTACACCATCAGCACCGTGGCGTCCCGTGGCCCCACCAGTCAAGTTGGCACCCAGAGCTCCTGCGTTCCCATCGAGAGAATCGAGCACAGTGCCTACAGCCCTTCCCTTCGCACGTCGTTTCCATCAGCCCCGATGGAGAGGACTGACCCATTGCGAAGGACATGTGTTGGAGAAGGGATTTATTGGGATCAATAAAAGAACTGTGCAAGCTATTGAGCTGGAGGTTTTTGGGCCTGTGTGTGTGACACTTTCCGTGGGAAAGTCTCTGTGAAAAGCAAAACAGTTTCAGCCTGAGAAATTTCAGGGAGTAACGGACTTGCAGGTGTGATATCTAGGAGTATAAGGGAGGCAAGGGCAAGATTCTTTTGAACATAACAAGACTGTGGAAGACTGCCAATGTAGTCTGATTGTGTAGAAATAGAAATATGTCCTGATAAGTAAGCCACTTAGAAGCTAACAAGCTGGTATACTATTTAAGTGCCTCTAGACTGCTAATAAATGGGAGTGTAGTTTTCAACCATATTGGCTGGTGTCTGTTCTTCTCCCCCCACCGGGGATCCGAGCTCCCCGTCCCGCCGCGGCTTCCGACAGACATGGAATGGAGTTATCCGTGATGCAATCATTGAGGGTGATTGGCAAGCAGTGAATGCCCTCTCTTGCCCTGTAGAGATACAAGGGGACACTGCAAAGTGGGAACCTTATGACTGGAAGATCTTGCAGCAAGCCAAGCAAACAGTCACCACGCATGGCTTGCGGTCTGAAGCTACAAGAAGCATTCTGCAGTTTATCTTTACAGCAGATGTCCTGTGTCCGAATGATTGCATCAGCATCGCACAGTTGTTATTAACCCCTTCACAGTTCCTGCTCTGGGAGCGAACGTGGAAGCGGCTAGCACAAGAAGAAGCTAGCAAACACCAAGGTGACACACAAGACCCACTGTATGCACTCCAAGCTGACATGCTAACTGGGAGCGGAGCTTATGGAGCGACGGTAACACAGCTGACCATGCCCGTAGTCATTCATCAGTTGTCACAGACTCTTGCCCACAAAGCCTTGTTGTCAGTACCTGAAAAGAAGAAGTCTCCCCCGTATGCAGCAGTCCGACAGGGGCTGTCAGAGCCATATGGTCAGTTCATCGACCGTTTGTCAGCAGCCTTAAAGGAGCAAATGTTCCAAACACTTGCATTTGAAAATGCTAATAGGCAAACTAAGACAATTCTTGCCATGCTGCCCCAAGGAGCAGATGTAGACGAGATGCTTGTTTGTACTAGTCGTGCAGAACAGTCATCTCAAACAGCTGCTTTTACTGCAATGCTGCAGAATGTCCTGTAACAACAGGGACAAGTCATCGCCTCAGCACTGACCAGAAGGGTGCCCAGCAAATGGTGCCATGCTACTCATACAAGACCCCAAAGCGAGAAGGCGCAGTCAGCACCAGCTCCTGAGGAAAGTGACGCCACTACCATAACAGCTGGAACTCTGGGACCTCCATCCCGAGAAGCCTTGGGAGAGGCTGCAGATGTGGCTGAGTGAGGGAGCTGAGGACTTGCCAGATCCACCACTCTCCGTAGCAGGAGAAGTAGCGTGACCCTGGGCGAATGTAACAGCTGCCCTAGGTGGTTGCTAGTGACTTGTGGTGGGTGTTGGGGAACCCTCTCTAAAGGCAAAACTAAGAAGGGGATTTGCATAAATTTTTGGGTATAGCACCAAACACAGAGGTAGAGTGAGAAATTGTTTTTTGACTGTCTTGAGACAAGAGCATTAGTGGACATTTTCAATCAGCTATCTGCCCATTTAGATTGAGTGAAGGCAGTTAATTTGGCTAGCATCTATGTTTTTACCTGGTGCTTCAGCAGCCAGGGCTCACGCTATTTTGCATAAACTTGCTTGCTGGGAGAGGGATAAGTTAAACATAACATCTCAGATGCTTGATGACTTAAGTGTAGATGTTACTAGTGTTAGACATACAATATTACAAAATCTAGCAGCCATTGATTTTCTACTACTAGCTCACGGCCACGGCTGCGAAGAGTTCCAGGGTATGTGAGAGATTGGATTAAGAGTCTGGGTATCACCAGATGGCTGTGTAGCTTGGTAGTAGAAGGCTGCTGATTGCTATTTGTAGTTATATTAGGTTTAATAATACTTGGGTGTATTTTTTTTTTTGCCTTAAAGCCGGGCTGCAAAAAATCATTGACCAGACCTGGGTTGCCCAAAAAGAAAACAGGGGATGTGTAGAGGGATTCCTTGTGGAATATAGGATACCCCAGGAGGGCTTGGGCATCCCAGGGCTGTTGCAGAAGTACCCCTGACAGGGCCTCAGGCTGAAGATAGGCTTGCAAGGCACCTGCTAGCGGGCAGCCTTGAACAGCCTTGGGAAAAGGTATACACTGGTCAGCTCCCCCTCTGCTTAGAGGCTTTCTCATGGGAAAGGGGCGTGAACTTTGGAAAAAAGTATAACTTGGGGTAACCGAACAATAAAACGGGAGCACAATGCTCAAATCGGATCGGTGTTCGTGTCGTGACTCTGGCTGGATTCCCCTGCTCCTGGGACCCCCCCCCCCCCCCCCCCCCGCTACAGTTTCCTCTATCCGAAGACATAGTGGCTGGAACTCCAAAGTGGGGTATTTTTTCTTGCAACAACGGTTTGGTCACCTCTCATGCTTTAGCCGTCCTAAAGTTTAGCAAGGGGGGGTCCCGGGTGCAGGGGAATCCAGCCAGAGACATGATATGGACAACCGATACGATTTTAGCATCGTGCTCCAGTTTTATTGTTTACTTACATCAAGTTATACTTTGCCAAGTTCACGCCCCATTCCCACGAGAAAGCCTCTATGCAACGGGGGAGCTGACTAGTGTATACCTTTTCCCAAGGCTGTTCAAGGCTGCTGGCTAGCAGGTGCCTTCCAAGCCTATTTTCAGCCTGTCAGGGGTACTTCTGCAACAGCCCTGGGATGCCCAAGCTCTCCTGGGGTATCATATGCCCCCGCTCCACCAGGAATTCCTCTACAGGAAAGGCCTCTGGCCATCCTGAAAAGGTATCTGTTAGTACCAATAGGTATCGATACCCCCCTTTTCTGGGTAATTCAATTTGCCACTGTTGCCCAGGTCCGCAGCTTTTCCCAATTTGTCCAACTTAAAGGTTTTGGAATATTCTTAGGATTAGTTCAGAGGCAAAGACCACACTAGCGAATTACTTGTATCACTGCACCTTGCAATCTCCTAGCCATAATCCTATCTTTCAAATAATTGGACAAAGCATCCATTCCCCCGTGTGTTTTTTCATGTTCTTTCTGCACCAGTGACCACAACAAATAAGAAGGTACTATGAGCTTGTTATTCTTAGTTAAAGCCGTTTGTATTAAAGGGGAGCAGGCTGGTTGGATCTCAGAAATATTAATTTGTATTAGTAGTTCTACATGCTTAAGAGACTACTCTGGATTAAACAGCAATAATTGCTGGCCTGTGTTCCTCACTACATAGGGGCGAATCTCATAAATCTTTGGTTCAGGCTTAATAGGCCTAGCCATGGTATTTATCTGGAATTTGAGTGAGAGCCCATTACTGTCTTGGGCCCAAAGACAAACTACTTCAATGATCTGTAGTAATGTAAAATTATACCAACAATCCACTTCACTTGATGACTACAGATTTCATTATATTTGTCTGTAGGCGGAGTTGAAACATTAATTTGGGTTGCTTTTTTTATGAGTAGTTCCGTTAATCATTTGGCATCCTATTTTGATTTCTTCTCTTACAGTTCCCTGAAGTTGTCAAGGTTTTTGTTTTTCCCATTCTTGCTTTGTATACACTTGGTTTCTGTACATGACCACAGTAAGCAGGTTTAAATCTTTTAAATCAGAATATTTCCCCATGAGTCCAGTAAACTGCATAAAGGCTTGAGACCATATGTCTTCTCTCTTATGCATAACTTCTCAAGGCTAAAAGCTTCTGGCCATCTTGAAAAAGTATCTGTCAACACTAGCAAATATCAATACCCCTCTTTTCTTGGAAGTTCCGTAAATTCAATTTGCCACTGCTGTCCAGGCCTATGGCCCCTTCCAATTTGACCCATTTTTGGTTTGGGGGTATTCTTGGGATTAGTCTGGAGGCAAAAGTTATACTGTCGGGTTACTTGCACAATGGTTTCATATAAATTTCTAGCGATAATTTTCTCAATTAAGTAGTTATATAAGGCATTTGTTCTCTAATGTGTTTTCTGGTGCTCTTTTCTTACTAGTGACCATAGCAAATGGGAGGGAATAACCAATTTTCTTTCTGCAGTGATAGCCCATCCCTCGTGGTTGAATGTTCCCCCTTCATCTGTAATCAATTTCTTGTCTTTTTTGTTATATGTTGGCTTACCTTCTAGGGAAAGTTGTCCATCTGGGATCAAGGCTCCAGTTGTTACCTCACTTTTTGCTGCTTCTTTTTGCTTCTCTGTCCACCCGATCATTTCCTTTTTTCAATTCTGAGCTCACCTTTTGATGTGCCTTAATGTGCATGATTGCTACCTTCTCAGGTAGCTGGACTGCTTCCAACAGTCACATTATTTCTTGTGCATGTTTGATGTTCTTTCCCTGCGAATTTAACAGTCCTCTTTCTTTCCAAACAGCCCTGTGTGAGTGTACAACCCCAAATACATACCTTGAATCTGTATAAATGGTTATTTTCTTTCTTTTTGCTATCTCTAAGGCAAGGGTTAGGGCAATTATTTCAGCCTTTTGTGCAGAGGTGTTTGTTGGCAGGGGTCCGGATTCTATCACCTCTCGGCAGGTGGTAACTGCATACCCAGCATGCTGCTTTCCACTGATGACATAACTGCTCCCATCAGTGAAGCAGGTCTCTGCGTCTTCTAAAGGAGTATCCTTCAGATCCGGGCGGCTGGAGTAGGTGTCTTCAATAGTCTCCAGGCAATCATGGCGTACCGGTTCCCCTTGATTTCCACTGAGAAAGGAAGCTGGGTTGACAATGTTAGTTACCACTATTTCTACATCATCTTGTTCTGCCATGATGGCTTGATATTTCAGGAACCTTTGTGAGGAGAGCCAGTGCCTGCCTTTCACTTCCAGCACCGCGGACACCATGTGGGATACCAGCACAGTCATTTTCTGACCCAAGGTGAATTTGCGTGCTTCTTGGATGTTTAGCACGACTGCTGCAACAGCTCTGAGGCACCCAGACCATCCTTTGGCTGCTGCATCTAGCTGCTTAGAGAAATAAGCAACTGCCCGTCAGTATGGGCCCAGGTCCTGTGCTAGTATTCCCAAGGCAATCCCTTGTTTCTCATGGGAAAATAGAAAGAATGGTTTACTCACCTCTGGAAGTCCTAGAACTAGAGCTGACATGAGGGCATTCTTTAGCTGACTGAAGGCCCATATGGCCTCCTTTGTCCACTGGAGATCTCTGCTTTCCTTTGTAATGAGCTTGTATAGCGGTTTCACGAGCAGCCCGTAATTGTAAATCCACAGTCTGCACCATCCTGTCATCCCCAGAAAAGTCCGTAACTCTTTCACTGTCTGGGGTTTCAGGGTTTGGCATATCGCTTCTTTGCGATCTTGCCCCAAAGTTCATTGCCTGGCACTAACTTCATAGCCCAGGTAGATCACTTTCTGTTTCACCACCTGAGCCTTTTTCTTAGATACCCTGTACCCTTGGAGTCCCAGGAAGTTTAAGAGGCTTACCATCCAGGCTACACAAGCTTCTTCTGTTTGGGTAGCAATTAAAAGGTCATCCATGTACTGCAGTAGCTTCCCTTCTCCTGGTGGGGCTTCCCAGGACTCTATGTCTTTTGCAAGTTGTTCTCTAAACAGGGTGGGACTGTTCTTAAATCTTTGAGGCAAATACCATCCATGTGAGCTGAGATTTGCACCCACTCTTAGGGCTTTCCCATTCGAATACAAAAATTTTCTGGCTGACTTCATGGAGAGGGAGGCAAAAGAAGGCATCCTTTAAATCTAAAACTGTAAACCAAGTTAGCTCTGATGTTAAGCATGTTAATAGAGTGTAAGGATTCACTACCACAGGATAGAGATCTTCAGTTATCTTGTTAACAGCCCGTAAATCCTGTACCACCTGGTACAACCGATCAGGTTTAAGGACAGGCAGGATAGGAGTGTTAAAATCAGACTGGCACTCTTTTAACAGTCCTAACTGTAAGAATTTTTCAATTACTGGGCTAATTCCTTCTCTGTCTTCCTTTTTGAGGGGGTATTGTTTAATTCTAACTGGTTGTTTTCCCTCTTTGAGTTTGATCTGTATTGGGGTTGCATTTTTGGCTCTCCCAGGTACATCTGTGGCCCAGACTCCTGGGAACACTTGACTCATTATCTCTTTTCTAATTTCTTCTGCAGAGCCTTTAGTTGTTAATATTAGGCTCAGTATTTCCACATACTGTTGGTCATTTACCTCTAGAATAATTTTCTTATTCTAAAATGTAATGGTTGCTTGTAATTTTTCTAACAGATCTCCTTGGAATTTCAACATCTCATACTAATGGGATCACTTGATCTGTTATTTCGCTGTCTATGGATATTTCTCTTCTTTCAGTTTTGTTTGTCTGTTTTAAGTAGTAAATTGCCTTCATCACATTCTGCACCTACAACTGAGATTGCAGAATGTGCTATAAATAGGAGTCATGAGGCAAAGTTAAAATACTCTCTTAAGACATATGGCATGAGATTCAACAGCACATAAGTTTGAGAGTTGGTAGAAGGCATTTTTTGTATTTTATTCAGGTCTTATCTGCAGTCCATGGCTACCTTTTTTCAACCATTTTTCATGTAGCATTTGCTTGTGTTTTGTTAAGATTCTTTAATTCAGTAATTAGAAAATCTAAAAAATTTAGCTATATTCTATTAATTTTGAAGCTTTCTGAGGCAGAACTGGGAAGGTTAGTCTATATTTGTAGGATTTCAAATATGTATAAATATTACAGCTGGTGAGGGGGTCAGTGGCTCTGACCCAGGAAGAGGTGACCGGTCCAGGGAGATGGTCCCGAAAGGAATCGCCTTCCCGAGGCCTGGTGTCTTCCCTCAGCTGCTAGCTAGGAGGGCCCGTGCTGAGACTGTCAGCTCTTTAGTGATTATCAGCTCGTGATTTCAGCTCAGCTCTGCAGGGCAGTCTCCAGGCCAAGCCAGACCAGAGAGAGAGACAAGAGGCTCGTGTGGCCGGTTCCGCACGGAAGGAGCTTTATTGTTGGTCCGTACTCCAGCAAAGGGGAAAGCCAGGGACGAGAGCTCTCTGTCTCACAGGGGCAGAAGGCTAGCTTTTATAGGGATACAGGGGATGGGTGCCAGGGGATAAGGGCCAATGGGTTACAAGGGATCTGCATAGGGTCTCCTAGAGGATTGTGGGTCTGTCTTTTCTCGCCGTGACTAAAGAAGTGGTTGCCTTTCCAGGGAGTCCTGCTGGGGTTTGTGCAATCTCAGCAGACATCCCTCCAGGGCAGTGGCTGGGCATACCCCACATATAAATTCTTATACCAACTCTCAGGATAATATTGATGAAGACAAATTATACATCTATAAGACTTTAGCTACAACATTTTTCAGAAAAAAAAGACAAGAAAAGACAGAAAAAAAGACAGAAAAAAAAACAAGTTAGACAAAAATTAAACTCAAGAATATGTAGAATGCTTTAACTTCTATTTGATCTCTCACCAAGTCACTTGCAATGAAAACACAAACAAATTACAAATATTAACAAACTGACAATGCAAGCAATTATGGTGTGTAGTGGTTTGGTCTAAAATACTCATTACTGTTTATCTTCTGTGAGATAAGAATTAGGAGAAATGCAAAGCAGGCACCAACTTGAAAGAATATAAAGAAGTTTATTAACAGACCTAAAAGAAGAACAGAAAAAAAAATTATACCACCTTCAGAACTCTCCTCCTCCCCCCACCTTCCTCCCTTCTCCCACTGACAATGTAAAAAGACAACCCTTGAGATATTCAGTCTCTTTACCACTTCCATAATAACCTTGTTCAGTTCATTTAGAAAGATAAATCTCTTCTTGCTTGTGCTATGAAAACAGTATCACAACGAGACAGCCACCCACTTCCAAATATTGTTCAGTCCATTTAGGAAGAGGTCTCTCTGCTCGCAATGTGAGTCCCTTCCCCCTACTTGCAGCTTTTCCCGCAACTGCTTTCGAGGGTCCACTCTTGAAGGTTTTTGGGGTACAATTTTTAGGTTGAGCTGTTCAGAAACAAAGAAACAGAGGCCCTTCTCCTTCCCTGGGAGCAAAGGGTCTTCCTCATCTTCATCGTTAGGACTATCTCTGGGAGCATCTCTAGGAATTGAGGTTTTTCTCCTTTCCCATTTGGAGCAACAGTCCTCATCTGGTTCATCTCTCCCTGTCCAAGCATCTCATGAAATTACAGCTGCCTCAGCATCTGCCTATTGCTTATGAGTTGAACACTCCACCCCCCATATCTTCATGAAATTACAACGGGATACTCTGATATATCATAGCTTCACAACAGACTTTCAGCTTTAAGCATCTCCTCTCTCTTCCCTCAGGTTTTCAGCTCTTCACAGCAATAAAAGGGTTAATCTCACCTCGGCCTTGCAGCTGGAATGTGGCTTATCGCTGTTGGTCACCTGACCTCTGCCGGACAGAGGTGCCGCTTTGCTGAAATCTTGGCCGCAGTGGAGAGGGGGGGGTTCTGAGCCGCTCTGGCTGCCCACGGCAAGGCAGTGGGGGGGGGGGGGGGAGTTCCACGGCTGGAACAGGCCCATGGCTTCAGGCTGACTGTGGCCTGGCCCAGCCTGGCCCAAGCAGGGCCTGGCCGGGCCTGCTGGCCCCCGCACGGGGCCTGCAGCCGCCTGTCCCAGCGCCAGAAACGAGAGAGAGCTTGGGGGGGAGTTTGTCTGTTCTTAAGTGTGTATCACAGAGGCGGTCACAACTTTAAGTGGCTTAAAGAATTGTCCATATTCAAACTGGCCAGCTGATAGGTTCTATCAGGTCCCAGAGGAAGCTGTAAGCACCCCTTAGCAAGGACATCCCTTCTGGGACTATCCTTGCTAACCTATGACATGGTGACACTTTAAATTTCATTGGTTTTCATATAGCTCTATCTCATGTGTTGGTAGATTCCTATAAAAGAAAAGTGAAAAATTGGCCCACTAGACTGATTATTAAAAACTAAAACTTTTTGGGGCTAACACAAAGTGACAGTGAAGCAATGGTTATCACATTTAGGTGTGATTTTGCTGCTTGCAGTTTCTTTGCTCTCAAACTGCTTTATCTTCGATTCTGGGGTGTTTGACATTCTTAGGAAAGAGAAAAGAAACAAACTTCTTTGAAAAAAATGTGAAAAATATGTCTGAGTGAAACAAGTTGTTAATTGCGTTAACTTATTCAAGTGGAGTTTTAGTTTTTATTCTATGAAGTGCTTGTTGCACCCCTTTATTGTTACCCACAGGTTTTCAGTGGGATTTCCTCCAACTGATTCTTCAGCAGACAGAGTGAGACTGCTTTTAAAAGTTTTGCAAGAGTTTCAGTCTGTGAATCAGGCATTTTCTCCTCAAGTTTTTCTATAGCCCCCACAGACGAGGCTGCATGACAAATACCTAAGCCTGCATAGGGACAACACTATCTCCACAAGGCAGCAGCTGCAGAATTGGCTGCAGGATTAGAATCTGCCAATTCTAGTTCTCCACAATAAACTACAGACTGGTGGGGGGGTTCCCCACAAGATAGGAGCTCCGGATTGGCTTCAGGACTGAAACCTGCCAATTTTGGCTTTTCACAACAAAACACAAAAGGCACAGGGGCATGAGTCCCCTCCAAACAGGAGCCTTTCAGCTCCGCACAAGCACCACGTAATAGGAGCCTTACAGCTCCACACAAAACACCAAGCAGAAAAGGGAACTAAACACCCAAATCTATTAACCACAATGTCCACAATTTTTACAACTTCTGCCATCACCTTTGCCTTTGCTTTTGCCTTTGCTTCTGCCTTTGCTTCATCCCTTCTTACATACACTTGCCATACTTTTCTAACTAGTTCCTCTCAAATTTCTCACTATTCTCTGCCACTCTCCCCTCACTCTAGTATTATCTACACCTTCATTTTCTGCCAAGTTCTTTATTCTTGCTCTTTCTAGTCTGATACCAAGCTCTCTCCTCTGGCAGCTTGGACACCACCCACTCCTTCTAGTAGAAGTACAATACCACTTTCTCTCACAATTAATACATGCACACACAAATACAAGCTTCACAACTTTTCACACACTGCCTTGGGGTGACTTTATGATGTGTATCCCATATTGCTGCTTTATGCCCAGAAATTAATTTTGTGCCTTTCTGTGAAAAACGCAGTTCACTTCTTCTAAAATTTGAAAAAAGTTTAATAAAAGGGACAATTAGGAGACAATAGCAAAAAGGGAATTACGGCCGGATGCTTTGGCAGAGAGCCAAAGGCACACCTCTACATACAAAAGATCGTCTTTAAAAGTACACCTCTTATTGCATATTCATCACAATCATGCATGATTCATAAATTCTTTGGAGTTTCTATGTATCATCCCATCAACCTTATCTTCCTCCTTGGCTCCATTCCGTCTCTGCTCCCTCCATAAATTCTTCTCTCTGGTTTCTGGTTTTCTTCTTCTCTGATAAGATACTCCAGGAATGTGAAGGCTTTCTCTGCCTATCTTTTCTAAATTGACTAGATAAACAATAGACATTCTATATCATGTGTGGGGTATGCCCAGCCACTGCCCTGGAGGGATGTCTGCTGAGACAAGGAGATTGAGCAATCTCCCAGCAGGACTCCCTGGAAAGGCAACTACTTCTTGGGTCATGGCGAGGAAAGGTAGACTCACAATCCTTTGGGAGACACTATGCAGATCATTCTGTAACCCATTGGTCTGTCCCAGACCCTCTGTAATCCATTGGTCCCCTACTGATCCCCTGTATCCCTATAAAGGCAAGCTCCCTCGGGCCCCTTGAGAGAGAGCCTGTCCCTGGCTCTCCCCTTCGCCAGAGGGGACCCACAATAAAGCTACCTTCGTGCGGAACCAGCCACACGAACCTTCTCGTCTCTCTCTCTGGTCTGGCTTGGCCTGGAGGCTGCCCTGCAGAGCTGAGCTGAAATCACGAGCTGAGAATCACTAAAGAGCTGACAGCCTCTGCAAGGGCCCTCCTGCCAGCAGCTGAGGGAAGACACCGGACCTCGGGAAGGCGATTCCTTTTGGGACCATCTCCCCAGATCGGTCACGTCTTCCTGGGTCACAGCCTCGGACCCCCTCACCAGCTGTAATAATCATGTATTACATTACAGAACCTAGGTAAAGTTTTTCTAACATTATGTAACATGCGAAAAGCCAATATCACAATGCATTCATAACACTTTCTATGCCTTTAAACTCAGCCTGAGAGGGGGGAGAGGAAAAAAACTGAGCAAAACTCTTCAAAGCAGTTTTTGTTTCAAGGACACACAGATATACACAGACTCCTCTTGCTTCTAACAGCAGTGGCGGGAGCGGGAGGAAGCACCCGGCTTGGTTTTTTTTCGGCCAGCTTTCAGCCAGTTTTCTCAGCTCTTTTCCTATGGAAAGTTGAACTTTATTTTCTTGGGACTCCGATTTTTCCTTTCTTCTCTGCTGGATGGTTTCAACATCAGAATACATTGGGAGGAATTTCCACCAAGGCCTTGGCCCTGGAAGTGGGCCAACCACCATGACCCAGCTCCAAGGAGGAGGGGGAGATGCTACCTACAGAAGAACTCTAAAAATTTTCCCAGGTTTTTCTCTCCACAGCGAGAGGTTTTATTATTTAGCATTATTATCCTTTTTCTGTGTGTTTGTTAAATAAATAGTTTTATCTATTTCACTTTCCTTCGAGGAAAATTCATTTTTTCCGGAACCTGGTGAGGGAGGGCTGGTTGTAACCTGCCTTCTCTCAGAGGATACATTTCCAAATTTACCCAAACCGGCACAAACACGGGATTTCAAAAGGAAAATCAGATGGAGCTATATTAGAAAGGCTTTGGGGGTCCCAAGAATCAAGACCAAACCACTGAGGGGGAGGGATTCTTCTAACCTCTCGCCTAGCCACAATTCTAATTCTATTAGCACAAAAATCAATAATCTAGCACCGCTCTAAACAAATGCTTCCATACAACATACTTAAACAACACACGACAACATACACATAAAACCAGTCCAACAACAACCAATATCTACACAGACATATAAGCAACACAACAACATTCAAACCAGCTACTAGTAGCCAAAATATTCATAACACTCACTTGTAATAACTTTAGGCTCCCGCTTATTTATTTTCCCCAATACAATCATCAACAAGTTCTGGCGGAAACCCCCCCGGAATCACCCGATCCACTCTCAGGATCGCTAGCAGCCACTCTATGGGTCGGTGATTCCCCTTGCCGGCTCCCGTAGCCGGCTGCCCTTCCCGGCTCCCATAGCCGGCTGCTCTGCTTGCCAGCTCCAACTTTACCCACACAGGGACTATGCTGAGGGCGAGATGTCTCTGCGCAGCTTACCAGCAGCCCTGGCCATGAGTACGACTTACAGGCACCCTAAATCCAGAACATACCGTTTATGAGCAGTCCCAGCAGGTTGCTGTCTGCCCCTGCAGTGAGCGAGACAAGGGGTGGAGTTCCTCCAGGAAAGTCCTGGGGCGCGCCTAGGACATCCGCTCCTCAGCCGATCCTGCAGCCGGACAGAGTTCCTCCTGCTGGCTCACCAAAATGATATGTGGAAAAGACTCCACTACTGGAATAAGTAGTAAAGTAGGTATGTTTATTCCAGCGCTGGGACGCATGGGGGATAGCTCCTCCAAAGTCATGCGTGCCAACAGCTGCATTCAGCTTGGTATATATCGGGTTACAAGTTCCATATTCATTAAGTTTCCCAATACGCCTATACATATTCATTACCTAGCCCTGCCTAGCCTCGCCTCGTATTACAATGAGCCCAAAAGTCATTTACATCCGTGTTGTGCTTGCGCAGTGTTGTCTGGTGGTCGTGGGCAGGGGTGTCTGGGATGAAGTAAGGATCTTCCTCAGATGAAGTAAAGTGTCTTCTTCTTTCTGAGCCTTTCACCTTGCTTCCCTGCGCATGCTCTTTATGTCCCTGGCCCAAGTCTAAACTTCAAGGCTGGCTTAAGTTAGTTTTAGGTTCAAAACCAGGATCTTTGGTCAAGATTCCTTCCCTTTATCAATAGTCTTCTATCTTCTCATCTTGCTTTGGTAGGCACAATAAGTGTTGAGCAAGCTGTATGCATTGTTTTTAACAAACAACTTCTTAGCAAATCATTTAACATCTGTTTCCCCCTCCTCCCCCTGATTCAGCTACGTGAACTCCTCTTCCCCTTCCCAGAGAAAAAGGGACAAGTCGCCATTTTGTTTTCCAGGCCACATGGTCAGCTCATGTATTTTTCTTCTCTGGGCATTTTTGAGTTGTTGTTTGTTCTGCTGTGGGTGGGGGGGGGGGGAGGGGGGTAGGTATGGGTGGAGGCTAAGTTTCTGGGAGTTCATACCTAGCATTTAGTCAATCCTTTTCTGTGCCTTGCGGGTACCCTCCCTCCCTTTTTTTTATATTACTAAACAGTTCTCTTTTTTTTTTTTAACTTTCACCCACTGGTATCAATTTCTCTTATTGGCAGAAGAAAAGGGAGTTATTGAAGCCCTTTCTCTTTAGAGGAAACATTCATTCCAGGGTGTTTTCCCCTGAAATTTGTCTCTCTTGGGGTTTTAAGAGTTCTAGTTTTTTTTTCTGTTAAAGGAATTTTTCCCCATACTGTTTCTAATTGCTGGGTACTTAAGGAAGACAAAGAGCTACCCACTGAGGGTGGGGTGCGCCTGGCTACTCTTTTGTTTCACCTGGGTGTGGGGGCAGTTTGATCTCTGCGTTCGGAGAGAGAGGAGCTGCTGGTTCTTTTCGGCCGTTTTTCTTTCTGCTGGAAACAACACCAGGATCCCAAAGCTGCCTTCCCTGCCCCGCTGGAGACGGGGCTGTGGCTGCCCTGCCCTGCTGCTGCTTCGGGCCTTTCACTACGTTGTAGCCGTGCTCGCCCTGCCTGCCCAGACCTCCGGGGGGTTCCCCGCTTGGATATATCGCGTCTGCCACCTGGGATTTGTGCTCATCCCTGCTGCTCCAGCCTGCCGCTCCAGCCTGCCGTTCCAGCCTGCTGTTCCCGAGGGTCCGGCCGGACACCGGGGCCAGCTGCCCAGGGGTTTGTGAAGCCTTTGTTCCATCCTTTCCCAGGACCCCAGGCCACCGGTGCCACATGCTCCCCGAGCTTGCTCCGGAGCGCCCCCTGCAGCCACGGGGAAATCATTGCACCTGCCCTGCTCACCAGGAGCTGCCAGCGCCCCTGCCGGCTGCAAGCAGAACTGCATCCAAGGGGAAAAGGGCCCGACAGCCGAGAAGGCTAGGACTGAGTTTGTGATTGTTTGCTGTTACTGCCATAGTTATTGTTGTTTGTTTGACTGGTTATATATATAATACTAAAGAACTGTTATTCCTATTTCCCACATCTTTGCCTAAAAGCCCTTGATTTCAAAATTATAATATCTCGGAGGGAAAGAGGGTTGCATCTGCTATTCCAAGGGAGGCTTCTGCCTTCCTTAGCAGACACCTGTCTTTCAAACCAAGACAGTCTCCAAAACCGAGGCAACAGCTAATACTGAAAAAGGAAACTTAAGGAACTTTAAATATACTTTCTTTTGGTTTTTTCTAATAGTCCACATAAATGAAGTATTTGTATAATTCATACACATTCTTTTTTAATTAAATCATTCTATAGCTTGAACAATCAGGAAGGGGCTTTCATTTTGACAGAAATTGAGGTGTAAATGATTGAAGCTTGCTAGAAAAGTAATGTTCAAATACTTAAACTTTCATATAATTAGGACAACTTTTTAACAAAATAATATGAGTCTGAACAAGAAGAGAAGTATAGCTACACACTCTAAACTGAGGGGACCATTTGTAAATTGGCAAATTTACTTTATTCAAATACATAAATGCTGTAATTTTGAGTATGTCCTTGTCATTTTAGATATGTTCTCAGGATGGAGGCTTGTCCCTGTAAACATGGAGGTGAAACAACTGTTACAAAAAAAAAAAAACAAACAACAAAACAGAGAGAAATAATTCCTGGGTTTAATATTCCCCTAAAACTAAACAGCAATAAAAGGACCTGTTTTACCAGACAAGTAATGCAGGAAATTTGTGCAGCTCTAGAAATATAACCAAAATGTCATTTTGTCAATCACCCTCAATCCAGTGGGCCTGTAGAGAGGAAAACCTCCCAGTTTTAAAACAAAGTTAGCAAAAATTTGTGCAGCAACAGGCCTGAAATGTCTGAATGTGTTGCCTTCCCTGGTGCAACTTGAGGCCATTTTCTGTCATTTTACTTTTACATTTTTCTGTCTTTTTACTTGGGAAAAGAGACCAATGCCCATCTGGATACAACCTCCTTTCAGGTAGTTGTAGAGGGCAATAAGATCTTCCCTCAGCCTCCTTTTCTTTAGGCTAAACAACCCAAGCTCCCTCAGCCATTCCTCATAGGACTTACCCTCTAGACCCTTCACCAGCTTTTTTGCCCATCTATGGACTTGCCCAGCACCTCAATGTCTTTCTTGTAGTGAGGGGCCCAAACCAGTATTTGATGTGTGGCCTCACCAGGAGAAAAATCATTGCCCTAGTCCTGATGGCCACACTACTTCTGATACAAACCAGGATGTCATTGTTCATCTTGGCCATACAGTCACACTGCTGGATCATGTTCAGCTGGATGTCAACCAGCATCCCCAGGTTCTTTTCTTCCAGGCAGCTTTCCAGCCAATCTTCCCCAAGCCTGTAGCATTGCATGGGATTGTTGTGACCCACGTGCAGGACCAAACACTTTGTCTTATTAAGCCTCAAACAATTGGCCTCAGGTCCTCTATCCAGTCTGTCCAGATCCCTCTGTAGAGCCTTCCTGCCCTCAAGCAGATCAACAATCCCACCCGACTTGGTGTCATCTGAAAACTTGCATACTCAATCCCCTCATCCAGATCATTGATAAAGATAATAAAGAGGACTGGCCCCAATACTGAGCCCTGGGGAGCACCACTTGTGACCAGCCACCAACTGGATGTAACTCCATTCGCCACCACTCTCTGGGCTCAACCATCCAGACAATTCTTTACCCAGTGAAGCATACACCTGTCCATGCCATTGATGCCATGATGATTTTTTGCCTTTTCTTTTATATACCTTTTATATACCCTTTTATATAGCTTTTATGTATCCTCAGTGCTTTTAGCATGCATACTTGTAATTCCTTAAGCCTGCTAATTTAGCATAGTCCTAATATTCTGTTAAGCCAGGAGACCAAACATCCTGGAGGCCTCGCAGTTGGAGGCCAGAAAGCCCTACGCTATCCTGAGAAACCAAGGTCTTGTCTAGAACACATCCTGTAAACTAAGATAGGCCCATTCAGGGGGGAATTCCTCGGGATGGGAGGATATCACACTATTCATTCAAGCCTCTCATTGGGGAGGTTTTGATAAATAAGCTAATTTGCAAGGTCTATAAATTGTATACACCATTTATCATGGGTGTGCATTTCGGTGCATTCCACCTTGGCGAAGTGGTGCACCTTAAAGATCCTTATTAAATACCAAGGTAAAAACACCTTTTTCCCTTAACCGTGTCTGGCTCTTAATTTTAAGACCAGGGAAAGGCAACACCATGAGCGGCCAGTTCTAAAGTGCAGCTAAACAATAACCACAGACTTTTCCTCATACACTAATCAGGTCACCTTGTCATAAAAGGAGATCAGGTTAATCAATCAGGACCTACCTTTCATAAACCCATGCTGGCTGGGCCTGATTGCCTGGTTGTCATGTACATGGCGTGTAATGGCATTCAAGATAATCATAACTTTCCCCGGCACTGAGATCAGTCTGACAGGCCTGTAGTTCCCTGGCTTCTCCTTCCAGCCCTTCTGGTACATGGGCATCATGTTTGCTAACCTCCAGTCAGCTGAGACCTCCCTGGTTAGGCAGTACTGCTGGTTAAACACTGAAAGTAGCTTGGTGAGCGCTTCCACTAGCTTCCTCAGTAGCCTTGGGTGGATCCCATCCAGACCCATAGGCTTGTGTTTGTCTAAGTGGTATAGCAGATCACTGACCATTTCCCCTTAGATTATTGGTGCTCCATTCTGCTCCCCAGTGGTCTTCCAGCTCAGGGAGATAGGTACCCCAAGAACAATTGGTCTTACTAATAAAGACTGAGGCAAAGAAGGCATTAAGTACCTGAGCCTTTTCCTCATCTGTCTTGGGGTGACTTTATGATGTGTATCCCATGTCACTGCCCTATGCCCAGAAATTAATTTTGTGCCTTTCTATGCCTTTAAACTGAGCCTGAGAAGAGAAAAAACCCAACCAAAAACTTCAAAGCAGTTTTGCAGTTTGTTTTCATGTTTTCAAGGACAAAGAGATAAAACTGGTCTGTTTCTGCAACAACAGGAGCAGAAGGAAGCAGCTTGCTTTCCAGGCAGTTTTCAGCTTTCTTTTTCTCCTGAGAGAGACGGAGAGTTGAACTTTGTTTTCCTGGGACTTCATTTTTTCCTTTTTTTCTCTGCTGGACTGTTTCAACATCAGAATACATCAGGAGGAATTTCCACCGAGGCCTTGGCCCTGGAGGTGGGCCCACCACCCAGTCCCAACTCCAAGGAGGGGGAGAGAGCGAGAGAGACTATGGAAGGACTGTGAAATTTTCCCAGGTGTTCTCTCTACAGCAAGAGGTTTTATTATTTAGCACTGGTATCGTTTTTTTTCCTGTGTATTTGTTAAATAAATAGTTTTTATCTCTTTTACTTTCCTTTGAGGAAAAATTTTTTTCCCGAACCTGGTAGGGGTGGGGTTGGTTTGGAACCTGCCTTCTCTCAGAGGATATATTTCTAAATTTGGCAAAAGCAGCACAAAATTTAGTGGTGCCCAACTGCGTGGCTTGGAGGTAAGTGAAAAACCTCTACTAATTACATTTTGGTTTGAATTTACTTATTCTGTGTTGGGGTGAAGTCATCATCATGTTTGTTGAGGTCATAATGTCTCTTTGGCTTGATATATTCATGTATTTCTGGTCCTTAGGCTTGTTTGAGGTACTAGTGCTTTTTCTCGTGCCTAGGCCTATTTGCCTATCCACAACTTGGTCCGATCTTATCCTTGATAAGGAATTTTTGCAGAGCGGGGGCATGAATTCGGATTTCTATTTTGCTGTGCTCAGTGATAATGATTTATAAGAAGTTGAAAGAGGTACAGGCAGTTGTTCGAAGTGTGTATATGTGGTTTCTCTGTCCTAAACCCAGTCCTAGCTTGTTGGGGTTTGGGAGTTCCCCTTCTGTACTTTTTTTTTTTTCCATCTGTCTACTCTTTTTCCACCTGGGTTTGTGGGCAGCGAGTTCCCAGCGTTTGGACAGAGAGGGAGGCTGGAAGGAATTCGTCAGCACTGAAGACTTCTGCTTTTTCGGCTGCCTCCCTTCCTTCTACCGGAAAAACCCTGGGATTCCCAAGCCCGCCTTTCCCTGCCCTGCTGGGAGCTGGGCTGCAGCCGCCCTGCCCACGCCGTTGCTTTGAGCCTTCGCTGCTCTGTAGCCCCGTCACGCCCTGCCTGCCCAGACCTGTGGGGGTTTTCCACCGCAGCTCCAGAGTTCGATCCATCTCGTCTGCCACCTGGGATTTGTGCTCGTCCCTGCTGTTCCAGCCTGCTGTTCTCAAGGGTCTGGCCAGACACCGGGATCAGCTGCCCAGGGGGTTTGTGAAGCCTTTGTTCCATCTCTTCTCGGGATCCCAAGCAGCCAGTACCTCATGCTCCCCGAGCTCGCTCCGGAGCGCCCCCTGCAGCCGCGGGGGAACCATCGCACCTGCCCTGCTCACCAGGAGCCACCAGCGCCCCTGCCTGCTGTGACTGGAACTGCACTGAAGGGGAAAGGGCCTGACAGCCGAGAAGGCTGGCACTGGGTTTGTGGTTCTGTTTGCTGTTACTGCCATAGTTATTGTTGTTTGTTTGACTTGTTATACACATATAGATATATAATAGTAAAGAACTGTTATTCCTGTTCCTCATATCTTTGCCTGAAAGCCCCTTAATTTCAAAATTATAATAATTCGAAGGGAAGGGGGGTGCAATTTTTTTCTTCCATTTCAAGGGAGACTCCTGCCTTCCTTGGCAGACACCTGTCTTTCAAACCGAGACAGATCTTGGCACCCAATGTGGGGCCTGAGGGCATTAAGAGAAAGGGGTGGAAAAGGAATAACAGCTCCTGGATAACTTAATTTTGTGTGCTGAATATAGGAACCTTGGTAGGCAGCAATATGTGGTCTAGTTTACCCTGGTTCGGGTGGCACATGGTTGTTGCTATATTCTTCCCCTTTGCAGTTCCTTACCTAAACATGGGTCCTCTGACTAGGGCTACCATTGCTGTTATCCAGCTTTCACTATGGGTCGAGAAGGTGAGGAATTCATGGACTTTTAACTTCCTCCAGAATGTGGGTACATGGATAAAGGGCTATCACACACTGAGTGCATATTTTTGGGGTTATGTTAAAAATGGTACCTTCTGTGAGGAAATGACACCAGGGGAAGTTTTCTCCCAACCCCTTACCAGTTCTTTGGGCCCACCCCACCAATTTCCCAAGGGTTTAGATTTCCCCTGGATACTAACCAAGTGGTGCTGATAGGCAGACTCTATTTAGCACTCAGAATAACTTGAGATTGACTTAGATAACTATCCAGACACCAGCCCCAGAGACTAGAGATCCTACCCCAGAGCCTGATCCTGCCCCAGAACCTGACACGGCCGCAGACACTAGAGATCCTGCACCACAGCCTGACCCTGCCCCACAGCCTGATACTGCCCAACAGCCCACCTCAGAAATGAACCACACAGATTTAGTGGGGACACGGGTGAAGGAAATGCGCGAGATGTGCCAGGTGCTAAGGGAATACACCTCCCCAGCTAGTGGGAAACCCTCTCCCTGCCCAGAAGGGGGAGAGTCTGATGGTGCAACAGCAGAACCCACAGATGTTACAACTGTCCAGGCTCCAGCTGAACCACAAGGGCAACCACAGCCAGCAGCAGTCGCCCCTGTGCAGAGGAGGAAGTATAAGACCAAATCACTATGACCAGTTAATGATGATGTGGAACCAGGGCATTCGCAACCAGCAGGGGTGTCAGAACCTGAAATCATCACCGAGTCCCTGTCGTATGACAGTCTCCGTAATATGCAAAAAGACATTGTGTGAAGGGGGCGTGAGCCTTATACAACCTGGTTATTTCGGATTTGGGACCTTATGGGTACAGGCGTGCAACTGGATAGTGGCGAGGCAAGGTATCTGGGATCGTTGACCCAGGACCCAGGTGTGGACCAGATATTTGTGAGGGAGCCAGGGCCCCTTTCTCTCTGGGAGCAGCTTTTAATGAGTGGGAGAGAATGGTTCATTCACAAAGACAGAATGCAGGAGTACCATCATAGAATGCAGTGGAAGACACTCGAGGAAGGGATCCAGCAGCTAAGAGAAGTGGCAGTATTAGAGGTACTCTTTGGGAGGGACAGACAGCATGATAATGACCCCAAAAAGGTAAAGTGCACAGGGCAGATGTTGTGGAACCTGGCAAAGCTAGGGCCACAGCAATACACCTCCTTCATTGCAATGATTGATGCCAAGAACAACCAAGAAACAGAGGGCTCTATTGCCAACAGGTTCAGGAATTATGACGGTATGGTCAATGGTCCGCTGAAAGCTCATGTCTCTGCCGTGGTTAAGGACCTCAAAGAGGAGATGAAGGAGATGAGGAAGGAGATGAGGAAGATCAGTGTGGCACCAGTGCGAGTCATAGGCCCCCAAGTCAGAGCCCGTCATCCCCCGGCTAGAGAGAGAGGGTACGCCCCATGAGCTGAGCTGTGGTTTTTTCTGTGCAACTATGGGGAAGACATGAGAAGGTGGGATAGGAAACCCACTTTTGTCCTGGCAGTGCGGGTGTGTGAACTCAAGGAGGGAGACACTAACCAAGGGGGTTCTGCTAAGGTGAAAGTAGCCTCAGCCTCCCGTGACCGAGCTGCCAGGTATTACAGAAGGCAGGATGATATGTCAGATCCCCTTGAAGGGACCTCTACCATGTATGCCCAGGGAGGGAATAATAACCAGGGCTAGGGGGTCTCTGCCTCTAGCCAGGGAGATGCACGGGAGAACCAGATTTTTTGGACCGTGTGGATCCAATGGCCTGGCACATCGGAGCCACAAAAATATGACATGTTGGTTGATACTGGGACACAGTGTACTTTAATGCCATCAGGACATGTGGGGGCAGAACCTGTTTCTATCGCTGGGGTGACCGGGGGATCACAGCAGTTGACCCTGTTGGAAGCTGAGGTGAGCCTGACTGGGAAGGAGTGGCAAAAGCATCCGATTGTGACCGGCCCAGAGGCCCCGTGTATTCTGGGCATAGACTTCCTCCGGAACAGCTATTACAAAGACCCAAAAAGAACTCAGGTGGGCATTTGGGATTGCTGCTGTGGAGGCAGAGGGCATTAGGCAATTGAACACCCTGCCTGGACTATCAGAGAATCCTTCTGCAGTTGGGCTCCTGAAAGTGGAAGAGCAACAAGTGCTAATTGCCACCTCGACAGTGCACCGCCGAGAGTATTGGACAAATCGAGATGCTGTGATCCCCATACACAAGATGATCCGTGAGCTAGAGAGCCAAGGGGTGGTCAGCAGGACCCACTCCCCCTTCAACAGCCCCATCTGGCCTGTGCGCAGGTCTGACGGGGAATGGAGATTGACTGCGGACTATCGTGCCTTGAATGAAGTGACTCCACCATTGAGCGCTGCTGTGCTGGACATGTTGGAGCTACAGTATGAGCTGGAGTCCAAAGCAGCAAAGTGGTACGCCACTATTGACATTGCCAATGCATTTTTCTCCATTCCTCTGGCAGCAGAGTGCAGGCCTCAGTTTGCCTTCACCTGGAGGGGTGTGCAGTACACCTGGAACCGACTGCCCCAGGGGTGGAAGCACAGTCGTACGATCTGCCATGGACTGATCCAGACTGCACTAGAAAAGGGTGAGGCTCCAGAACATCTGCAGTACATTGATGACATCATCGTGTGGGGGAACACAGCAGCAGGAATGTTTGAGAAAGGAGAGAAAATCATCCAAACTCTCCTGGAAGATGGTTTTGCCATCAAGAAGAGCAAAGTCAAGGGACCTGCCTGGGAGATCCAGGTCCTGGGAGTAAAGTGGCAAGATGGACGGCGTCAGATTCCCACTGAGGTCATCAATAAGATCACAGCAATGTCTCCACTGACCAACAAGAAGGAAACACAAGCTTTCCTAGGCGCCATAGGTTTCTGGAGAATGCACATTCCCGAGTATAGCCAGATCGTGAGCCCTCTCTACCTGGTTACCCGCAAGAAGAACGATTTCCACTGGGGCCCTGAACAGCAGCAAGCCTTTGCCCAGATCAAGCAGGAAATCGCTCACGCAGTAGCCCTGGGCCCAGTCAGGACAGGACCAGAGGTGAAGAACGTGCTCTACTCTGCAGTCGGGAACAATGGTCTGTCCTGGAGCCTCTGGCAGAAGGTGTCTGGTGAGACTCGAGGTCGAACACTGGGATTCTGGAGCCGAAACTACAGAGGGTCCAAAGCCAACTACCCTCCCACAGAGAAAGAGATCTTGGCAGCTTATAAAGGAGTCCAGGCTGCCTCAGAAGTTATTGGTACAGAGGCACAACTCCTCCTGGCACCCTGACTACCGGTGCTGGGTTGGATGTTCAAGGGAAAGGTTTCTTCCAAGCATCATGCCACCGAGGCTACTTGGAGCAAATGGATTGTCCTCATCAAGCAGCGCGCCCAAATTGGAAACCCAAGTCACCCTGGGATTCTGGAAATAATTACGAATTGGCCGGAAGATGAGACTTTTCGGTTATCTTCTGAAGAAGAATAGGAGCGAGTGACACGTGCCGAAGAAGCCCCACCATATAATGAGGTACTGGAGAGTAAAAGAAAATATGCCCTCTTCACTGATGGCTCTTAACACAGTTCTTGTGCTCGAGGCACGAGCTCTGGCATGCCCCAAGTCAAAGACAATCCAGCTGTGTTACTTCTGTGCATCGCTGAAGGGACTTCGGCATCAGGAAAAGAGCTGCTGGCTGAGCTAGCTAGCTGGCTTCTTTGCAGAGGGAACATGGCAGGAGCCGATGGTATCGGCTCACGTTAGCTCGGAGACGAAGAGAGAGGCTGTTCTGGTCTGACTTCTGAGAGGTTTATTGTTAGAAGTTTCGTAACCCAAACAAGCTCGGAAGGGATGGAATGCGATGGGATGCCCCCCTGAGGCTTGTCCTCAGTTTTATAGAGTTTTAAAACCGCGGTGAAAGGGGAAAACAACCAATGAGTTACAAGCCAGGGGGAGGATACAATTTAACAAGAACCACTGGGGGAAACTGAGAGGTGGGAGTAATAACAAAGAACCAACAAACAACCGAGTAACCAAGAATTTTCCCGAACTGGGGGAGGCGGCTTATACCTGGGTGCCACCAGGGGGGGTGTGGCTTAGGCTTCTGAGCCGCCCCTCCACCCACCCTCTGAGTCTGCCTCTTTGGGAAACTTGATCCAGGGGATGGGCTGGGATTGATTGGCATTACGCTGCCCCAGCCCCGCAGTGGGCTGGGTCACAGCAACATCTCCCCCTTCTTTATTACCTTGAAATGAGGGGGAAGGCTTAAGGGATTTCAAAACCAAACACTTAAAAATGGGAAGGGCTAATAAAATTAACATCTCCATAAAGAAACCCCATACAATGTCCTTGATAATAGAAGGAATCCGGCTGCTGGAGCTCCCAGTGCACAGGAGGAGCTGCAGCAGCAGGTGGGACAGCAGCAGGTAGGAGGTCATCATGCAGTCAAGGGTGGTAACTTTAGAAACAATGTAACACAAATAAAATTAATACAAATACAATTAACTTAAATAACAATGGCTCCCTTGGATTCCCCCTCTTTCAAAACAAAACTGAGGGGTCATTTTGGGAAGGGAGACACATTTTAAGGAGACTGGGAGGTGGAAGGTTTGTTTTTCAGGCCTGGAGGAGGAGTCTTTTTTCCAGGTGGCTTGGTTTTTTTTCTTTTCCAGGCTGTGGCAGCTTCTTTCCTTTGCTTGGCATCCACAGGTGGTCTCAAAAAGGGTTTGATCCACTTCTCAGGGATCTATCTTGGACCTTCTGAGGTGAAAACACACCCGTAGCCTCTACCCTGGCTGACTAGGGGATACAGGCCACATATTTGTAAAGTATCAGGGTCTTTTATTAGAACCTCAGGTCTCTCAGTTAGTTTATGTTTGGCAGAGTTTGTGAAGTGCCTCAGGATGGGAGGATCAGGCTCCTCATAGGAAGAGTTTAAAAAGTTTAAAGTGAACAACCCTTTGGAAAGTCTTATGATGGGGGCAGTGATCTCATTACTGCCTTTTTGTGGTTCTTGCAGTCTTTTTAGTGTTTGATGCTTTCTTTCCACGATGGCTTGGCCTGTGGATGAGTGAGGGATGCCAGTGATGTGATCCACACCCCACTCACTCCTGAATCTATTTAACTCTGCAGAGGTGTATGCTGCACCATTGTCAGTTTTTATTTTATTTTATTTGGTGTCCCCAACACAGTGAAGGCCTGTACTAGGTGGCTGATGACATCTTTGGCCCTCTCCCCACAGTGGGCTGAGGCAAAGATTGTGCCAGAAAAGGTATCCACAGAAACATGAATATATTTCTGGGTTAACCCCTTGACCTAATGATGGAAGCTGATGTTTTTGGCAGTTGGGGCATGTCGCCACAATGGCTTTCGCTTGGTCTCTAGTGACACGGAACATTCGGATGAGAGCTGGAGCAATCTGATGGAACATTGCATGGCTCAGCTGGGCTTGCTGGAATCTGTTAGGCAGATTCACTAACTCGATGGGCATAGCTAGGGCATCTGCTCTCCCTTTCCCTTCGGCAATAAATCCTGGCAGGTCAGTGTGTGATCTCACATGCATGACATAAAATGGGTGCTTTCGGTGGGAGATCAGTTGAATCAATTTCGAAAGCAAGTTATGAATTTTTGGGTTTGCAACCTCCTTTAGTAAGGGTCTCTCTGCCCTGGAAACTACACCTGCTACATAGGCCGAATCAGTTATCAAATTAAATGGTTCACTGAACCGCTCAAATGCTCTGACCATGGCTGCAAGTTCGGCTACTTGTGGGGATCCTTCAACTACCTGCACATCAGACTCCCACTTCTGAGTGCGAGGATCCTTCCACATAATTACAGACATAATTACGCGAGAACGTCCAGAGCCATCTGAAAAGATTGTCAAGGCATTTAATGATTTTCTGCTTCGAATTTCTTTTGGAATCAGTTTGAAGACTGAAGTAAACAGTCTGTGTTTTGGATGGTGTATAGAAATTTGGCCTGTGTATCTGTCTAGGGCGTATTGGAGGTGCTCATTGTTTTGAAGGAGGTTATCAAGTGAATCGGTTGCCAATGGTAGATAGATGCATGTAAAGTCACACCCTGCAAGGGTGCAGAGGCAGGATCTAGCTTTCATCACCAGCTGAGCCATGAGCTCCTGTGGCATTTTGATACTTTTGGACGGCTGGTGTGAGAGGAAAACCCACTCGATGATTAACAGGGGATCACTCTGCACCTCGTCCCATTGAAATATCAGCCCATGGAGGTATGGCATTTTCCCTAATACAATGAATTGAAAAGGCAGACCTGGGGTGCAGCGGTGTGCCTGCCGGGACAACAGCTCTTCCTGTACCTTACAGATGGACTGTCTCGCCTCCTCTGTTAGATGCCTAGGTGATGTGAGGTCATCTTTCCCTCACAGGAAGTTGAACAGAGGAGCGAGATCTTCTGTCGTCAGCCCTAGGAGTGGCCTCACCCAATTTATGGACCCGCAGAGCTGGTAAAGTTCCTGCAAGGTCTTAGGGTTATCATTAATTTTGACTTGTTGGGGAACCACAGTCTTTTCAGGGATTTTCAGTCGAAGGTATTTAAATGGAGAGGTTTTCTGGACCTTTTCAGCCTGGATTTCAAATCCATTTGCCTCTAAGGCCTCGATTACCTTCCCTAATGTCCAGTCTAAATAGGATTGGTTAGGAGCACACACCAAAACATCGTCCATATAGTGGAGCACTATTGCCTTTGCTGCTAACTTTCTGATGGGGGACAGAATGCCAGCTACATACCACTGGCAGATGGTGGGTGAGTTTTTCATGCCTTGCGGCAGAACTCGCCACTGGTAACGCTGCATAGGAGCCTTTTGGTTGATGGAAGGTACCGAGAAGGCAAACCGGGGCGCATCGTCTGGGTGTAGTGGGATCTGGAAGAAGCAGTCTTTAATATCAATGACTGCTACCTTCCACTGCCTGGGGAGCATGGAGGGTGAAGGCATTCCGGGCTGCAGGGGTCCCATGTCCTCAATGACTGCATTTATTTTCCGCAAGTCCTGTAGGAGGCACCACTTGTCTTTCCCGGCTTTTTGATTACAAATACCAGGGAATTCCAAGGGCTATTAGATGGTTCGATATTTCCTTTTTTCAACTGCTCCTCCACGAGTGCGGTGAGCGCCTTTAATTTGTTGTTTTTCAAAGTCCACTGATCCATCCAGATATGTTTTTCAGAGATCAAATTTAATTTCTGGAAGGGGCGCTCCGCAGTGGCCTTTACTGAAAATTTTGGGGTTGAGATGGAATTTCAACTTGAGTCTCCCACTGGGACATGAGATCCCTGCCCCGCAATGTAAATCCAGAGTCAATTACAAAAGGATGGACTCATGCTATCTGTCCCTCTGGACCCTCAATTTGGACAACTGCCTTGCTTCTCTGGGCAGATATAGATCCCCCCACACCTGTCATGATACCTTCTGCCAGCTGCAGCTCCCAGTGTGACGGCCAATTGTGGGAAGAAATGACTGTCACGTCTGCTCCTGTGTCCATCATTCCTGACAGGCTGATGTCCGAGCCTTGGCAAGACAGTTTGCAAGTAAGCATGGGTTTGTCATTCCCAACTACCTCAGCCCAGAAGACAGAGGGGTTGTAGTTCTGTGGCGGACTACTGGGCATGAGAATAGCTTGGGCCACAACCTGGTTAGAAGCAAGAAAAAAGGGATGGTTAACACACTGGATGTTGACAGTAAAGAACCCTTGTGGCCCCACTTGAATAATTTCTGGTGTAACACAAATGTCAGCTGGTGAATGTACAACATCTTTGAACACAAACAATATACAGTCTCTCAGATTCTCACAACTCACGACAATTATCTGGGGTGTCACCGAGTCCATTTGAGTTGCAGTGGTCGTGGTAACCATTTTCCTGGTGGCAGTTTCATGATTCATTCCCCCGTGTGGCCCTGCCAATCCATGTGGTCCTGTCAGTTTTTTGGCTGCATCCCATTGGCAGCAGACGATGTCCTTTGCCCTGGGGAGACAGCTTGGGAACCCTGATTAATTTGAGCTGGAGCTCTGCAGTTTCAGGCCAAGTACCCTGGTTTGCCATACCTGTGACAGACCCAGTTAGCATTTCCATCGCCCTGAGATGCTGTTGCATCAGCAGTGACTGCAGTTCCTATTAAATTTTTCCCTGTTTTTAAATTTGGCTGATGAATTGGCACCAATGTTGTGCAAGCATGAATCATTTGACTTAAGGTTGGTGGAGGTTCGAATGGAAGACCCAAAATCACTCTTTTACAAGCATCATTGGCATTAGTTTTTGCAATTTGCGTTATAATATGCTCTCTTCTCTTCGGATCTTCCACTTGTCTTTTCACTACAAGCCTCAGTTTATCCACAAAATCAATAAATGGCTCATTTTGCAGTTGCCGAATCTCAGTATAATTCAATTGAGGTGCTAATTTAGGGGGCATCATTAAGAACGCTTGCTGTGCTGCTTGCTTTACAGCATTCAGGACCGGCTCTGGTGTATTTTGAGCCTGGTTCTGGGGCTTGGCTAATAACCCCTCACCGGTAAGGTGATCCATAGAAACCCCCACGTTGTTTGGATCCTGCATTAAAATAGGGAGGACCTCTCCCAGTTGCTTTCTCCAACCTTCTTCCCACATTTGAAACTTGGATGGGGAAAGCAAGCAGGAGAAAATGCTTTTGAGGTCATGTGGCACAATCACTGTACCGGTGAGAGTTATCTTAAGAAGATTCTTAAAATACTGACTCTCCCTCCCAAATTCTTTCTGGGCTTTGCAAAGCTCTTTGAGCCCTGCAGAATCAAAAGGTTTCCATGTGGGATTATTGCCAGTTCGATCATATGTTACAGGCGCAGCAAAGGGGTAGGAGGGGGCTGAGGGGACTGCCGGACCCGATTTCAAGATGGCGTCGGTTCCAGGAAGTCCTCCACAGGGGGCGAGGTTGGAGGACCAGGAGGAGTGGTCACAGGACGGGCGGGGATTCCCAATGCAGGGGGCGGTACCCGACGTGTGGGAGGAACCCGATGATGTCACATCTGGGGGCGGGGATAGGAAAAGGTTGGGGGTAGGAGGGCGAAAGGGACTGTGGGAAGAAGAAGGGGGGGAGGGGTGAACTGTGCCATGCTGTCAGCGCCATTGTTCAGACATGTGGAGTGGGGGGGGCAATGGCAAACAGCATTTAGAACAGTTCTCTGGGCTTACAACTGGGGAAGAGGGCGAGGGATACGGGGTTTGGGAAGAGGTCGAGGCAGCCTGGCCAGAGCTACCCCGACAGGGTGGCTAAAAAGACCGAGAGGGGTCAGAGAGAAGGTAGCAACTCTGTGCCTCTGGGCATATCACCCCATTTGCTTTTTCCAACGAAGGGGAAGTGGGATGAGGAGCAGGAGAGGAGGAATGAGGGATATGGGAAGAACTGCGAGGGGATTTGTGCTTTTCTTTTACTTTCTGATCCATGTGATGCAAGTCCTGAAGGACTAGAACTAGAGGAAAGAATTTTTCTCCTGAGGAGTCTCCCTTTCTCTTTAAATCAGTAATCTTATCCCCCATAGCCTGCCAGAAGGCAGGAGATTTTAAATTTGTGGGAGACACTTGAGGAAGGTAAAAGAAAAGCCAGCAAACAAACTGTTTTAACAGACCCTTTGAAAATTAAAAACCATTAACAGCAAGGAATTTCACAATTTGGAGAAAAATTTCTCTTTGGGACTGAGAGTTTCGATCCCATCTCTCTCTCAGCATTTCTTCCACCCGCCACCCGCAAAATGAAAAAAGAAACAAAATATCAGGGACCGGGGATACTCACACAAGTTTCAGAAATCAGTTAAAAGACGTCCGATCCCAAACTAAAAAGTACAGGTGGGGTTGTCCGAGGCACGGCTGCTCTCCAAAGTCAGTTCAGTGCAGAATCAGTGGGAGTTAGCAGCCTTCTCTCAGGGCAACGCTCCTAAAACAGAGCGGACTGCACCGAGAGGCATCAGCAGGTCAAAAGTCGCTTCTTCTCGCTGTTCACCGACAGCCACGATGTCGCAGGGATCCACTCATGTGAGCCCCACGCTTGGTGCCCCAACCTAGCGCAGTTTTTGTGCTCGAGGCACGAGCTCTGGCGTGCCCCAGGTCAGAGAGTCCAGCTGGGTTATTTCTGTGCGTCGCAGAAGCGACTTCAGCATCAGGAAAAGGGCTGCTGGCTGAGCTAGCTTGCTGTCTTCTTTGCAGAGGGAACACAGCAGGAGCCGATGGTATCGGCTCACGTTAGCTCGGAGACGAAGAGAGAGGCTGTTCTGGTCTGACTTCTGAGAGGTTTATTGTTAGAAGTTTCGTAACCCAAACAAGCTCGGAAGGGATGGAATGCGATGGGATGCCCCCCTGAGGCTTGTCCTCAGTTTTATAGAGTTTTAAAACCGCGGTGAAAGGGGAAAACAACCAATGAGTTACAAGCCAGGGGGAGGATACAATTTAACAAGAACCACTGGGGGAAACTGAGAGGCGGGAGTTATAACAAAGAACCAACAAACAACCGAGTAACCGAGAATTTTCCCAAACCGGGGGAGGCAGCTTGTACCCAGGCGCCGCCCAGGGGGGGTGCTACTTAGGCTTCTGAGCCACCCCTCGACCCACCCTCTGAGTCTGCCTCTTTGGGAAACTTGATCCAGGGGATGGGCTGGGATTGATTGGCATCACGCTGCCTCAGCCCCGAAGTGGGCTGGGTCATAGCAACAGGCTCCTGCCAAATTGTACGCGCTAGCCGGAAATGGAAAGTTGCTGTATGGAGCCCCACACAAAAAGTTGCACAGGCTACTGAAGGAGAAGGTGGATCGAGCCAATTTGCTGACCTCAAAGCTGTCCAATTAGCTCTGGACATAGCTGAAAGAGAGAAGTGGCCAAAGCTCTACCTCTACACTGATTCATGGATGGTAGCCAATGCTCTGTGGGGTTGCCTGGAAAGGTGGAAGAAGGCAAACTGGCAGCGTAAAGGAAAACCAATCTGGGCCGCTGAGGAGTGGAAAGGCATTGCCACTCGGGTAGAGAGGCTACCCGTGAAAGTCCGCCATGTAGATGCTCACGTCCCCAAGAGCCAGGCTAATGAAGAACATCATAACAACAAACAGGTAGATCAGGTTGCGAAAATAGAAGTGTCCCAGATAGACTTGGATTGGCAACATAAAGGAGAGTTGTTCCTAGCTCAATGGACCCATGATGCCTCAGGCCATCAAGGCAGAGATGCCACCTATAGGTGGGCACAAGATCGAGGGGTGGATCTAACCATGGACAGTATCTCCCAGGTGATCCATGACTGTGAGACATGCGCTGGGATCAAGCAGGCCAAGCAAGTGAAGCCCCTGTGGTATGGTGGGCGATGGTCCAAATACAAGTATGGGGAGGCCTGGCAGATTGATTACATCACACTGCTTCAAACACGCCAAGGCAAGCACTATGTGCTCACAATGCTAGAAGCCACCACTGGGTGGCTGGAGACCTACCCTGTGCCTCATGCTACTGCCCGTAACACCATCCTGGGCCTTGAAAAGCAAGTCCTTTGGAGGCATGGTCCCCCTGAGAGAACTGAGTCCAACAATGGGACTCACTTCAAGAACAGCCTTATCAACACCTGGGCTAGAGAACATGGCATTGAGTGGGTGTACCATATTCCTTACCATGCACCAGCAGCTGGGAAGGTTGAGTGGTGTAATGGACTGCTTAAAACCACCTTGAAGGCACTGGGCAGGGGGACTTTCAAAAACTGGGAGGTACATTTAGCAAGAGCCACCTGGTTAGTTAACACCCGAGGCTCCACCAGCCGAGCAGGCCCTGCCCAATCTGAACCCCTACAAACAACAGATGGGGATAAGGTTCCAGTAGTACATATGAAAGGTATGCTTGGAAAAACTGTTTGGGTTAATTCTGCCTCGAGCAAAGAAAAACCCCTCCGTGGGGTTGTCTTCGCTCAGGGACCAGGTTGCACCTGGTGGGTGATCGTTGGGGTATCCCTCCCTGCCATGTAGCCCTGGGAGCTGGGCCCTGGGGGGGAGGCACGGGGTTTCCCTGCCCCTGGTCAGCCTCGTTCCCGATTGGTTGGTTTGGGTTCCCCGGTGTGGGAAGGACCCTCAGGTCCCATGACTGGAGGGGTTCCTGAGCAGAGCCCCAGCCATGCAGCTGGAGAAATAAAGAGCTCTCTGAAACATCTATCAAGAATCTGTCCATATATATTTCTTTTCCATGGGACTCCTGGTTTGATATATGCCTGTTACAGTAATCTCCGCTCTAACAAACTGGTGGAGGAATGCGGGAAAGACACCCATCCCTGAGGAAATTCGTGAGTAAAAAACCACTCTAGGCCTCTCTCTTCTCATCTTGGTTTGGATATTCTCTCTGGACTATGGAAGAATCGTGGGAAATGGGGCTCTCTGAGCCACAGAAAAAAATGTATCTAGAAGTAAAAGGAATCCTTGAACAACAAAACAAAAAAGTAATGCAACCGGGCGATCTAGAACACTTCTTTATGTGGCTTTTCAAAAGGTTCCCCTATATTTCTCGAGACTTACTTTTTGATATCGAACCTCCTGAATCTTGTGAGGGGTGTTTCTGGAACGAGATCTGGGATAAGGTATGGGATAAAAGCGAAGCTTTCCGTGCATACCTTATAATCAGGGACGCTCTTGAAGAGCGTTTGTATGGTCCCATTACCCCTAAAGCAGAAGATCATACTTATTCCGTGGCCGAGACCACGTGGCGGCCACCCCAGGAGCCCGTGACTGCAGCTGTGCCAGTGGAGGTGCCTGTGCTGGATGCGCCCGGCCTCCTCGGGAGCTCGCGCCTTATCGCGGACCCCATCCCTGTCTCGGGGTCCCCGGCCATGCGGCCGAGAGTGAGGGAGCGATGCTGCAGGCGCCGCGGGTGTCATGGGGCACGAGCAGCCAGGAACCGGGGCTCGGCGTGGCAGGCTGCTCTGAGCGACCGGCTAGGAGAGCCCTGTGGAGGGAGAAGCGGTGGTTTCCACAGCGACACAAGAAGCTGCGCAGCGCAGCGCCGAGCCGAAACGGGGCCACTCTCAAAGCAGCGTGGAGTTTGTGGAGCGGAACCACTCACAGGGCATGGGGCCAGCGGATGGCAGCGCGGGGCCGCGCAGAGCCCAGACACGCCCCGGAGCAGCGCTGCTCGGACGACACAGAGCAGCAGCAATGCGAGGCCCTGGCCAAGACATTGGAGTTGGCGAGGCAACAGCCACGCGGGACCGGCACCCACGACAAACACCCAAGCACGTGGTAGGAGAAGTTGTAGCCACGAAAATCACAGGAACTGTGAAATGGTACAATGTCAAAAACAACTATGGATTTATAACACGAGATGATACAGGGGAAGACTTATTCATCCATAGAACTGCCATTAAAAGGAATAACCCTAAAAATTACCTGCAAAGTGTAGGAGATGGGGAAGTTGTACAGTTTGATATAGTACAAGGAAAGAAGGGTTTACAAGCAGTGAATGTTACTGGGCCTGGGGGTATTCCTGTCAAAGGCAGCCATTATGCACAAAATTATAAACAACATCTATCGCACCAATTTCCCTACCCACAGCCTACTTTCCCCTTTTACCCTATACCAAATATGAACCCTTTCCTAAGTTTACCCTATCCCCAGTTTATTCCTAATCCGTTTTTCACCCCATGGCTTCCTTATACAGTTCCATTTCCTTACAATTCCTCTCCGATGCCGATGGGGGGATGAAAAGGGGGAGGGAAGAAATTAAACCCTCTCCTGCCTCAGTTTCCCCACAAAGCATGCTCAGAGAGTTCTGTCTCCCTTCTGTCAGCCCTAAGATGTTCCACAGAATCTGTTTGGACATTTAAAGACTCAGGAGAGTGGCTTGTTTTGTCTTGAAACTGTTCTTGTTATGTTTATCCAGTTGTTTTCATTCTCCTTTTATTAAAATAAAATGGGTGAGATGTTGGGGTCTCCCCCCCTGCCATGTAGCCCTGGGAGCTGGGCCCTGGGGGGGAGGCACGGGGTTTCCCTGCCCCTGGTCAGCCTCATTCCCGATTGGTTGGTTTGGGTTCCCCGGTGTGGGAAGGACCCTCAGGTCCCATGACTGGAGGGGTTCCTGAGCAGAGCCCCAGCCATGCGGCTGGAGAAATAAAGATCTCTCTGAAACATCTATCAAGAATCTGTCCATATATATTTCTTTTCCACTGGACTCCTGGTTTGATATATGCTTGTTACAGTAATCCCCGCTGTAACAGGTGATGCAAATGATGGAGAGACCCGATGCATACCTCAAGGGGACCTTGTTTTAGGGGGAACTACCCATGGCACTGTACTTGTATCAATATCTGTGTGTATATATGTATATAATTAGGGTGATGCATGTGTGTATATGTATATTTCTCCATTCCTTTGGCACCAGAGTGCAGGTCTCAGTTTGCCTTCACCTGGAGGGGCGTGCAGTACACCTGGAATCGACTGCCCCAGGGGTGGAAGCACAGTCGTACGATCTGCCATGGACTGATCCAGACTGCACTAGAAAAGGGTGAGGCTCCAGAACATCTGCAGTACATTGATGACATCATCGTGTGGGGGAACACAGCAGCAGGAATGTTTGAGAAAGGAGAGAAAATCATCCAAACTCTCCTGGAAGATGGTTTTGCCATCAAGAAGAGCAAAGTCAAGGGACCTGCCTGGGAGATCCAGGTCCTGGGAGTAAAGTGGCAAGATGGACGGCGTCAGATTCCCACTGAGGTCATCAATAAGATCACAGCAATGTCTCCACTGACCAACAAGAAGGAAACACAAGCTTTCCTAGGCGCCATAGGTTTCTGGAGGATGCATATTCCTGAGTACAGCCAGATTGTGAGTCCTCTTTACCTGGTTACCCAAAAGAAGAATGATTTCCATTGGAGCCCTGAACAGCAACAAGCTTTTGCCCAAATCAAGCAGGAAATCACTCATGCCGTAGCCCTTGTCTCAGTCAGAAAAGGACCCGAAGTGAAGAACGTGCTCTACTCTGCAGCTGGGAGCCATGGTCTGTCCTGGAGACTTTGGCAGAAGGTGCCTGGTCAGACTCAAGGTAGACCATTAGGATTTTGGAGTCGAAGCTACAGAGGGTCTGAAGCCAACTACACTCCAACAGACAAGGAAATCTTGGCAGCCTATGAAGGAGTCCAAGCTGCCTCAGAGGTAATCGGCACTAAAGCACAACTCCTCCTGGCACCCCGACTACTGGTGCTAGGGTGGATGCTCAAAGCAAGGGTTCCCTCTACCCACCATGCCACCAATGCCACATGGAGCAAATGGATTGCTCTCATCACACAGCGCGCCTGAATCGGGAAACTGAATGGCCCTGGGATTTTGGAAATAATCACAAACTGGCCTGAAGGTGAAAACTTTGGTCTCACTGATGAAGAGGAACAGGAACCAGTGACACGTTCTGAAGAAGCCCCACCATACAGCCAACTGCCATCAGAAGACACACGCTACACTCTTTTCACCGACGGTTCTTGTCTCATTGTAGGGACGAAACGAAAGTGGAAAGCAGCCATATGGAGTCCCACACAACGGGTTGCAGAAGCTACTGAAGGAGAAGGTGGATCAAACCAACTCGCTGAACTCAAAGCCGTTCAACTAGCCCTGGACATTGCTGAAAGAGAGAAGTGGCCAAAGCTCTACCTCTACACTGATTCATGGATGGTAGCCAATGCTCTGTGGGGATGGCTGGAAAAGTGGGAAAAAGCTAATTGGCGGCATAGGGGGAAACCAATCTGGGTTGCTGAGGAGTGGAAAGACATTGCCATTCGGGTACAGAAGCTACCTGTGAAAGTCCGCCATGTAGAGGCCCATGTCCCCAAGAGTAGGATAATGAGGAACACCGAAACAACAAGCAGGTAGATCAGGCTGCAGAGATAGAAGTGTCACAGGTAGACTTAGATTGGAAACTGTTAGGAAATAGAATTATTGGGATCATTAAAAGAACTGTAGCAAGAGCCTGCAAGCAAAAGGCCTGTGTGTGAGAAAAAACTCTCCATGAGAAGATTCTTGTGTGAGAAAAGGCCTAGGGAATGGAGAGGGAGTGAAGACTTGCAGCTGTTCAGATAAGACCCAGAGAAGGGAGATGAACACTGAATTCTTTTAATCATAACATGACTATGGAAGCTTGCCAATGTAAGTCCAATTATGTAGTAGTAGAAATGTGCTTTGATAAGCTTTAAGCCACTTAGGAGTTAACAAGCTGGTATACTATATAAGTGCCTTTGGATTGCGAATAAACGGAGTTTTGCTCTTATCAACCATATTGGTTATGGTCTGCATATCTCTCCCCCCGCCGGGGCCTGCTTTCTCCCTTTTACAATTCCGACAGGAAACACAAGTGAGAGTTGTTCCTAGCTCGATGGGCCCATGATGCCTCAGGCCATCAAGGCAGAGATGCCACCTATAAGTGGGCACGAGACCAAGGGGTGGATCTAACCATGGACAGTATCTCCCAGGTGATCCATGATTGGGAGACATGCGCTGCAATCAAGCAGGCCAAGCGGGTGAAGCCCCTGTGGTATGGTGGGCGATGGTCCAAATACAAGTATGGGGAGGCCTGGCAGATTGATTACATCACAGTGCCTCAAACATGCCAAGCCAAGCTCTCTGTGCTCTCAATGGTAGAAGCCACCACTGGGTGGCTGGAGACCTACCCTGTGCCTCGCGCTACAGCCCGGAACACCATCCTGGGCCTTGAAAAGCAAGTCCTTTGGAGGCATGGTACCCCTGAGAGAATTGAATCTGACAATGGGACTCATTTTAAGAATAGCCTTATTAACACCTGGGCTAGAGAACACGGCATTGAGTGGGTGTACCATATTCCTTACCATGCACCAGCTGCTGGCAAAGTGGAATGGTGCAATGGATTGTTGAAAACCACCCTGAAGGCATTCGGTGGGGGAACTTTTAAAAATTGGGAGAAGCATCTAGCAAAGGCCACCTGGTTAGTTAACACCCGAGGTTCCACAATAGAGCTGGTCCAGCCCAATCTGAATCCCTGCATACAATAGATGGAGATAAGGTCCCAGTAGTGCATGTCAGAGGTCTGTTAGGAAAGACTGTGTGGATGAATTCTGCCTCAAGTACAGACAAACCCATCCGTGGGGTTGTCTTTTCTCAGGAACCTGGTTGCACATGGTGGGTAATGCAGAGAGATGGAACAACACGTTGTGTACCGCAGAGAGATCTGATTGTTGTATGAAAACCACCTGTAATATGAAATGCCTATACACCACTGTTTGCTGAGTATCACTGTCACTGTTTGTACATAGCTGTATATATGTATGTATTAATGTGTGATTGTAGAGTTAGAATATATTAGTTCGGGCATTGAGCGGATGATATGGGATAAGGGGTGGAATGTCTTGGGGTGACTTTATGATGTGTATCCCATGTCACTGCCCTATGCCCAGAAATTAATTTTGTGCCTTTCTATGCCTTTAAACTGAGCCTGAGAAGAGAAAAAACCCAACCAAAAACTTCAAAGCAGTTTTGCAGTTTGTTTTCATGTTTTCAGGGACAAAGAGATAAAACTGGTCTGTTTCTGCAACAACAGGAGCAGAAGGAAGCAGCTTGCTTTCCAGGCAGTTTTCAGCTTTCTTTTTCTCCTGAGAGAGACGGAGAGTTGAACTTTGTTTTCCTGGGACTTCATTTTTTCCTTTTTTTCTCTGCTGGACTGTTTCAACATCAGAATACATCAGGAGGAATTTCCACCGAGGCCTTGGCCCTGGAGGTGGGCCCACCACCCAGTCCCAACTCCAAGGAGGGGGAGAGAGCGAGAGAGACTATGGAAGGACTGTGAAATTTTCCCAGGTGTTCTCTCTACAGCGAGAGGTTTTATAATTTAGCATTGGTATCATTTTTTCCCTGTGTATTTGTTAAATAAATAGTTTTTATCTCTTTCACTTTCCTTTGAGGAAAAATTTTTTTCCCGAACCTGGTGGGGGAGGGGTGGTTTGGAACCTGCTTTCTCTCAGAAGATATATTTCTAAATTTGGCAAAACCGGCACATCATCCTTTAACACTAAGTTTTACCCACATCTAAAAAAGATAGGAGGTTCTCCTGAGCCCTCCTTTTGCTGCCGATGTATTTATAGAAACATTTATTATTTTCTTTTACAGCAGTGGCCAGTTTAATTTTTAGCTGGGCTTTGACCCTTCTAATTTTTTCCTTGCATAACCTCATGACATCCTTGTACTCCTCCTGAGTTGCCTGCCCCTTCCTCAAAAAGTCATAATCTCTCTTTTCTCCCTGAGTTCAAGGCAAAGCTCTCTGTTCAGCCAGGTCGGTCTTCTTCCCCACCAGCTCAAATTTCAGTGCACGGGGATGGCTTGCTTCTGCACCTTTAAGATTTCCTTCTTGAAGACTGTTGAATGTCAAAGCTTCCTGGACTCCTTCGCCCTTCAGGACTGCCTCCCAAGGGACTCTGTCAACCAGGCCCCTAAACAGGCCAAAGTCTGCCCTTTGGAAGTCCAAAGTAGCAGTTCTACTAACAATTTTCTTTAATTCTTTGAGAATTGAAAACTCTTATCATTTCAAGGTTGCTGTGCCCAAGACGACCTCTGACCACCATATCACCCACAAGTCCTTCTCTGTCCACCAACAACAGGTCTAGCAGGGGGCCTCTCCTGGTTGGCTCACTCCCCAGCTGTGTCAGGAAGTTTTCTTCCCCACACCCCAGGAACCTCCTGGACTGTTTCCTCTTTGCTGTGTTGTATTTCCAGCAATCTGGTGAATTGAATTCCCCCAGGTGAACAAGAGCCAGTGATCATGAGATTATCCCCAGTTGCTTATAGAATATTTCATCTGCCTATTCATCATGTATGGGTGGACTATAACAGACTCCCACCAAGATATCTGCCTTTTTAGCCTTCCCCCTGGTTCTTACCCATAAACACTTTACATCTTTTAGGGACCGAGTCTGAAGAGCTGGCCAGAGTAATGACATGTACACCAAGACGATTTGAGCATCCTTCTCCTTTTTTTGTTTAACTATACAAGCTTATATCTACTTTTGCAAAGATTCACACCCAGTCCCTCTAGACAGCCTCTAATCAGCGGGGGAGATGACCATTGTATGTAGAGGGATTCCTTGTGGAACAGGGGCATATGATACCCCTGGAAAGATTGGACAACCCAGGGTTGCTGAGGAAAAACCCCTGAACTGGCACCTGGCTGCAGGCAAGCCTGGAAAGCAGCTGGCTGCAGGCAGCCCTGAAAGTCCTTGGCAAAGTTATACACTGGTCGTCTCCCCCGCTGATTAGAGGCCATCTAGAGGGACTGGGTGTGAATCTTTGCAAAAGTAGATATAAGCTTGTATAGTTAAACAATAAAACGGAGAAAGATGCTCAAATCGTATCGGTGTATGTGTCGTTACTCTGGCTAGCTCTCCAGCACTTGCTTCCCCCCAAAAAGTGTATAACCTTGCCAAGGACTTTCTGCCTTTTCTCTGACGCCGCTCCGTGAGACCCCCCTCTCTTTCCTTTCCGGGGCTGCCACCCCCCAGTGCCTCCATGGCTGCCGCAGCCACCTTCCTCTCTGCTTTCATTTCTGCAAGGGTATTAGTCACAGCTTTCCAAGTTAATCCCAGAGCTTTTGCTTCTTTACCTTCCTTTCCACCCTCAATTGTGGACAGCCACAGTCTGTTTTCAACTTCCCACCACTCTTCGGTTGAAAACAAAAGCGAAGTGCATTTCAAAACCCCTTGTTCCCGGGCCCACGTAATTAGGGCATAGAGATCTCAATCTTTTACAGTCTCACCTCTCGTAGAGAGGATACTGGCTAGGAGACGAGTGGCAGCCTCGTATTCCATAGCTTCTTAGCTGTGGGGGCCTGCTCGGCCACGCGAGCTCTGGTCTCCGGCTCCACTCAACTTTTTTGCCGGGACACTCCTACTCCAGCTCTCTAGGCTCCTCACCGTCTGTGCAATGATTCGGAGTCTTGCTGCATCTAAGTGAAATGCATTTAAGTGAAAACAAACCGCATCTAAGCGAAACGCATTTAAGCGAAAAACACTCGAGTCCCTGCTCAGGTGCCAGGTTTTAGGGACCGAGTCTGAAGAGCTGGCCAGACTAACGACACGTACACTGATACGATTTGAGCATCGTTCTCCCTTTTTTGTTTAACTATACAAGCTTATATCTACTTTTGCAAAGATTCATGCCCAGTCCCTCTAGACAGCCTCTAATCAGCGGGGGACACGACCAGTGTATAACTTTGCCAAGGACTTTCAGGGCTGCCTGCAGCCAGGTGGTTTCCAGGCTTGCTTGCAGCCAGGGGCCAGTTCAGGGGTTTTTCCTCAGCAACCCTGGGTTGTCCAATCTTTCCAGGGGTATCATATGCCCCTGTTCCACACGGAATCCCTCTACATACATCGTCATCAGTAAGCTCTAGACAATCAAAACACTCCCTAACATACAGGGCTACTCCACAGCCTCTCCTTCCTTGCTTGTCCCTTCTGAAGAGTTTATAGCCATCCATTGCAGCACTCCAGTTGTGCAAGTCATCCCACCATGTCTCCATGATTGTAACTGTATAATAGTTTTCCAGCAGCACAACAGCTTCCAGCTCCTCCTGCTTGCTGCTCATGCTGCATGCATTGGTGTAGATTCACTTGAGTCAGGCTATATATCTGTCAGAGACTGAAATAGTTAATGCCTCAAACATTGATATAAAAGTTTTGCCCATTATAACAAAAACTGTATAAAGAAGCTACAACCAAAGAAGCCTCCCTGAAGATACCTGACTGAACTTTGGACTGTAAGTTAAGCTGCCTAGATAATGCTATTTTTCAATCACCTCAGGCCTAGGGAAAAACAAACAAGGCTGAGGGAGAGGAATGCATCCACAAGAAAGTCAAACACAGCAGAGATTCTTCCCTAGCTGAGTTTGGGATGGAGGAGACCACAGTCCACAGAAGTCAGGTTTACTCCCCCCAAAACAAGGTGGGGGAGGAGGTTTCAGGCGTAACCTCTGGTCAGAGGCAGTGAACACCCATCCTCCTTTACACAAACTGGCCCAGCTGTGGAATGCCCAACCCCACAGGCCACATCCATGGGACATTCACGTGAGAGGCAGCTGAGGAGGTGTCATAATCCATCAAAGACTCCCCGAAGTGCCCCCCAGAGTCATTACTGAAGCCTTGCACCACAGGACTGCACATGATGCTACAAACCTGGAGTCTGTTGTAAGAGACAATGGCAAACTGCCCCTCCCCAGGAAGATGCCTGGGTTTTTCTACCTAGCCTGAGTGTATATTAACCCATTGGATTCTATGCTTTCCAAGCGGACCTTCACCACCAAGAAGACCAGCTGGAGAGGATCAACAGAACATCGTTGGGATCCATGGAGTGATGATATTTTCCTTATTCTGTCCCTGTCACTCTCTTTCTGTCCCCCCCACCTATTTTCTATTTCTTTCTTTTCTCTCTCTCTCTCTCTCTCTCATATTTACTATCAAATAAAATCCATACTATTGACATTGGCATATGGTCTTGTTTGTACCTTGATTTGGGCAGAGACATTTCTAATAACCTTTTAATAACCGGATCATGCCAATATCCTGCCGCTTTTATTGGGGAAGAAGCTTTAATTGCTATATTACTCTTCTCAGGTACTTCTGTGGTTTCTAACACATCAAGAACCCTTGCATCTTTGCTGTCATCTTTGCTCCATCCCCTACCCTTACTGAGATGACTAAGGAACATTCAATGTTCTCTGGCTTTTTCACTTTGGAGGTGTCACGATCCGCTAATGCAAGAAGGGGTCGTGATGGTTTGTTTATCGATCTCAGAGTGTAAAAGGACACAAGAGATTTCAGTTTTAATCAAAACAGTGCACCTTTATTAAGTGCCCACAACACAGTAATGCAATAGAAGAGAGAAAGAGAGAGAGAGAGAAAGAAAAACACAGTAGAGAGGAAGAAAAAGAGGGAGGGCAATAGCTACCAACGGATGAGACGAAGTCCTCGTGGTCTTCCGCCAATAGATTTGTCTTCTTTCTGTGGGGAGATCTCAGACTTGGTTATTTCAGAAAGTCCCTTTATAGTCCTTTTCAGAAGTGAGGGGCAACTGGCCAAGAGGTTGGGAAATCTACAGCCATTGTTATGGGGTCCGTTGCTTTGGGAAACAGGTACAGGACAGACGCACAAGACAGGTGTGCAGGACAGGTGTACACGACAGGTCATTCCTTTCCGCTTCAGTGCAGTCCTTCCCGCCTGGGCAGCAAGAACGGCACAGTCCATTGTTACCTGCACTAATTTCCTCAGGAATGCGTACCAGTTCCCAGCGGGCACACCCGTAGGCAACACTTGTCAGACATCCCACCTCAGCCAGGCCAGGACTCCTGTGTTCAGTCTCTGTCCTTGGCGATGATCATGAGGCAGATGAGGGATCTTCGGACCGTCTCTTACACCACCCCGTGACTCACGATTGTCGTCAAGAGAGCTCCATCAGCACAATTTCGTAGTGTTGTTGCAGAGTCTTCAGGACTCGTCAATGTGGGTAGCATATCCCGGAAAAGGGGTAGAGAACATAAGAAAGGAAGGGAAAGAAAATAAAAGAAAAAGAAGGAAACAAAAAAGAAGGAAATAAATAATTCTTTAATCAGAATACACATGTAATTTTTTAATCAAAATACCTCTAATTTCTTATCACATCTTATTTTAATACTCGTGTAGTTCGTCTAGTGTCAATAACCTTGGATATGTCCACATTGGATGGGGTATTGGCCAAATTGTGGACATCTATTACAGATGTCAATTGTGTTAACCGTTTCATCATTCTCCAATTCATGATGTATAAGACTGATGATAAAGCAAAACCAATCAAAACCAAAATCAAGGGAACAATGATGGGATGACACAATTTGTTCAGGACACCTGTAGCAGTAGGTGACCACCCAAAAAGAGTATCCCACCAGCTGTGTTCAGCATCTTTTCTTACCCTTTCTAGAACACGATGTATTTCTTTCACATTGTGATGAACAGTTACCAAGGTTTTCTGTCCATTTTTCTTGATCTTTTCCAAAATTTCAATGAAATCTTGGTGAAGCAACAAGTGCTTTACCAAAGTAAGGTTCATCCCAATGGGGGTAGGCAATAATTGGTGGATCAGTGTGTAATTGGACTGTAAAAGGTGATAAGAAGTAACTGGGGCTAAATATGAAAAATCACATCCTATGATTTTAGTAAAGTTACAAACACAAACATTTGAATGATTTTTAGTATCTACTACTAAATTTTCTACAAATACTTTATCACAAGCAGTTCTTAAGCATGCACATCCATTACCTATATAGACAAGCACTGTTTCAGGAATCTCGTTAGGATGAATTTCAAAATGACAGATATTTTGTTCTGTATCTAAACAAATGTCTTGAGCTCTAATTGCATTACTTTCACAGATGAACCCTTGTTGTTCTCGGACAATACAAGTTTCTAAATTAACAGTTTGCTACTTCTCACCAATTTGACGGGCTCATTCTCTATGCTGGAAAGGATAGAGAACAGCTGCATCATGGTACAGCCCTAATGCAATGACAGGGAATATCAAATGTACTGAAGCATTACGCATGGTCAGTACAAAGGCTGTGGCTGTGTTTGTGATGGGATCGTTGGTAAAATTTACTAAGTTCCGCCAGGATTGGAATTGTCTTTCAAAATCAGTGGCACCGTCTCAGATTATTTTCCGAATTTCAGTCGGAAAAGGGCCTTCTTCGCCTTCTCTTATAATTGAGGCAGCAACTGACTGCATCCATAATTGAGCCTGGATGCAGCTGAGAGCCAAAGAAATGTTGTTTTGTGTAGCACCAAGTGTGTCAATTATCAATTTGTGGTCATTCACATTTACCTTTTCCCAATTTGGTAATATGTTTGATAACAACCACTGATGGCTTCCCAAGGCTAATAGGGATGACTGCAATGGTTGTTGTATTTTAGTCAAATCTGTAGTTGTGGCAGCCAATTTATTCATTAGTACTTCTGAATCAATATTATTTAAGATTCCCAATCCTGTTCCCATAACACTGGTTATGTCTCTTTTCGTTCGTTTCTTAGAAGGGTTTCGCTTTCGCAACCAGGTTGTCCACCCCTCGAAGGAAGTTTGCAGAAAAGGTGAACAAGCTGGCTGAACTTCTGAGACATTGTTTTGCATCATCAATTTGACTTGTTTAAGGGACCGTGCCGGATTCTTCATGTCCCTGGGAGTTCTTCTGTGAAAAGCAAACACAACAGAGTCTGCCACCAAAGGCAGAAAGTTAGAATGATGGAATTATCCAGCATGTCTATGCTTCTTCTTGAGAAGCAGTCCATTCCCATTTTATTCCTTTTCTTAACAAGTTATAAAGAGGTTCGGCAATTATGGAAAAATCTGGGATGTGTTTTCTCCATAACACTAATAATCCTAAAGCATGTTGGAGATATTTTTTTGATTCAGGCATTTTAATCTGTTTTAAAGAGGTTAGGGTATGTCTCGGTTTGAAAGACAGGTGTCTGCTAAGGAAGGCAGAAGCCTCCCTTGAAGTGGCAGATATAACCCCTTTCCCTCTGAGTTATTATGATTCTGAAATCAAGGGTCTTTAGGCAAAGATGTGGGAAATAGGAATAACAGTTCTTTACTATATATATATAGATATATAGATATATAACCAGTCAAACAAAACAACAACAACTATGACAGTAACAGCAAACAATCACAAACCCAGTCCCAGCCTTCTCGGCTGTCAGGCTATTTCCCCTCGGGTGCAGTTCCGCTCGCAGCCGGCAGGGGCGCTGGTGGCTCCCGGTGAGCAGGGCAGGTGCGATGGTTCCCCCGCGGCTGCAGGGGGCGCTCCGGAGCGAGCTCGGGGAGCACGCGGCTGCTCTGGTGCCCTGGGATCCTGGGGGAGGATGGAACAAAGGCTTCACAAACCGCTGGGCAGCCGATCCTGGACTCCCGGAACAGCAGGCTGGAATGGCAGGCTGGAGCGGCAGGCACAAACACAAATCCCGGGTGGCAGACGAGATGTATCCAAAAGGGGAACCCCCCGGGGCTCCAGGCAGGCAGGGTGAGTACGGCTACAACGCAGCGAAGGCTCGAAGCAGCAGCGGGGCAGGGCAGCCACAGCCCAGCCTCCAGCAGGGCAGGGAAAACAGCCTTGGGATCCCGGTGTTGTTTCCAGCAGAAAGGAAAGACGCCGAAAACGGGAACCAGCAGCTCCTCTCTCTGCAACTTCTCCCTCCAGACGCTGAGAGCGAACTGAACTGACAACCAGGTGAAAAACAAAAGTCTGGACAGGCCCTTTTGTCTTTCTTAAGTACGGTCATCTTCTCTTAAGTACTGCCATTTATCTCCTAGCAACATGCATATGGGAAAAATTCCTTTAACAGAAAAAACTAGGACTAAACTAAAACCCCAACAGGGTATCAGGTGGGATACATGTCATACCTCCTTTCCACCAAATTCCCAAAAATTTCACTTCATATGAAGGATTTTGGATTTTTTCTGGGGGAATTTGCAAATCAAGGCTTTCTAAGTGGGAGATTATTTTCTGTTGGGTATCTCTCACTTCTTCTATTTCATCTCCTCCCACAAGGATATCATCAATGTATTGATAAACAGTCACATTGTCAGCTTTGGGTATTTTTTTTAACTCTTGGGATAAAGCGTGATGAGCCAGGGTGGGGGAATGTTTGTACCCTTGGGGAAGCCTAGTGAAAGTGTATTGCTGTCCTTCCCATGTGAAAGCAAAACGGTCCATATCTTCTGGCTGTAAAGGTATCATAAAAAACATGTCTTTGACATCTATAGTTGCCATGATTGAATGAGCCTTTTCTTGAATCAATGTTATTAATTCTGCTAGATTTGGGACTGCTGCTGTAAGAGGGTCTGTGTTGGCATTTAGCCTGCGAAAATCTATGGTCAGCCTCCACTTCCCATTAGGCTTTCGTACTGGCCACACCAGAGAATTGAAAGGAGAATGAGTATTAACTATTACTCCTTGTTCTCGCAGCTCCTGTATCACTGGCTTGATGCCCTCTTTGGCACCCAGGGGGAGGGGGTATTGTTTCACATTAGTTACTTTGCTGAATGGTGGGGAGAGTGCGGCTTGGAGCAGTCTGATGTTAAAACGTGGTGTGCCAAAAGACCACAGAAGACCCTCTGAGTCCCCCCACTATCTCCCAACAAGGGCATTCATCCCTAATAAATTGGTTGGAATATCTCCATCACCACATTGATAGAGAGTTGGTTTTCCTCTCCAGGCAAAGTGAGCTTGACTAGGGCCACCTTCATAGATTCTGTCATTCCCAAGGCATTTAAAACACAATATCGGTTCTTTGTTGGAACAATTCCACACCTCTGGGCATTTTTCTTTGTCAGCCCAGAGATTTGTGCCCCAGTGTCAATCAGAAAAGTTACAGGTGCCCGTTTAGGGCCTGTAATAGCTGTGATTATTATATCTCCTGTTTTATTTTTAGTGAGCATTCTCAGGTACACCCATGCTCCGTCTCTTCGCCCACTGACAGGAGATGGAGTATTACCGCAGGCCTGGTTCCTACAGTATATCACCGTGTCCCGCAGCCATAGGGAGGAGGAGGAGGAGAAGATCCAGCAGGCAGGAGTTGTGCAGCAAGATTTATTTAATTATTTTACAAACTCTTTTATAGACTTTTTTCTTCATAGTCTAATTGGACAAAGGACCAGCCACCCCTTGGGGGTGATTGGCTAAAATCCTAAAACATCCATTGTCAAAATATTTTTCTACTATACCATAAACAAGACTTTTCAAGGTTGCAGGTGGCTTGGTTGTTTACATTCCCTGCCACCTCTTCTGTGAGAGAGAAAAGTCTCTCACGGACTTAGAAAATAACAAGAAAATCCTCCCTAACAGCATTTTTGTACCTACAACGGAGGGTCTAGTTTCCCTGGTTTTAAGGGAGAGGTTGTTTTGGCTCACTGCACAGACTTTGAGGGAGAGGTTGCTTTGACTCACTGCCCAGATTCTGAGGGAGGAGGGGTGCACTGGGTTGAAGTGACGGATTGCGTAGAATGGGTTTTCGGCTGTGCCAGTTAGACACTACCTTACTCAATTTATCAGGGGGTACGCCATCCATCACATCTCTGGGGACCCCCTTTTTGATACCTAATAACCACCAATGCTGACGGTTAGAGATCTGTTTTACATTCTCTGGTTTTTCACTATGAGGAGGCCTAATGTACCTGACACCTTTTGTTTTTTCTGATTTTTCCTCTGGGATTTTTATAGGTCCATATTTTCTACTATAATTAATCAGATCATCTGCAACCTCACTCCATGCCCAAACATTGCGATCACCGGCAGCTGAATTCGATTGTGAATCTGGCGGCTGAGAGGGGGTTGAGTATGGAGTAAACCCAGGATCGGTAGATCCAGTTTGGTCGCTCGGGTTTCCAAGGAATCTATCCAGCCTTTCTATGGGACCTAAAGCTGCTATGGTTTTTTGAAGGACAATTGCTGTAGGTTTGAGTGATTCTGGAAGGCCTCGAATTAAAGGGGTCATCAGTTCAGGTTTAACAGGTAATTGCGTGGGGGATTCATATCCAGGAGTTAATTTCCATTCATGGATCATTTGCAGACAGGCGGCTTTGTGGACGCTTTCTAGAAGTTGGTCAGGGGTACCAACTATAGCGAAAGGGTCTCCCCTTTCTGAAGGATTGAGTCCCCCGGCCCAGAAAGCTGCGCGCTGAGTCAGGGACCATGTGCCATGTTTGTCTCCTGTTGTCAAGAAAACTCCATGTCCCCAGTATCCATTGGCCTCCTGTTCAGTTAATTGAATTTGGTCTCCTCCAGTGAGGGACACTCGGAAGACATATTCCGTCTCAGATTCGTGGGGAAGCCGCCCGTACTCCTTTTTTAATCTAGCCAATTCAGTAGCAGTGTATGGTATTTGTTTAGTGGTGATATGAGGTTCAAAATCTTCATCATTGATATAATTATATTCTGTTTTAATCAGAGGTCTCATAAGAGGGCAGCAGTTTTCCACCACAATTTTTTACTAATATTAGTTCTTTCTGGGGGTATATTTGGTTAATGTGAGGAGTTTCCTTTTCCTCTGTCTCTTTTGGTGAGTCAGTATTCTTAGAATTCCTAAAATATTCCTCTTTTAAAGCAGCCTCTAGCAAATGATTTTTATTCTTCTCTTCAACTAATTGTTTCTGTAAAATCTCCACTAGGTTTTGAAGGGAATCTATGATTGCTTTCTCTTCAGTACATCGCTTTAAGCAGTGATCTATAGCTGCCACAAGGCATGCCCCTAAAACAGAGCAGATTATGGTTTTATTTCAGCCAAATTTAAATCTAGTCTCATGTTGTAAAGAACATATTCTATCAGTCACACTCTCCAGTTATTTGGAGCCCATTCTTCCCCTCCCGGAGAGGGCTGGGCATTATGTTTTGCTAGCAGAGCATAAAATGCAGCTTTATTATTTGCACTAGGGTTTTCAGTCATTTTATGAAGGGATCAAAACCACTACAGGGAGGTAAAACCTAATTACACACTGCGACACACACAGCTTCAGCGTGTCTCCCTTCGTTTCCCTGGGTGGGTGAAGAGACCAAATCTGCCTGGGAGGTACTCCTTAAGTTACTTATGGTTGTCTCTTCACTACACCAAGCAGTCCAAATTCAAGCACACACCAAAAAACACAGTTCCCCCTTTTACACTAAGAGATCTTTTGCGAAAAATCTGAAGACAGAGCCCTCAGCTGAGTATGGGGTGCTTTTCACCGAGGCATGTGCAGTTTGCAGGAAATTCGAGTCACCCCCTTGCTTTCTAGACACCGCTCACCCTTTTCAGGGTGTCGGGCTAGGTGCGGCTGGAGCGAAGCGTCCTTCCCCTATTACAGACTACACACAACCTTGCAACCCCTTCTGTCTGTCAGATCCTGTCCGTGACGCCAGTTTAATGTCACGATCCGCTAATGCAAGAAGGGGTCGTGATGGTTTGTTTATCGATCTCAGAGTGTAAAAGGACACAAGAGATTTCAGTTTTAATCAGAACAGTGCACCTTTATTAAGTACCCACAACACAGTAATGCAATAGAAGAGAGAAAGAGAGAGAGAAAGAAAAACACAGTAGAGAGAAAGAAAAAGAGGGAGGGCAATAGCTACCAACGGATGAGACGAAGTCCTCGTGGTCTTCCGCCAATAGATTCGTCTTCTTTCCGTGGGGAGACCTCAGACTTGGTTATTTCAGAAAGTCTCTTTATAGTCCTTTTCAGAAGTGAGGGGCAACTGGCCAAGAGGTTGGGAAATCTACAGCCATTGTTATGGGGTCCGTTGCTTTGGGAAACAGGTACAGGACAGACACACAAGACAGGTGTACAGGAGAGGTGTACAGGACAGGTCATTCCTTTCTGCTTCAGCGCAGTCCTTCCCGCCTGGGCAGCAAGAACGGCACAGTCCATTGTTACCTGCACTAATTTCCTCAGGAATGCGTACCAGTTCCCAGCGGGCACACCCGTAGGCAACACTTGTCAGACATCCCACCTCAGCAGGGCCAGGACTCCTGTGTTCAGTCTCTGTCCTTGGCGATGATCATGAGGCAGATGAGGGATCTTCGGACCGTCTCTTACAGGAGGTGTCACCAATATGGACCCCATCCCCCAGGCTTGTCAGTTTAAAGCTTGCTTCACCAAGTTTGCATGTCTGTTGGCAGATTCCTTTGCCTTTTTTAATCAGGTGGATCCCATTTCTCCCTAGCAGATTATTGTCATCAAAGAATGCCTCAAGGTTATGAAAGCCAAAAATCTGGCAAAAGTGCCAGCCATGCAGCCAAGTGTTTATTTGCATGATGTGACTGCTCCTGCCTGCACCCTTTCCTCTAACTGGTAAAACAGAGGAAAAGATAACTTGAACACCAACACCTTTCAATCACAACCCCGGAGCTCTGCAGTTTTGCTTAATTCTGCCTGGGTTCCAACTTGCCATGTTATTTATGCCCACACAAAAGAGTAATAGTGGATAACCATCCCTGTTTCTAACAAGTTGTGGCATCCTCTCAGTGACATCCCAGACATTAGCACTTGGAAGGCAGAAACATTCACAATTCCCTGTCAGGTCAATAAATGGGTTCCTTGGTGTCCCTTAACAGAGAGTCACTTACTACGAAAATGTCGTGGTTTGACACTGGCCAAATTCCAGGCACCCACGAAAGATGTTCGCTCACTTTCTTTTGCTTTCAGCTGGGCAGAGAAGAGGGAAAAATAATGAAGGGCTCATGAGTTGAGATGAGGATTGGGAGAAAACATTCCAAGGGCAAAACAGGTTCAAATTTAAAGGTATAAGGTAAATTTACTATTGACAGAGTCAAAGGAGGATAATGAGAAGTAAAATAAGCCTTTGAAACACCTTTTTTTCCCTCCCAGCCCCTCCCTCTTTCCCACCGACAGCTCAGGGAGACAGGACGTGGGGGTTTTGGTCAGTTTGTCACCCAAGATCTTTCTCTGTTCGTTCAGGGAGAGGAGTCTTTCCTCTGCTGTGCTGTGGGTTCCCTCCCAGGGGAGACAGTTCTCTGTGAACTTCTCCAGCATGGCTCCAATCTCACAAGCAGCAGTCCTGCCAAAATTGCGGTAATGTGAGTCCCTTCCATGGGCAACAGTCCTCCCAAAACTGCTGCGGCGTGAGTCACTCGTCCACAGGGTGCAGTCCTCTAAGGATAGGCTGCTCTAGTTTGGAAGCAGGGGCCCTCTCTCTATTTGGGTCTCCTACTGGATCACAGCTTTCTCCAGCATCCACCCGCTCCGGCATGAGTACTTCTCTCACGGGCTGCAGGTAGATCTCTGCATCCCCCATGGACCCATGGGCTGCAGGGGCACAGCCTGCTTCACCATAGTCCTCACCACGGCCTGCAGAGGAATCTCGGGTCTGGCACTTGGAGCACCTCCTCCCCTTCTTTTTCCACTGACCTTTGTGCTGCCATGTTGTTTTCCCTCACATGTTCTCACTTTCTCCTCTTCTCTGACTAGAAGAAAAACTGCTGTCCATAGGTACCATTGTCAACAAGTTCCACCAATTCAAATATTCTTGCAGGATCCTGCAGCATCTAGAGGTTGATCTCGTCTAGGTCCCACATCAGGGAGTTGCTCACCATGTTTCCGCTGCTGGCCAGGCAGCCATACCGCCTCTAGGCCACACTGCCTCTAAGTTTGCCCCCCCTAGGCTTTTGTTTACACATTTTGGGGCCTGGTGTCCTTGAAGAGCAAACCTAGAGAGGCTTCTTATGTCTAACCAGCATGAGAGAACAGTAGTTAACAGGCCGCACGAAACTTCAGTTACACACTAGGCAGTACAGGATTTGAAAAATATAAAAGTTAAAACCTAAGGCATCACGGCTGCCACGGTGCTGGCGCTATTTAACGCCTCTCTTCATGCGAGGCGCCAGGAAGGAGAAGCTGCCACCACTGCCCCTGCCCTTCTGCGTACAGCACAGCTAGCTAGGGGTGGCCAGGCAGGCAAGGCTCACTGCAGGCCTCACCGAGATGGCGGCAGCTGTGGCGCATCGCCGCGCAGTGCACTGGGAGGGCTCGGCCGTGGCACCTCACCACCCCTGGAAAAAACTGTGCATGTGCACTGTTTTGATTTCCTTCTTAAATATGTCATCACAGAGGTGTTACCAACTTCTCTAATTGGGCCAGCAGCATGTCCATCTTCAGAGCCATCAGAGATTGGCTCTGTCAGACATGGTGGAAACTTCTATCAGCTTCTCACTGAAGCCACCTCTGTGGCCTCCCCGCTACCAAAAAGCAGGCTGCGCCAAATCAACACAGAGAACTCATTTCTTTTTGTGGTTTCTAATGTGTACTGCTGGCGAAGAAGAAGAAGAACCTAGAAATAAAAGAACATATTTTTGAGAGAATATTAGTATAGGAGGTATTATCAAGGTAGGCCTTTATTGGAGGCCTCCAGAGGCAGATATGGAAAATGTCCACAAAATGCCCACTGCCCTCCATGGGGTGAATACAGTTTCACAAGTTAAGCAAATTAGCATAATTGACAAAAATAACCAATTAGATACATAAGAGGTGAGGTAATTTCCCCTGGTTCAACCCTCTCTGAATCCTGTCCCTCCTCTTTAGGGACTCAATTTTGTTTATAAAAATATGTCTTGAAGAGCTGGTCTCAACCTTGGTTCCTAGGGAGAACCAAGATAGGATAGGGGCCTTGGAATGTGTTTTGTCTTTCTGCCTATCAGGGCAGGGAAAAGTACTGGGAAAACTAGCTAAAATACAATCATAGGTGTAGATACAAAAATGCTGCTAGCGAGGATTTTCTTGCTATTTTCTAAGTCCGTGAGAGACTTTTCTCTCTCACAGAAGAGGTGGCAGGGAATGTAAACAACCAAGCCACCTGCAACCTTGAAAAGTCTTGTTTATGGTATAGTAGAAAAATATTTTGACAATGGATGTTTTAGGATTTTAGCCAATCACCCCCAAGAGGTGGCTGGTCCTTTGTCCAATTAGACTATGAAGAAAAAAGTCTATAAAAGAGTTTGTAAAATAATTAAATAAATCAATCTTGCTGCACAATTCCTGCCTGCTGGATCTTCTCCTCCTCCTCCTCCCTATGGCTGCGGGACACGGTGATATACTGTAGGAACCAGGCCTGCGGTAATATTTGGTGCTGCCCAACGTGATCTGCACTCTCTGACGTGTCCGGAACGCTGCGAGTCAAGCCGAATTCCTCTAGAGGTACGCTGTTCCCCTTCCCTCCCGGGACCAGGAGGTCCGACAGGACTGAGAAATGGCAAACGGCTCACAAACCGACGCTGCAGTCATGGCCTGGAAAGGTGTGTTTAGTGTAATGCACACCTCCATTCCTGAAAACTCAGTTCGGGAATTATTAGACTGGGCTGCTTTGAAAGGGATTTCCATGGACAGAGATAGTGCCCTGGATTTTGCCTTATGGCAGGAACTCGGCTGTGCTGTCTGACATGAGCTCCCGACTGGGGACCCAGCAGTGTTAGAATTATACAAAACCTGGCGTTCGTTATTTATTCTGCTGACAGACCTTGACCGTGATAGCAGGGCTGGATTGCCTATTTTGGTGATGAGTGATGGAGGAATGTCCGAGGGGGGCCCCATTGACTGGGCTTCCGAGGCAAATGATGGTGGATTCGGAAAAACCCCCTTGGCTCTACAGGCAGAGCCTGTGCCGGCTCACCCTGCACAATCGCAAGACTCCGCAGCCCCCAGGGACCCCGCGCCTTGCTGTTTGGCTCGGTGGCGGCCACGGCTTATCCAGGGCCGCAAATCAGCGGCTTAGCGAATTGGACGCCCAGAGCGGGTCCTAGCCAGGTTGCGTATGCACCTGGATCTAACTTCTCAGAGGGCGCAGCGCCAGGCGTGCCTGCTCTGAGACTGCCTGGGTGTGGTCCGCTTCCCTCCTTGGAGCTGGACCGTTCTGCGCAGTCGCACAACCGAAGCATTGACCTTTTAATACAGCATCTGCCTTTGCTGACAGAGTTACCGAACCTATCCCGAAGGATGGAGGACCTGCTCAGCTTGATACTGCAGTGGATGCCTGAGACCCCCGGCCGTGCGGGGCAGGCCGAGCCCGTGCCGCCAGCACCGCCTGCGCCAATCCAGGAAACGGCGGGGCCGGCAGCGAACCCGGAAGCAGCGCTGCCGCGGGAAAACTCGGAAGCGGCGGCGGCTGCGGAGCGGTGGGCAGGGGCAGCGGCGCCGGGCACAGCCGCACAGAGCGGGCCAGCGATGGCGCCGAGCGCGGCAGGGGAGCGAGAAACAGCAGCGGAAGCGGCAACTGCACCGACCATAGCCGCGGTGCAAGAGACAAGCGTGGTGCCGAGCGTGGCTGTTGCCCCAGAGACGGCGGCAGCAGCTTCAGCACCGGTTCAGTCTGGACCGGCCGAGATGGCCGCCCGTAAAAAGCTGCTGTCCAAACTGCAGCACAGGCAACTGCAGTCTATACTGTCTGTTCTGCCTCTAGCGAACTTAGCCAAAGTGCCCCTCCCCATCCATTTCGGTTGACTCCCAGCACCTCAGAGTTGCCTTTCCCTGATGATTCATCATCAGGCAGTGAGGCAGATGAGGTGCTAGCCCCAGGTCATCAGGCTGCTGTAGCCGCGCGGCGAAGAAAAAGGCTGCACCGGTCTCGCCCCTGGACCTTTCAGGACTGCACAGTAACAGTGCGTCCGATGCATTATAATAGCTTCTTGGAGTCCCTTAAGATGCGAGCATTGGAGGAGGGTGACTGGAGGTTATGGGAAACCCTTGGAATGCCAAATAGATCTGAGGATTCTGGGGGTAACCGAGAAGCTGTTACACTCCATCCGCAGGTGGTGCCAGAAGTTCAGGATGGTAGTGCTTCCCCTAAAGGGGAGATCCAAGCTTTCCCAGTGTATAAGGCTCTCCCAGATTCAGGGGAGCATGACAAGCATGAGGTAATTGCTTGGAAAGTTGCCCAGGACCTCCAATCCAAGGTGGCACAATATGGACTAGGTTCTGCTGAGGTTATGCAGATAATAAGGGTGATAAATGCAGATTTGCTTTCTCCATTTGATATCAGATGCTTAGGTCAAATTCTATTTCAACCTGTACAATTTACAGTTTTTGAGAAAACCTGGAGAAAGCTGGCCGGCAAGACTGCATTAGCAAATTTGCAGCTCCCTGCTGCTGATCCTAGACAGACAGCAGGAGTGGATGCTTTGATGGGGACTGGTCCCTTCTCTGATCCCAGTCTACAGGGTAACTTGCCCTCTAGCATCCTGCAGCAAGCTCAACAGGTCGGCATGGCTGCCCTGTTGAAAACCATAGAGTTGTCTGCGCCCAGAAAGCGATATACTGAAATAGTTCAAGGCAAATCAGAGTCATTCCTCTCTTTTGTAGAGAAAGTCGCTGCTTCTCTCGAGAAGCAGGTTGAGGATGACGGGTTAAGACAGATGTTGTTAAGGCAGTTAGTGAGAGATAACGCAAACGAGGAGTGCAGAAAAATCATAGATGCCTTACCTGGGGACCCTGAGGTAACAGACATCGTCGAGGCCTGTGCTAAGGTGGGATCTGGGAACCAGAAAAGGTCTGCTTTGGCTGCGTTTCTGCAGCCTGTTCACACATCTTCTGGTCGTGAACTGAAGCCACCAAAACAGGTGAAGAAACGGAAGTGGCCTAAGCAGAGCCAAAAAGAGAAAACACACTGATCCCCCAGTGCAAGAGGCGTGGCAGGCCAGGGCATTGCTCGGACTACTGTAGATCCCAGACTCATGCCGATGGTCGGCCTTAGTCGGGAAACTTCTGCCGGGGTGCAAGGAGGGGGAATTGCTCTCCGATGCAGTCGCTCCCCCAGAGAGTGGCACAGGTACAGGCACAGGCCTACCCAGCCACCCTAGAGACGGCACCCAGGGATCAGACGGCACCCAGGGATCAGACGGGTTTGACGTCCACACCTCAGCCGCAGTTGTCTTAGACTCTAGCGGTATTTATAAGGTTCCCTTGGAGGCATATGGACCCTTAGCCCAGGGGTCCAGTGCAATGCTGGTAGGAAAACCTGATGTTGCCCATCAAGGAATCTTAGTGCACTCAGGAGTTATTGATGCCGAGTTTAAAGGTCAGATTTGCGCTATGGTCTATTACCGCAGGCCTGGTTCCTACGGTATATCACCGTGTCCCACAGACATAGGGAGGAGGAGGAGGAGAAGATCCAGCAGGCAGGAATTGTGCAGCGGGATTGATTTATTTAATTATTTTACAAACTCTTTTATAGACTTTTTTCTTCATAGTCTAATTGGACAAAGGACCAGCCACCTCTTGGGGGTGATTGGCTAAAATCCTAAAACATCCATTGTCAAAATATTTTTCTACTATACCATAAACAAGACTTTTCAAGGTTGCAGGTGGCTTGGTTGTTTACATTCCCTGCTACCTCTTCTGTGAGAGAGAAAAGTCTCTCACGGACTTAGAAAATAGCAAGAAAATCCTCGCTAGCAGCATTTTTTACCTACAATTCCCCCTTTTTGTTTTATAAGATAACAACGCTACTATTAATGCCAAATAGAATTCTACATCAGTTATTAATTCTAAATATGTCCTTAAGGATTTAACTATCTGAATCCATAACAAGAAATTTAAAGTTCAGTCTCTGCTTGTGGAAGGACCATCCCAGTCTCTGCTTGTAGAAGGACCATCTGCCTGATGGTTGACATCCTGGTCATCATCAGAAGAGTCATTAGGCTGATGATCTACATTCTGGTCGCCATTTGGATGATTGGCATTCTGGTCATCATTTGGAGGTTGCCTGTTCTGCCTCTGGTGCCGTAGGTCAGGGCAAACGCATTTTGAAGGTAGCCACCATACCCCAGTTTCTGTGGAAACGCAAGCATACCCACGACCCCAAACGATAAGCTCATGAGGGCCTTCCCACTGGTTAGTGAGTAAATTCCGCACCCAGACTTTTGCCCGGGGCAGTTGTCTGTCGCCTGCAGACTGCAATGAGAGAAAATGATTCAGAATAACAGGATTATTTGAATTTTGTGGTACTGTAAGGTGATTAATTGTATACAAAGCTTTTGCTAGTCGGCTCTGTGGGGTTTCTCCATGCATTCCCCTTTTCTGCTTGCCCAAAACACGCTTCAAGGTACCATGAGCACGTTCAACAATGGCTTGGCCAGTAGGAGAATGTGGGATACCAAAGGTATGGTCTACACCCCATAGGTGTAAAAACTGCCGCGTCTTCTCCGAGGCGTAGGCAGGACCATTATCGGTTTTCACAGAAGCTGGCACGCCCAGGACTGAGAAAGCCAATTTCCAATGGGCAATGACATCACGGCCCTTCTCTCCAGTGTGAGCAGAAGCCCACATAGCTGAGGAGAAAGTGTCAATAGACACATGCACATATTTCAGCCGACCAAATTCTGGGATGTGAGTTACATCCGTTTGCCAAATCTGCAAGGCTTTTAGCCCTCTGGGGTTTACCCCCACTGGCAAAAGCGCAGCGAGTCCGTGACAGTCAGCACAAGCGCTGACAATGTCGCGCGCCTCAGTTGGCGTTAAATGAAACTGCTTCTGCAGGGTATGTGCACTTTGATGGAAGAAATCGTGCGATGCCTTGGCTTGTGCAATTTTGTCAGGCTGAGGCCCTACCCATGCAGGGTTGGCCAGCATGTCAGCCCTGGCATTGCCTTCCGTTAGAAAACCTGGTAAATTGGTGTGGCTTCGAATGTGCAGAATGTAATACGGATGCACTCGAGCTTGAATTGCAGACCACAAGGTTTGCAACAGCGAAAACAGAGCCGCATTGTTTACCTCCTTCAGAAGGGAACAATCTAAGCGTTGGGTGATATCTGCTACATAAGCAGAGTCAGTAACCAAATTCAAAGGTTCCTGTGAGAATCGCTGAAAAGCCATGGTAACAGCCCTTAATTCAACTAACTGAGCAAAGCCTGACTCATGTTCCTTCAGCACCTGCCATTCCGACCCATCCTTCCAGGTAACAATGGCTTTCCCAGTTTTCCCTGAACCATCCGTAATGACGGTGGGTCCTTGCACCGGCACTCAGCTATTTCTCGGCCGCAAGGAAAGTATGGTCGATTTTGCCAACTGCAGTAATTTATGGCTGGGCAGATGGTAAGTGATCTGCCCTGAGAAGTTTTGCAGCGCGCTTTGCAAAGGAGCACTATGGATGAGGCTCCACTCAAAGTATTCCTTTGAGATCGGAATGACAATTACTGCAGGATCTGCAGCCATCAGTTGCAAACACCGTTGATGGCATTTGATTATCAGAGAAGCGACCAATTCAAACACCGTGGTTGCGGTTCTTTTCGGCTAATGAGGCAAAAAGACCCATTCTAGGATATGCAAAGGATCAGGCCATTGTGCATTCCACTGGCCAATGATACCTGTAGGATGGAGGTCTGGAATAGTAATGAAAACAGTGATAGCAATGGAGGGATCCACTCAATAAACCTGACGAGCGGAAACAGCCCGTTGGACCTCCTGCAGCGCTTGTCGCGCCTCCGGAGTCAATTCCCGAGGTGAATTCAGACCAGGATCCCCTTTTAATGTATTAAAAAGTGGGGAAAGCTGCTTTGCAGTTAGACCTAAATAAGGTCGTAACCAATTGATGACACCCAACAGCTTCTGGGCATGATTCAAGGTTTTAATTGAATCTGGGAATTGCACCTCTTGGCGTTGGATAGTTTGGTCCAATATTCTCACTCCTAAATATTTCCAAGGAGGAAGCTGTTGAACTTTCTCCGGAGCTACCTCTAATCCATATGCATGCAGAGCAGCGAGCAGCTGTGGCTGTATTCTCAGCAGCTGATCCTGGGTGGACGCTGCCACCAGGATATCATCCATGTAATGGTAGCAGCGTGCATCAGGAAACTACTTGCGAGCTCCGGCTAAAGCTTGGGCAACATACCACTGACAGATAATTGGGCTGTTCCTCATCCCTTGAGGGAGGACCTTCCATTGGTATCTCTTAGCAGGTTCAGCATTGTTAATGGCAATGGTAAAGGCAAATTTCGGTTTGTCATCAGGATGCAAAGGAATTGTGAAAAAACAATCCTTTAAATCAATGATCAGGATGTCCCACCCCGTAGGAATCATGGTGGGAGAGGGCATGCCAGGCTGCAATGCCCCCATACCTTCCATTACTGCATTAACTTTCCGGAGGTCCTGCAATAATCTCCATTTCCCTGATTTCTTCTTAATTACGAAAACAGGAGTGTTCCAGGGGCTAGTAGAAGGTTCAATGTGCCCCTGTTGTAACTGTTCCTGAACCAGCTGATGAAGGGCGTTTAACTTCTCTTTTGGTAGGGGCCACTGCGGCTCAAAGACTGGTGTGTTAGTCAGCCACTGCAAAGGCAGTGTAGGATGCTGTGCGCCTTTACACACAGTGACCCCTGCTAAAAATTTGTCCCAATCTGTACCCCCCAAGCTGCCAACGCATCCCGTCCCCAAAGATTATGGGAAGTGGTAGTAACATAAGGCCTAATTGTAGCTGTGTGCCCCTCTGAGTCCTTCACCACCACAGGTCATTCGCTTAAATAGCTCTGTGTGGTTCCTCCTACTCCTGCGATGGCCGATCCCACCGGGGCTAAAGGCCATGAGGGAGGCCATGCGGAGAAGGAGATAATAGTTACATCAGCACCCGTATCAATCAAACCTCGAAGATGAATCGGGGGTGGTTGGCCGCTTGGCAGGACCAGGGTACATGTCATCTGTGGCCTTTGGTCAGAGATGTCTGCAGTCCAGAAGGCCTGCGGAAGTCCCGTAGATCCACTTCCGTTATCTTCCTGAATTTGTTCTACGCTGGGGACGCAAGACTTAAAAGGCACTAATTTAGCAAGGCAGGTCTTTTCAGGAATAGTTACAGGGGGTTTTTGAGTGGAGACCATAGCGCAAATCTGACCTTTAAAGTAAGCATCAATAATTCCTGAGTGCACTAAGATTCCTTGATGGGCAACATCAGGTTTTCCCACCAGCATTGCACTGGATCCCTGGGCTAAGGGTCCATATGCATCCAAGGGAACCTTATAAATACCGCTAGAGTCTAAGACGACTGCGGCTGAGGTGTGGACGTCAAACCCGTCTGATCCCTGGGTGCCGTCTCTAGGGTGGCTGGGTAGGCCTGTGCCTGTACCTGTGCCACTCTCTGGGGGAGCAACTGCATTGGAGAGCAATTCCCCCTCCTTGCACCCCGGCAGAAGTTTCCCGACAAAGGCCGACCACCAGCATGATCTACAGTAGCCCGTACAATGGCCTGGCCTGCCACACCTCTTGCACTGGTGGATCGGCGTGTTCTCTTTTTGGCTCGGCTTAGGCCACTTCCGTTTCTTCACCTGTTTTGGTGGCTTCAGTTCACGACCAGAAGATGCGTGAACAGGCTGCAGGAACGCAGCCAAAGCAGACCTTTTCTGGTTCCCAGATCCCACCTTAGCACAGGCCTCGACGATGTCTGTTACCTCAGGGTCCCCAGGTAAGGCATCTATGATTTTTCTGCACTCCTCGTTTGCGTTATCTCTCACTAACTGCCTTAACAACATCTGTCTTAACCCGTCATCCTCAACCTGCTTCTCGAGAGAAGCAGCGACTTTCTCTACAAAAGAGAGGAATGACTCTGATTTGCCTTGAACTATTTCAGTATATCGCTTTCTGGGCGCAGACAACTCTATGGTTTTCAACAGGGCAGCCATGCCGACCTGTTGAGCTTGCTGCAGGATGCTAGAGGGCAAGTTACCCTGTAGACTGGGATCAGAGAAGGGACCAGTCCCCATCAAAGCATCCACTCCTGCTGTCTGTCTAGGATCAGCAGCAGGGAGCTGCAAATTTGCTAATGCAGTCTTGCCGGCCAGCTTTCTCCAGGTTTTCTCAAAAACTGTAAATTGTACAGGTTGAAATAGAATTTGACCTAAGCGTCTGATATCAAATGGAGAAAGCAAATCTGCATTTATCACCCTTATTATCTGCATAACCTCAGCAGAACCTAGTCCATATTGTGCCACCTTGGATTGGAGGTCCTGGGCAACTTTCCAAGCAATTACCTCATGCTTGTCATGCTCCCCTGAATCTGGGAGAGCCTTATACACTGGGAAAGCTTGGATCTCCCCTTTAGGGGAAGCACTACCATCCTGAACTTCTGGCACAGCCTGTGGATGGAGTGTAACAGCTCCCCGGTTACCCCCAGAATCCTCAGATCTATATGGCATTCCAAGGATTTCTAATGACCTCCAGTCACCCTCCTCCAATGCTCGCATCTTAAGGGACTCCAAGAAGCTATTATAATGCATCGGATGCACTGTTACTGTGCAGTCCTGAAATGTCCAGGGGCCAGACCGGCGCAGCCTTTTCTTTCGCCGCGCGGCTACAGCCGCCTGACGACCTGGGGCCAGCACCTCCTCTGCCTCACTGCCTCATGAGGAATCATCAGGCAAAGGCAACTTTGGGGTGCTGGAAGTGAACAGAAATTTATGTGGAGGGGAACTTTGGCTAAGTTCGCTAGACGCAGAACAGACAGGACAGACTGCAGCTGGCTGCGCGGCAGTTTTTGCACCAGTTTCTATACGGGAGGCCGTCTCGGCCAGCCCCGACCGAACTGGTACTGGAACTGCTGCCGCCGTCCCTGGGGCTACAGCTGCTCTCGGCGCTGCCGCCTCTGGCACAGCAGCTGCGTTCGGTGCGGTCGCTGCTGCCACTGCTGTTTCGCGCTCCCCAGCCGCGCCCGGCGCTGCCACCGCTCGCCCGTTCTCGGCGGTCGCTCTGGGCGCCTCCACCCCTGCCCGCTGCTCCGCAGCCGCCGTCTCTGGCCGCGTCTCCGCAGCCGCCGCTGCTGCCGGGTTTTCCCGTGGCTGCACCGCTTCCGGGTTTGCCGCCGGCCACGCCGTTTCTCAGCTCGGAGCCGCGTCTCCCGCAGATGGCGGGGGGGGGCGCAGGCGGTGCGGGCGGCGCTGGTGGCGGGGCCGGCGTGGCCGGCACGGCCGGTGCGGGCTCGGGCATTCGCCGCTCTAGCAGGGTGAGGAGTTCCTCTATCCTTCGGGATAGGTTTGGCAGCTCCATCAGCAAAGGCAAATGCTGCACTAAAAGGTCGATGGCTCGGTTCTGCGACTGCGCAGAACAGTCCAGCGCCAGGGAGGGCAGCGAACCACACCCAGGGAGTCCCGGGGCAGGCACGCCCGGCGCTACGCCGGCTGAGAAGTTAGATCCAGGTCCGTACGGAACCGAGCTAGGAGCCTCTCTGGGCATCCAAGTGGCTAAGCCGCTGATCTGCCGCCCTGGATAAGCCGTGGCCGCTGCCCAGCTGAACAGCAAGGCAGGCTGTGCGCCCTGCCGCTGCCCCGACCCCCCCGCCTCTTGCGGCGCGGGGTTCCTGGAGGCTGTGGAATCCTGCGATTGTGCAGGGTGAGCCGGCGCAGGCTCTGCCTGTGGAGCCGAGGGGGTTTTTCTGAATCCACCATCATTTGCCCCGGAAGCCCAGTCAGCAGGGCCCCCCTCGGACATTCCTCCATCACTCATCACCGAGATAGGCGAGCCAGCCCTGCTGTTACAGTCAAGGTCTGTCAGCAGGAAAAATAATGAACGCCAGGTTTTGTATAATTCTAACGCTGCTGGGTCCCCAGTCGGGAGCTCCTGTCAGACAGCGCATCCGAGTTCCTGCCATAAGGCAAAGTCCAGGGCACTATCTCTGTCCATGGAAATCCCTTTTAAGGTAGCCCAGTCTAATAATTCCCGAACTGAGTTTTCAGGAATGGAGGTGTGCATTATACTAAACACACCTTTCCAGACCAGTACCACAGCGTCGGTCTGTGAGCCGCTGTTTGCCATTTCTCAGTTCTGTCAGACCTCCCGGTCCCAGGGGGCAAAGGGGAACAGCGTACCTCTAGAGGAATTCGGCTTGGCTCGCAACAGCAGGACACGTCAGAGAGTGCAGATCACGTCGGGCAGAACCAAATATTACCACTGGCCTGGTTCCTACGGTATATCACCGTGTCCTGCAGCCATAGGGAGGAGGAGGATACAAGATCCAGCAGGCAGGAATTGTGCAGCAAGATTGATTTATTTAATTATTTTACAAACTCTTTTATAGACTTTTTCTTCTTAGTCTAATTGGACAAAGGACCAGCCACCCCTTGGGGGTGATTGGCTAAAATCCTAAAACATCCATTGTCAAAATATTTTTCTACTATACCATAAACAAGACTTTTCAAGGTTGCAGGTGTCTGGGTTGTTTACATTCCCTGCTGCCTCTTCTGTGAGAGAGAAAAGTCTCTCACGGACTTAGAAAATAGCAAGAAAATCCTTGTTAGCACCATTTTTGTACCTACAATGGTCTCCATGCAAAAACCCCCTGTAACTATTCCTGAAAAGACCTGCCTTGCTAAATTAGTGCCTTTTAAGTCTTGTGTCCCCAGGATAGAACAACCAACTCACGAAGATAACGGCAGTGGATCTACAGGACTTCCGCAGGCCTTCTGGACTGCAGACATCTCTAACCAAAGGCCACAGATGACATGTACCCTGATCCTGCCGAACGCCCGTCTACCCCGGATTCATCTTCGAGGTTTGATTGATACGGGTGCTGATGTAACTATCATCTCCTTCTCTGCATGGCCTCCCTCATGGCCGTTACCCCTGGTGGGATCGGCCATCGCAGGAGTAGGAGGAACCACACAGAGCTATTTAAGCGAACGGCCTGTGGTGGTGAGGGACTCAGAGGGGCACGCAGCTACAATTAGGCCTTATGTTACTACCACTTCCCTTAACCTTTGGGGACAGGATGTTCTGGCAGCTTGGGGGGTACAGATTGGGACAAATTTTTAGTAGGGGTCACTGTGCATAAGGGCGCACAGTATCCTACACTGCCTTTGCAGTGGTTGATTAACACACTAATCCGAGTCAGACTCTGCTCAG